>NC_136410.1:64530733-65730733 GCF_051521515.1 Lactuca serriola
AGGCACGACGTGAGAAGAGAGCTCACAACATGAGTAGTTGATGGACGTCTTCCAGGGCAAGTGGCCTAATGACAAATGCCATGACACATCGAGCTCACTACGTGAGCATGGATTTTCAGCTTCCTATAAATAGAAAGCGAGGCCAGTCGTTTAGGGTTGCTAATCTCTTCTCTCTCACTTCATATTACCTCGATTTACGTGCAAGTTATACCCCGAAGCCCCGGTATCATCCCGACACCCGAAGCTCTGCCCGCAAGAAGCCCAGTGTGTGAAGAGATCACAGTTTCACCGAAGAATACTGCTTGAAGAGCCGTAGTGCTGTTCGAGCATCGTCTTATCAAGTGAGTGCATAGTCCCTTTCATATACACGATTTTAATACAAGTATTGATGAATGTATTAGATATATGATATGAGTAAGTTTTTAGTCGCTTTCTGATAATACACATATATGAATTATACTCTATGGAATACGTGTTATGTGTATATGTTTCATCTGTTATTTGGAATGAGTATTAAATTAACATGTTATACATGTTTTAAGCTATGTATAAAATATGTAAATTTTATCTACTAATATGTTGGGTAGAACATGGGTAGATTGTTGGATTGTGATGAAATAAAAAGATAAGAGGCCTCGATGTTGTTGTTGATCTAGTCATCTAGCAGAGTATGGATGGCGACCACTGACTCTTTCTAGACAGTCCAGTGGAACGCTGGCAAATTCATAACCTGTAGGTGTTGTGAACGATGTGTTTAACGGTGTACACTATCCCCCTCATGGTTGCCTTTAGGACATCTATTTTTGAGGAAACCCTTTTGGAGTAATGTCCGTCCCGATGAAAATCCTAGATTAGGTCCCTTGTGATAGTTGTTGATTTAGGGACGTAAAGTGAGGATAACGGGAATGGGTAATCAGGTTATTGTTAGTTGGTGAAATTAAATATAATTATTTATTGTGGGTTGAAAACCCTATATGCTCACCAGGCTCCCAAGCTTGACCGACTTAGTTTTATTTATATTACAGGTAGTGGCGCGAGAGCATAAGATGGATGAATCGTCAAGTTATTTTGTTTATAGGCCAGTAGTTGTATATAACTGTTGTAAGGCTTATAATGTGTCGTTTATGCTTTTGGTCTGTATCGGAACATGAAATCCCGAGTTTTGTTATATATGAAAATACATTTCTTTAAGAAATGCTTTGGTAAACTTTATTTTATCATATTGTGTTTTGGGAACAAATTCCGCAGCCCTTTTAATCAAATGATTACTCTGAAAATTATTTTAAAAGCATAAATTAAATCGGTCTTTTCTGGCCGTGATTTTGGGGATGTCACATTTGGTATCAGAGCATTAGTTTAAGCGAACTTGGAATTTTTAGGATTTCTAGACTTAAACTTACAATGCTAAGTGAAGAACGTGAGGTAAGTGTCTGTTATATTTTGGACACGAGCAATAGTTTTTTTTAGGAAAGATGCCTAAAATGATTTTATATGCTAAATGTTATATGATGCCATATATGATATTATTTGTTCAGATCTACGGTTTGTTGCCAACCGGACCTGGAAACCTTATGTGTTTAGGATTCTAAGCGTTTGACGACGGTATTAGAACTAGCATGCAAACATTTCGGAGTGATATGGATGATTTAATTATCTATCATGGATGAGGATCTAATTTCACCTTATTCGGTGTATAGATAAAAATGGTAAGAACCAGAAGTGGCGTTGGGAACGCAGATGAAAAAAGGAATCAACCACCTGTGATTGAGCGAGCAGCAGCACTTGAGCCAATGGCAATGGCTGGGGTACAAGCGATGATCCAAATGATGTTGGATCGTCAAATGGAAGAAACTAGGCGTCTGCTTCAGCAGAATCGCAAAGAACCTTCAATGCAGATTGAACAGCCCGAATTGAATGAAGGGCATTCGGAAGGAGGAAACTTCAGTGGAACTGTTGGTCAAGCCAACCCACCAATTGTTAGGCAAATCAACCAGGATGGAGGAAACGATGGGCGTGGGTGTAAGTACAACGATTTCATGGCATCCAAGCCACCATGTCTATCCGGAAGCCCGAAGCCAGTGGAAGTTATAAACTAGATCTCTGAAATGGAGATAATGTTCGAGAGTTGCGAATGCAGCAACAAACAGAAGACCGCTCTTGCGATCCCTCTGTTAAAATCTGACATATTAAGTTGGTGGAAGCTGTTAGCTGACACTGTGCCCAAGGGATAAGCGAGCAAAAAGTCTTGGGAAGACTTTGTGGTGCAACTCAAATTGCAATACTGCTCCGAGTAGGACTTTCTGGAAATCAATAATGAGTTTCAGAATTTGAAGAAGGGAAAAATGTGCGTTATTGAATACGATGCTAGTTTCACAAAAAAAAGATGAAGCTTATCCCTTATTTAGTTACAACTGAACTCTCTAAGGTCAACAAGTTTTCCCTCGGACTCCTAGCAGACTGTGGTCCAATGGTTAAGTGTAACGCCTGTGTTTTCGGGCTTGCCACTTTTAGCAATGTAATAGTCTAGGTTAACCTTTGTAACCCGTTTTGAAATAATAAGATTGTATTATTTGAGTATTATGTGTTTTGTGCTTAATTGCTTAATTATGTGGTTTGATTAATTAAGAATAAAAATAAGCGTCAAAATTTAAGTGTAAAATAAACTTAGTATCTTTGGTTAATGTTGTAGTAGTTGAAACGAGGTTTCCGAATATATATAGAACGCCCAAATCTGACTTCGTATGAGGAAGTTATGATTTATCGAAGTTCCGGCTTAGCGGTATGCAGCCTGAAATACTCGATTTGAGATCGAGCGGTTTTTAGCCGAAGCAATCTAAATGAGAATCGAAGATCTCATTGTTGGTATCGAAGCGATAAAAAGTTAGGCGAGAACGGACGTCAAACGAAGAAGTTATGAATTTATAACGAAAGTTTCTATCGCGGCCTATTAAATATAATTAATAAAAATAAAGTCAAAATTAACCGACGGAGTCTAAACGAAAGTCGTAGAGCGTGGTCTCACCTTTCCGTGGATATAAAGAACGTTGAAAACGGAGTTCGTATGAAGAAGTTATGAATTTCCGAAGCTTATTAATCATTTTGTAATTAAATTTAATTATAAATTCGGAAGCCTTATCCGAAGACGAGTCACCGGTGTGATCCGGAGTACGCCCCGCGTACGAGGTTACGCTACCGCGTACTCAGCATAGTGTCGACACTTCGGATGACGCATGCAGTGACGATTTCGGAAGCAGTACGCGCTGCGTACTGCAGTACACCCCGCGTACTCCGAGGCTCCAGCCTCTATAAAAGGGATCCGAAGGCAGCCGAGAGTTTTGTTCATTTCTTCTCTTCTCTCTAGTCTTTTGCATCGTTTTGCGTGCCGATTTCACCCCGAAGCCCCGGTATCATACTCTAGCCCCGAGGCAAGTCCCGAGACCCCGAAGATCCCGAGAAGTGCGGTTCCCGAGTCGAAGCTCTGCCCGCGAGAAGTTCGATTTTCGAGGAGATCTTCCAGATCTGCTGAGGAATACTACTTCTATAAGCCGTAGTGCTGTCGGATCATCTTCTGATCAAGTGAGTGTGTAGTTATTTTCTTTCTAATACAATAATACGAAGTATTTTATATAAAAATACGTGCTATGTGTATATATTTGGTTGTGTTATGTGTGAATGTGTATTCACTCTCTTCTATCCTATAGATCTGCTTATTTCTTTGTGAGACATGTGTTATGTGTGTGTGTGCCTCATCTGTTATGTGATATATGTGTTGATTAATGCATGCTATACAGGTTTTCTTTAAACTATGTATAGAAATGTATATTTTTATCTACTAATATGTTGGGTAGAACATGGGTAGATAGTTGGTGTGTAATAAACAGATGAGAGGCCTCGTTGTTGTTTGATTGAGTCATCTAGCGGAGTTTAGATGACGACCACTGGCTATTCTAGACAGTCTTGTGGAAACATTAGCAGGTTCGCCACTTGTAGGTGTTAATGAACTTGGGTGTTCATTCGCTGTACTCCATCCCCCTCATGGTTGCCTTATTTGACTTATATTGCTGAGGTACCCCCGAAGCATGTGTTGTCGCCCCGATGAAATATTCTTAGACTAGGTCCCTTATGTTAGTTGTTTTAGGGACATTAAAGTGAGATTAACGGGAATGGGTAATTGGGTTATTGTTGGTTGGTGAAAATTAAATATGATATTTATTGTGGGTTGAAAACCCTATATGCTCACCAGGCTCCCAAGCCTGACCCACTCAGTTTTAAATTGTATTACAGGAAGTGGCAGAAGGGCATGAGATGGATGATCCATCAAGTTGTTTTGTTTACAAGTCTGCATATGTTTATATTTGTTATATGACTTGTAATGTATTCGTTTATGCTTATTGGTCTGTATCGGAACATGACACCCCGAGTTTTGATTATAATGAAAATACATTTCTTTTATGAAATGCTTCGGTAAACATTGTTTTATCATGTTTTGTTTTTGGGAACAAATTCCGCAACTCTTTCAAATCAAAAGGATTTACTCTGAAAATATTTAAAAGCATAAATGAAAATCAGTCTTTTCTGGCCGAGATTTTGGGGATGTCACAGTTGGTATCAGAGCATTAGTTTAAGCGAACTAGGAATTTGTTGGATTTCTAGACTTAAACTTAGAATGCTAAGTGAAGTTTTGAGATGTGTGTCTGTTGTGTTTTAGACACGAGCACTAGTTTATTTTAGGAAAGTTGCCTAAAATGCTTTTATGTGCTAAATGTTATATGTTGCCATATATATGATATTATTTGTTCGGATCTATGGTCTGTTGCCGACCGGATCTAGAAACCTTATGTGTGTAGGATTCTAAGCGTACGTCTACGATATTAGAACTAGCATGTAAACGTTTCGGAGTGATAAGGATGATTTGAATATCTATCATGATTGAGGATCTAATTTCACCTTTTTTGGTGTGTAGATCAAAATGGTGAGAACAAGAAGTGGAGTTGGAAATGCTGACGAAAACAGGAATCAACCACCAGTGATTGAGCCAATACCTGTTGTAGCAGCAACACCTGAGCCAATAACCATGGCTGGTGTGCAATTGATGATTCAGACGATGTTGGATCGTCAGATGGATGAAACTAGACGGTTGCTTCAACAAAATCGTGAAGAACTGTCGATTCGTGTGGAAGAGCCTGAATTAAATGAAGGGCACTCAGAAGGAGGAAACTTCAGTGGGTCTGTTGGTCTAGCCAACCCACCGATAGTTAGGCAAGATAACCATGAAGGAAGGAATGATGGAATGGGATGCAAGTACAAGGACTTTTTGACTTGCAAACCATCGACCTTCAATGCAAAGGAGGATCCGATTGGGGTTATGGATTGGATCTCCTAAATGGAGCTAGCCTTCATGACTTGTGGCTGCAGAGGTAAGTTGCAAACTATCTATGCCGTGCGTCAATTCCGAGGTGGAGCCGTTCGTTGGTGGAACACTCTAGGGAAGACCTTAAGCCCTAATGAGCCACTGCAATTGACATGGGCAGAATTCTTGGTGCAGTTCAAGCGCAAGTTTTGTTCGGCTCAAAATCTGTTGGAGTTGGAGAATAAGCTTTTGACATTGACGAAAGGTAGCATGTCAGTTGATGAGTACACCAATAACTTCACCGATAAGATGGAGTTTGCCTTGCGTATCGTTCCAGACGAGCTGACAAAGGTGGATCGGTATGCGAAGGGACTTCCATGGGAGTACGAGGTGCCAGTACGTCAGACACTTACTCTAGAGGCAGCTATCTGGGCAGCCAAGTCTGTGGAGAACATGATCAAGGGGAGAACCACCGACAAGGTTGATGTTGGTGAGAAAAGAAATTTTGAGGGAACATCTGGTTCCGGTAAGAAAGGAAAATTTTCGAAATCTGATTCGAAAAAGTTTGGAGGAAAAGGAGGCGAAGGAAAGTGGTGTGATAAGTGTAAGAAAAAGCACTTTGGGAAATGTAGCGAGGATGTGACCTGCTACAAGTGTGGAAAGGTTGGACATTTTGCCAATGAATGTCCGAACAACAAAAGGATGTGTTTTGGGTGTAATGAAGAGGGGCATATTTTGAAAGACTGTCCGAGGAAGAAGGAGGCAGTAAAGCCCAACATTCCACCAAAGCCAAAGGCGAGAGCATTCCAGATGACACTGGAAGCTGCGAAAGATGAAGCTGATGTCGCTTCAGGTACCTTTCTCGTAAACGAATTACCTGCTCATATATTGTTTGATTCTGGAGCCAACTACTCCTTTATTTCGCATGAGTTTGGTAGAAAGATAGTTTTGCCTATTGATAGGCTAGATGATGCTTTATTAGTCGAAGTAGCTAGTGGCAAGTTTGTACCTGTTAGCCATCGTATGAGAAACGTCTTGATCGACCTTAATGGGAATAAATTTCACGAGGAATTATTGCCCATCGATCTTAATGGTTTCGACATCGTCTTGGGAATGGATTGGCTTAGCGCCAATGATGCCGAAATTTTGTGCAAGAAGAAGATAGTTAAAGTAAACCCGCCTGTGAAAGATTCGTTTATGGTGTATGGGGACAAACGCAGAGTGAATTCTGGAATCATTTCTCTAATGAAAGCCAGAAAGTGTTTGACCAAGGGATGTACATCATATTTAGCATTCGTGATTGATGCTAAGAAAGAAAAGAAGGTGATGCAGAGTATTCCAGTGGTGTGTGATTATCCGAAAGTATTTCCCGAGGATCTTCCTGGATTACCACCTGATAGACAAGTGGAGTTCAGAATAGACTTGTTACCAGGAACCACGCCAATAGCAAAAGCACCTTATCGATTAGCACCGACGGAGATGAAGGAGCTGATGATGCAACTTCAGGAGTTATTGGACAAAGGTTTCATTAGACCTAGTTCATCGCCCTGGGGAGCTCTGGTGTTATTTGTGAAGAAGAAAGATGGGAGTATGAGAATGTGCATCGATTATAGAGAGCTGAACAAGGCAACAATAAAGAATAGATATCCGTTGCCGAGGATTGATGACCTGTTTGATCAATTGCAAGGTTCGAGCTATTTCTCGAAGATCGATCTTAGGTCAGGATATCATCAGCTGAAGGTAAGAGAGCAAGATATCGAGAAGACTGCATTCAGAACTAGATATGGACACTACGAGTTCTTGGTTATGTCGTTTGGACTAACCAATGCTCCAGCAGCATTCATGGATTTGATGAATAGGGTTTGTAACCCGTTCCTTGATAAATCTGTGATAGTGTTCATAGACGACATTCTGATCTACTCGAAAAGCCAGGAGGAGCATGGCAGACACTTGCGAGAAGTGTTAGAAGTCTTGAAGAAGGAGAAGTTGTATGCAAAGTTCTCCAAATGTGATTTTTGGATTCGTGAGGTCCAATTCTTGGGTCACGTGGTCAACCAAGAAGGGATAATGGTTGATCCAGCGAAGATCGAAGCTGTGACGAAGTGGGAACAACCGAAAAGTCCCACGGAGATTCGAAGCTTTTTAGGATTAGCCGGATATTACCGAAGGTTTATCCAAGGTTTTTCTTCGATTGCTACTCCATTGACAACTTTGACCCACAAAGGAGCTACTTATGCTTGGAGTGAGAAGCATAAAGAAGCATTCGAGAAGTTAAAGAAGAAGCTATGCGAGGCACTGATACTTTCTCTACCTGATGGAGTTGAAGACTTCGCTGTTTATAGCGATGCGTCTGGTGTTGGATTGGGTTGTGTTTTGACCCAAAGAGAAAAGGTGATAGCATATGCGTCTCGACAGCTGAAAGAGCATGAAAAGAATTACCCGACTCATGATTTGGAGTTGGCAGCGGTAGTTTTCGCTCTGAAAATATGGAGGCATTACCTCTATGGCATGAAGTGCAAACTTTTCACTGATCATAAGAGTCTCCAATACCTCTTTAATCAGAAAGAATTGAATATGAGGCAACGACGCTGACTAGAATTACTTAAAGACTACGACTGCGAGATACTTTACCACCCCGGTAAAGCTAATGTTGTTGCTGATGCTCTCAGTCGGAAAGTCAATCTTGAAAGGAAAAGGCCAAGAGCGTTGAGAATTGAAGTTGTCTCGACCATTGTGGAAAGTATAAAAAAAGCTCAAAGCGAAGCTTCTGAGAAAAATGACCGAAAGGAGGAACGTTTGGGTAAAACGTTGGTGTTTGGTACTAACGGTCATGGGCTGAAAGTATTCCAAGATCGTATTTGGGTACCTAAGTCAGGAGGAATTAGGGATCTTCTGATGGAAGAAGCTCACAAAACCATGTACTCAATTCATCCGGGTAGCACTAAAATGTATAGGGACCTGAAACCCTACTACTGGTGGCCGACGATGAAGCTTGATGTTGCAAAGTATGTGGCTGAGTGTGTGACTTGTGCGAGAGTCAAGACACAACATCAGAAACCTTACGGGAGTTTAGAACCATTTCCTGTGCCTATGGGTAAGTGGGAAGACATTGCTATGGATTTTGTCACTAAACTGCCCAGAACAAAGAATGGTCACGACATGATTTGGGTGGTCGTTGATCGATTCACTAAGAGTGCCCATTTCATAGCGGCCAGAGAGAAATGGTCTATGGAAAAGCTTGCAAATTCTTACGTGAAGGAAATTGTGAGGCTTCACGGTGTTCCGTTATCGATTGTATCGGATCGTGATAGCCGTTTCACCTCAAGGTTTTGGAAAAGTCTACAAGAGGAAATGGGTACCAAGTTATGTTTAAGCACAGCTTACCATCCACAGACTGATGGTCAGAGTGAAAGAACAATACAAACACTTGAAGATATGCTGAGAGCATGTACCTTGGAATTCCTAGGTAATTGGGATGAACACTTACCGTTGGTAGAATTTTCCTATAATAATAGTTTTCACTCAAGCATTAAGATGGCACCTTTTCAAGCTTTGTATGGACAGAAGTGTCGTACGCTGTCTTGTTGGCTTGAGGCTGGGGAAAAGCAGTTTATGGGACCGGATATGGTTCATCAAACTGCTGAAAAGCTGAAAATAATTAGGGAAAGAATGTTAGCAGCTCAAGATCGTCAAAAGAGCTATGCTGACAAGAAGCGAAGACCGATGACTTTTGAGGTTGGAGATTCGGTTTTGCTTAAAGTCTCGCCGTGGAAGGGACTTATAAGATTTGGTAAAAGGGGAAAGTTGAGTCCAAGGTTTATTGGACCGTTTAAAGTCCTTCAGAGGATTGGGAACCAAGCTTACAAGCTCGAATTACCCGAAGAGCTGAATGGAATTCACAACACTTTTCATGTGTGTTATTTGAGGAAGTTCACGGGAGAAGTTCCCGATATAATTCCAATTTCTGAATTGAGAATTGATGAGAACAAAAGGTTGATTGAAGAACCAGAGGCAATTGTTGACCGAAAGACTAAGAAGTTGCGACGCAAAATGGTTGGGTTAGTGCTTGTCCGATGGAAACACACGAATGGGCCGAATCTCACCTGGGAGACGGAGAGTGACATGTTGAGTCGTTATCCGCATTTGTTTGTTGATGTGTGATTCCGGGGACAGAATCATTCTAAGGTGGGGAGAATTGTAACGCCTGTGTTTTCGGGCTTGCCACTTTTAGCAATGTAATAGTCTAGGTTAACCTTTGTAACCCGTTTTGAAATAATAAGATTGTATTATTTGAGTATTATGTGTTTTGTGCTTAATTGCTTAATTATGTGGTTTGATTAATTAAGAATAAAAATAAGCGTCAAAATTTAAGTGTAAAATAAACTTAATATCTTTGGATAATGTTGTAGTAGTTGAAACGAGGTTTCCGAATATATATAGAACGCCCAAATCTGACTTCGTATGAGGAAGTTATGATTTATCGAAGTTCCGGCTTAGCGGTATGCAGCCTGAAATACTCGATTTAAGATCGAGCGGTTTTTAGCCGAAGCAATCTAAATGAGAATCGAAGATCTCATTGTTGGTATCGAAGCGATAAAAAGTTAGGCGAGAACGGACGTCAAACGAAGAAGTTATGAATTTATAACGAAAGTTTCTGTCGCGGCCTATTAAAAATAATTAATAAAAATAAAGTCAAAATTAGCCGACGGAGTCTAAACGAAAGTCGTAGAGCGTGGTCTCACCTTTCCGTGGATATAAAGAACGTCGAAAACGGAGTTCGTATGAAGAAGTTATGAATTTCCGAAGTTTATTAATCATTTTGTAATTAAATTTAATTATAAATTCGGAAGCCTTATCCGAAGACGAGTCACCGGTGTGATCCGGAGTACGCCCCGCGTACGAGGTTACGCTACCGCGTACTCAGCATAGTGTCGACACTTCGGATGACGCATGCAGTGACGATTTCGGAAGCAGTACGCGCTGCGTACTGCAGTACGCCCCGCGTACTCTGAGGCTCCAGCCTCTATAAAAGGGATCCGAAGGCAGCCGAGAGTTTTGTTCATTTCTTCTCTTCTCTCTAGTCTTTTGCATCGTTTTGCGTGCCGATTTCACCCCGAAGCCCCGGTATCATACTCTAGCCCCGAGGCAAGTCCCGAGACCCCGAAGATCCCGAGAAGTGCGGTTCCCGAGTCGAAGCTCTGCCCGCGAGAAGTTCGATTTTCGAGGAGATCTTCCAGATCTGCTGAGGAATACTACTTCTATAAGCCGTAGTGCTGTCGGATCATCTTCTGATCAAGTGAGTGTGTAGTTATTTTCTTTCTAATACAATAATACGAAGTATTTTATATAAAAATACGTGCTATGTGATGGGATTAAAACAACCTTTAATCTATGAAGATCGATTAGATCTTGAACAAGTATATAAATATAAAACAGTAAAAACTCAATAAAAAGAACAAGACAAGATTGAATCAAACGAGTCGAATGATTAAAACAAAATCCTCAGAAGAGCTCGATTAAGAACATCAACTGTAGAGGATTGGTAGGTTACAAGAACGATTAAGGAAACCTTGAAATTACTATCGTTAAGCTCTCTATCGTTATTCTCTAAATCGTTACCCTAATATGCATGCAAGCATTGACTTATATACAATACATAAAAGGCTCTCGGTTGGACAGGCCCAAACCGGAGTGTACATGGCTAAACTATCGAGCCCAAAAGACGCAACATCAAAATGATCTTCAGCCCAACAATCTCCCCCTTTGCGTCAATTTGGAGCGAGACCTTCACTTCTTACTTGGGCCGGCAGCTGAAGCTGGTACCTTCTTCTTCACGGTGCTAAACAGACACTTGGTTATGGAGAGGATGGTCTGTCTAAACCGGATGTACCAATTGATCATATCATTGAAGTACTTGATGTCATCAGCCGAATTCTCTTTACACCGCTTGATAATTGATAAGACGTGCTCCAAGCAAGCTGTGGTGTAAAGGTGTTTGTCAGCTAAAGCGAAGAGACATTTCTGTCCTTCGGCTCTAGTGAACATAACCGAGTTACGCCTCGGATCAATCTTGCCCATTTTCATTTGGTTGAGATCACTGGCCGATCCCACAGGAGCTATCTTCGGTTTCTTCTTGAAGACTGTGGCAACCTCCTGATCCATTAGGGCAACCTCCATGATGTAGCATGCTAACATCCTCTTGACATGGTCTATGATGGGACCATATTCGGCTTCATCAGTCAAAAGGATATTGTACAGGACAATCCAATCATGAGGATTTAGATTGGGCAGATCCGCCAGGGAGATAAGATGAGCAGTTCTTGCAGATCCTCGAATGAGCTTGAACTTAACGTTTGTGAATCTCCCCACGGCATAAGGTTTCAGCACCCGAATGTTCACAATCTTCTGAGCGCTCCATGTAAGGTATTGAGGGCGAGCGGCCTCCAGATAGAAGTCAATGAGCTCCCTGTCAAGCTCATCACTCGGATGTGGGACTTCAAAAATGTTAGAGAAGGCGTGGAAGATGAACGCCTTTCGAGTCAGCGGCATATCAAATTGCGAATCGACAGTGTTGTTGCAGTCGAATGATATAACCGGCTCGAGCCATAATATGCTTGGAGTTTCTATGGCCTCTTTAATCAAACGTTCCCTGGTCCAGGCAGGGAAGAGCATCTTTCGGCTCTCAAGGAGATCGTGGGCTTCTTTTTGCTTGCGTTCGGCTTCTTCAGCCTCTCGCGCCACACGACTGGCATCATCATCAGCATTGCGACTGTTCTTTCGTTTCAACATGTCGGCAATGGTCTCCCTGTCTTCATCTTCATCTTCATCTTCCTCAGCTATGTTTTTACCCTTGTTCTTCACACCCGAACCCGAAGCATGATCAGCAGAGGGTGGTTCGGTTGTGTGAGTAGCTTTAGAGGAAGGAGGTGGTTTCGATCCCTTCTTCTCATCTCCCCCTTGTTTCGGAATGGACACGAAACTCGGTAGGCCTTCAATTTTGCTGAGAAGGTCCATGAACGGAGAGAGCTTTTCAGCGAGGGTACGCCTCACCGAATGGTTTAGGATGGGGTCGTGTGCTTCCAGGATGTTGGATAGTGCTGCGTGGACATCTGAAACACACGTTTTGATCACCTCCCTTTCGGATCGAAGAGCTTCCAATTGTTGTTCGGAGTTAGAAAGTTGCGTGCTTTTGACCTTTAGGGCAGTTGTTTTACTCGCCAGAACGTCCATCAAAGAGTTCTCAGCTGCAAGATCCTCTTGTAGCTTAGCTAGGCGGGCATCGATGGAGGCACGAAGTGCCGAGTTGTCGTCGCTTATATGTTGGCGGAGTGTAGCAAACGAAGACAGCTCCGTTGAGACGAACTTGGCCAATTGTTGAACAATCGGTTCCAGAGTTGTCTTGGTGGCATCGGCGCTCTCCTGCAAGGACTTCAGCAGGATGGTAGCGTCGGAGAATAGTTTATCGACTTTTTCGGTCGCAGCCTCACACGCTCTGGTGGAGGCATCAATCGCAGCAGTTGCTGAGGCCACCGAATCATGTTGAGCCCTTGAGAAGGCGTCAACAATCTTCTGAAGGGCAGCTTCAGAAAGAGATGACTGCTGGTTGGTGGAGGAGGCGAGAAGTAGATCAATCTTCTCGTTTAGCTCTCGGAGATGCTTCTTTGTCACTGGAGCATCATCCTCCTCATCACTTTGAACTTGAAACGGACTATAGTAGACCGAATCAAAGTTCATGTGATCACCACCAAGGTAAGGGTTGTCGCCATCGGAGGCATTTTATGGAGATGGAGGAGGTGGTGAAGCTGGGGGTGTTGTGGTTGGTGTATGTTGAGTTTGAGTGTGGGGTGGGGTAGTTTCGGGTGGGGGTGAGTTTGGGTTTCGGTTTGTGGTGGTTCGGTTACAGGAGGGGTTTCGGTAACTGGTGGTGTTTCGGTTGATGTGGTGAAAATGGGTGGTGGTATAGGGAAAGAGGTTGGGGGAATGGTGGGGTTTATGGTAGGAATGGAAATAGGAATAGTTGGTGGAGGTGAAGGAACTGGGGATTAATGAAGTTCCATCTCTGGGGTTGGGGACCGAGGTGGTGTGTTGCCTCGTTGAGGAGATTCGTCTCCTTGAGATCCTTCAGAGTCCGAACTTCCACCCTCAGATTCGCTTGAAGAGGAGGGAATAACTAGCTTTCGCTTCTGTTGGGTCTTCCTTCTCTTCGGCTGTGGGGATGAAGCAGCCTTCGGTTGTTTCCTCTTTTTGGGAGAAGGTCCCTTTGGAGCTTTGGACACTTGCTTCCCTTTTTCTGCCTTTTTGCCCCTGCCCACCGGTTTGTCGGCATCATGAATCGACCTTAGCATGTCCGGTGTCAGTTCCCTTGGACCAGTTGACCTAAACTCCTTGATCGTTCTGATCAGTCTGCTGTCGGAGGGCACATCTGCATACATTGTCTCCGGGATGGAGCCAATGAAGGAAAATTTCGATGCATCTGATACGATGATCTTCTTGGTATGGAACGTAGCAATAGAAGACATCGATGCACCATCAGCAGTTGGAATATTAAACTTGTCCATGGCCCATCTTGTTATCAAGATCCAGAACCGGGCCAACGACACCTCAGAGTGTCGGGATGAGGAAGAGAGGCTCTGAATCAGCTGTTGCCATAGGACAAACCCATAGTCCAGGTTTATCCCGTTGTATACCCCATACATTATCGATAGGAAAAGACGACTTGCACCGTCAGATCTTGAGCTCCTCTCTGACAGACCCTTGAAAAGGACTGTAAATAGGCCATTCCACTGTGGCGGCAGGCAAGACTTCTTAAAATTGGCGACAGAGGTGAGAACCTCTGTGTATCCCATGTTGTAAAACATGTTAAACAGCATCCCAACCGGAATAGTCTCCGGATGAACTCGTGAAGGGTCAACGGCAAACCCTAGCATAGTGCAGAACCTTTGTCGTGAAATGGAGGTCTTGTGTTCTGCAAGCTCGAAAAATACCCGGTCAACGGCCTTGTCGTAGTAAGCCGTCGCGTAGACCTGCGATAGGGCCACCATTGGTACAGTTTCAATTCTGGATAGTGCAGGTGCAAGCTGGGAGTACTTCAGGCATTCTATGACCGGCGACATGTAGGAATCGTACGCCAGTGGGTTAAGATCAATGACTAGACATTGTTGGGGTCGGATGGGAAGAATCTGTGAGGTTGCATGAACAGAAGAAGATTCAGCCATTGTTGCAGGTTTGGAGAAGAAGATGAGCGGGAGAGTGTTTGGGAATATTTGTGCTTTGGAAATTATGGAGGCAGTAAAGAGGTAAAAGGTGGTGTAGACGGCTTTTTATAGTGGGAGATAGGAGAGAGAAAAATCGTTTCAAATCTCTTATGGAAATACGAAGCGGGTTTTTGAGTGACTGATTGGTGACAGTTGGGGCGTGCGATGATCACGTAGGAGAGAGAGTGTAAGATTCCTAGGATTACGCCACCCAATAAGCGCCGGTTCAGAGAGAGGAACCGTTTCCATTTCCACACGCGCCTTTAATGCCAGTGTGATGACGCTTCGATATTGCACACGCGTCCATAAGTGTCAGGAAAAGCGCGGCCGTTTCAAATTCACGCGCGCCTCCTTTTTACCGTCATTTAAATTTTATCCCTTTAACTCCCGCCGAGTCAGCAACCTTTCGTCTTATCCCTTTTAAACGGCATTTTTGAATTAATGACCCACGTGGATAGTTTTTGACCACAACTTCATTATTAACCATCCAGTAATAATCCAGCCTGTAAATAATTAGTAACGGAATTTTGGAAAATCTAGGATTTTCGTGCAAAGAGTGTAAAAGAAAAAGAAATAAAGCAACTCTTTTAAGGATATTCTGTGATGTCAATAATGACACGAAACTGATGATCCCGGGCACGAATCTCTTCCTTCAAGGTCAAGAGAGACCTCAAAGTGTTAGTGTGGAATCCCGTTGAATTACGATCAAACACTTATTAATAAATGTTGAAAGGCTTCTTTTAATTAGGCTATTTAAGGGTGGTTTCGCTTTGATTCATCAATTCTATTCTTGATATAAGAAAGAAAATGAACAAAGTACTTGTGAGACCGGTGTAGCCTGTTGAACAAGTAGGTAGGAATTGATTTTGTATTGGCTTGGATTAATATAAAATCTCAGATAAAAATTTAAAACTGGATCCCTTGGGAAGAAATGTTATGGTGTGTAACAATTTCATGGGAATCACGCAAAAGAAAAATTGAGATTTCATGAAGGTACATTCATCAATTCATTGGTGAAAACTTGAGCAAATTAATTGGTCACCGTCAATTCGTTGGTGTTGAATTTTGGGTTTCACTCAGCTCGTAGTGACACGAAACTAAGATCATAAACACAGATGTTGTGTAACAATAAACCTCAGTGGTAGTTTCTGAGAGTCTCAAGGGTTACGATAATGAAACGAATGTAGTGGAGAAGAGTAATGGGGATGGTGTAAGAAGATATAGTACCTCTGCTGCGAAAATAAGGACCAAGCAGGAAACTCTTAACTCATGTGAGAAAAGAGTGAGGTAGCTCACGATGTGAATAAATGTGTTAGCCTTATTGGGAAGACAAGGTTTGTGTATACCAGGTCATGAATGCTATTATTCAAAATCTTATGAGGCTTGGGACACATACAGCAGCATGCTTCTAGGGACACTTAAGTAAGGCATCAAATATATCCCCATAAACGAATGAGCACAAAAAAAAAAAATTATTTTTGGAGTTTTTGAAATTTATAATAAGAATAAAAAAATAACAAAAAAAATTAGAAGAAAAAAATAAGACTTAAAAAAAACTTTGGAAAAAGAAAATGAAAAACCGAACCCGAACGTTCGGTTGGTTTCGGTTGGGAAAAAGTTGAAAAACCGAACCCGAGCGTTCGGTTGGTTTCGGTTCTAGAAAATTTTGAAAAACCGAACACGAACCTTCGGTTGGTTTCGGTTTATGAAAATTTTGAAAAACCAAACCCGAACCTTCGGTAGGTTTCGGTTTTGGAAAATTTTGAGAAACTAAGGAATTTAGACATGCAAGAGATAAATACTTTTAACATAAAGAAAAACGAAATTGTACAAGAAATATACAACACAGAAAAACTACCTTTGAAGTAATGAGCGAGTCAGATGGTTGAACCGAACCCGAACGTTCGGTTGATTTCGCTTCTTACGTTTGAGGTTGAGAGGTAGTGTGAGGTACTGACTCTGATTCCATCATACCTAGACCTTGCAATATTTTATTAAATGATGCTTCTGGAAGAGCTTTGGTAAAGACGTCAGCCAGTTGATCAGTGGTTCTTACGAAGTGAATTTCGACATTTCCATCTTCCACATTATCTTTGATGAAGTGATACCTCAGTGCTATGTGTTTGGTTTTAGAGTGTTGCACTGGGTTATGACAGATCCTAATTGCACTTTCAAAGTCACAATATAGTGGGATCTTCTTCATATTGAGTCCATAGTCTCGAAGTTGACTTTGGATCCAAATCACTTGTGATGTGCAGGATGCAGCGGCAATGTATTCCGCTTCGGCATTAGACAGCGACACACACGTTTGTTTCTTGGATTGCCAGCTGACCAACTTCCCGTCAAGGAATTGACAGCCACCAGTTGTGCTTTTACGGTTGAGTCCACATCCTCCAAGGTCAGCATCAGAATAGGCTTGAACGAAGAAGCCTGAGTTGGATGGATACCATAGACCTAAGGAGGTGGTTCGCTTGAGGTAGCGTAAGATGTTCTTCACTGCAAGCATGTGAGGTTCGCGTGGGTTTGCCTGAAATCTAGCACAATAACACACAGAAAACATGATATCAGGCCTGCTAGCAGTTAGATACATCAGTGAGCCTATCATTTGACGATAGAGCGTGATATCGACAGTCGGTTTGTCTAGAGATGGGGTAAGCTTGGTGCCGAATGCCATTGGGACTTTGACTTTTGAGTCTCCCATCATGCCAAACTTCGCTAGGAGAGTCTTCGTGTAAGCTTCCTGATTTATAAAGATGCCTTCGGGTCCCTGTCTTATGTTTAAACCAAGAAAAAAGTTAATAGGACCCATTGAGCTCATTTCAAACTTAGTCTCCATCAGCTTTCTGAATTCAGCTGTTAAGCTGGGATTCGTGGGGCCAAAGATGATGTCATCGACATAAATTTGAACTATCATAAGGTGGTTACCTTCCTTTTTGCGAAAGAAGGTTGGGTTAACTGAACCTTGTTTAAATTTAGACATCTTTAAAAATTTTGTAAGTGTTTCATACCAGGCTCTCGGAGCTTGTTTGAGGCCGTACACAGCTTTATCCAAAATATAGCAATGATTTGGATACTTTTCGTTCACGAACCCAGGAGGTTGCTCCACATACACAGTTTTTTCGAGTTCTCCATTGAGAAATGCACACTTGACATCCATTTGGAAAACCTCAAAGTTTTTGTGAGTAGCATAGGCCAGGAATATTCTAACGGATTCTAGCCTAGCAACTGGAGCGAAAGTCTCTTCATAGTCTATCCCTTCTTCCTGACAGTATCCCTTAACCACCAGACGAGCCTTGTTCCTTATGACATTACCTTCCTTGTCCATTTTGTTCATAAAAACCCATTTGAGACCAACAACCGAAGCATCTGGAGGAGTTGGAATGAGGCGCCAGACTTTGTTCCTTTCAAATTCGTTCAGTTCGTCTTGCATTGCTTGAACCCAATCAAAGTGATCGAGGGCAGTGTTCACTGTCTTCGGTTCAACTTTTGATACGAATGAGTTAAACATACAAAACTCAACCTTTGAAAATAAGGATGTCTGTTTTGCCTTCAGTTGAGATCGGGTCAGAACCTTTTCAGATACATCACCAACTACTTGAGAGATAGGATGATCTCTGGTCCATTTGGTAAGAGGAGGGTAATTCGGATCAAAGGTTGGGTCTAGTTCAGCGTTGATCATTTCTTCTGGCTCAGATTGGCTATCGTAATCAAGCGTCATATCATCATGCTCCCCCTCAATTGATGAGTCTTGAGAAACATGAGGTTCAGGGGTTTCTTGTGGTGCTGGATTTTCAGGCGTTGAAGCACCTTCGTTTGGAGGGGCATCTTCGGTTGGTGAAGGACCTTCGGTTGAAGTTGTAGAGCTTGGCTCCCCCTCTACATGAGAACTTGGCTCCCCCTCGACTGAAGCATTGTTGGATGGAGATTCATCAGTGGGCGATTCTCCTTCATGCATTCTTCTTGCAGCGTCTTCGACAATCTGCTTCATATGATCAACTTTGTTGTCAGCTGCACCTGCTTCTGAGAGAGAAGCTTTTTCCGGTTCGTCAAAGAGTTCCAGAAATTTCTCGTATAAATTGGCGATCGAGACTGTGACTTGGCCGGTTTGAGGAAAGATTTCCCCGGCAGTGTCTTCTATGGCCTGTAGCTTCTTGACATAGCTATCGTCAAAGGTCACATAGTATGTCTCTTCAATCCTTCTTGAACGTTTGTTTAGGACCCTGTACGCCTTGGATGTGAGCGAGTAACCCAGAAAGATTCCCTCGTCGGCTTTGACATCAAACTTGTTGATGGGTTTTGAGCATTCTAACACTTCCTAAGTGTACATGCAACCCTAATAACCTTGGATCTATGTTTGTCTAATTATCATGCAAAGTTGAATTCCAAGGTTATATTCCTATCTAGCATACATGGGGAACAATTTTAACTTGAATCATAGATAGAATAGCTTACCTTGTTGTTGCTTGTGTTCCTTGAAACCTTGTGAGCCTAGCACCCCAAGTGTGATGCCTCAAATGCTTCACACAACACCAAATGCTCTTGGAAAGACTCTTGAGATAACACACACTTCTCAAAATCGGCCAAGCCCTCTAGTTTCTTAGTGTTCAACTTGTGTAGCCAATTTTGTGGAGAATGGGACTCTTATATAGTGTTGACACATCTAGGGTTACACCATGTAAACCCTAATGTGTCATGACTCTTCATTTCCATGACCCATGGGTTTGTAACTCCCATGGAGCATCCATGGAGCATCCTATGGGTAGAACCCAACTTGATAATCCATGGAGCCTTTTAGCCCACTATACAAGATATGGATGATTTACATAACCAACCCATATATTTAATTAGTTATCCTTTGATCACTTAATTAATTCCAAATTAATTCTTTGATCAACTAATTAAATAATATTATTAATATATTAGAACTTATAATATATTAATAATCTCCAAGTGTTATTTCTCTCATTTAGTCTATCCAATTGCATGGTGCCATGCAACCCAAATGGACCATGCCGGGTCGGGTCAAGTACAAGCCCGAAATAGTTATGGACTTAGACACCTTATCCAACAGTCTCCCACTTGGATAAGTCTAATAACTATATCTCTAGTACTTCAGGAACCGACCGGCAATCGTAGCTCTTTCAAGGTCTCTCGGAACTGAGAAGATGATGATACGCCATTTAAGATAAGTGATCATATAATCCTCTGTTCTAGATATCAGCAGGACAAATACATGGAACACGTCTTGCTTATTGTCCAACATTTGTTTCCCGATTTCCGATTTGTTTGACATAGAACTTAATTGAACACATCAACTTAGTTCTGACCGGGCCCGGTACATGGGTCAAAACAAAATCATCGAGGGGCCCAGATATCAGCTTCTAATCCAAGAAGGAACAGATAAACTTCGACTCATATGTTTGTTCTACCACTCATTGAATTACACACAAAAGTACGTTTTATAACATCGAGTTACCAATGCGGTTTCGTATAGTCAATGCATAACCAACTTGTAAGTAACAAATCATATCTCTAGGTTTGAAGACTTATATGATATTACCGTCTCACGATCACTCGAGATAAAATTCCATGAAGTGATTCCAGTGAGCGTGGGTTGAATCCAATGCTCAGAACTGATGAGCACTCATGATTGTTGTAGCCTTGTCCAAGACCTCTACAATCAAACATGACAGTCTTGATTCATATCTACTTCCAACATATGACCGACTGTGGAGGTTTGAATAATATGTTATACCGAACAAAATTATTCTGGAAGTCAAAACATGCAAAAAGAAATATAGTAAACGATTGACAAGAGATAGCAACACTTTACTCATAAATAAAACATGTTTTATTCATCATCTAATGTCAATTACACTTTACAAATTTCGATATTATCTAACTACTAAATCTAATATCATCCTTCAGCCCTATGCTCCGAGCATGCTGAAGATGCTTAACCCGAGTCAATCCCTTTGTGAGGGGATCTGCCAGATTCTCATATGATGATATCCTCTTTGCCATGAGGTGCCCTTCTTCGATCCGATGTCTTATGAAATGGTATTTTCTGTCGATGTGTCTGGACCTCCCATGATCCCTTGGTTCCTTGGCTAAGGCAACAACACTTTCACTATCATAGAAAATCTCCATTGGCTCTTTAATAGCTGGTACAACTCCAAGATCTCCAATGAAGTTCTTCAGCCATATCGCCTCCTTTGCTGCTTCACTAGCTGCAATATACTCTGATTCACAAGTAGAATCTGCCACTGTCTCTTGCTTGGAACTCTTCCAAGAAATTGCTCCTCCGTTTAGGGTAAAGACCCAGCCCGACTGAGAGCGGAAATTATCCCTATCAGTCTGGAAGCTAGCATCACTATACCCTACAACTCTCAAGTCACCACTCCCACCGAGGGTAAGGACCCAGTCCTTAGTCCTTCGTAGGTACTTGAGGATATTCTTTACCGCAGTCCAGTGTGCCTTGCCAGGGTTCGCCTGATACCTGCTAACCATGCTCAAGGCAAAAGCTACATCGGGTCGAGTACACGTCATAGCATACATGATCGATCCTACAGCCGAAGCATAAGGTATTCGACTCATTTCTGCTATCTCAGCCTCAGTGCTAGGGCTTTGTGTCTTACTCAATCTGGTGTTACTCTGGATGGGTAACTCTCCTTTCTTGGAGTCCTGCATGCTGAATCTCTTCAGCACCTTATCCAAGTAGGTACTCTGACTAAGTCCAATTAGTCTTTTACTCCGATCTCTCAAGATTCTTATCCCTAGAATATAGGCAGCTTCACCAAGGTCCTTCATAGCGAAACACTTCCCAAGCCAGGACTTTACTTCCTGCAGGGTTGGAATGTCGTTTCCTATGAGTAGTATGTCATCCACATACAATACCAAAAAGCTAACTATACTCCCACTAGCCTTGACATACACACAAGATTCATCTTCACTCCTAGAAAAGCCAAATTCCTTGACCTTTTCATCAAAGCAAAGATTCCATCTGCGAGGTGCTTGCTTCAATCCATAAATGGATTTCTCAAGCTTACACACTCTATTAGGGTACTCGTTGCTGACAAAACCCTCTGGCTGACTCATGTAAACATCTTCAGCCAACTTTCCATTAAGGAAAGCGGTTTTGACATCCATCTGCCATATTTCATAGTCATGAAATGCAACTATGGCTAACAGAACCCGAATAGACTTAATCTTGGCTACCGGAGAAAAGGTCTCATCATAATCCACTCCAGGAATTTGAGAGAAGCCCTTTGCAACCAGTCTAGCCTTATAAGTGTGTACTTTACCATCCATGTCGGTCTTCTTCTTGAAGACCCATTTGCACCCTACTGTCTTACGACCTGGTACATTTTCAACCAAGTTCCAAACTTGATTGTCATACATGGATTGTATCTCGCTATCCATAGCCTCTTTCCATTTAGCAGACTCGGGGCCTGCCATGGCTTCCTCGTAGCTGTTAGGGTCATCTTGACTTACTAGTGTCTCATCACTAATAAGTGTCTCACCTTCTGCAGTAATATGGAATCCATAGTAATGCTCAGGTGCACTCCTAACTCTCGTGGAACGTCTCAGAGGTACAGATTTGTCAAATGGCTCAACAGGAGTTTCCTCCTCAGGTGAGGGCCAGAGTTTGAAGTTCCTTCACGGCTTGATTCTCGAATTTCCTCAAGATCAATTTGTCTCCCACTGTCTCCTTGGCTTATAAATTCTCTCTCTCGAAAGACTCCTCTTCTTGCTACAAAGACCACATTGTCACTAGGTCTGTAGAAGAGGTAACCAAAGGATCGCTGTGGGTAACCGATGAAAATACACCTCTCGCTTCGAGGTTCGAGCTTATCATGAGTCTCGCGTCTCACGAAAGCCTCGCAACCCCAAATCTTGATGTGGTCTAGTTTAGGTACTTTACCAGTCCACATCTCGTGAGGAGTTTTGGCAACTTTCTTTGTAGGGACTAGATTAAGAATATGGGCGGCAGTCTCTAAGGCATACCCCCAGAACGAGATTGGTAGCGTAGCTCGACTCATCATGGAACGAACCATATCTAACAAGGTTCGATTACGCCTCTCAGCCACACCATTCAACTGTGGTGTCCTGGGAGGTGTCAATTGTGAAACTATCCCACATTCCCTTAGATAGTCGAGGAACTCTGAACTAAGATACTCACCACCACGATCGGATCGAAGCATCTTAATGTTCCTGCCCAATTGATTCTCGACTTCCTGTTTAAATTCCTTAAACCTCTCGAAAGTCTCTGACTTATGCTTGATCAAGTAGACATATCCATATCTACTATAATCATCAGTAAAAGTCAAATAATAACGATTAGCATCCCTTGTGGCATGTTTGAATGGTCCACACACATCCGTGTGTATAAGGTCCAACAAACCTTCACCCCTCTCACACGAACCTGTGAAGGGTGACTTTGTCATTTTTCCAAGTAAGCATGATTCACAACTATCATCTGACTTTAGGTCAAACGACTCCAAGACTCCATCCTTTTGGAGTTGGCCTATGCGTTTCTTGCTTATATGTCCAAGACGACAATGCCATAAGGATGCTTTATCCAAGTTATTATTAGTAGAATCAATACACAAAACATTATTTCCTAAGTTATCAACAACAGATACAGCTTCATACACACCATCACAAGGTAATGCTTTAAAATAAAGAATATTATTAAAGAAAGCATCAATAGAACCAACTTCATTATTAAATGAAAAGGTAAACCCTTGTTTGTACAAAGCATGAAAGGAAATAATATTTCTTGCCATTCCTGGCGAATAACAACACTTATTCAAATCTAAACTAAACCCACTACTTAGCGATAAAGTATAAACTCCAATCTTGGTAACAGGTATAGCTTTCCTATTCCCCATGATCAAGTTTATCCTTCCTTGCTCCACATCCTCACTTCTTCTTAGTCCCTGCAAGTCACAACAAATATGAATACCACAACCGGTATCAAGGACCCAAGAATTAGAATGGGGTGAGTTATTAGAAATGATAGTGTAAATACCTGCATGGTTGGGTTTAACTTTCCCATCCTTCACATCTTGCTGGTATTTTGGGCAGTTCCGCTTCCAATGAGCTTTTTCATGGCAATAGAAGCATTCAGCCTCTTTTGGGTCAGAAGAAGGAGTAATGAAACCTTTCTTGGTTCCACTTGAAGAAGAGCCATCAAGGGTCCGAGCCTTGGTACCCTTAGAAGAGCTCTTTCTCTTCCTCCCTCGACTTTTCCCGATTGCCAAAACCGGAGTAGAGTTTTGAGTAGGAGTGATAGCAACCGACTTCCCCTTAAGACCTGATTCTGCGGTCTTGAGAAGTCCCTGAAGTTTGCTGAGGGTGACTTCTTCCTTGTTCATGTGATATGTCATGCGGAATTGATCATAGCACGATGGTAAGGAATGCAAAATAATATCTATTGCAAGATCCTCCGGGAAGTTCACATTAAGCTTCAGCAAACGATCCACATACCTTTGCATTTTCTGCATGTGGCTCGTGACGGATTCCCCGTCCTTCATCATGGTTGTTATCATGGAGCAGATGATTTCATACCTCTCTTGTCTTGCACTTTGATGGTATCTTTCCATCAAATCTTGGTGCATGTCATAAGGGTAGAAATCCTCATAAGACGTTTGGAGTTCTGCTGTCATCGTGGCCATCATGATGCAAGCTACTTTCGTAGCATCCCTTTCATGTGCCCGAAATTCAGCGATCTCCTGAGGAGTTGCAGTGGACTCATCAATCTCCTTAAGCTCCTTGTCAAGGACATATTCTTTGTCCTCGTAGCGGGTAATCATCCTGATGTTTCTGATCCACTCATTGAAGTTGGATCCATCAAAGGTGACTTTCCCACACAAGTTCATAAGGGTAAAGGAGCCATTAGGATTAGAGCCAGAAGCATTGTTGAAAGACATCTGAAGGAAAGAGGACAAGATTAGTTTAGATATAAGAGAGTCCTTAATAAAACACCCAAATGTAGTATTAAGGCTAGGATCCAATCACAATATAATATAACTTAGAAGAGGTATGCCGTAATCTAAGCTATATCATATTTGAAAGGTAGGTGAATGACGATTCACCAATTTCCACCACGAAAACCGCAATATTTTAGTATTAGGTTTTTGAATGGTTATTAGAAATTCCTAGATTCTTTGAGATTCAATGAACTTTTCAAAGGCATGTTTCAATCTCGAGTGTGCCCTCCAAGTTTTGTGACTGGGATACCGAGGATCACAAAACGAGGTGTGAAGTAACCATGCAAATCACTTGGTACCCTTAAAGTTTATCACTCAATCGATGTGCCGGTTAACCACACACGCTCCATCGATACTATAATAAACCCTAAGTCACCCTTTACCTACCTTGTTAAGTCCAAGTTAGTGTGCCGGTTAACCACACACGCTCCACCAACGACTTAATCAAAGTGTAAAGTGTAATTTCATGGAATAGCACCTTATTCACATTTTCCTAAAGTAACTAAGATTGGGAATTTAATAAAACATTTAGTTACTTTATAATATTCATCATACTTTGAATGAGAATTAATAAGTCCTTGTCTTACCCGTTCGGCTAACGACCCTCCACCGATCAAGCAAGCGGTGGGTGAGAGTGGACACCCATTAAGTCACCATTTTATAGGCAACAACCTTATACCCACCTTATAGACCGGCTTCGTGAATGAGGCGTACTAGCGGTAAGACGACTTTGTTCTTATACATATATATATAATTATTAAATCATAATAATATAAGTATAAGGGTTGAATTTTAACTTTTAAAATTCTAGGGGTTGGAACTAAAGTTTTAACTTAACTTTACTTGTTCCAAAATTTGAGGGCAAGTTTTGTAAACTTTCAAAACTTTTCATTTCTTGTAACTTATGAGTTTATTAGAGTAATAAAATGAGGACTTTTCATTTTTCCTAACTCTTGTGTTCTTTTAATGGTTTTTAACCCAAGAGACTTTTGGTTTTCCATAACTTGAGGACAAGTTATGGACTCCATTAAAACACATTATGATCAAGAATTAATCTACCACATAGGTTCCAAATAATTCCTATGATCATCTAAACATCATAAGAACAAGAATATGAATATGAACACTTTCAAGAATCAAAATCACATTTAATCTTTGTAATTTTGATAACTTGTTGTTGTAAATGAGTTAGAAAAGACATTACACCTTCTAAAATAAGTTTTCAAGTACCAAAACATTTTAGGGTAATGATTCTAATCCATTTCCAGCAACTCAAGTCGAAATTCTGCACTCTGTCGACCCTACTCGCCGAGTGCATAAACCTACTCGCCGAGTAGGTTGAAGATACACATGAACTCGACGAGTCCTCCCCATGGACTCGCCGAGTCCATCAGTCAGACAGCAGAAATTTCGATTTTCTTCAACTTTTAAGCACAAATAACAAACAAACAAACCTAGGCTCTGATACCACTGATGAGTTTTGAGCATTCTAACACTTCCTAAGTGTACATGCAACCCTAATAACCTTGGATCTATGTTTGTCTAATTATCATGCAAAGTTGAATTCCAAGGTTATATTCCTATCTAGCATACATGGGGAACAATTTTAACTTGAATCATAGATAGAATAGCTTACCTTGTTGTTGCTTGTGTTCCTTGAAACCTTGTGAGCCTAGCACCCCAAGTGTGATGCCTCAAATGCTTCACACAACACCAAATGCTCTTGGAAAGACTCTTGAGATAACACACACTTCTCAAAATCGGCCAAGCCCTCTAGTTTCTTAGTGTTCAACTTGTGTAGCCAATTTTGTGGAGAATGGGACTCTTATATAGTGTTGACACATCTAGGGTTACACCATGTAAACCCTAATGTGTCATGACTCTTCATTTCCATGACCCATGGGTTTGTAACTCCCATGGAGCATCCATGGAGCATCCTATGGGTAGAACCCAACTTGATAATCCATGGAGCCTTTTAGCCCACTATACAAGATATGGATGATTTACATAACCAACCCATATATTTAATTAGTTATCCTTTGATCACTTAATTAATTCCAAATTAATTCTTTGATCAACTAATTAAATAATATTATTAATATATTAGAACTTATAATATATTAATAATCTCCAAGTGTTATTTCTCTCATTTAGTCTATCCAATTGCATGGTGCCATGCAACCCAAATGGACCATGCCGGGTCGGGTCAAGTACAAGCCCGAAATAGTTATGGACTTAGACACCTTATCCAACACTTGTTGCGGTGTTCTTTAGAGTTAAAGATGAAACACCTTGAGCCAAACACATGGAAAAATTTCACATTGGGCTTTCTGTTGTTTATTATCTCATATGGTGTGAGCGTGAATCGCTTATTGAGATAGGACCTGTTCTGTGTAAAACAAGCAGCAGAAATAGCGTCAGCCCAAAAATAAAGAGGTAAGGAAGCGAAACTTAGCATAGTTCGGGCAACTTCACACAAAGATCGGTTTCGTCTTTCGACTATTCCGTTCTGTTGTGGTGTGTAGGGAGCTGAGAAATTGTGACTAATTCCCTTTTCTGCAAGAAACTCTTCAAACTCCCTGTTCTTGAATTCAAGACCATTGTCACTCCTGATGTTGCGAACGACCTTCTTGAGCTGGACTTCAATTTGCTTGATAAACACTTTCAGCTTTTGAGTCGCTTCAGATTTGAGCTTTAGAAAGAACACCCATGTAAATCGTGAAAAGTCATCAACGATAACAAGAATATACTTGCTACCACCGATGCTTTTGATAGATGAAGGACCACACAAATCGATATGAAGTAATTCGAGTGGTTCAACAACTATTGTGTTGATTACAGATGGGTGACTTTGACGACTCTGCTTCCCCATTTCGCATGCAGCACACAAATGCTCTCTGTCGAACTTGAGCAATGGAAGACCCCTAACATGACCTCCAGTGACAAGTCGGTTGATATCTTTGAAATTGAGATGAGAGAGTCTTCGGTGCCACAACCAGCTTTCGTCGGATTGAGCTTTTGATAACAGGCATATGGCTGGGTTTCCTTTGATGGGTTTCATGTTTAGAGGAAACATTTCACCCTTTCGCTCTGACTTTAGAGTCACTTTCTTTGTCTTTTTCTTTATGATTTCAGAACCTTCATCATCGAATGAGACTTTGAGACCTGTACCTCCAACAAGCTGAGATACACTGATGAGGTTGTGTTGGAGTCCTTCCACATAAGCCACCTTCCTTATAGTGAAGTCTCCATTTGTTATCATTCCATATCCCTTTATGGTGCCGAAAGAGTTATTTCCAAACTTGACGTTGCCACCATTTGCAAGAGATCTGTATTCCCTGAGCCCCTCTTTCCTCCCTGTCATGTGACGCGAGCAGCCACTATCGATGTACCATTCTTCGTCAAACTGCTCGTCACTTATAACCTGCAAAAATTAAGCAGATTTAGGAACCCAAAGTTTCTTGGGTCCATGTGAGCTTTTCATGGGAACGGGAATAGTAAGAGAGATGTCAACTAGATATGTTTGTTTTATTAGAGTTGTTTCATCTTTCTTTTTAATGGTAAAGACTTTTATTTTGTTAGGATTGGGTGTGTTCGTTTTGGACTCTGGTTTGGATTCATTGACCTTCTGCTTTCCCTTTTGTTTAGCTGATGAATGAGATTTTTGAGAACAAGCGGAATTAGCTTTAGAGCAAGATGGAGATGAATCGGTGGAAGTAGAAGAATTAGAAGAACGAGAAGAATTAGAATGAGAGGGTTTGGATTGAGAGGACTTCCTGGCTGGTGACTCTAGGTGACCCTTTTGCTTTTGATCATTGGAGGGACTGACCTTAGAGTCTTGTTCTCTTTTGACTTCAGAACCGAACCTCTGCGTTTGGTTGGAGTTGTTCTTGGAACCGAACCTTTGGTTTCGGTTGAAGTCTTTTTCAGAACCGAACCTTTGCCTTCGGTTGGTATTTTCTTGTGAACCGAACCTTGGCTTTCGGTTGTTGGAACATTCAGGCTTTCTTACAGGATTGTTTTCATAGTTCAGATTCTTGTCTTGGTGTAAGTAGTATGCATTCTGGGAGTGCCAGAATTGTTTCCTTTCAGAAAGGTTCTTCCTGTATCTTTGGTTCCTTTCAATATTCCTATCCCTCATCTGCTTAGGTTGATGATGAACATTAGCTTTCGTTTTCGGTTTTTCCTTGGCTGGTTCCTTTTGAACTGAAGAAGTTTTGCTTTGAGCCGAGGGAGTGGAGGGAATGTCTGAAGAAGTCCCACTTTGAGCTGAGAGAGTGGAGGGAATGTATTCTTTTGTAGATCTTCCATCCTCCTGAGGAATATCTTTCGTACCACTGGTGCTTGGCTCACTGAAATTATCAGGCTTATTCAAGGGTTCAGGTATGTATCTCCCTTTTCTCATCCAGGAGGTTCTTTCAGATAGGCCAACGGTTTCGTTTCCATTATCTATTGGAGCTTCCCAGAAGTACTCATCACAGCCATCAGCATTGTCTTCGTTTACAATGTCTGTGAGCTCAGTTGTTTGATGTTCGGTTACTCCAGTCACCTTGTATACTTGATTCGGAGTGGTCCTGACCTTTTGATACACAACTGCTTTCTCTACTAATTTCGGGGACTTTTGTTGGGACAATCGAGCGAACTCCACAGAATTTTCAGAAACTAGATTTTTGTGGTTTTCAGTTTCGCTTTTAACAAATTCTGAGCAGTCAACCGTATCCTCTACAGAAATTTCACTCATGTTATCGTCCTCGTTAAGCTCAGATGCATTTTCAACATCAATTTTGTTTTCTGAGCTTACGTTGGCGTTTAGAGAGTTAAATTTTTGCATGGTTTCGGTTCTCAATTTAAGTCTATCATTTTCATCCAAAAGATTTTTGAGCATGTCCTTGTGGTCCTTGGATTTAATGAAGGACTCAATTTTGTCCAGTCCATACATGTAGGTTGGATTGACATCATCAGACGATATCACACTTTCACAATTGTAGGCTTCGGCATCGATTTCATCCTCCTTAAACTCTAGGAAGGGCAAAATCATGCGATGGATCTTTTGGCCTATCTCACAGTCCAAGTGAAGTTGAGTAATATTGGAATATAAACGTTTAGCAATTAAACAAAAAACATTTCGTTGTTTTAACAATTTTAAATTGTCTCTCTGCAAATAAATGTTTTCGTCTTTAACTTTAACTAATTCCGACTCTTTTAACTCAATCCACATTCGCCGCTCCTCACTCTTCGACGCCACCCTGCTTAATTGATCAGTCAGGTTAGAATTGGTGACTCGAGTTTGAGTTAAGCTACTATCTAAATGAGAAATTCTTGTATTAACATTTTTTAGTTCTTTCTCATATGAGGATGGTGGTACTTTAGATGAAATAAAAACAGATTGTACCTTCTTTATAAGTTCATCGAGCTCATTGAACTGCTGGCTGAGTGGTTTGGCCGTAAAGCACATATCCTCCTGTACCTTCGGTCCATCGCTTCCTCCATCGGTGTTGTATCCCCTCATTTGAGATACGTCAGTCACCATGAAGCATTTTCCACCACTGCTTTCCTCCTTAGCCACATACGCCTTTCCATGGGTAGGCTTCCTCACTTCTTCGTCTTCTGAGTCAGTAGACCAAACTTCTGTGCTACCGAACTCATCGTCATTAACCGAACCCTGCACAATAAGAGCATTAATAGAAGGGTTAGCGGTAGACTTCTTCTTTCTCAACTCATCCAGTCTCTTCTGCAGCACGACTTCCTCATCATTTCCCTCGTCCTTTTCAGCCATCTTCTTAAGAACACAGTCCTTAGCGTAGTGGTTCTTGCCACCACAGTAGAAACAGCTTACTCCGGAATCGCCATCTGCCTTCGGTTCCTTCTTGGGCTCCTCAGCCTTCGGTTCATTGTTCACCTTTTCAAAGCTGTAACTCCCCTGCCAGTTTCGGTTTTTGTTGCTGGGGAATCTCTTCTTTATGAACCTCTTAGGATTGGACACCATCATGGCATAATCCTCAGACGTGAGGTCATATTCCTCCAAGTTGAGCTCTTCATCCTCCATCACAGCTTTACTTTTAGATAGGAGGGCCAATGAACCAAGACTAGAAACGACGTTCTTCTCTTGCAGCACAATCTTCTCCTGGGACTTGAGAATACCCACCAGTTTCGCCAAAGAGTATGATTTAAACTGCTCATGGGCTTTGACTGTGGAAACCACTGCTCTCCATTCAGACCTTAATCCATTCAAGAAAGTAACCTTCTGCTCGATAAGCTTCCTTTCAATATCGTGTTTGATCATCTTGCTGAGAAGATGATTGAAGCGATCGAACGTCTGGGTCACTGTTTCTTCGGTTCCTTGCCTGAATTCACCAAACTCAGATAAGAGCAAGGTTTGGATAGAATGTTCAAGATCCTCGTCTGTAGAATACAGTTCACGAAGTCTATCCCATACTTCCTTTGCCGTCGTACATGAGCTAACCAATCTGAATGTGTCGGACTGAAGGGCGAATCTGATCAACCTTAATGCCTTAATATTACACTGGAATTTGTCCTTTTCATCTTGTGCAATATCCTTCACATCCTTCAGCAAATCGTTGTACTCCTTTTGTGTCTTAATGATTCTGGACGTTGCTGAATGAGAAAACGGTCCATTGATGATAGCTTCCCATATGAGGTACCCATTATCCTCCGATCCAATCACGTAGTCTTCAAAGTGATGCGCCCATACTTCATAGTCATGGGTGTATAAGATTGGAATCTTTGTCGTCGAACCGATGCTGTTGGAAATATTAATAGGGTTTGATTGCGTCTCGTCCATTATGATCGTAAAAACCTGTTCAAAGATCAGACTTGTAATAACTCAGATTAGGGCAAAACAATAAATATCAAGATACGTCAATAATGAGATGACGGCTCAATAAATATTATTAATTGCGGAAAAACCCTAATGGAAATCTTTTTCACAGTAAAGATGTGTATCGATTACACAGCCTCCTGCTCTGATACCAATTGATGGGATTAAAACAACCTTTAATCTATGAAGATCGATTAGATCTTGAACAAGTATATAAATATAAAACAGTAAAAACTCAATAAAAAGAACAAGAAAAGATTGAATCAAACAGGTCGAATGATTAAAACAAAATCCTCAGAAGAGCTCGATTAAGAACATCAACTGTAGAGGATTCGTAGGTTACAAGAACGATTAAGGAAAATCCTCAGAAGAGCTCGATTATGTGTGAATGTGTATTCACTCTCTTCTATCCTATAGATCTGCTTATTTCTTTGTGAGACATGTGTTATGTGTGTGTGCGCCTCATCTGTTATGTGATATATGTGTTGATTAAAGCATGCTATACAGGTTTTCTTTAAACTATGTATACAAATGTATATTTTTATCTACTAATATGTTGGGTAGAACATGGGTAGATAGTTGGTGTGTAATAAACAGATGAGAGGCCTCGTTGTTGTTTGATTGAGTCATCTAGCGGAGTTTAGATGACGACCACTGGCTATTCTAGACAGTCTTGTGGAAACATTAGCAGGTTCGCCACTTGTAGGTGTTAATGAACTTGGGTGTTCATTCGCTGTACTCCATCCCCCTCATGGTTGCCTTATTTGACTTATATTGCTGAGGTACCCCCGAAGCATGTGTTGTCGCCCCGATGAAATATTCTTAGACTAGGTCCCTTATGTTAGTTGTTTTAGGGACATTAAAGTGAGATTAACGGGAATGGGTAATTGGGTTATTGTTGGTTGGTGAAAATTAAATATGATATTTATTGTGGGTTGAAAACCCTATATGCTCACCAGGCTCCCAAGCTTGACCCACTCAGTTTTAAATTGTATTACAGGAAGTGGCGGAAGGGCATGAGATGGATGATCCATCAAGTTGTTTTGTTTACAAGTCTGCATATGTTTATATTTGTTATATGACTTGTAATGTATTCGTTTATGCTTATTGGTCTGTATCGGAACATGACACCCCGAGTTTTGATTATAATGAAAATACATTTCTTTTATGAAATGCTTCGGTAAACATTGTTTTATCATGTTTTGTTTTTGGGAACAAATTCCGCAACTTTTTCAAATCAAAAGGATTTACTCTGAAAATATTTAAAAGCATAAATGAAAATCGGTCTTTTCTTGCCGAGATTTTGGGGATGTCACATTAAGCAAGCAACCACATTGAAAGCCACCATCTGGGCTGGTAGAAATGTTGAGACCCAGATCAGGGAGAAGGGTTTGGAGAGGTCAGAGGTTGGTGAGAAGAGGAAGTTCGACGGACCCTCATGGTCCAGCAAAAAGGGTAAATTCTCGAAGTCTAGTTTGAGAGGAGGTGGAGGAGGCGAAGCGAAATGGTGCGAAAAATGCAAGAAGAAGCATCTTGGGAAATGTGGCGGGGAAGCCACATGTTTCAAGTGTGGAAAGCCAGGGCACTATGCCAACGAATGCACCCTTACCAAGAAAGTCTGCTATGGGTGTGGTGAGGAGGGGCACATCTCGAGGGATTGTCCAAAAAAGAAGGAGGCAACAAAGCCCAATATTCCACCAAAGCCGAAGGCGAGAGCCTTTCAGATGACACCTGAACCTGCTAAAGATGAAGCTAATGTCGCTTCAAGTACCTTTCTTGTAAACGAATATCCTGCCCAAATTTTATTTGATACTGGAGCCAACTACTCCTTTATTTTGCATGAATTTGGTAGAAAACTAGCTTTGCCTGTTGATAGACTAGATAATACTTTATTAGTCGAAGTGGCTAGTGGCAAGTTTATACCTGTTAGCCCTCTTATGAAAAACATCTTAATTGATTTGAATGGGAATAAGTTCCATGAGGAATTATTGCCTATTGAGTTAAATGGTTTCGACATCGTGCTAGGGATGGATTGGCTTAGCACCAATGATGCCGAAATACTGTGCAAGAAGAAGATTTTAAAAGTAAACCCGTTAGGGAAAGAGTCATTTATGGTGTATGGGGACAAACGCAGAGTAACTTCTGGAATCATTTCTCTAATGAAAGCCATAAAGTGTTTGGCCAAAGGATGTACATCATATTTGGCATTCGTGATCGATGCTAAGATGGAGAAAAAGGAGATGTAGAGCATTCCTATCATGTGTGATTATCCGGAAGTATTTCCCGAAGATCTTCCCGGATTACCGCCTGAGAGACAAGTGGGGTTTAGAATCGACTTGTTACCAGGGACGACGCCAATAGCAAAAGCACCTTACAGACTATCACCGACGGAGATGAAGGAGCTGATGGTGCAACTTTAGGAGTTATTGGACAAAGGTTTCATTAGACCTAGTTCATCACCCTGGGTAGCTCCAGTGTTATTCGTAAAGAAAAAAAGACGGGAGTATGAGGATGTGCATCGATTACAGAGAGCTGAACAAGGCAATAATAAAGAATAGATATCCGTTGCCGATGATTGATGACCTGTTCGATCAACTACAAGGTTTAAGTCATTTTTCAAAGATCGATTAAAGGTCAGGATATCATCAGCTGAAGGTGAGAGAGCAGGATATCAAAAAGACTGCATTCAGAACACGATATGGACACTACGATTTTTTGGTTATGACGTTTAGACTAACCAATGCTCCAGTAGCATTCATGGATTTAATGAACAGGGTTTGTAATCCGTTCCTTGATAAATCTGTGACAGTGTTCATAGATGACATTCTGATTTACTCGAAAAGCCGAGAGGAGCATGGCAGACACTTGCGATAAGTTTTAGAAGTCTTGAAGAAGTAGAAGCTGTATGCAAAGTTCCCCAAATGTGATTTTTGGATTCGAGAAGTCCAATTCTTGGGTCACGTGGTCGACCAAGAAGGGATAATGGTTGATCCAACGAAGATTGAAGCTGTGATGAAGTGGGAACAACTGAAAAGTCCCATAGAGATCCGAAGCTTTCTGGGATTATCCGGATATTACCAAAGGTTTATCCAAGGCTTTTCTTCGATCGTTACTCCTTTAACAACTTTGACTCACAAAGGAGCTACTTATACTTGGAGTGATAAGCACAAAGAAGCATTCGAGCTACTAAAGAAGAAGCTATGTGAGGCACCGATTCTTTCTCTACCCAATGGAGTTGAAGACTTTGCTGTCTATAGCAATGCGTCTAGTGTTGGGTTGGTTTGTGTTTTGACCCAAAGAGAAAAGGTGATAGCATATGCGTTTCGACAGCTGAAGGAGCATGAAAAGAACTACCCCACTCACGATTTGGAGCTGGTAGCAATAGTTTTTTGCTCTAAAGATATGGAGGCATTACCTCTATGGCACGAAGTGAAAACTTTTCACTTATCATAAGAGTCTCCAATATCTCTTTAGTCAGAAAGAATTGAATATGAGGCAACGATGCTGGTTAGAGTTACTCAAGGACTACGACTGTGAGATACTGTGACATCCCCAAAATCTCGGCCAGAAAAGACCGATTTTCATTTATGCTTTAAAATAATTTCAGAGTAAATCCTTTTGATTTAAAAGAGTTGCGGAATTTGTTCCCAAAACAAAACATGATAAAATAATATTTATCAAAGCATTTCATCAAGAGATGCATTTTCATTATATAATCAAAACTCGGGATGTCATGTTCCGATACAGACCAAAAAGCATAAACGATAACGTTACAAGTCATTCAATAGATATATACATATACAGACTTGTAAAAAAAACATCTTGATGATTCAACCATCTTATGCCCTCGCGCCACTACCTGTAATACAAATAAAATTGAGTGGGTCAGGCTTAGGAGCCTGGTGAGCATATAGGGTTTTCAACCCACAATAAATAAGTTATATTTAATTTCACCAACCAAATCACTATCCCGATTACCCATTCCCGTTATCCTCACTTTACGTCCCTAAAATAACATCTATCTCAAGGGACCTAATCTAGGATTTCCATCGGGACGGACATCACTGCGAAGGGGTTTCCTCAACAATAGATATCCTAAAGGCAACCATGAGGGGGATAGAGTACACCGGTGAACACATCGTTCACAACACCTACAAGTTATGAACCTGCTAGCGTTCCACTGGACTGTCTAGAAAGAGTCCGTGGTCGTTATCCATACTCCGCTGAATAACTAGATCAACAACAACAACAACATCGAGGCCTCTCATCTGTTTATTACACACCAACTATCTACCCATGTTCTACCTAACATATTAGTAGATAAAATATATATTTTCATACATAGTTTAAAACCTGTATACCTTTTACATTCAATATATACTCCACATAACAGATGAGGCATACCCATGTAACACGTATTTCATAGAAAGCAATTCAGATCTATGAGATGGAAGAGGGTGAACATACATTCACACACATAACAACAAATTCTACACATAACACGTATTTCGTATAAAATACTTCATAATCATGCGTTAGAAGAAAGTAACTACACACTCACACATATAAACAACAATATACTTAATACACTCGAACCATACTTGTATTATTATCGTGTTTATGAAAGGTAGTATACACTCACTTGATCAGAAGACGATCGGACAGCACTACGACTTGCAGAAGTAGAAATCCTCAGCAGATCTGGAAGATCTCTACAAAAATCGAACTTCTCGCGGGCAGAGCTTCGGCTCGGGAACCGCACTTCTCGGGATCTTCGGGATCTCGGGACTTGCCTCAGGGCTCGAGAATAATACCGGGGCTTCGGGGTATTTCTGGCACGCAAAACGATGCAAAACGAGAGAGAGAAGAGAGAAAATGAACAAAACTCTCGGCTGCCCTCGCAAGCCTTTTATAGAGGCTAAGCCTCGCACGTACGCGGGGCGTACAGGTCCGAAATCGTCATGGCGTTCGTCATCCGAAGCCACTTGCTGCGAGTGTCGACATCCTCGGAGTACGCGGGGCGTACCTCGGATCGGACTGTTGACTCCCCTTCGGATAATGCCGGAATTAAAGATTAAAAATAAATACAAATCATTTAATAAACTTCGGAAATTCATATCTTCTTCATACGAACTCCGTTTTTGACGTTCTTTATATCCACGCGAAGGTGAGACTACGCTCTACAACTTTCGTTTAGACTCCGTCGGCTAATTTCGACTTTATGTTTATTATTTATTTTTAATAGGCCACGACAGAAAAACTTCGTTATAAATTCATAACTTCTTCGTTTGACGTCCGTTCTCGCCTAACTTTTTATCGATTCGATACCAACAACGAGACCTTCGATCCTCATTTAGAATGCTTGGGCTAAAAACCGCTCGATCTCAAGTCGAGTATTTCAGGCTGCATACCGCAAAGTCGAAACTTCGATAAATCATAACTTCCTCATACGAAGTCAGATTTGGGCGTTCTATATATATTCGGAAACCTCGTTTCAACTACTACAACATTATCCAAAGATATTAAGTTTATTTTACACTTAAATTTTGACGCTTATTTTTATTCTTAATTAATCAAACCACATAATTAAGCAATTAAGCACAAAACACATAATACTCAAATAAAACACTTCTATTATTTCACAACGGGTTACAAAGGTTAACCTAGACTATTACATTGCTAAAAATGGCAAGCCCGGAAACACAGGCGTTACAATTCTCTCCACCTTAGAATGATTCCGTCCCCGGAATCACCCATCAACAAACAAATGCGGATAGCGACCCATCATGTCACTCTCCGTCTCCCAGGTGAGATTCGGCCCATTCGTGTGTTTCCATCGGACAAGCACTAACCCAACCATCTTGCGTCGCAATTTCTTAGTCTTTCAGTCAACAATTGCCTCTGGTTCCTCAATCAACCTTTTGTTCTCATCGATTCTCAACTCCGAAAGTGGAATCATGTCGGGAACTTCTCCCGTGAACTTCCTCAAATAACACACATGAAAAGTGTTATGAATTCCATTCAGTTCTTCTGGTAGCTCGAGCTTGTAAGCTTGGTTCCCAATCCTCTGAAGAACTTTAAACGGTCCAATAAACCTTGGACTCAACTTTCCCCTTTTACCAATACTTATAAGTCCCTTCCATAGCGAGACTTTAAGCAAAATCGAATCCCCAACCTCAAAAATCATCGGGCTTCGCTTCTTGTCAGCATAGCTCTTTTGACGATCCTGAGCTGCTAACATTCTTTCCCTAATTATTTTCAACTTTTCAGCAGTTTGATGAACCAACTCGGGTCCCATAAACTGCTTTTCCCTAGCCTCAAGCCAACAAGACGGCGTACGACACTTCTGTCCATACAAAGCTTGGTAAGGTGCCATCTTTATGCTCGAGTGGAAACTATTATTATAGGAAAATTCTACCAAAGGTAAATGTTCATCCCAATTACCTAGGAATTCTAGAGTACATGCTCTTAGCATATCTTCATGCGTTTGTATCATTCTTTCGCTCTGACCATCAGTCTGCGGATGGTAAGTTGTACTTAAACATAACTTGGTACCCAATTCCTCTTGTAGACTTTTCCAAAACCTCGAGGTGAAACGGCTATCACGATCCGATACAATCGTTAACGGAACACCGTGAAGCCTCACAATTTCCTTCACGTAAGAATTCGCAAGCTTCTCCATAGACCATTTCTCCTTGGCCGCTATGAAATGCGCACTCTTAGTGAATCGATCAACGACCACCCAAATCATGTCGTGACCATTCTTTGTTCTGGGCAGTTTAGTGACAAAATCCATAGCAATGTCTTCCCACTTACCCATTGGCACAGGCAAAGGTTCTAAACTCCCATACGGTTTCTGATGTTGTGTCTTTACTCTCGCGCAAGTCACACACTCAGCCACATACTTTGCAACATCAAGCTTCATCGTCGGCCACCAGTAGTAGGGTTTTAGGTCCCTATACATTTTAGTGCTACCCGGATGAATCGAGTACATGGTCTTGTGAGCTTCTTCCATCAGAAGACCTCTAATTCCTCTGGACTTAGGTACCCAAATCCAATCTTGGAACACCTTCAGTCCGTGACTGTTTACACCGAACACCAACGTTTTGCCCAAACGTTCCTCCTTTCGGTCATTCTTTTCAGAAGCTTCCTCTTGAGCTTTCTTTATACTTTCCACAATAGTCGAGACAAATTCAATTGTCAACGCTCTTGGCCTTTTCCTTTCAAGATTGACTTTCTGACTGAGAGCATCAGCAACAACATTAGCTTTACCGGGGTGGTAAAGTATCTCACAGTCATAGTCTTTAAGTAATTCTAGCCAACGTCGTTGCCTCATATTCAATTCCTTCTGATTAAAGAGATATTGGAGACTCTTATGATCAGTGAAAAGTTTGCACTTCGTGCCATAGAGGTAATGCCTCCATATTTTCAGAGCGAAAACTACCGCTGCCAACTCCAAATCATGAGTCGGGTAATTCTTTTCATGTTCTTTCAGCTGTCGAGACGCATATGCTATCACCTTTTCTCTTTGGGTCAAAACACAACCCAATCCAACCCCAGACGCATCGCTATGAACGGCGAAGTCTTCAACTCCATCGGGTAGAGAAAGTATCGATGCCTCGCATAGCTTCTTCTTTAGCTTCTCGAATGCTTCTTTATGCTTATCACTCCAAGCATAAGTAGCTCCTTTGTGGGTCAAAGCTGACAATGGACTAGCAATCGAAGAAAAGCCTTGGATAAACCTTCAGTAATATCCGGCTAATCCTAAAAAGCTTCGAATCTCCGTGGGACTCTTTGGTTGCTCCCACTTTGTCACAGCTTCAATCTTTGCTGGATCAACCATTATCCCTTCTTGGTTGACCACGTGACCCAAGAATTGGACTTCACGAATCCAAAAATCACATTTGGAGAACCTAGCATACAACTTCTCCTTCTTCAAGACTTCTAACATTTCTCGCAAGTGTCTTCCATGCTCTTCTTGGCTTTTCGAGTAAATCAGAATGTCATCTATGAACACTATCACGGATTTATCAAGGAAAGGATTACAAACCCTATTCATCAAATCCATGAACGCTGCCGGAGCATTGGTTAGTCCAAACGACATAACCAAGAACTCGTAGTGTCCATATCTAGTTCTGAATGCAGTCTTCTCAATATCCTGCTCCCTTACTTTCAGCTGATGATATCCTGACCTTAGATCGATCTTCGAGAAATAGCTTGAACCTTGCAATTGATCAAACAGGTCATCAATCCTTGGCAACGGATATCTATTCTTTATTGTTGCCTTGTTCAGCTCTCTATAATCAATGCACATTCTCATACTTCCATCTTTCTTCTTCACAAATAACACCGGAGCTTCCCAGGGTGATGAACTAGGTCTAATGAAACCTTTGTCCAATAACTCCTGAAGTTGCATCATGAGCTCCTTCATCTTCGTCGGTGCTAATCGATAAGGTGCTTTCGCAATTGGCGTTGTTCCTGGCAACAAGTCAATACGGAATTCCACTTGTCTATCAGGCGGTAATCCAGGAAGTTCTTCGGGAAATACTTCCGGATAATCACACACAACTGGAATATTCTGCATCACCTTCGGATAATGCCATAATTAAAGATTAAAAATAAATACAAATCATTTAATAAACTTCGGAAATTCATATCTTCTTCATACGAACTCCGTTTTCTACGTTCTTTATATCCACGCGAAGGTGAGACTACGCTCTAGAACTTTCGTTTAGACTCCGTCGGCTAATTTCGACTTTATTTTTATTATTTATTTTTAATAGGCCGCGACAGAAAAACTTCGTTATAAATTCATAACTTCTTCATTTGACGTCCGTTCTCGCCTAACTCTTTATCGATTCGATACCAACAACGAGACCTTCGATCCTCATTTAGAATGCTTCGGCTAAAAACCGCTCGATCTCAAATCGAGTATTTCAGGCTGCATACCACAAAGTCGAAACTTCGATAAATCATAACTTCCTCATACGAAGTCAGATTTGGGCGTTCTATATATATTCGGAAACCTCGTTTCAACTACTACAACATTATCCAAAGATATTAAGTTTATTTTACACTTAAATTTTGACGCTTATTTTTATTCTTAATTAATCAAACCACATAATTAAGCAATTAAGCACAAAACACATAATACTCAAATAATACACTTCTATTATTTCACAACGGGTTACAAAGGTTAACCTAGACTATTACATTGCTAAAAATGGCAAGCCCGGAAACACAGGCGTTACAGATACTTTACCACCTCGGTAAAGCTAATGCTGTCGCTGATGCTCTCAGTCGGAAAGTAAATCTTGAAAGAAAAGGCCAAGAGCGTTGAGAATAGAAGTTGTCTCGACAATTATGGAGATTATAAAGAAAGCTCAAGAGGAAGCTTCTGAAAAGAATGACCGGAAGGAGGAACGTTTGGGCAAAACGTTGGTGTTTGGTACAAACAATCATGGACTGAAGATATTCCAAGATCGTATTTGGGTACCTAAGTCAGGAGGAATAAGAGATTTTCTGATGGAAGAAGCTCACCAAACCATGTACTCGCTTCATCCCGGTAGCACTAAAATGTATAGGGACCTGAAACCCTATTACTAGTGGCCGATGATGAAGCTTGATATTGCAAAGTACGTGGCGGAGTGTGTGACATGTGTACGGGTCAAGGCACAACATCAGAAACCATACGAGAGTTTAGAACCTTTACCTGTGCCTATGGGTAAATAGAAAGACATTTGTATAGATTTTGTCACTATACTGCCCAGAAAAAAGAATGGTCACGACATGATTTAGGTGGTCGTTGATCTCTTCACTAAGAGTGCGCATTTCATAGCAGCCAATGAGAAATGGTCTATGGATAAGCTTGCAAATTCTTACATGAAGGAAAATTTGAGGCTTCACGGTGTTCCGTTAACAATTGTGTCAGATCGTGATAGCCGTTTCACCTCGTGATTTTGGAGAAGTCTACAAGAGGAATTGGGTATCAAGTTGTGTTTGAGTACAACTTACCATCCACAGACTGATGGTCAGAGCGAACAAACGATACAAACATTTGAAGATATGTTGAGAGCATGTACCCTGGAATTCCAAGGTAAATGGGATGAACATTTACCTTTCGTAGAATTCTCCTACAATAATAGTTTCCACTTGAGCATAAAGATGGTACCTTATCAAGCTATGTACGAACAAAAATGTCATATGCCGTCTTGTTGGCTTGAGGCTGGGGAAAAGTAGTTTATGGGACCTGAGATAGTCCATCAAACTACTAAAAAGTTGAAAATAATTAGGGAGATAATGTTAGCAGCTCAGGATCATCAAAAGAGCTATGCTGACAACAAGAAAAGACCGATGACTTTTGAAGTTGGAGATTCAGTTTTGCTTAAAGCCTCACCGTGTATGGGACTTATAAGATTTGGTAAAAGAGGAAAGTTAAGTTCAAGGTTTATTGGACCATTTAAAGTTCTTCAGAGGATTGATAACCAAGCTTACAAGCTAGAACTATCCGAAGATCTGAATGGAATTCATAACACTTTTCATGTGTGTTATTTGAGGAAGTTCACGGGAGAGGTTCCCGATGTGATTCCACTTTCGAAATTGAGAAATGATGAGAACAAGAGGTTAATTGAATAAACAGAGGAAACCGTTAACCGAAAGACTAAGAAGTTGCGACGAAAGATGGTCGAGTTAGTGCTTGTCCGATGGAAACATGCGAATAAGCCAAATCTCACCTGCGAAACGGAGAGTGACATGATGAGTCGCTATCTACATTTGTTTGTTGATGTGTGATTCCGGGAACAGAATCATCTTAAGGAGAAGAGAATTGTAACACCCGTGTTTCTAGGCTAGGCATTAATAATGATGTAATAGTCTAGGTTAACCTTTATAAACCGTTATGAAATAATAAAAAAGTATTATTTTGAGTGGTATGTCTTTTATGCTTAATTATGTGACTTAAATGAATTAAAAACAAGAATAAGCGTAATAATAAAATATTAGATAAGCCCGATATCTATACATGAAGTTGTAGTGGTCGTTATGAGGATTCCGAAATTATAAAGAATACCGAAATCCGAGTTATAACGAAGAAGTTATGATCTGTCAAAGTTTCGCAACAGAACTGGAACGACACTGCGCGACGTAAATAGTGAGTTTACGATAGAGCGATATTTAGCCTTAGTGATCTAAACAAAAGCTGTAGAATAAGTTAAACCGAGAGCGTGCATAAGAACAACGTCTAAATATGACTTCGTATGAGGAAGTTATGATTTTTCGAAGTTTCGACTTAGCGGTATGTAGCCCAAAGTTCGAATATGAGATCGAGTGATTTCTAGCCGAAACAAACTAAACGAGAACTGAAGATCTCGTCGATAGTAATGCAACGGTAAAAAGACAGACAAAAACGGACATCGGATGAAGAAGTTATGATTTTCTAACAAAGTTTTCCTATCCCAACCTACTAAAAATAATATAATAAAAGTTAAAGTCAAAATTAGCCAACGGAGTCTAAACTAGAGTTGTAGAGCATAATGTCACTTACGCGTGGATATAAAAAGAACATCGAAAACGGAGCTCGTATGCGAAAGATATGAATTTCTGAAGTTCGGGGCACGAACTTCAACCGTTGTATCAGAGCTCACGACGTGAGAAGAGAGCTCACGACGTGAGCAGGTGATGGATGTCTTCTAGGGAAAGTGGCCTGATGATGAACGCCATGACATATCGAGCTCACGACGTGAGCATTAGTGGCTCACGACGTGAGCATGGATTTTCAGCTTCCTATAAATAGAAAATGAGGCCAACCGTTTAGGGTTGCTAATCTCATATGATAGTTGGAATGAGTATTGAATTAATATGCTATAGAGATTTTAAGCCATGTATAAAATATGTATATTTTATCTACTAATATGTTGGGTAGAACATGGGTAGATAGTTGGTGTGTGTTGAAATAAAAATATGACAGGCCTCGATGTTTTTGTTGATCTAGTCATCTAGCGGAGTATGGATGACGACCACTAACTCTTTCTAGACAGTCCAATGGAACGTTGGCAGGTTCATAACATGTAGGTGTTGTGAACGATGTGTTTACCGGTGTACTCTATCCCCCTCATGGTTTCCTTTACGACATCTATTGTTGAGGAAACCCCTTTGCAATAATGTCCGTCCCGATGAAAATCCTAGATTAGGTCCCTTGAGATAGTTGTTGTTTTAGGGACGTAAAGTGAGGATAACGGGAATGGGTAATCGGGTTATTCTTGGTTGGTGAAATTAAATATAATTATTTATTGTGGGCTGAAAACCCTATATGCTCAACAAACTCCCAAGCCTGACCCACTTTGTTTTATTTATATTACATGTAGTGGCGCGAGAGCATAAGATGGATGAATCGTCAAGTTATTTTGTTTATAGGCCAGTAGTTGTATATAACTGTTGTAAGGCTTATAATGTGTCGTTTATGCTTTTGGTCTGTATCGGAACATGAAATCCCGAGTTTTGTTATATATGAAAATAAATTTCTTTAAGAAATGCTTTGATAAACTTTATTTTATCAATTGTGTTTTGGGAACAAATTTCACAACTCTTTTAATCAAATGATTACTCTGAAAATTATTTTAAAAGCATAAATTAAATCGGTCTTTTCTGGCCGTGATTTTGGGGATGTCACTACAGCCGTACTGGGAGTCAAGTTGGACCTCGAGTGGTAAGGAGGAACGACCCGGAGAGAATGATTGACAAGGTTGGGCACATGTATAAGAACTTCTTGGGTGCCAAAACACTAAGTCTTTCTGGAAGCCCAAAGCCAGCAGAAATTATCGATTGGATCTCCAAGATGGAAATGGTTTTTGAAAGCTGCAATTGCAGCGATAAGCAATAGACCGTCTTTGAATTCAGAAAACTAAATACCAGAGTTTTAAGTTGGTGGAAGTGTTGGCAGATACAAGGCCACGGGTAGAAGCCATGTGGATGTCTTAGGAAGCATTCATGGAGCAGTTGGAAATACAATACTGCTCAGAGATAGATTTGATAGACCTAAACAATGAGTTTGAGAACCTGAAGAAAGGGAAGACGAGTGTTGATGAGTATGCCACCGCATTCACCAAGAGGATGAAGATATTCCCCTTCTTGGTGCCTACTGAACTCTCCAAGATAGATAGGTTTGCTAACGGATTGCCAACAGACTTTGGCCCAACGGTCAAAATGGCAACTACTTTGAAGACAGTCGTTAGAGCAGCTAAGAGTGTCGAGACCCAGATAAGGGAAAAGGGTCTGGAGAGAGCCGAATTTGGGGAGAAGAGGAAGTTTGAGGGGTCTTCAAGATCCAACCAGAAAAATAGGTTCCTGAAGTTTGACCCCCCCCCCCCCCCAAAAAAAAAGGTATGGGGATAGTACTGAAGAAAAGTGGTGTGACAAGTGTAGAAGGAAGCACATTGGGAGATGCTCTAAAGAGGTGACCTGATTCAAATGCGGGAAGACTGGTCACTATGCCAGCGAATGCACGGCCAAGAGAGAAGCTTGCTTTAAGTGTGATGAAGAAGGACACTTCAATCAAGACTGCACAAATAGGGAAGGAGCTACAAATCCAAACATACCAGCAAAGCCAAAGGCAAGAGTATTCCAGATGATCCTTAATGAGGCAGGTGACAATGCAATGGATCAGGAGTGAGGATTTAAGAAGTTGCCATATAGATAGTATCATGTTGTGTAGCCTAATATAAGAGGCATAGTGTAGGGTGAACTTGAACATCTATGTAATCGTTTCAAAAAATAATATAAACCTTGGTTTTGTTATTTGGTGTGTTAAGTTGCTATGTGAAATTCTTGTATGGTGACTGGAAAACTACGAGACAATACTTGGGACGAGTATGAGTAGGTCTGAAAGGTAGTAGAGGCCTATACTACTGGAAGCACAGGACTCGCACTTGGATCGGGGAAAGTCACAAGGTTACCAAGTCGCTAGTAATTGATTATGTTTTATTCATGTATGTCGTTGCCATCATTTCGGTAATGACTAAGAAGATAATTGTTATTCCGACCTTAGTAGTCATATTAAATCGAGTTTGACTAAGACAAGTGCATTACATGGTTTAGAGAACAAAGTTCGATGCAGTATCCAACTTAAGCCAGAAGATTGAAGGGAAAGATAATTGAAGCGATTAGAAGAAGTATCGCGATCATAGTTAAAGTAAGAAGCTTCAACTGCTGCATGCTAGAATATGATTATATCACATTAGAACAAGAAGGAAGGTATATTATGTAGTACCCCTAATGCCCCATTTAGCCCAGCCACTGCCTCCACCAGAGCAATTTGATAGGGTGGACTTTTGAGAAGAGGTTATTTGTGATTTATTAATATATTATAAGTTCTAATATATTAATATGAAATCATATTATTTAATTAGTATTAATGAAAAATTAATTTGGAAATAATTTAGTGATCGAAAGAGACTAATTAAATATAAGAGGAATGATTAAGTAAATCAATGATTCTGATAGTGTGGGTCGATGATCCATGGTTATTTAGGATGGGCTAAACCAATATGATAGTCCATGGATAGAGGTATAACCCATGGAGCCTAAGTAATATGAAGCGTCATGTGAATTAGGGTTTGCATGGATGTAACCCTAGACTTTGCCACACTATAAAAGGAACCCATAGTTACCAAAATCGGCCCCAAGCATTCTAAGAAGAGTGAAAAACGATTTTGTGTGCTAAATAGCCTCTCCTTCAAGTCCTCCTTTGTTCGTGTTTGTGAACAATTTGAGGCATCACATTTGAGGTGCTAAGTTCTTAAAGACCAAAATTACAAGCTAGTACAAGAGGTAATTCTATAACTTATTTGTATATTGTTTATGTCAATTGTATGCTAGTTGTAGGCTTAATTCATTGGAAACAATATTACGTGTATAACTATAGAAAACATAGATCCAAAGTATTAGGATTGTATATCTACCATAGGATGTTGTAGTATAATAAAACCCAATAGTGGTATTAGAGCTCAAGATTGTTTTCTGTTATATTTGATGCATTGCTTATTTTTCAAAGCTGAAAAACTATTATGTCAGCATGTACTCAACGAGTCCATGGTTGGGCTTGACGAGTAGGTTGCATTTTGTCTTGAACTCGACGAGTCCATAGTTGGGCTCGATCGAGTTGGATGACCAGACAACAATTTTTCAGGATTTTTGTCTTGTTTTGGATTAGGATCATTACCACAAAGTGTTTTAGTTCATAATGTTTGATTTTGTTGGTATGGTAATGATTATCCTTGTCCAATTAAAAGATAATTGTCAAAATTTCAAGATTTGTATTAGTTTATATAACAGGCTAATTTCTTGTAAATTGTTGATATGAATTGTCTTGACTTATGAGTTTAACTAGATCATAGATAAATTATATGATAATTTTTATTTGTTAAAATATTGATCTGAATGTTCTTTAAAATCTTCCAAAACTTGTCTTCAAGTTATGTAACATGAAAAGTTTTTCCATAAAAACCACATTAAACTCATAAGTTATGGAAATAAAAGGTTTTTCAAGAGTTACAAAACTTGACCTCAAGTTTTGGTATTTGAAAAGTCTCAAATTAAGAAACTCTTGGAATTAAAAAGGTGTAACTCTTGGGTTCATAAATTAAAAAAATTAATTAAATAGTTTTTAATTTTGAATTTTTATATTTAGAACCTTGAAGTATTTGAGTAGTTCAAATTGCACCTTATGGACTTTATTAAACTAATTAAAATGTTTAATTAAAAGAGAATTAATAATTCCATAATGACAAGGTATAAGTTTAATAAAATTAAGAGTATAATTTATTAATAGATTAAACCATCTAGTATTTTAAAAGTTTAAAATACACCCTTATACTATACAAAATTAAAAGTATAATAATTATATATGTATGATTTAAAGAGTCAGTCTTACCGTTAGTAGGCCTCATTCACGAAGCCGGTCTATAAGGGGGGTTATAAGGTTACTGTCTATAAAATGGTGGTTTAATGGGTGTCCGCTCTCACGCACCGCTTCCTTGACTGGTGGAGGGTTGTTAACCGAACGGGTAGGATATGACATTAATTCTCATTAAAAGTATAATGAAAATACCAAGTAACTAAACACTTATAAATTCCTAATCTTAGTTACTCAGGAAAAATGTGAATTTTGTGCTAACACATGAAATTGCACTTTTCACCTTGTTAGTCGTTAGTGGAGCGTGTGTCGTTAACCGGCATACTAATCTGGGACTGACAGTGTATGGCAAAGGGTAGCTTGATGTTAATCATAGATCAATGGAGCGTGTGTGGTTAACCGACACATTGATTAAGTAATCTATAACATTATGAGTACCAAGCACATTTGCATGGTTATTCGCACCTTGTTTGTGATCCTCAGCGTCCCAGTTACAAAATTGAAGGGCACAATCGAGATTTAAACATGCCATTAAAAAGTTCAATGAATCTCAAAGGATCTAGGAATTTCAATTCATTTAAAACTTAATAATCAAGTTCGTTTTTCATGGTGGAAATTGGTAAATCATTATTTACCTACCTTCAAATATTTTGCAATTGGATTACTGCATCCCTCTTCTGAATTGTAAAATATTATGTTGGGTCCTAGCCTTAATATTTCATTTGGGTGTTATATTAAGGACTTAAATCAACTAACTTGAATTTCTACCTTATAAATGTCTAGTTCTGACAACTATGGTCTTCTTCATCCTTTTGAAAGAAATATTTCTTCATAAAGATGATATTCCACAAGACGATCAAGGTGAAAGATTAATCCTTTCTTCGTGCTGTAGTGGAACTTCACTTCCTCCACCTCTTGCAATAATTATCCTCGAACCACAAGTTCAAAGGCTTGAAAAGTATAAGGTCACTCAAGCCCTATTGTCTAGCACACACCAATATGGAAGGTGTGTGTGTGTGTGTACACATATATTGGAGATGAAGTCACACATTGACAAGATGGGAATGTTAGGAGTCGTTGTGTCGAGGAAGGTGGCTGTTGACTGGGTTCTTCAATCACTTCCTACGTCGTATAGTGATTTCATTAAGGACTACTATATGACAAATCATGACAGGACCCTTATTGATCTTACCTATTTGCTTGTTGCTACTGAATCATCAATGATTTGGCGCACTGGTAAAGCAAATTTGATTGGAAGATCTACTTCCCAAAATTCCATGGACATTGACATTGGTAACATTGGAAGTCTAGAAAAGCTTTCTCTTCCCAATGGAAAGGGATCGGCCATGGTCAAGTCATTTGACCAAATGGTAAAGAGAAAGGCTAAGTTTGAGATAGTCATGTGTACCCTTCCACAAGAGTCCATATGTTTCTATTGCCAAGAGAAGGGGAATTGGTTGCGAAGTTGCCATATTTACCTAAAAGATCGCAGGGATGGTAAAGTCCAAAAGTTTGACTCTACTTCAGGTAAAATCCACTATCTAACTCTATTAAATTCCTAATTAGAGATTCTTAATACATGTGACATCCCCTAATTTCCCGGCCAGAAAAGACCGATTTAATTTATGCTTTTTAAAATAAAATCAGAGAAATCTTTTTAAAAGATGTTGCGGAATTGGTCCCCAAACAACATATGATAAATGTTTATCAAAATCCTTCATTAAGAAGGTATATATTTTCCATATATATCAAAACCTCGAGATGTCATGTTTCAATACAGATCAAACGCATAAACAAGACATTATAAGCCTTTCAACAGTTATTTACAACTACTGGCCTATAATCCAAAAATCTCTCATCGTCCTCCGACTATGCTCGGGGTCCACTACCTGTAACATAAAAAGTTGAGTGGGTCAGGCTTGGGAGCCTGGTGAGCATATAGGGTTTTCAACCCACAATAATAATAAACTTACTAAGTTCACCAATCAACAATAACCCTGATTACCCGTTCCCGTTATCCTCACTTTACGTCCCTAAACACTTATCACAAGGGACCTAGCTTAAAGAATATCATCGGGATGGACACTACTACTAAGGGGTTTCCTCAGCCATACATGTCCTAAAGGAAACCATGAGGGGGATGGAGTACAACAAATGAACAGTCTCAGTTCATTAACACCTACAGGTTGCGGACCTGCTAATGTTTCCCACTGGACTGTCTAGAAAGTCCGTGGTCGTCATCCAAACTTCGCTAGATGACTGGATCTCAAAATACATCGAGGCCTCTCCTCAATTTTATTTTATCTCACATCACTATTTAACCAACATATTTGTAGATAAAAATACTTATACAGTTTAAAACTTGAATAAAACATCAACTCAACAGTCACCTCAAATAAACAATTAATATATTTACACATAACACGTATAAGGTAAATACTTCATATCGATGTGTAAAATGAAAGTGACTATACACTCACATGATTTGGTGACAATCGGGAAGCAATTCGTTTCCTAAAACGATCATTTCTAATAAAACCGGGAGTTTTATTGAGAAACTGGGCTTTGTAAAAGTCGGGCTTCGAAACCGAAAAGATAAATTTTCCGGGCTTCTCGGGCACTTCGTGGCGTATTCCGGGGTTTACAATCGATACCGGGGTTTCGTGGGACGTTAAGATGAAAGAAATATGGGTTTAGGGGCTAAAAATGACAAGTTTCCAAAATATACCCGGGAGGTCTCGCACCCTTCTATATATAGGGGCGAGGGTTCTGATCCAAGGGCTGAGCAGAGGCCACGCGTCGCAGATCCGAAGCTCTCCGGGGATGGCTCGCACATGGTCTGCGCATGAGAGGGGCTCGCTGTCGCCTCCTGATTAGACCGCGGTCTAGTCGAGGCTTCGGACGTGGCTCCTTCTGCGAGGTTCGGACGGATGAGTCACTACACACGCGTCGGATGCGAGGCTTGCCACCGAAGTTTATACGTGTAGTCAGCGGATTGGACCGCAACTTGGACTCGGAAGGACATGACATGCCTTTCCAGGTGGCTTCGTGACTCAGCAGCTTGGATACCTGGCGCGTTTTGAGCGAGGGTGACGTGGCCGAAGTCCACGTGTGCAAAATTCCTTGGTTTTGGGGATTTTTCTCGTTTTTCGCACCAAAACTTCTAAAATCCATAACTTTCGCATACGAGCTCCGTTTTTGACGTTCTTTATATGCACGCGTAGCTAAAATTACGCTCTACAACTTCCGTTTAGACTTCGTCAGCTAATTTTGAATTTAAATTTTATATTATTATTTTTAACAGACCGGGACAGGAAATCCGTTAAAAATTCATAACTTCTTCATCCGACGTCCGTTTTCGTCAGACTTTTTACCGTTGTGCTTCTAATAATGATACCTTCAATTCTCGTTTAGGTTGTGTCGGCTAAAAATCGCTCGATCTAAAATTCGAGTTTTGAGTTGTCTACTGCTAAGCTGAAACTTCAAAAAAATCATAACTTCCTCATACGAAGTCAGATTTGGGCGTTCTTTTTATCGAACTTCTCGCTTTAACGAATATTACGACTTTCGTTTAGATCACTAAGGCTAAAAAGTAGTTTATCGAAAACTCACTTTTTACGACATTCAGCACCATGCCGGTTTTGTCGCGAAACTTCGACAGGTCATAACTTCTTTGTTATAACTCGGATTTCGGCATTCTTTATTTCCCCGAAATCCTTGTTTCGACCACTACAACTTTATGTAAAGATATATGGCTTATCTCACACTTTAATTTTGATGCTTATTTTTATTCTTAATTAATTAAGCCCTAATAATTAAGCATAAAACACATAATTCACATAATATTCACATAATTCCTTTTCATTTCTTCAAAATGAGTTACAAAGGTTAACATAGACTATTACCTCAATATAAATGCCTAGGCTAGAAACACGAGTGTTACAATACATGATGTAATGTAATTACATTTTGATGTTTAGTTGATTTGATGAAATGAAAGGAAACTTAAAGGAAGAGTACACTGATTCTAATCGTGAAGAGATGGATTTCAATCGCACGGTTCGATGATCAGAATTTTGAGCTGCTGCTTAAGAGTTATGATAGATTGCTTAGGAATAGATAAAAACATAGTTTTCATATGTATTTGCATTGTAAGGATAAGTTTTCCACAATTTTTATAAATAAATAAATTTTTTGAAATTCATCTTATTTTAAGTTTCCTTACAATGGTATTTGTAAAAATTGTTGCATATATGTTTCCATTGATACCAATATTGGAAAATGGATTTGATTCTTTCGTATGTGGTAGTGTCAAAATTTTCCAAATAAGGAAAGATTCTCATCACCCAAGTTTCAGTTGGATAGAAACTTAGAATCATGCAACTTGTATTATGTGATGAATGAGAACTTCATCTTTGGGAAATTAAGACTATTTTCTTGTTCACATGTATATGTGAGTCAAGTGAAGGACTAGGAGATCAGGGGCATTCGGTTGTGCGCTGATCAGGTCCACCACAAAGAACGGTAAGATTATTCGTTATGATTTACTAAAGTTTAGTAAATATGGTTATACTTACAAGATTAAGTATAATTCTGAATCATTGGAAAAGTTTCAATGTATGGCAGAACGAATAAGAAGAATCAAATTAGGCAGAAAGATAAAGTTTCTCCAATCTAAAAAGAAGGGAGAGTACTTGAGTATCGTGTTTTATGATCACCTTAGTGATTACGGAACCATATCACGATTGATCCTCTAAGGACATCTTAGTGCATTTGTATGGCTAAGAAGAGGAATCGTGAATCGTTGAAATGGTTAAATCAAGAAGATAAATCATACTTCGTTCCAAAATCAAATCTTAGAGTTATACTCCAAGATTGTAACTTGAGTGATATAATCTTAAGAAAGGTTTATTACACTTATTAAATGTTGAGTAAAATGTTTTCTACTCTTGTATAGTTGAAATTGGTATGTTGTGATGTTTTGGATAAAAAAAGACCAACTAAGGCCAATTTCATGAAGTATTTGTCTTGATAAGAAACCGCACTAACTCTTGAATATTTGTTTGTCAAGTAATGTTACTTGACAAAGTGAATCTTATTGTCAAGAGGTCACTGAGAGTCTTAAGGATCTTGAATAGCTTCAAGAACTAATCAAGAGTAAACCTGTTGTTAATCACTAGCACACGACTTGAGGTTTATAGCCTATCGTGTTGACATATTCTTGTTTCTGTGCCCATTCCAATTAAAGTTGACTATGCATGTGAGTTCTATGAGTGATTAATTGTTTGCATAACAAATTGGAAGCAATGGTCGGCACTTGTGCTGCCAGGTGGCAAGAAATTAAGATTGAACAAGTACAATCCATATGAGTTTGGATTTGTCACTAACCTTGTCTTGTGATTATGGTTATGACAAATTCACATGGATAGAAATACATACACTAGAAAATCTAAGTGTTATAAGGTTTCTCTCCAGTTCATGAAAATGATTGTGAGGAAAAGCTTTCACTAAGTAGATTTTAAATAGTTAGCAATTGTGATATTTGCATTCCCAAATTCGATTATGATTACATCATCCCTCTTTATAGTTCGAATTGTGAGAAATGTCAAAGGTCTAAATATTTGAGACTTATTGATGTAAGTTCTAAAATTGTTTAAACACACATGTGAACTATCAAAGGAAAGGTGAATAAGTTTGAGAAACCTAGATAAAGTCTTATCGAAGCATCTTATAATAGAAATTGGAACTTTCGTATGAAAGTCAATAAGTATTGATTTCTAGAAGTCCAGCTGATTTCTGAGTACATGTCAAAGCTAGTGGGAGCATAAGTGTTATGTTAATAAGAATGTAATTATTATGCTAATGGGAGCATAATTATTACATTAAGAGTTGCGAGTTAGAAATGTTAATTATAGAAAACAAAAGTTTCATTTTGCAAAGATGCAAGGTTTGAAAAGTTGTTTTGCTATAATTAAGGGAGAGGAATTCATACTTCATCTTGAATCTAAAAGCTTAGATTAAGATTTTAATTGAATTTAGTCATGGACATATATGAATGTTATGTTGAAATGATTCAACATAAGGAAATTCTATATGTGAAAATATTATAGCGAGAGACTGGTAAAGTATCATTTCATTATGTAAACCATTATGAATCATATTCCATATGCTTTGGATATAGGATCGATTAAATATGCTATAATATTAATATGTTCTAATTTTCCAAATGCCTAGGGCATTAAGAGGGAAAAGGGACTAGAATGAGATATGACTAAAATGGTTAAGCAATTGTCGAGGACGGTCTGAGGTTTACCAAAGATTGGTTGCTTTTGAACAGTTGGAAGTATATTGTAAATTTTAGAAGGACCATGTTGACATACTTTGAGAAGATGTAACTCTTGTTCAAAAGTGATAGTCAAAATGGGAATATGGAAATGTTTCCATAAATGGAATTTATTCTTTAAATGTGTATAAGATTAGAAAACTTAATGCAAGAAGGATGTTCAAAGGAATGCACTTTGAATGTGAGACTTCGTTTCCATGGAATTGATCTCCATTTGAATACTTTGTAATGTATGTTGCCAAGTCTCTATGACTTTTGTGCATAGTCATTACAAGAGGATCATTGCATATAAGTTTAGAATCTAACATATTTTAGCAAATGGCAAGAATTTGGTATTCTTACATTTACAATAAGGATTTGGAATTGTGAAATGAGTATCATTGAAATGTTGTCCATTGATCTATTTCACAAAGGGAGGACCATAGGCAAACGTAGTGTGCATGTTTGGAGCATAGCATAACTATTGTTTTAATTCAAGTATTAAGTTGATTAATCGAAACATTATACAATTAATAATGTGTAATCAATATGGTGATTAAATAAAAGGTGTTTTATTTATATTCATAAGTTCTGAGACCATATTGGATTCAATTATTCTTGTGTTTCACTTTCCATGTTTTGACTTCCAAAATAAGAAAATTATTCAAACTATCAACAGTCGATCATACTTTAGAAGTATCTATTGAAGCAATACTGTCATGAATCTGACTGTAGATTGTCTAGGTGATTTAGACATATCACAAGTTTGCTGCAGTGTTCATGAGTACTCTTGGAATAAGATTCGAGTATTGGATTAAACCCACACTCATCTGAATCACTTCATGGATTTTATCACGAGTGATTATGAGATGGTAATATCTTATATTCTTAAAACAGAGATGTGTGAGTTGTATCTTACAAATCGGTTGCTCATTGATGATGCGTAAACGCACAAGTAACTTAGTGTTATAAAATGCATTGTTGCTTGTGATTTGATGAGTAAATATTGAAAGCATATGAGTCGAAGTTTATCCATTCCTTTTACCCTTAGAGGGATAAAAGCAATATTTGTGGGCCCCTCGATGATTTAGTGATGACACCATAAGCGCTTGGCTATGCCTGGACTGATTTGATTTGTTCAATTAGTCAATTTTCATAAATCGGAAATCAGGAAACAACAGATGGACAAAGAGAATGATTATAATCCATGTGTCGGTCCATGTGATATCTTGTAGAATGGAGGAATATATGATCCCGAATATAATGGACTCGTTATTGACTAGGTCAGAGTTCGATATCGACTTTTAAGAGCTATGATTGCTAGTTGGGTTGTGGAGTTGTACTTGCAATAATAGTTATTAGACTTATCCAAGTATGAGACTGTTGGATTAGGTGTCTAAGCCCATAACTATAATTGGTATGTACTTTACCTGAGAGTAGCATGGTCCATTTGGGTTGCCTTCACCAGAGCAATTTGATAGGATGGTCTTTTGAGAAGAGGTTATTTGTGATTTAGTAATACATTATAAGTTCTAATATATTAATATGAAATCATATTAATTGATTAGTATTGATCAAGACTTTATTTGGAATTAATTTAGTGATCAAAAGAGACTAATTAAGTATACGAGGTCTGATTAAGTAAATCAATGATTCTTATAGTGTGGGCCTATGATCCATGGTTATTTAGGATGGGCTAAACCAATATGATAGTTCATGGATAGTACATGGAGATTTAACCCATGGATCCTAAGTAATATGAAGGGTCATGTGAATTAGGGTTTGCATGGATGTAACCCTAGACTTTGCCACATTATAAAAGGAACCCATAGTCACTAAAATCGGCTCTATGCATTCTAAGAAGAGTGAAAAATGATTATGTGTGCTAAGTAGCCTCTCTCAAGTCCTCCTTTGTTCATGGTGTTTGTGAACCATTTGAGGCATCACCTTTGAGGTGCTAAGTTCCTAAAGGCCAAAATTACAAGCTACAACAAGAGGTAATTCTATAACTCATTTTTATGTTGTTTATGTCAATTGTATACTAGTTGTAGGCTTAATGCTTTGGAAACAATATTGCATGTATAACTAGAGAAAACATAGATCCAAAGCATTAGGGTTGTATGTGCACCATAGGATGTTGTAGTATACTAAAACCCAACATATTCCACTATGGAATTTGACTCTAAAAGACCTAAGTCTAAGCGTTGCATCATACGATGAGAGGTCATTAGAGCATGACCTATCGGTCTATTATGGTAATCGAAGGAAAGAACTTATCATAAGGATAAGAACGAGTCTCCAATAAGGATTGATTTTGTAACTCGAAAGTTACAATTAAAAGTCCAGCATAGGATAAAGAGCGGGTGTAAGATTGAGCATCGCCAACAGTCAAGAAGTCCAAGAGTTAGAAACTCGTTAGAACAAACATAAGAGTTATGGTTATTACCTAGGATGAAAATATAACGTATGGAGTCATTATACAAGCCTTGTTTCATTGACAATTTTGGGACGTAATCATCCTAAGGGGGAGATAATTTTAACGCCCGCAGATTCGGACTAGTCAATTTAGAGACAATAAGCGTCAAAAACGACGTTTTGATAGAAGATTATTTAGAATAAATAATCTTAACCAAGTTATAGTATATGTACCAAGGGTTCTGTACATATAAAGAATGCCAAAATCCGAGTTATAACAAAGAACTTTTAACCCGTCGAAGTTTTACGGCAAAATCGACACGATACCGGGAATCATAAAAAGTGAGTTTGCGATAAAAACTTTTTAGCCTTAGGGATCTAAACAAAATTCGTAGTATATGTTAAACCGAGAGTATACATAAAAATAACTTCCAAATTTGACTTGGTTTGAGGAGGTTATGATTTTTCTAATATTTAGCATAGAAGTGTACAACGCAGAATTTGAATTTGAATTTTAGATCAACCAATTTTAACAGACCATAACCCTCCTCTCTCTCTAACCTCTCTCTAAACCTCCCCCAACCTCTACTAACTTCTAAGTGATAGAGGAAAGCCCAGGAGCGCCAGAAGCCTCCGAGAAATAGAGCTTTTTGGCTCAGAAATTTCTGCCCCCGCAGAGCCCGGTTTCTAGCCAAACCTCCCGGTAATTAATTATGTTTACCCTACTTTAAGTATAGCTTATGTTTAAGTTTATTATTGTTATTAATTTATTATGAACTTATAAACATTATATATTATAAAATATAATATAAAAATCGTTATTATAATATCTTTTAACTACTCACCGTACGAGGAATCTGGTTTGAAGGGTCTCATAGGGTTGTTGGATTTCAAACGTGCTATAATGCCAAAATGGTCCTGCCTCCGGTGTTTCATCTCTAGCCCCTGTTTATTCTAGGGGTGAGCACAAAACGCACCGCAACTAAAATTAACCACAAAAACTACATAAACCATGACCGATTAACCGCAACCGCAATAAAAACCGATGGTGAGGTTTTCTGTTTTTCAAAAACCGCAAATTTGTGGTGCGGTGCAGTTATTAGTTTTCAAAAACCGCAAAAAAACCGCACCACACCGCATATATTATATACAATTTTTTTATTAATTATTAATATATTAAATATTAAAAATAAGACCTCATGGATGAAAGAATGATAAAATTCTAGAAGACAAAAATGTTGGTTTTTTCTTATATTTAACGTTGAAAAATGGTGAAATTTGACAATTTTAAAATGTTTATTGTTAATTACTGGTCATTTAACGTTTTTAAGATATTAGTTGTTTGTAATTTAAGTTAATTGTCTTATACCTTATGATTTTTTATTATTACAAGTAATATGTTTAAACTCTTAAAACTATTTGAACTCTAAAGTGCGATTAAAAACCACACAAAATAACTGCACCAAATCAATGCGGTTAATAACCGCAACACAAAAAAAAAACGCACCGTAAAAATAACCGCACCAAGCGGTTTTGAAAATGGATTAACCGCATTTGTGGTTAGTGGTGAGGTTTTGGCTAATAACCGCACCGCACTCACCCCTATTTTGTACACAATGGTTCAAAATTATTGTTTAACACTTATAAAATACTATCTCTCATAAATAGTCACAATAAATATTAGACTAAAATCTAGTGGTAATAATACTAGGTTTCGTCGAAGGAAAATAGAATCGTTAGAAGCGAAGCGCTGCCCGAGTTTGGAATCATCACTTTAACAAGTGGGTGCACAGTCCCTTTCATGAACATGATTTTAATACAAGTATTGATTAAAGTATTAAATATATTTTTGTATGTGAAATATGTGTTAATGCCTGAAATATGTGTTAAGAGTATATCTGATAATATATGATGATTTAGGGTACAGAACAAACCTAAATTAATTGAGATGGATATCGGGTAGTATCTACTTATGAGTGTGGGTGAGATATACACGGAGAGTCGAACTTTAAGATTTGTCATTGATCCGAGAGCATGGATTAAACATAGTCATTTGTCCTTAGTCCGAGAGTATGGAGAGGACATAGTTATTTATCATTAATTAGGGAGCATGGATTAGATATAGTCATTTGTCCTTAGTCCGAGAGTATGGAGAGGACATAGTTATTTGTCATTAATTTAGAAACTTGGATTAGGCATAGTTAATTGTCCTTAGTCCGAGAGTATGGAATGGGCATAGTTATTGATCCAAGAGCTTGGATTAGACATACCAAATCCGGGAGTATGGATTAGGTAAAGAGGTTAATTTTATATCTGAGAGTATAGATCATGTCATTGTGAGGATCAACGGGGTGGGGTAAAATTGCTTATATGAGGTGGAATTGTATATATTGGTAGTCGTAAAACACACACACACCCACACACACACACACACACATATATATATATATATATATATATATATATAACATTATGGGATTGAAATCCCTATGTACTCACCAAGTTTCCCAACCTGACCCACTCATTTTATTTGTATCACAAGTACCGATATGAAGCTACAATACACTGCGAGATTAAACGAGATGTAGATCACTAGTGTAATGAATGTAAGGTCTGTTTATGCTTATGTTTCTATATTGACGATGACATCCCAAAATCTTTAATATAAACAAAATACATTTCTTCAGAAATGCTTTTATAATATTGCCCGTTTTGGACTCTCGGCACGAAAACTTCCCATGGGATCACCCATCCCTGAATTGCTCTAGTTCGGGCATGCTTAACTGTAGAGTCTTATGGGATCTGCTGCCTTCATGGATTTGAAATGCATTGTGACAAAGAAGGTATCCACACCCGTTTTGAGGAATGCTTAGTTCTCCTTCGCAACCGATGTGGGATTAGGTGCAGCTCACCCTCCATTATAGGTTTCGACGTTCGCGTCGAACACAACGTCCCATGCCCTAGCTTTGATACCTAGCTTTGATACCATTTGTAATGTCCCCCTCTGGTACGTATCATAATATTTTTTTGCTTTGGGCTCCTGACACGAAAACTTCCCATGGGGTCATCCATCCCCGGATTGTTCTCACTCGGGCACGCTTAGCTGCTGAGTTCTTATGGGATCTGCTACCCTCACGGCTTTGAAACATGTTGTGACAAAGAAGGTATCCACACCCTTTGAAGGAATGCTTAGTTCTTCTTACCAGCTAATGTGGGATCAGCGGCAGCTAACCAACCCGCCATCACCAACGCCCCTTTTCCCGTTTAAAAAATGGGTATAAATACAACTAAACAAATAAGATTTATAATATTTATTTATTGGGACCTTATTAATATAGATATAATTAAATAATTTCAAAAGGGGTCCATTTTCCTAACATTTAGAACTAAATCATGAACCTTTTTGTGTTTCGGGTCAAAAGTGGCAACTTTATGGAAATTGAGGGACTATTAGTGCCAATTTCGAAATTTCTGCATGGGGGCCTCCAATATTACGAGATTTTATCCAATTTTAAGCCAAAATACTTTTAGATCGATCCTTACAAGTCCATATTAGTCCTTAACCTAATTTTCAATAAGTTAATGTATGTGTGTATGTGTGTTTTGTTTTGCTGCGACAGAAAAGAAGAAGAAAGAAGTATGAAAAAGGAAGAAGGAAGAGTGATATCGGTTGTGATGGTAGGTGGGAGGAGGGATGTATTTTTCCAGGTTCTAGAGGAAGAAGAGAAGGGTGTTTAGGTGGTGGAAGATCAAGCAAGCAAGGAGACAAGGCCATTTTTCACTTGAACAAATCTTTTCTCCTCCCTTTTTTGAAATCACCACCACCACCATTGGTTATGGCAACCGTCGTCGACCGCCACTGCCATGGTGGCAGTGGGTGTGGTTCTCAATGATTTCTGGAAGTTTAGGGGCGTTTGGGGTTGTTATGGTGTGCAAACCCCTAACCCTAGTTGTCAAATCCTAACTTTGGCAATCTACTTTGTCTCTTGTAAAAAGCTATGATCTTTGGAGTGTTGGGATTGGAATTTTTGTTGTAATTTTGATTTAATGAGTTATCACTTCTGTAAAGAACTTATTTCCTGAAAATAGGCCATTTTGGATTGGGTCTTAATGGGTTAAGAAGCTAATTAACCCTGAAAAGCAAATGTTGTGATTTCAGGATTTTTCCTAATCTATCCTTATCTTTGAAAGATCTATGTGTGTAGTGATGGATTTGAGCATAACAACATTCCTATGTGTTCATCCAACCCTAATTGCTATGAATCTAAGTTTTTCTCTAGTTATACATGCAAATAGAAGTTCCAAAGCAATAATCCTAATACTAGCATACTATTTTCAAAATCAATATGAAAACTAGGGTTAGAATGTTACCTTGCTTGTTATCTAGTAATAACAAGGTTCCCACGGATGATCTTGACTGTTGAAAGATTTAGTGCCTCATGTGTTGGACCTCTAATGAATTCACAAACACCAATAGCAAAGGATGAGTGAGAGAGAGGCAGAAAATCGGCTAGGGTTTCTTCTTAAAAAGTAGTGGCCGATTTCAGGAGGTCTAGGGGTCGTTAAATAGTTGTGGCTGCTAGTAGGGATGAGAGTGGATCCAAACCTGGACCGGTAGACCCGGACCCGGAAAACCCGGGAACCGGTTAACGAGATTTTTTAGGACTGGAAACCGGGCTGGTGTATAGGAACCGGTTCCTGGTAAGGTACCGGGTAAAGTGGGTCTAGAACCGGAAAACCCGGAAATATCAAAGTGGGTCGAATGGAACTAGGTAAAGTGGGTCTAAAACCGAAAAACCCGGGGAACCGGGTAAAGTGGGTTGAATGCCTGTTTTAAAATTTCACAAAATACAAAAATAAAGCTAAGAAAAAAAAAGATAATTTGCAGCTTGATATCTCAACTTTGGGAGACTATAAATCAATGAATATGAAACCAAAAATGACAAATTTATAGTCTAAAATCATGTACAAACTCTATACTACACTTTGGAAAAAACCGCGTGTTATTCTGACTTCAAACGAATTAGATATGCATGTTTTAAATCTATCACAAAATACAAATAAAGCTGGAAAAACATAAAATTTTCAACTTTGATATCCTGACTTTGAGAGACTATAAGTCAATGAATAAACACCCAACAATAATAAAATTATAGTCTAAAATCATGTACAAACTATAAACTACACTTTGGAAAAAAAAAACCTCATGCCAATCCGAATTCAAACGAATGAGATATGCATGTTTTAAAACTATCACAGAATATAAAAAAAGTTGAAAAACATAAAATTTCCAGCTTTGATATCCCGACTTTGAGAAACTATAAGTCAATTAATATAAACCCAAAAATGACAAAGTTATAGTCTAAAATCATGTACAAACTATAAAATATACTATGGAAAAACCCTCATGCCAATCCGACTTTAAACGAATGAGATATGCATGTTTTAAAACTATCATAGAATACAAAAAAAGTTGAAAAACATAAAATTTCCAGCTTTGATATCCTGACTTTGAGAGACTATAAGTCAATAAATTTAAACCCAAAAATGACAAAATTATAGTCTAAAATCATGTTAAAATTATAAACTATACTATGGAAAAAACCTCATGCCAATCCGACTTCAAACGAATGAGATATGCATGTTTTAAACTTTTCATAGAAACCCGTCCCGACCCCTAAAACCGGTTCCGGTTCTTAAACCCAGTTTACCTAGACCCGAAGGACCTGAAACCCGGATTACCTAGAACCTGGATAGAGCTATTATTTAAACCCAGGACCCGGACCGATTTTACATATTCTGGTTCTAACGGTTCCGGTTCCAGTCCGGTTTTCCGGTTCTAAATCTCATCCCTAGCTGCTAGGGTTTTCAGCTGAAACCTTAATTCCTTGCTTAGGCTCCAAGCAGCCCATGCACACTCCTTCTAGAAGGCCTTGTACGAATTCTATAGGGCCTCCCTGTAGAAATTCGTCCACCCCATTCTAATGGAGTCCAGCAACCCAACTCTACAACTATCAATGATTTGCAAAACCAGTCCCCGTACTTTGAATCAGTTCCTTTAATCCCAAAATTAATTCCAAATTAATTTCTGATTAATACTAATTGAATAATATGATTTCTAATTAATATATTATTCTTATAACATATTAATAAATTATTTATTAACCACTTTCTCCAAAAGTCATCTTGTCATGTTGCTATGGTGAAGGCAACCCAAAAGAACCATGCTACAATCAAATCAAGTATATACCAATTATAGATATGGGCTTAGACACCTAATCCAACAGTCAGTCAGAGCTTAAAAGTAAAGTGATTACTAAAATATCCATGATTGTTATTTGTTTTTTGATATGTGAACTTTTAGAAATACATGCTAGTATGTAGGCTAATGATATTTTTAGGAATTGTCTGGTAGAATTGCATGATCTTTGAGATTCCTTTTTGCCTTATAGTTTTCTTGCTACATGTTATTTGAATTTTATTCTAGCATTTCTAGTTGTTAATTGAATTATTTAGGGTTGTACATAGTTAGGATTAGATAGCCTTAGAATTCTGAATTCGGCCTTATTTCATTTTCTTGTCACTTATAAAGTCCTTAGGGTAGAGACATCCATTCAAATGTCTATATTGTCCTTGATTTTGTACGACCCACATTCATGTGGCAACACTCGACATTATCAGAGACCTCTTTTAATGCGAGAGAGAGAGTAGAAGAATCCTAGAAGGAGGTGTATGAATAAGTGAGGAAGGTCATATGGGCCTACAATAAGGCATATGATCCATATGAGGACCATGTAAAGTAAAAAATGTTACTAAGGAGCTGGTAGATGGTAGATAATGTGGTATGGAACTATTGTTCATTTATAGACTGTTTATCTATTAGTTGTATGATTATGGTTTAGTGGAAAGAGAATGATTATGGTATTTGCCCGAGCTTAAGTGGCCATGGTGGATTGAGTCTAAATGGTGTAGACCTACATGAGTTGGTTGATTCTAAGGTCTCGAGTACCTTATTCGATTCAGTACCAGTTTAAGTCATGTGATTCAAGAAGGAAATTATTATGATGAACGATATAAGGTTTACAGCCTTGTTAGGATGTTCAACCGATGGTTGGTGTTGTCATTGGCTACAATAGGTTTATATTTTCTTGCCTCCTATGTTTGAAGGGTAAAAGATTAGATCCTTATCAGTAAATAGATAGAAGAGAAGGAAGGCATTTTTTCCACACTAGTTTCTATCCCGAGGAGGCAAGGTCCTACTCACTGTGAATCATCTTTGTCTTACAACGAAGGGATGTTACGGATTTGATTGTTTTTACGGTTCAGTAGCCGAGGTGGAGACCATACCGTGAGTCAAGTCTTCGACCCATTTTTGAGAGGAGTATTGTCTCTGATGTAAATCGAGAATATGATCATTGAGTTCAGACTGGAGAACTGGCAAAGGAAGAAGGAGTTGGTGCATGGTTGGGGACCATAGGCCGCTAAGAGAGTCAAGAATGTTGATGCTCATCCTAAGTTCAAAAAAGTTGCGGTTATTATAGCAGATATGGATGGAATCATGGAGGATTTTGCCATGCTTACATCACAAGGTGTTATAAAGGTGGTTAAGGAGATAGTTACAATCATGACTGTAAGTATGAAAGACAGAAGTATATACATTTTCTTTGCAATATGCTAGAAGTATGTCAAGGATGATTGTATTTAAAGAACTATAGGGATGGTACGGGATCCAACACCCGCCGTTGTGACCACTATATTTTTGTTATGTTTTGGTGGTCTTTTATGATTTTTTCGATGCTCAGGTTGGGTTGCATGATTCGACCAACTTGGAATATGATGTATACTTTCAACCTGTGAGCAAGACATGAAATTTTATCGTCAGCTGTTATAATGGATTTTTGTTGATTTGTGAGCATAAATTTTATTAGGAGAGCAATCAAGAGTTGTTTGTTGTAGGAATGTGTGACTTTATATTAGGGATAGTTTTTTTTTTAAATCGTGAATTTTATGTATTGCCGGTTCGGGGTTCTTATGGATCTGGGGAATGGTCAGTGGTAGTATGAACCCTAAGTAGGGGAGAATTGAGTATTCAGATTAGGGATACAAGGGACAGATCGATCTTTGGTTTCAACGTTATGGGTAAGAAGAATTTATGGTTCAAGTATACAAAATTATTAGTTACGACATATTGATACAAGTAGGGAGGGAAAATACTCTATCTCTAAAATGCTTGTGATTATGAAGTTTGTTGTATTATTCTCAAGAATTTTTTGGATTTTCCTTCCAGAACTCAGAAGAACGCAAGATTCGATCAAATCGTGGGTACATCTCGGGTAGCCGATGGGTTTATGTCTACATGGATGCATGATTTGTCATTACTACATAAGAGCAGTTGGACACGAGACTCACTCTAGCAAGTAGTTCCTTTTGGAAGCGAACGTATATTGGATTCAGAGTACTTGGTTAGCTCGCAACATGGATCAATTATCTATGGTAAAGGATTGGCAGTTATTGATCAGTTTAAGAAGTGGGTGTAACGACCCGAATTTCTATCTGTCATTGGTGTTAGTTTCCCGTTAAGTTTTATTCTTAAACTAAAATTTTCATTTGTTTAAATTTATCTTTGGAGGGCCAAAGTGTAATAAAATGAACCTTGATCATGTATATGGGTCTAGGAGTCATGTTGTGATACTTTGATGGCCAATAATGAAAGTTATGATGTATTTAAGTTACCCCTAACCCCAAATTTGGGATTAAACCCTAATTGGCAGCCTCCACGATACTTTTAAGTGATTTCTTGAGTACATTTCCTTTCTTGAACTGGTGGTGGAAATCTAAGAATTTGTGGTGGTGATTTTGGTGCTTTCAATTGGAGATACTTCTTTGTTGGGTTCAAGACTTCTTCCTTTCTTCTTCTCCTAGAAATTCATCACATTTCTAGAGGTATAAATTAATTTCTTACCATCTGTCTCTATTTTTCAAGTCCTTTTCTTAATCGTTGAAGTATTTGATTATGTTTGTCAAAGTTAGAAATCTGGACTAAATGTTGATCTGTTTTGAAAGGGCTATATGGCTCGATATGGTCCAAATTAGACGATTCTCTGTAGAGATGGATCTATAGGAAATCAAGTCTATTTTCCAGAAAGTATGATAACACCCTTTTTGGAGTTGTAGATTCTGTTTTACACTCAAAACTCTGAACAGTGGTCGGGCTGAGAAATGAAGATTATATTGCACTAAAGTGGTGTTTTTTAGAATCTTGTGTTATTCTTGGGGTTTTCACGACTTCCAAGAGGTTATTACTCGATCCATAACTTCTTTTTCTATATTTAGGTCATGAGAATTGGTTGGAATTGCGAATCGATTGCTTTTGGCTTGGTGTCATAATTCTTGTTTCATTTATTCCCAACCGTTGTGGTTTTTGGTGTGTAACTTTTATGTATAAAATAACATTTTTTGAGCCAACCAAAAGTTCTTAAAAATAGACCCTAAAGGTGTGACATCCCAAATTTCACGGCCATAAAAGACCGATTTGTTTATGCTTTGTTTTACAGAATCAGAGTAATCTTTTGATTAAAAGAGTTGCGGAATTTGTTCCCAAAATAAAATATGATAAGAATTTATAAAAAACATTTATTAAAGAAAATGTATTTTCCTTAAATGATAAAACCTCGGGATGTCATGTTCTGATACAAACCAAAAGCATAAACAGTATAAAATAGATCTTACAACAGTTATTTATGACTACTGATCTATAATCCAAAATCTCTTGTCAAGTCCACCAACTTATACTCTTGTGCCATTACCTGTAACGCAAAGAAAACTGAGTGGGTCAGGCTTGGGAGCCTGGTGAGCGTATAGGGTTTTCAACCCACAATAATATAATTATTATATTTAATCATCAAACAATCAACCCAATTACCCATCCCCATTATCTTCGTTTAATCTTCTCAAAAGATATTATCCTAAGGGTCATCTCCTATATCATGTTTACCTCTCATATCCTTACATCTTATTTCCTTATATGTTTGTTCCTAAGAATTTTTCCTAAGGATCATCGCCTACATCATATAGACAATACTAATTCGGGGATCACTCCCTCAATATGTGACTAGTAAGGGTTAGGGTATCATCCCATGAATTACACAACCACAACATCGCCTGGACTCGTAAATCATAATAAGGGTTAGACTATCATCGCATGAATACGCAGCCACAACATCGCTTGGACTCGTAATTCATAATAAGGGATAGAGTATCATCGCATGAATACATAGCCACAACATCGCCTGGAATCGTAATTCATCACCTATCTATCATCACCTAATTATCATCACCATTATATCCTCACCTATCTCTTATCACATTCTTTCAACACACATCAACTATTTCATCTACCCATGTTCTACCCAACATACTTGTAGATATAAATTACATATATAGTTTAAATCATTTAACACCCATATAAAAACATCAATTCCAAGCCCATCTCAAATCGACAAATAATATATAACACATAGCACGTATTTCATGGCTAATACTTTATATTTATGTGTTAGAAGAGAGTAACCACACACTCACTTGATCAGAAGATGATCGGACAGCACTACGGCTTGCAAAAGTAGTATTCTTCGGTAGATCTGGAAGATCTTCACAAAAATCGGCTTCTCGCGGGCAGAGCTTCGGCTCGGGAATTGCACTTCTCGGGATCTTCGGGACCTCGGGATTTGCTTCGGGGCTCGGGAATGATACCGGGGCTTTGAGATATTTCTTGCATGAAAACGATGCAAAAACGCGAGAGAAAGAAGAGAAATGAGCAAAGGAATAAGGCAACCTCGACTTCCTTTTATAGGGGCTGGAACTTCGAATTGCGCTGGGCGTAATCTTAGGTTATGCTGGGCGTAACCTGGATAAGCCCGGTGACTCCCCCCTTGGATAATATCAAAAATTTATATTTAAATTTAATATCGAAAATATTTAATAAACTTCAAAAATTCATATCTTCCTCATACGAACTCCGTTTTCGACATTCTTTATATCACCGCGTAGGTGAAACTACGCTCTACAACTTTCGTTTAGACTCCGTCGGCTAATTTTGACTTTATTTTTATTATATTATTTTAGTAGGTCGGGACAGGAAAACTCCGTTATAAATTCATAACTTCTTCTTCCGACGTCCGTTTTCGCCTATCTTTTTATCCTTTCACTACAATTAACGAGATATTCGATTCTCATTTAGATTATTTCGGCTAAAAACCGCTCGATCTAAAAATCGAGTATTCGGGCTGCATACCGCTAAGTCGAAACTTACAAAAATCATAACTTCCTCATACGAAGTCAGATTTGGACGATCTTTTTATGCACGCTCACGGTTTAGTGTATTCTACGACTTTCATTTAGATCTCTAAGGCTAAATATCGCTCTAACGTAAATTCACTTTTTACGTTGCGCTGTGTCATGCCGGTTTTGTCGCGAAACTCCGACAACTCATAACTTATTCGTTATAACTCGGATTTCAGCGTTCTTTATATGTACATAATCCTTGTAACATATGCTATAACTTAGTTAAGATTATTCCTTCAAAATAATCTTCCATCAAAAAGTCATTTTTTGACGCTTATCGTCTCTAAATTGACTAGCCCTGATCTACGGGCATTATAAAAGGTCTTAATATGACGTTTAGTGATGGAGGAACCTCAAGCCCTAATGGTGTTTTCTCCTTTAGCAATGAACTTTGTTTTTCCCATAAAAGAAATGTACTTTGAGTCATGAATTGGGGTTTAAACTATTTTTCTAACTTATTGAAATTTTGCTACTATTATGAACTCAATTTCCATCTTTATAGTTGATTTTGGGTATGACTTAATGGGTTAAGTTGTCAAGTAACCCTTAAAATGCATTGCTGGGAAATTCAGAAAATTTGCCATTCTCTCGCTGTTATGAAAAAAATCTAGAAAAATTATCAAGATTCGAATCGGTGATCTGTAAACTCTAAAAGTTTTCTTTTTGAGTCTAGTTTGTCCAATATTTTTTCCAATACTTGATATTGTCCCTAACGTAGGTAAAAATCATTTTTTCACTAGCTGCACGGACACGCTATCTTTAAAAATTCTTAGAAAGTTCTAGAAAATCGTATGGACTTGTGCGAGTACTTTATGAAAATATAAAAGTCCAATATACTGGAATATGAAAAAAATTGGAACTTTTATTATTTTAAGTATGGATAAATTCCCCTTGAACGTGCTATTTTTTCATGTCAAAATTTGAGAATTTGACCTAATAACTAATTTGCATGTTTGGGTAGTAAATTGCCATTCTTTGATTATGTAAACTTATAGTAATCCATATATTTGTTTTTACTAGGGGAAGGTTTGATACATCAATTACTACAAGTTTTGAAGTGTGGAGATGACACATTTTTGACAAATGTGAGTTAATCTTGTGGATTTTTAAAGTACTTTGTTAGGGAATTCCATATCTTAGATGGATTGGAATGAAGTTAGGCTATTTAGGTTTCATGTTACCCTATTGTATGTGATATGTTTTTGGTTACTATGTTCCATTATGTGTATGAGAATTTATGATGCTTAAATGCTAGATTCTTATTCTTTTGATGTGAGTGGTGTGTTAGGGTCGTGATAAAAAGAGTGTTTTCTGATGATTCTATGTGATGGATGCATGCCGTGTTTTCTTGGAAACACTTGTCTATGATGATTAGGACAAAACATGTTAGTGATGTTTTCAAGCCATAACGATGATATATGCATGGACTTGTATGTTATGTAAAATGTTTTAACTTTTATTTACTTGTTTACATGTTTTGTAACATCCCATTTTTCACAACAAAAATTTTCATTTTTATTAAGGTAAAGCTTTCCAATTTATAAATCTATTATTAAGAAATATGTTTATTCCAAATTGCATTTATTAAAAATAAGAGTATCATAGAAGACACGAAATCATCAACATTGTCGATGAGTGTGTACAGTCACGCCTTCGCCTTCCCGCAATCACCAATGATACTTGAAACCATAAACAACTGGGTAAGCATAAAGCTTAGTGAGTTTCTCCTAAAATACCCCATACAATAAACATACAAGTGTGCATCGGGTCCACTCAGCTATCGATCTGGAATGCCCAGGGTTTGTTGGCTTACCGCCTCAACCTAACCGCTCTACCAGAACCTTTGTGCCTTTGGCTTACCGCCGACCTGTATTGGGTATCTTGGCCTACAACACAAAGCAGGACCACCTCAACCCACTACCACCATATGTCGACATATAAACAAACAAGGATCAAACAGAAACATACACTACAAGAAAAAAACCCTTTTACGACGCGCAAACCACGACACTCATTGATTTATGTTACGCAAAAGAGAGTAACATTAAAAAAGTGTCATCTCTTCAAAAAATTTAACAATAGAGGACCCGCATTATTGCGTGCCCTTAAACTAGTGTCTAAACAAAAAAACAAAAAAACACGGAGGGCACCTATAATAAAACGCGCATCGTCTAAGGATGTCGCTTTATAATTTTTAATGGAACGCGTGTTCCATCCTTTAACAGTGGGGGGAAATGAAATTCTGAAAAAATTAGAAACCCCGCCTTCCTTTTTTTCTCCTTTCCCTCTTGCCCAAATTATGGACGCTCCTTCCTTCCCCCTCTCGACATTGACTGCTGCCTAGTTCTTCCCTCACTTACTTCTACCTACTGGAACCACCATATCTCCCACTTGATGTTGAAATTGTTAGAAAAAGCCCTAATTATACTCTCAAGTCTAAATATTAGGAATGCAAATCTTGATTCTCGTTTGTTTCAGATTCCCCAAAGATTAATCGAAAAACACACAGATGAAGAACTGTAACTTTGCTCCATTAACTTCCCGATTACATCTCGTCATCACCTTTGAAACTTCTGCATTAGAGACCTACGTAATGCTTTTATTTTTTCGTTTCTTCACATATCTTTTTCTAGTTTTCAATGATTTGGTGGCTCCTATGTAAAAATTTGGACCGTATCCAGCAAAAAAATTGGACATTTTGAATAGAAAGCGAATCTGAATCTAGCACTCTCGATATGATTATCAGGCTCAAAGGAGCGGGCGTCGTTAGGAAGGTCGTCATGGGTCGCTAAGGGCGCTAAACACCTCCCGCTATCTTCCGCCAAAGGGGTCGCCAACCAAGTCTCGCCAGCAGCTTAACGAGAAGAGAGAGAGAGAGAGAAAGGAGTAAACATGTTCAGGCCTTCATAGTGGTAACTTCCATCCCTAAATCGATTTATGTTCATCTGTTTTTTTACTTATCGATTTATTATGTTAATCCATTGTGCATCTCTATTGTTTCTGTTTTTGTTCATATTTCAACGAATTATCAACTCTTATACTCCATTTTTTTTATTTATGTGTTTGATTTCTGCAATTTACCTTTGTCTTTCCATGGTTTTTAGATGAACACCAAGTGTTCGATGAAATTCCCCAGATATTATTAAGTCTTTAGCACCTCTTACATATGTTTTATGAAGTGAGAAATGCTTCATTTGATTATATTCACATGTATCTTTATGTTTTCAATATTTATCCCTTTAATTTCTCCTTTTTCTTTATATCGTGACTTCTAATTTGATAAGGGTTACCAAATATTGATGCCTGTGAGGATCAATTCGATAATTTACAATTTATCTTCTAGGCCTTTGAGTTTCAGTAATACAAGCCCTAGAGTGCGACTAGCTCCTGTAAGAATATAATCTGTAAATTACCAAGGTACAGAAGATGAAAAAAATACAGATTAACAGGGGAGAACGGAAGTAGAACAGGGGACAAATGACTTTCTGGGAAAATTTCTTTGTTGGTACGCCTTATTAATAAAAACGAGAACGTGATGCCTTTCCTTTTGTTCCATGTTTGATGAGTTAGAAGAAATAAACTTGTAGGTATGGTCTGATTAGGATCCCAGACCCACATTTGCTGAAATCTTCTAATATTATTTGTTGGTCTGGTTTTTTTAGCCCCTGTAATACAGTTTCTTTTTTACTACATGACATGGACTTCACGATTGTTGGTCTGATTTTTTTAGTGTTGTATTACTATTTGCTGTTAGTGTTGTATTACTATTTGCTGAGGATATTTTTGTCATTTTATTTTATTTCATGATTGTTTTTAACTATTACTATTGTTGTAGGTGGTCACTAGGTGCAATAATGTATGAGATGCTTGTTGGATAACCTCCATTTTATTCAGATGATCCGATAACTGCATGTAAAAAGGTATACCAAGCTGCAACTGATTATTATTTTTATTTGCTGTATATTTATTATTTTGTTGGGTTCACAAAAAAAATATAGGAAATGCGAAAACAACTATCTATTGGGTGACTGGTTATCTTCCAAAAGATATGCTTCAAGTGGTCATCATTTATGTTCAGCTAAATCTGTATAAAGACGATGCATTACATCATTTACAAGATCTTTGTCTATCTTCCATGGTTTTGACTGAAGTGATTTCTTTTAATAAGCACAATGTTAGACATGCTGGATAGCATTTTTTTTTCAGTCTCTGCTTTGTGATTTTGCCTCACACTCTCACAGTATGAAAGTATAAATGAAGTTTTTTTTTTTTGTTTTTTTTGCCACTAACTTGAATGCAAAACAGGTGTTGGTTTAGATAAGCCAAACGAATGGGGATGTGATACTACACGGGTTGATAATATTCTCAAAAAGTTGAAAGTGGTAAGTTCTTCAATTTTCTTCACCTGAGCCTATTCTCTCTCTTTTTTTTAAGTTTATTAACATAAATTATCTTATTAATCAAAATTTCATGTATATTTTGACAGCAAGCAACACAAACAAAACATGATGAATGTATATATGCTTAAGTAACTAATTTGTAATCGTGATGAAGCTTTAGTATTTGTTAACTCATGATCCTTGTTTTCTTATCTCAGAGGATGATGATGAAGAAACAGGCTTACCAAAGGACAATAGTGAAAAAACTACACGTCCCCAAGGAAGGTCATTTTCTTGCTCAAAATCGAATTTAATTCTAAATTGTTCATTATATCCAAATTATTAATACATAGGTATATATTAATATATTATTAGATACAATAAATGAAAAAGAAACATCAATTTACATACTATATATATTATTAGATTAAGGGGTTGTTTTTTTTACTTAATGGGCTTAATGGGTTAAGAACTTAATCTTGATTTATTCTACACAAAATGATTTGATGGGTTAAGCCAAAAAAAAGTTCATGTTCGGTTCAGCCACCCCGGCCCCACCACAAGTGGCGGCTCCTTTCCAGTTTGGTGGCCAGCCAAACCAAGTGCTACCTCAGAATCCTTTCCAGTCATCTAGTGTAGAGTTCAATGCTGGTGGAGGAAGCTTTTCGTTAGGGTCTGGTGGTGGTGATAAATCTGGAAGAAGGATGGTGAGAGCTACTAAAAGCAAGAACAAGAGGAAATGAGGCCTTTTTTTATAAAGGTATCATTGTTTTGATGTAATGCATATGCACCACCTTCTTTTTTGGCTTCTTTGTGTCTTGTTATTGTGAAGTATTGTTGTAGTTAGAATGTTGTTAGATCACAATTTTGGAGCAAAGTGTTGGTAGTGTGAAGTTTTAGATTCATATAATATTATTGTAGATTTCACTGTCGTACTCTTTTATGTAGAAAATACATAAGCCAAGGGTGTTGAATTTTTACCACAGGTATCATGTTGTCGTTTCTTGTTTCTAATAATAAGCTTAAGCCACCAGCAACTTAAGAATGTTGTTTTTGTTCCTTTTTAAAGGATTTCTAGTTTGGGCTTTGCATTAGAATTGCAATATTGCCTTGATGTTTGTTTGTATATGCATACTTTCTATCTTGAGGAATTTGAGTATGGATTATTTTTCTAAGTAAAAATTAGATGTAGTTAAAAATATTGTGGAAGTGATTCCAATAATATCTTAAGGCAATCTTTTGGATACATCTACTTATGACCCCTTACAAATCCATCTCACAAAGGAACCCTTGGTGGAGGAATACAGGTTTGGAAGTTGAGTTCATGTGATCTTTGTGAGATAGCACGCTATTCCATTTACCAATCAGGTTTCTCCCACGTTCTCAAGGTAAAAAACTGTTTCAAGTTTATAAATATGGGCAATGAAATTTATTTAAGTTTTTGCATTTCTTTACCTGTTATAGCAATGTACTCAGTACTCACATTTATTTACAGATAATTAGCAACTTATAAGTAGGTTGGTTGGTGTTATGTGAAAGTGAAAGGGGTAAGTGAAATTTGAGAGTGATTTGTGTTTTTTTAGTCACATTGCATCGGACTCAATTCCAGCTTGGAAATGGTGTTTTGTTTGGTGCTAGTTATATTCAGGTAAAAGATTTCCCATCTCTTATATTAATTTTTGGTTTTAAGGTTTGGCTTATTACATTACTTTTGTCTCCTTTGTTGTATTGATGAGGCTTGAGCATGCTGGGCTGTTAATGTTCCTGTTTGTTTTCATTTATGCAGGTAACAATCTTGTTGAAAGGACTTATGAATTAGATATTAATGGTAACAAGTTTAACACTGGAGTCCATACGATTAGATGTTAATGGTAACAAGTTTAACACATGTGTCTTTGTTATACATACAAATTAAATGCAATGGATTGTATTTTTTTATATGGTATTTTATTTTATATTATGCAATGGATTGTATTTTTTGTATATGGTATTTTATTTCTATTATGAAAGATTAAATGCAAATTTAATTTATAAATTAATAAATATATAAATATATTTAAAAAAAAAAATTAAAATTACGATACGCAAAAATGTGTGTCGTCTTCATTTATGACATGGCCTTTCTTGACTGGTGCTTCCTTGATACGCATTGCGTGTCATAAACACGCGCGTCGTAAGGTTACGACACGCAAATGCGTGTCGTCTTCCTTTATGACAGGGCCTTCCTTGATACGCAATGCGTGTCATAACCGCACGTCGTAAATGCGCGTCATAAATACGCGTCGTCTATAGACGACGCGCAAAAACGCGTCATCTCTCTTTATGACAGGGCCTTCCTTGACGCGCATTTGCGCGTCGTCTGAGCGTTTTACGACGCGCAATGAGCGTCGTAAAAGGCCTTTTTTCTAGTAGTGATAATACATACAAACAATAATCATACAACTCACTCCCGCCTACTAGTCCTCTAACAACACATAGTCCCACTACCATATAACCTCCACGAAACGCATAACCATAAGTAACCAGAGGTGAGATAGCTACCCGAAAAGCTGGTTCTACTGTAGATCCACAACCGAACAAGGAACAGGAAAGAAAGCTTAGACCTAGAGTTCTTAGGCTATCCTACATGACCACAAACAATCCCTAGGGCATTCCACCAGATGATAACCAGTAAGTACGGATAACATACAAATCCAACCGTACAATGTAACATAGCAACATGCTACATACAAGGATACCGATCATGCATATCACTACAACATGACAACATACTCGACACCAAGATACAGATCTAACATATCACTACGGCATAGTAGCATAATCCATACCAGAATACAGATCTACCAGATCACTACAACTTAGTAGCACACTTGATACTAGAATACATATCTAATTGATCACTACAACATAGTGACATACTAAATAGCAATAATCCAAGAAATTCATGATTGTATATAATCAGAGGTGAGATAGACACCCAGACAGGTGATCCTACTCTAGAACCACAACCAATCACAGAACAAGTAAGAGAGCCTAAATCGAGAGTCCTCTGTCTACCCTACATGACTATATACAGCCCTTAAGGCATCTCTCTACTATAGATAACTGCAAACTAGTGGGTCGACATTGGTGTCTTCGACCCATGGTACAATGAGGCGAAACTCACCTGAAGTGAAGAAACCTGAGAACACCATGATATGCTCCCTGCTACTTTGCTTGCTCCTGCGGATCCACTAACATCAAAACCAATAAAATCTTAATCACCAAATCGAAAACCCTCAACTTTGAACTAAAGTCAAACTTGGTCAAAGTCAAAATCAAGAAAATTCAACCCAGACCGAGTACGCCCCCACGTACTTGGCTCGTATGCCCCACGTACTCACGATCCATATCGGGCTCCCCTCAGTACGCCCGACGTATTACAGTTATGCCCAGCGTAGAAAATGGCTTAACAACTTCATTTTGAGGTCTTAATTCCTCAAGACACTATGTCTAACTTTCAGTCTTAGCCCTAAATGGCATCCCAAACTATAAAGTTTCCAACTTTATGTTTCTACATGTCTAGATCAAGCCCAACAACAAAACCTAACTTGTCTTAACCACTAAAGCTCTTAATGGGTTGCATAAAGAAATCTCTAGGGAAATGGTCATATTTTTATGGCTTAAGACATGAAAATACGTCCAAAAGGACAGCGCAAACGTTCTGTAACATGTCATACACAAGAAAGGCCATATTTTGGGACAAAAGCTCATATTTTCATCATGCACGCTAGATCTAGCAACTTATTCATCAAGGTGGGAACTTTTTTACCTTCTGGAGATGGAGAAGGATGCAAAACTTTTAGATCCAAGCATGATTCTAGCTTCTAAGGTTCACCACCACCTTTCTCTTCCTTTGGAACACAAAAAACACACACCTAAGCTTCAAAGTGCAACAATGGGGCTAGGGTTTGCAAGAGAAGACGTTTCTAAGGATGGAGGCTGGGAATGGGGTGAAGAAATGAAACTTAAGGATCAATAAATAGGGTCCAAACCCTTAATATTAGCATTTTCGCCCAGACGGAGTATACCCATCGTACTTCTAAAACGAAATCGTTCCATTAAAATCCTTACGCCCCACGTACCATACTGGGACGCCCAACATACTCTGACCTGCCCAAAATTACGATAATGCCACTATGGGCCATTTTGCAAACAAAACTTATTCTAAGGGTCAAAAATGTAATATTTGAAAATCGGGGTATTACATTGGTGCTAGCTTTTCAATCTCTTCAAAGGAATGATTGAAGTAACTTGATTTCTATAACAGGTTTCAGGTATGTATCTTTAGTTTTTTATTTTTGAAATTACTAGGATGCATATTAGGTTTTTGTTATTCAAAATTGGGGTATTACATGTGCCCTTCTTAATTGTTAAGTAATTTTACGCATTGAACATTTTTTTTTAACTTAATAAACCCATCGGTTTTGTGGTTTAAATGTCTTAGGTACTTTTGGTTTTAAAGGAAAGGGTATGGCATGATAGCACAACATCCCCTACATTTTTATTCCACATTTTTTAGTTGATTTAATCTGATGTTGAGAATGTTTATACTTTGGCTAGTTTTGGAACAATTGGTTGTGTTATTTTTGGTGTTTTGAAAATGAATTTTTTCTAGTATTTTGGGATGTTACAAGTTGGTATTAGAGCCTTGGTTTGAGGGAATCAGTCATACTATTGGGTATGTCTGAACTCAAAATGAGGAATTGATAAATCTTTTTGTAAGAAAAACAAAATTTTCAAAAAATATGTTTTAGAAAGAAAAGGGTACGATGTGTGTAATCAGTCGAGCTCAAGTAAGTGATTCCCACCATACATAAGTATTATGTTTTAGTATTCTATTATGTGAGTTTCATGCTAGAATATGGATAGGGATACCTTTAGGAATTGCATGACAGAACTGCTTGATTTGTGTGATGCCTTATTGCCTAGGGGAAATGAATGTCATGTGCTACTTGAAGTCTAGATTGACAAAGTTAATTGCTAACAGTATGTTTTAGAATTGTACATGATTTAGATTATATATCCCTAGAATGATTGGTTTAGCATTATTTCCTATTCCTTGTTTGGTTGTGGGCTTAGGGAAGAATCATTTATTCGACAATCGATTTGATTTGTTATTGTATATAATTTGATGCATAAGGTAACCTATGGTGTTGATAGAGGTTCCTAGTAATGCTAAAGCAAGTGAGATAAGTATTCCTAGGCGAGCCTAGGGAGTGTTGTGATAAGATGTGTATGCTGTTTAGCATAGGATTCATGAGATTCGCCTTAGTGAAGTGACTTAGAGGATTTGGGATGATTCTTGAGGAAAGTACGGATACCTATGGAAGGTAGTATCGGAGCCGTACTACTGGAAGCACATGATCCGTACTTAAATCAAGGAAAGTCACGGAGAGTCCAATGAGATTGTTGTATGAGGAAATTTTTGGTTATGTTCTAATATTTTGCATTGCTGCCTTGTAGTATTATGGTGATTACCCAAGGTTCTGGCTCTGGTTCTGGTTCAGGCGTTGATGTTAAGTCGATTGATGAGAGGATACACGAGTTCATTATGTTAGAGATCACTCACGGTATCTTGGATGAGACTCATCTGATATTTGGTACCACCAAGGGAGGGGATTATGGAGTTGTTGGATGAACGATTAGGGGCTTTTCATGCAAAGATTGCAATTGGTCAGTTTGGAGCATATACTATCACCTATTGGGAGTTCAAGGCTTGTGGAGCACCAGAGTTCTTCGGGAAAAGGACACTATTTCCAGTAGATGGTGGATTGCAGACATGGAGAGCGCTCAGTGGATGAGCTTTTGCCCCAAGAGGTCAAGAGTGAGATTTTCAGCTTCCCTTTAGAGGGACATGGCTCGCGATTAGTGGGAGGAGGTTGGTCATGCTTTAGGGGCGGAGGTAGTTATGGCTATGAACTTACCTGGTTTCATTGTCAGGTTTAGGTCACAGTTTTCACCAGATATTGAGGTGAAACATATGGAGAGAGAGTTGCAGGACCTTCGCCAGACGACGAAGTCTATGACAGATATCGCTACCATGTTCAGGGATAGGACTTTGTTGTTTCCGCAATACATTATGCATAAGGATATGAAGAAGACGAGATATCACGACATGCTGATAGATGAGATACAAGATTTTGTTAGCATTTTGGGTTATAGGAACCTAGAGGATATGATTGCCAGAGCCCGAGATTGGGAGATTGAGTTGGATCTTCGGACAAAGCACAATCCAATGCAAGTTTAAACAGCAACATGTCTAGCGAAGAGTCCCAATACTTTTGATTCGCGATCGAGAGGCCATCAGGATTGGGGCCGTTGTTTCAAGTATGTGAGGTCTCATAAGGGGAGCTTTCGTGAGAAGGGATGGAGTTGCTTTTATTGCGGCCAAACGAGTCATTATAGTTGGGATTCCACTTGAAGAGCACTCATATGTTTCCATTACAATTAGATGGGCCATAAGAAGGCCGATTTCCTGAGATTATCAAGTGGATCAACAAGGGAACCCGCTCCATCTACTCTGAGGATTACTGATGTCCATGAGGGCAAGGCAGAGGCTCTTGTGGTGAGAATCAGAGCTTTTTCAGTTGATGGCCAAGTAGCTCGAGGTCCTCTAGATGTCATTACTACTATGTATCACTATCATGTATTTTCCTGCTTTCATTATTTATTCTTATGTTTTATTTGATCATGTATAGGGATGATTTTAGTCAATGGTATGAATGCTCATGTTCTTTCGATTCGGGTGTTATTTGAACTTTTGTGTCTCTTACACTTGGCAAGATTTTTGGTGATGCTCCGGGAGCTATGGATTACCCGTTGGAGGTAGAGATTGCCAATGATCGTACTATGACTTCTTTGAGTGTTCATCGGGGTTGTGTTCTCGAGTTGTTTTGCGAGAGGTATCTGATAGATCTAGTTCCTATTGCTTTGCAAGGGACAAAGAAATTTGTGGGCATAGATTGGCTTAGTCAGAATGCGGATATGATTGATTATAAGCATCATTTGGTGAGAGTTTGAACCCCAAGTGGGGGAGAATTGGTTATTCATGGCGATGTCACTTGGCAGGGACTGACCTTTTGCTTAGTTGTGAGGGCTAGGTGGTATCTACAGTTTTGGTCAAAATTTACACAAGTACTAATCAACCAAATTGAGTGAGAGGCTGTGATGTTCAGATTGTGTAATATCAAGTAGTAAAAGAAAAGTGTCAAAATGGTTGACAAGGAAAGCCCTTGATCCTTGCTAGGATCACCGACATAAAACCTTGGGAGGTGATAATGATCACCTGCCTTGATTATTTTATTAATAGAAAGTAAAGATTACAGTGAGTTCTTAGTAAGAATGAATGTAGAAATTCGTAGAGTGAGCTTAGGCTAGAGAATAATTTGTTGTGTGTAGATTACGAGTGTCAATTTATAGTCTAATCTAGCCATCAAGATGTCCAAAGTTTCCGAGATCCTCTATGACTAGCTTCTTGAACGTTATTTGACCAAGTATTCTGGGTCTTTAGCATAGTTGAGATGATTCTTCGCTAAGAATTGGTCTTCCCTTGACTACTTCTACACACATGTTAGTTATAGACAAAATATGACTGTTATAAATATCAATAAAAATAATAATGGTAATTAGCCATGATCCTGATGTAGCTGAGGATCCTGGATATTTGAGGATCCTGAAAATTGTAAGGATCCTGTCCCTAACAATTGCCCCAAAGGTATTCCTAAAAATATCGGGGTTAGTTCTGTAAATATTAAAGGAATAACTTAAAGTAAATATGTAAAAAGAATTTGAATTTATTCTTTAAGGGATAAGTCTTATCTTAATCGAGAAATGGTTAAACCATCTCCGTCATCTTTTCCTAGCTATAAATGAGGGCTTTCGGTAACTCCTCTTTTTACTTTTCCAAATTGCCACCATCTCGTTGTGAAGGTAACCTTTTTTCCCTTTATTCGTTCTTCCGTTGTTTTGATTTTCCTTGTCATGGCTAAGAAGATTAGTCGTTCTCGAGCTGACATTGTTATTCCTTCCAAGAACGATTTTAATGATCAATGAATCTTAACCTATGACGAGGTTTGTTCTTTTCACAATGAAGACACGAAATCGTTGAAAGCCATCGGGGATTTCTCTTCTGATGTGGTTTTTCGTCCTTTCGAGGCTACCGTTCAACCTGATTTTGTGTCTCCAACGTTGGTTTTTTTTCCTGAATATCCATTTACTCTAGGTTTAACTTATCCTTTTACTAGTATTGTTCGTGATTTCTTTTTGTGTACCCAAATCTGCTATATCCAAACTATGCATGTGGTTTAGAGGATCCTCTTTTGGATTCATCACCTGAATCAGTCCAAAAATATGGGCATTGGATTACCTGAGTTGTCCTCTATCTATTATCTTTCTACTTTTGGTTCTTCTGTTTTCCCGTTAAGAGTTAAGACAAATAAACCCCCACCACATTCTAAAATCTAAAAAAAACGATGGCGCTTGGAAATAAAAATATTTCTTCGTGAGATGCGGTTCGATTCCTGAGAGGGATTTCCTGCCAAGATCATGGATTAGAAAGGGTAGGAAACAAATTTAGATATCAAGGATCCTGAAATTTACTTCACTTATTTTGTTTGTATTGATGCATCGTTTAGGTTTGAGGAGTTAATTCCTACTACTGGCGATTCTGAGGATAAGATATCCAAATTCCCCACACTTCCTGTAGTGGAGAGGTCATTCAGGCGTGGATATTCCAGTCTTCAAGAGGGTTCCACCACTACTACTTCTAAGGTCACTGGTAACATTATTTCTCCTGGATATGTCTTTTCATCGGATCTTGACGTGATATGGATTTCTGGCGGGTTCTAAGACTACGCGGTCCAAGGCCCGCTTTGGTTTGGCAGATCTTGAAGATGATATGACCAATGGTTTAATCAAAGCTAAACAGGAAAAGGTGCCATTCACCCTCCTCCCAAGATATCTCATATAGATCTTACGGTTAAGGCTTCAGGATCCCGAAAACAAAAGATTTCTGGGGCTGCAGATTTCAGCTTAGGGAACCTCAGCATCGAGCATGCTATCAGGAAGCTATCTTCATTTTCTCAAGCTGTAAGAATAGGGACTATTCATATTAATTTATCATACTTGTTATTTTTCATGCTGATGTTTATGTTTCTTCCAGGTCTTCGCTCATGTTTCTCATGTTACCAACGACCTCAGGGTCTGTTTTGATAAAGCCTAGTTTGTTCTAAACGAGCAGGAGAAGACATGGAGGGTCACCAACAAGGATCTTCTCCAAAGGGAGGAGTTGTTGAGCAAGCAGAAAGTCAAAAAGGAAGAAGAGCATCTGGCGGATCTCGAGGAGGTGATTGCTAATGCCAAGACGAGTGCTGCAATAGCTATTCTGCTGGCCAAGATCAAGTTGGCTTAGGATCTGGAAAATGCGTGTTCCTGGGATATGGAGGGATGGCGTGAGGCATTGGGCAAGATGATCGATAAGCCTTTTGTCACCAATCAGGATCCCGTGTTGATGTTGATCGGAGGAGGGGAGAAGCAGGCCACGGACGATGATGACCAAACTAAGGTCTAGGCTTGCAAAAAATGTTGGATTAGGTGTCTAAGCCCATAACTGTTTTGGTATGTACGTGACCCAATTATGAGCATGGTCCTTTTGGGTTTCCTTCACCTTAGCAACTGATAAGATGAATTAAGGAGAAAGAGGGTTTATTATGATTTATTAATATATTATATGAATAATATATTAAAAGAAAATTTATATTGTTTAATTAATATTGAACAAGAATTAATTTATAATTAATTTTGTGGTCAAAATAGATTAATTAAATTAAGGGGAATGATGTTGTAATTGTACAGTAGTAACAGAGTTTGGCTTAAGGTCCATAAGGAGGCAATGGATGAATTCTATATGGGAGTCCATATAGAAATCTTCCAAAGGGCCTTCTAGAATGATCTTTGGGATGCTTAAGGCTAAACATTCCTTAGAGGATCTTGGACGTTTTGGTGCCTCTCCTTCCTCTCCTAAGTCATCTTGTTGCTAGTGGTGTTTGTGACTCCATTAGAGGTACAACATTTGAGGCACTAGGCTTTCAGAAGTCAAGATCAAGGAGGATTGTAATTGTTATTGCTACATAACAATCAAGGTAATATTCCCAACCCTAATTATATGTGATTTTCATATTTGTATGCTAGTCAATTAGGGTTTATTGCTTTTCTATTCAATGTTGTATGTTCAAATTAGAAAACCTAGATCAAAGCAAAAGATCTGCCAAAGAATCAAAAAGCCGAATTTTTGTTGTCTGCGACGCCGACTCGGCGAGTCCAGGGTGCTGTTGACGGGATTTTCGATTTTTTGAACAGATTTTGTTAAGGATAATTACCAAAACTCGTTTTTCTAGCCTAAAATCGTTTTTTTATGTTTGGAATGGTTATCCTTATCAAAATTAATGGATTTGGTTAAATATAGATAATATAGGATTATTATAAGTCCTTAATGTTTTAGTTTTTGGATTATTATCCTTGTCAAACTTAAAATGTTTTAGTTTTTGGAATTTAAATAGATAAACCCTAATGTTTTGAAATGTTTCAAAATTTGTCCTCAAGTTTTGGAATTTAAAATTTAATTAAAAATTTTTAATTTTGAAATATTAAATTCTAAAACCCTAGTATTTTGAATAGTTCATATTACACCCTTCTGAATTTTATTAAGTTAATTAAGAGTTTAATTGAAAGAGAAAATTAATAAATCCATAATAATATGGTTTAAAGGTTAATCAAATTTAAAGTATAATTTATTAATATATTAAACCATCTAGTATTTTAAAAGTATAATATACACCCTTATACTATATAGAATTAAAAGTTTAATATTATATATGTATATGTAAATGTCAGTCTTCCCGTTAGTAGGCTTCATTCACGAAGCTGGTGTATAAATGGTGTTTAAGGAAGCCGCCTGTAAAATGACCGCCATTGGGTATCCACTCTTACCCACCGCACCCTTGACTAGTAGAGGGTTGTTAGCCGAACGGGTAGGATAGGACACAACCTTCCATTATAAGTATAATGAAATACGAAGTAACTAAAAACTTTTATAAATTCCCAAATCTTAGTTACTTCAGAAAAAATGTGGAGTTGGTGCTAATCCATGAAATTGCACATTGCACCTTATTGGTTGTTAGTGGAGCGTGTGTGGTTAATCGACACACTAATATGGGACCAATGAAGGATGGTAATGGGTAGCTCGTAGATTATAATAGATCAATGGAGCGTGCATGGTTAACCGACACATTGATTAGGTGATAAATGACTTCGAGTGTACCAAGCTAATTTGCATGGTTATCCACACCTTGTTTGTGATCCTCGGCATCCTAGTCACAAACATGAAGGGCATAATCGAGATTAAACATGCTATTGAAAAGTTCAATGAATCTCATAAGATCTAGGAGTTACAATTCATTTAAAACCTAATTTTCAATTTTCGTTTTACCTGGTGGAAATTGGTAAATTGACATTTACCTACCTTCAAATGCTCTGCAACTGGATTACGACATCCCTCTTCTGAGTTGTAGAATATTGTGTTGGGTCCTAGCCTTAATATCTCATTTGGGTGTTTTATTAAGGACTCAATCAACTAACTTGAATTTCTCTCGTTTTGTAGATGTCAAAGTCTATCAAATATGATCTTCCCGAGTCCTTTGGAAAAAGTTTTCCATATGAAGATTGTCACACCGCAAAACTGAGAACGGCGGAATACGTTCTGGGGTGGCGGACGTCATGCACAGTATCATAACAATGCATAATAGTAAAGACAAGCAACAACATCCATTGCATTAATATAATTATTTGTAATACAAGCATGTTCTGTACAGTTTGTAAGACACCAAAAGTATAATCAAAATAAAAGATGAGTCTTATATGTGCTCCATCTTCTCAAAAGCTGCATCTGTACTTGTCTACTGATGACCTGAGAGTACAAGTTATTTTGAAAGAGAGTATCAGCATAAAGTTGGTGAGTTCATAAGTATCTAGTGTCATTGCTTGTATAAAAGTGTTTACAGTCATGTAATATAATAGTTGTTATCAATGTTTGAAAATAGTATGATCCCTAGAAAATCCTACATTTTCCAGCAAAAGTAGTCTTCTACCAAGACTCGATTATTTCTAGGTTTGATCCATTGAAAATGTAAAAGTTTCCCAGTGAAAATATCAGTATGAAAATATAGTTTTAGACTTCATTCATGTAAAGTAATTGGGAAAATAAGTTTTTACCCCAGCAGTGTCACTGCCGGCTGAATGTAATAAAAATGCAGACTCCAGGTAGTATTAAATGTATGATACACCTTGGGGAGTCTGTTTCGCCTTTAATTCTTAATGTTTTAATTAAAGGTCCGAATGTGAACTCGTATGTAACTATGTTGTTTGACGATCGAATAACTGATGACCCTCCAGGTCACATGTAGTATGGTGACATTTTGTCACCCCTGGGCCTAGTCAGCTCGGACTGTAGCTAGCAATCGGGATGTGGGAGTGTCTGTCCCGTATAGATCTATACACATAATGCTCGCTCTCCCTCCAGGAGACTTTGGTTACACGGTGATAGCACAGTGATGTGTCGTATTGAGGAATAGTATGTCACATTCTGTTTTAGTATATTCTCTTGTATTAGTGTATAATGTACTTTCTGGGATAATGTATAGAGTGTTCTCTTGTATAGTATATAGTATTCTATTTGCATAGTATTAAGCATTTATTGACTCATAACTGTACAAACTATAGTAAGTGTCATGGTAATAGTAGTAATGAGCGGTAATCCTTAACTATACCTATTATAGTTAAATAGAAATGTTAGTTGCAAGCCTTTGATATACAAAGGTATTGAACTGAAGTGAAGTCTTTTATATCCAACACAAATATATATAATATATAATTAAGAATTCTACGACAGTTGGACAGATAACAATATACCCTAAGTCCACAATCAAATAAGAACAGGAAGTAAGGTGACCTATCAGTCCTAAGTCCTTCAAGTCTTACTTATAGAAATATATTGGTGTAGATATGGTTTGGGAACAAAAGAAGTTTAAAATAGTTTGGAAATAGTTTTATAACAATTTAACATGAAAAATGAGTTTGATAAACATTTAAAGCAGTTTTGTTGGCAAAGTAGTTAAAAGTATAGAAAATCCTTTTGGTTGCAAGTTATAAATCACATGTGATTGATACTATAACTTGATTGATTCAACTTGCATTCCCCCCATAAAAGCATTTAAAACATTTAAAAGGTTGATTAGGGGGTATGAACTAACCTGCCATGAGTGGAGTGGATGGAAATGCCGGGTATGGTGCTAGGTGTCAAGTGAGGACTTGAACACACACGCGGATCCTATGTAATATGTAGTGATACATAATTGTATCCAATTAGTTATTTAATCGCTAATTAAGTAAGTAAAGACGCTCTAATGCATGAAAACACTTTGTTTCAAGTGCTAGGAGTGTTAAGGGTTGTATCTAAGGAGAGTATGGCCTCACTTTGGAGTTTACACCTCAAATGGTAGCCCTTTGGGGATTTTACAGTTTCTGGACCATTTCCCCCATGAGTTTACGGCAGTAAACTCATGGGAATAGTGTATTTGTGTGTTTCAAGGTCTCATGTTTCACAAAGAAGTGCTCTAGGGTTGAATCAAAGGCTTAGGAAGTGGTTAGGGCTCGAAATGGCACCCTTTTGGAGTTTGCGGCCTTTGGACCACTCCATGGGAGTTTATGGTCGTAAACCCTTGGGTTGACGGTCGTAATCTCTTGGCCACTTCATCCTTTTCGTGTTTTTTGGTTCTTAGATCATGCATGCAAGTTTCTAGCCTCTTGTCTAAGCATTTGAAGATGTTAGGGGCATCAAAAAACCCTTTGGGGGTGTTTATAGTTCTGGGAGATCCCCAAACCGTAAACACATGTTCTTGGGGGGTTTTTGGTGTTCATTCCATGGATTTGCAAGAACACTAAGTAAATAGCTAGTTAGGAAGAGTATACTTACTTATAGGAAGCTTGTAAGAGTGTTTAGGACCCAAGAACACTAGTGTGTGCTCTTGGTGTTCTTGGTGTTTTGAAGAATACTTGAAGATCTACGTAAAAATCGAAAATCCATGGATGAAATGATGTATAAACACTAGATTAAGTGTTGTATGAACGAATTTAGGAAGGAAAACTTACACTTTTGGCGGATTTGGAAGAATGGACTTATGATACTTGAGAGAAAAAGCCTTGTGTTCTTGAGGTGGGAAGTGTAGAATGAGGAAAAAGGGTGTAAACTCATGCTATATGCATGAGTCCTTGGGGAAAAGGTGTTTACAGCCCAAACACCAATTGTTTGGCCGTAAACTCATGCTATATGCATGAGTCCTTGGGGAAAAGGTGTTTACGACACTTCCTTTTATTTAATCGTTTGACGAAAAATAAAATAAAACACCAAACGGACTTAAATCCGGCCAAAAATGTACTGAAATGTTTTTGACTAATATTTGAAGTGTTTGACTGTGGAAATTACACAAATGAAAATTTCGGGTTGTCACATCATCCCCCCCCCCCCCCCCGTTAGAGGGAATTTCGTCCCGAAATTAGAGTTCAAACAAATAAGTTATTACACAATAACTAAGCAAAAATATGAGGATATTTAAGTTTCATTTGATCCTCGCGCTCCCAAGTGAACTTCGGTCCTCGCTTGGTGTTCGAGCGAACCTTCACAATTGGGATGCGGCTTTGTTTCGTTCGCATGACCTCTCGGTCCATAATCTCCACAGGTTCTTCCACGAAGTTGAGGCTCTCGTTGATCTCGATCTCGTTGAGTGGGATTACAAGAGTCTCGTCAGATAGGCACTTTTTCAAGTTCGAGACGTGGAAGGTAGGATGTATGTTACTAAGCTCGCGGGGTAGATTGAGTTTGTAAGCTATGGGGCCGATTCTAGCGAGAATCTCGAAAGGCCCTATGTATCTTGGATTCAACTTTCCAAAGCGTATCAAGCCTTTCTAAGGTGAGACTTTCAAAAGGACTCGGTCTCCCACCTGGAACTCCAAGGGTTTTCTTCGTTCGTCTGTGTAGCTTTTCTATCGGTCTCTAGAGGCTTTCAATCGTTCAAGAATTTGAACGATCTTCTATGTCGTTTCTCGAATGATCTCCGGACCCGTGAGAGTGCTGTCAGGAACTCGTCCTTTAGCTAACTAAGTGTCACGCACCTCAGCCCAGCACAGAGGGGACCTGCACTTTAGGCCGTAGAGGGCTTCGAATGGAGCAGCCTTGATGCTTGTGTGATAACTGTTGTTGTAGAAAAATCGACAAGGGGTAAGTGGGTATCCCATGCCTTACCAAAGTCGATCACACAGGCTTGCAACATATCTTCCAGAGTTTGGATAGTTCTCTACCTTTGTCCGTCAGTCTGCGGATGGTAGGATGTACTCATGTCCAAGCTCGTTCCTAAGGAGCTTTGTAATGACTGCCGGAACCTTAAAGTGAATCTGCTATCCCTATCGGAGATAATAGATATTGGAACACCATGCAGTCGTACGATCTCCCTAATGTATGTTCTTGTGAGTTTCTCCATCTTGTCTGTTTCCTTGATGGGTAGGAAGTGCGTGGACTTGGTCAATCTGTCGACGATGACCCATATGGTATCAAGCCCACTCGTTGTCTTGGGTAGCTTGGTTATGAAGTCCATAGTGATCCGCTCCCACTTCCATTTAGGTATCTCCGGTTGATGTAGTAGACTTGATGGTTTTTGGTATTCAACCTTGACCTTGGTGCAAGTAAGGCATTTACTCACAAAGGTAGCGATTTCCGCTTTCATGTTAGGCCACCAGTATGATTTCTTGAGATCCAGATACATCTTATATGAACCTGGGTGGACGGAATATCGAGTGTTGTTCGCTTCCTTCATGACCAAGTGTCTGAAGCCACCGTGTCGTGGTGTCCAGATCCGGTTCATGAGATATAAGGCTCCGTCACCCTTAAACTCTAGGTTCTTATCCACTCCTCGCAGGGATTCTCCCGCTACATTTTCAGGTTTCAAGGCTTCGAGCTGAGCCTCCTTAATCTGTGCGGATAGATGCGAATGGATAGTCATTGTTAATAACTTGACCCTTTGACCTAAATATTCTTTCCGACTTAGGGCCTCTGCTACCATATTGGCTTTACCCAGATGATAACGAATTTTATAGTTGTAGTCATTGAGTAGCTCGAACCACCGTCTTTGTCTCATATTGAGCTCCTTCTGGTTGAATATGTGCTGTAGGCTTTTGTGGTCTGTGAAGATAGTACTCTTCGTACCGTACAGGTAGTGTCTCCAGATTTTTAGGGCGAATACAACTGCTCCTAATTCGAGGTAGTGTGTGGTGTAGTTGACTTCGTGTGTCTTTAGTTGTCTTGAGGCATAGGCGATGACCTTACCGCATTGCATCAGAACACAACCGAGCCCCTGATTGGATGCATCGTAGTATACCACGAAATCTTCTATCCCTTCGGGGAGGGATACTATCGGTGCGGTGCATAAGGCTCATTTCAGGGTTCAGAATGCTTTCTCTTGTTTCTCTTCCCAGTCAAAGGCCACGCCTTTCTGGGTAAATGTTGTAAGGGGTTTCACGATTCGAGAGAAGTTTTGTATGAACCTGCGATAGTAGCCAGCGAGGCCTAGAAATTGGCGAATTTTTGTAGGCGTCTTCAGTGCTAACCAGTTCTCAATAGCTTTAACTTTGGATGGGTCCACATGGATTCCTTCTTTTCTAACCACGTGTCCTAAGAATTCGACTCTTCGGATCCAGAATTCGCACTTTGAGAACTTTGTGTATAGCTTCTCCTATCGTAGGGTTTCCAGGACTTGTCGTAGATGATCGCTATGCTCCTCCTTACTTCGAGAGTAGATAAGTATGTCATCAATGAAGACAATGACGAACTGATCCAAGTAAGGACAGCACACCCTATTCATTAAGTCCATGAATATTGCGGGCATGTTGGTCAGTCCGAACGGAATCACTACGAACTCGTAGTGTCCGTAACGAGTTCGGAAGGATGTTTTCGGGACATCCTCCTCAAGCACTCGTAACTGGTGATACCCAGACCTCAGATCAATCTTGGAAAAGTAACTCGCCCCTTGCAGTTGGTCGAATAAATCGTCTATATGAGGAAGAGGGTAACGATTTTTGACCGTCAGCTTGTTGAGTTCTCTATAATCGATGCACATACGGAACGATCCGTCTTTCTTCTTTACGAATAAGACCGGCGCTCCCCAGGGTGAGAAGCTTGGTCTTATAAAGCCCTTGCTGAGTAGCTCATTAAGTTGACCGGTCAGTTCTTGCATCTCAACAGGCGCTAGACGATAGGGCGATTTGGCTACGCAGGTAGCTCCTGGAATTAAGTCGATCCTGAACTCGACCTGAAGTTGGGGAGGTAAACCTAGTAGCTCTTCCGGAAAGATGTCGGGGAAGTCGCGTACTACGGGGAAGTCTTTTAGGTCTTTTTTCTGGCTCGTATCGATGACGTGTGCAAGGAATGCACGATATTCCTTTCACAAGTACTTCTGGGCTTGAATACTTGAGATGATGTGAAGACTCGTACTGGGTTTGTCTCCGTAGATTAACAAGGTTTCGTTATTCGGTAGATTTAGACGGATTGCTTTGTCGAAACATAGGATATTGGTACGATGGAGACTCAACCAGTCCATGCCCATGATGACATCGAAACTCTTGATCGATACTGGTATGAGGTCGATTGGGAACGAATGATTATCTAGTGTGAGGGTACAACCTATGTAGATCTCATTAGAACTCTCTATCTTTCCGTTAGCCATTTCTACGACGAAGGTTTCCTCTAATGGTTGTGGTGATTGTTTACGTAAGTGCTTAAAGTTTTGGTTTACGAAGCTCCTCTCTGCTCCACTATTAAATAGAATACAAGCATAAGAGTTATCGAGAAGGAACGTACCCATGACTACTGCGGGGTCTGCTACTGCTTCATTGTGGCCAATAGCAAGTAGTCTTCCTGTTCCTCCCTTATTCCCAGCTTCCGGACAGTTTCTTTTGAAGTGCCCTGCCTCGCCGCAGCCATATTAGTTCTGGCTTACTCCCGAACTAGGGACTTGAGAAATGGGCTTGGGTTGAGATCTGCAAAACCGGGTGGTATGGCCCTTCTGGTCATAGTTAGTGCAGTGCATTTCTCGACAGGGGCCGTTATGATGAAAGGAGCACTTGGTGCACTTGGGTAAGTTTCCATCATATGTTTTAGTGGGTACAGGGGCGGTAGGAGTAGTGGCAGCATGGACATTCACCGTTTGTTGGTTCTTCGAAGAGGATTGGGCTGATTTGCCCTTCTTTTGGTCCCACCATTTCCTTTTGTTATCGGATGTCTTGATTGGTGCAGTGGCAACCGTTGTGTTTGTTGATGGAGTGTAGGGAACTTCATGATCAATCAGCCTTTGGTCCAATTCCTCGACACTGTCAAAGGCCATAGGGTGTGACGCTAGAACGTTCCCTCGATACAGAGGCACTAAACCCCAGATGTATCGTTCAATTTTCTTGACCTCAGTAGGGACCATGTTAGGACATAGAGTTACCAGGTCACAGAACCTGGCTATATAAGCTATTATGTCGGTCCCTTCATTTTGAGGTTCCAAAGTTCCTCCTCGAGTTTTTGTATTTCACCCCTAGGGCAATACTCCCTTGTCAGAAGGTCCTTCAGTGTGTCCCAGCCCATGGCGTTGGCTGTTACTAAAGAGAGTTATTTGACATGGCCATTCCACCATGTCAGGTCCCTTTCAGTGAAGGTGCAAGCAACGAACTTAATCTTGCTTTCCTCAGGGCGCGAGCACATCTCGAAGATGGCTTCAGTTCTTTCGATCCATTGGGATAGTGCAATGATCCTTCCGGTCCCATTGAAGAATGTTTGTTTGCAGTTCATGAAATCCTTATAGGTACACCCCTGTGTACGTGGGTGGATTTCACCATGTCTGGAGTTGGTGCCCATTCCAGCTCTACTTGCATCACCGGAATTTATTTGGGCCATAACTGCGGTCACAACTGCGGTTACAACTGTCTGAAACATCACTGCATCGAACTGTGGAAGAGGAGGTGGTGCAGTTTGAGTTGCAGCTTTGTCCCTGGTCGGACGAGGACGAGGCGGCATCTTTTACTGAAAATTTATGAAAAGTGATGATAATAGTAAGAATCGACTATAAGTATGATGAAAGTGTTTCATGGGCTAAATCGCCATAGTCCAACTATCTGATAGATTCGTATCAACAGAGTAGGGAAACACGAAAGTACGGATTTTCCCATAGAGTAGATAACTGCCAATATTACTGGTATTAATGATGTAAAAAGGAGTTCAAAAAAGTTGACCGAAAAGTAGGTCTTACATCAAACCATAAGGAAAATGTTGGCAGCTTAGAAGTCTAGTTAGACTGCTTTCAAGTTTAAGAAATGTTTACAGACAAGTGCTCTACCGAGCATAGAAAAGAAAAAGCTATTCCTTAAACAAAAGAGAAAGATGATTTGACATCTTCTACTGGCGACGGGTATCCCTTGAGCGAACCCTAAGATCAGCCAGTTGGCGTACAACTTCCTGAAGATGTCGTTCATGAGCCCTCTGACGCACTCAGAGTTCCCTGACTTCGACTCTGGATGCAACTAGTTGTTGCTGCAGAGCCTCATTGGTCCTCCTAGTCCTATCCATAGCTTCTTCAAGTTGGCAGATACGGACATTGTTAAGGTTAGAGTTGGCGTCAATTTCCACAACTCTGCCGATGGCTGCATGACCTTGTTCGACGTTCCTAGCAATCCTACGGACCATGATGAGCAAGACTCGGTCAGCTGAACCTCCCTCTCTTATGTTGTAAAAACTTCAGTCTTCGTTAAAAGGTAAAGGCTGACCCTGTTCATCGCTCCATCGATTCAAGGTTGTTGCCCACATGGGAGTAGGACCTTGAAATGTTGGATAGGGGTTGGGGTTTGGAGCTACTGGGGGTAGGTTGTTGACTTCTAGTTCGAATTCGGAGCTATCCAAAAAGCCTTCTGTACGGTGATCATCCAAAGGGATCGGGTGATCATTTTCTGGATCTTCATCGAGCCATCCTCCAATGCCTTGGTTCGGATAGTACGGATCGTTGGGAAGGTGGAAACCAGCCATGCTATGTACGCTAGGATGGGGAAAGAGTAGTTAATAGGCGTTCCAATCTAAGATACTTATAAGATGATCGTTATGAGTTAGACCAATACTTGCATAGTGCATACTAATTACATTCGACCAAAACAGAATAGACCTTCGAAGAAGTGACCTTAACTCGAAATCCACAACCAAACAAGGAACAGGAAGTAAAGCAAAGATCATAGATTCTAAGTCTATAGTGCCTTAGTCACATGTAACCGTAGAGTATCCACTTAGCAACTATTGCTCTACTAGTAACGACCTTTTTAGTTCTCACATATGTAACTTATAGTAATATAGAATACTCCTATAGTATTCTTGTTCTAATGTTCTTGTAGTAGTGTTGGTACGTTTTTAGACTTGTTGCAACACCACAACCACTCTTAGGCACATGCTAGTCACTCCTAGGAAAATGTAGTTGATCAGGCTACATCCACTCAGATTTGACTATATGTCTCTAAGCCTAATTGTGCTGTTCAACAATCTTAATACTTTTGTTATGTTCTAGTATGATACTGACCCTTTGTATTAATGGCTGTATATATATACTTAGTTAAATATTCTATTATTTAAAAGCATATATTCTTGGTCAGAGTGTTTTAATCTCGATGTGTTTATATTTCATATATCTTTTATGGGTTGATATACTTGATTCACTATAAACAATGCTCTGATACCAATCTGCCACACCCCAAAATCGAGAACGGTGGAATACATTTTGGGGTGGAGGACGTCATGTACAGTATCATAACAATGCATAATAGTAAAGACAAGCAACAACATCCATTGCATTAATATAATTTTCAATTTTCGTTTTACCTGATGGAAATTGGTAAATCGTCATTTACCTACCTTCAAATGTTCTGCAACTGGAGACCTTGATGTGTCTTTTAGCCTGGGAATAAGAGGTACCACAGATGTTAGATCCTCCTGAGATAACGTTAATTATCTTAGTGTCATAGGGTGGAGATCCTGGTTTCTCCAGGATCTTGTGATCATCTTCACTGTTCTCCTTGGATTTTTCTCTTCTTCTCGGGAGGATCTCTTTGAGGTGTCCTTTGCTAAGAAGGTAGCTGATTTCTTTTCGTAGGGCGATGCAGTCCTCCGTCATGTGGCCAAAGTCTTCATGGTAAGCACACCATTTGGACTTGTCTTTCCAAGCGGTGGATTTGATGTCTCTCTTTGGCCATCTTGCTTTATCTCCAAGATCCTTCATAGCATGAATTACACCTAAAAAATCCATAGAAAACAATCATAAGTGATTTTAGGAAGCTCTTCTTCTTCTCCTCCATCTTCTAGGGCATTAACCCTGTGATTATCTGGTTTGACATAGGGCTTCGATTGGTAGGATCTCTGAGTTGAGGATTCGGCCTTCCTGTTGGGGTTCTCATATTGATCCGAAGTGTTCCTTCTCTTCTGGATCTCTCAATCCTCTTCGATCCTTATGAATCTCAACGCCCGACACCTAACTTTGTCCAATCTTTTGCATGGCGTCATCACAAGGTCTTCATAAAAGGGTGAATCCTTTCTTAATCACATTTTAAAGGCTTCCACAACGGTGGCCATGTTGATGTTGGGGATGCTCAGAGCTTCCCTACCAAATCTGTTAACAAAGTCCCTAATTTTCTCCTTAGGATCCTAAACTACCCGATATAGATCACTAGTGATCTTTTCGAAGGTTCTGCTACAAGAAAACTGGTCTTTAAAGATATTGACTAAGTGTGCAAATGAAGTAATAGAATATGGGGGAACGTTCAGTAGCCATTTGAGGGTTGATCCCGTAACATTCGAACCAAAGCCTTTGCATAGGAAAGCTTCCTTCAAGTGCCATAGGATGGGAATGATCTCCATCTTTTCTCTGTATTGGGCTATATGCTCTTCAGGATCTATAGTTCTAACGTACAACTTCATGCTAGGAGTTTGGAAGTGCTTAGAAACTTCGGTATCGGATATCACAAGAGCAAATCTCGAGATCTTGTGGCTTTTAGGAGATGCTTCTAGTATTGGTTGGACCATTCCAGGTACACTGGCGATCATCTATCTTGGTTTCTGAAGTTCCCTGGCCATGTTCGGGTTTATTCCTACATCAACGTTAGTGTAGTTAGTATTAATAGTATTGTTGTTTAAGAAATTACTAGGATCAAGGTTTCTAGGAGTGTTAAAAGACTCACTGAGATCATTGATGATGGACGCTCGGTTGTCCATAGTTGCCCCCAGGGTGATGCCATAGTGGTAGGAATTGTATCCTTCTGGCAATTTTCTGAGGATCCTGCATTATTGAAGTCCAGGATACTTGGTTGCACAACTGTGGGCATAGTTTCCTGGGATATCTAAAATTCCGCCTTCATCTTCTCCACTTTTTTGGGCAGTTCTCTATTCTCCTCCTGCTGTTGGGTCACCTGTTGCGTCATTTTCCTAATCATAGCGTAGAGTTCTGCGGTAGTGATTGAGGCAGTCAGATCCTGGAGCCCTAAGAATCCAAAACTTATGGGGTGTTTTTCTTGCAAGTGTCAGGCGTTTTCCTTTGAGTGGGGGTCCACTCGGAGGACGTGGTAGGTTGTTGGATGGAACGGAAGGAGCAGAGGATAAAGAGAGGATTGGTTGTGTAGACATGATGTTTTTTTTGAGGATTTTTGAACAACACGACCCCACGGTGGGCACCAAATTGTTTTGGCCCAAAATTACACAAGTACTAATCAACCAAATTGAATGAGAGGTTGTGATGTTCAGATTGTGAATAGAAAGTAGTAAAAGAAAAGTGACACAATGGTTTACAAGGAAAGCCCTTGATCCTTGCTAGGATCTACGGCATAAAACCTTAGGAGGTGATAATGATCACCTGCCTTGATGATTTTATTGATATAAAGTAAATATTACAACGAGTTCTTAGTAAGAATGAATGTAGAAATTGGTAGAGTGATCTTAGGATGGAGAATAGTGTGTTGTGTGCAGAGTACAAGTGTCAATTTATAGTCTAATCTAGCCAACAAGATGCCCGATATTTCCAAGATCCTCTATGAACAGCTTCTTGAATGTTATTTGACCAAGTATTCTGAGTCTTTAGCATAGTTGAGATGATTCTTCGCTGAGAATTGGTCTTCCCTTGACTACATCTACACACGTGTAGTTATAGACAAAATATGACCGTTATTAATATCAATAAAAATAATAACGGTAATCAGCTAGGATCTTGATGTAGATGAGGATCCTGAATATTGTAAGGATCCTGGTTTTAACATCTACAATAGTGATGCTTTGGATTTTTGGCTTATGTTATGGATACACATGTTGTGAAGCGGAAGACATTGGATGATGTCCCTATCGTTCGAGATTTCCAAGATGTATTCCACGATGATTTATCGAGGGGTGCCTCCTGAGAGGGAGGTAGAGTTTTGGATTGATTTGGTTCTGGGTTCGGCTCCGATAGCCAAGGAATCATATCTTCTAGCACCACCAGAGATGCAGGAGTTGTCTACACAGCTACAGGAGCTTTTAGACAAAAGATTCATCATGCAGAACAGTTCACCGTGGGGAGCGCCGATCCTATTTGTGAAAAAAGAAGGATGGTTCGCACAAGATGTGCATTCATTACAGGGAGCTAAAGGAGTTGAGGGTTAAGAACCATTACTCATTTCTGAGGATTGACAATTTGTTTGACCAACTTAGGGTGCGTCTTAGTTCTCCAATATTTATTTGAGATCGGGTTATCATCAAATGATGGTCTGGGATGGGGATATGCACAAGAAAACCTTCAAGACTCGTTATGGTCATTACGGGTTTGTGGTGATGCCATTTGGGCTCACCAACACATCAGCGATGTTCATAGACCTCGTGAACTGGGTGTGCAGGCTAATGTTGGATCGATCTGTGATTGAATTTATTGATGATATCATGGTTTATTCTAAGACCAAGAAGCAATATGTGGAGAACGTGTAGGAGGTTTTGGACACCTTGCGGAGGGAGAGGCTTTATGCCAATTTCTCCAAGTGTGAGTTCTTGTTGCGCGAGTTGCAGTTCTTGGGCCACCTCGTCAACCAAGATGATATATTGGTCGACCCGGCCAAGATTAAGGATGTGATGTCTTGGGAGGTTCTGAGGTCTCCATCTGAGATTAAGAGTTTCCTTGGGTTAGCAGACAACATTTGAGACTTCAAGATTTTTGTCCCTTTGACCCAGTTGACAAAAAAGAATGTTACTTTTTGGTGTGGGTCTAAGTAACGGACTACATTTAAGACTTTGAGGCGGAAATTGTGTGAGGATCTGATACTAACCCTTCCCAAGGGTATGCATGATTTTATGGTATATCGTGATGCATCAATTATGGGATTAGGGGTAGCACTTATGTTGACGGTTCACATGATTGCTTACGCTTCGAAGCAGTTGAAGCCTCATGAGGTGAATTACCATACTTATGATATGGAGCTGGGGTATGTGGTTTTTGCCATTAAGATTTGGCGACATTATTTTTATGGAGTCTGATGTACCATCTACAAGGATCACAATAACACTCCTATGGTGCACATACAACCCTAATGCTCTGGATCTAAGTTTTCTCTAGTTATACATGCAACAAAAATTATCCAAAGAATGAAACCTATAACTAGCATACAACTTTGATACTTGAAACATAAAAAAACTAGTTAGAAGAGCACCTCTGATATGGGCTTATTTAGTCATAGAAATCATTCATTATCTTATTAATTATTGTTGATTTTATATCATTTTATGAACAAAAGATACTTAATTAGCTTAATATTTCAATTTCAGTAATAAAAGACATGCTTGGATGAAAAAGGAAGAGGATTGAGTGATTGGAAGCTTAGAGATCAAGGATTAAAGAAAGAAGCTAAATAAAAGAAGAAACTCGATGAGTTTTTAGCACAAACTTGACGAGTTTATTAAAATATTCTAGAAATAAGGATGCCTTGCCGTACACGCTGGACACGCGAATTACTCAAGAAACTCGTCGAGTTATTCTAAAAAACTCGACGAGTTGGGCTGATTTTTGGAAACTATAAATAGATAACTTATAGGCCCGAAAACCTAACTTTTACTGGAGGCTAGGTGCGACTTTTGAAGACCAGAAGGGTTATTGGAGTTGCTATTTTCGAGATTTCAACATAAGAGACAATTTCAAAGAGAATCAAAGGCAAATAATCATTCTTCTTTTCTTAATATCTGTTTTGAGCCATGTTTGAATCATTAGATTTTGATTTTAGGTTATTACTTGCTTTAGATATGAGCTAAAAGCTTTTTACTTCTATTTGGATGAGATAATCTTATGAACATGGATTGATTGAGTGGTTGAATTGATATTAATTTGGTTATTCATCTTGTTAAGCTTATTAAAGATCCTTATGTATTGATGATAAATATTTTTAGTTAACAAATAAGTGATTGAGTTGCATGAATATCTTCTTGATTACTTGATTCATATAGTTTTATGAATATAAGATTGTGTGCCTAGAAATAGTGAATATGAAACTAGGGTTAACTATAAAATGTGTAAATCAATGTGTGAGCATGTGTGATGAACAACAATACATGAGTTGATTGAGTTGAACAAATTTAATTAACTATTGTTATAAGTCTTGCTTGATACGAACTGAACATTAGGAAACTTGTTAATTTAATCACTTGATCACTATTTGAATTAACTTGTCTACTAAAGGATTGGTAATAATGAACATGAACCCAATCACATTAGGAATCGGTAACCATTGACATATTAATTCATTGCACTTGCCACGAAATCAACCATAGGAATAAGTGAATCGAATCTAAACAGAAGTCTCGTTTATCATTGAATCTAGTTGTCCTTTCTTATTCTTTTTAGTTGTTAATTGTCTTTGTTTGAGTTTTAAAGTGCTTGATTAAGTTTCTAGTCTTGAAAAACTAGAGAACCCCCCCCCCCCTTTTTGTTATTTAATTGTTTTTTAATTAGATAATAATAGTACTTAATTTGATTGTTACCGTTCCTTGTGTTCGATACCCTACTTGCTTAAACTAAACTACTATCAATAGGTACACTGTCTGCGTGTGTTTGTTTTCATTTGAGTTTGTTAGGATGAAAACTAGTTTGTTTTAAACACATCAACTTTTTGGCACCGTCGCCGGGGAACGGTTCTAATAATTATATTGTTGCTGGTATTATCGATCCTTATTGTTAGATCTTTCTTGAATAAAGTTACATGTTTTCAGTTCTTATTGATTTTCTATAGTTTTGCATTAAACTCATCGAGTTTATTCTTAAAACTCGTCGAGTTTATTCTTCTGTTGACAGTTTCGTAAATTCTTCGCTTTTGTTAGTTTTACGCTTGTTTCTGTTTTATTTCAGGTTTTTATGACCCGAAGCTCTGGTTCTACACTAGTGCCACCCGTAGACGATCCGGAGTTGATTATTCGCAAACAAAGAGGAAAAGAGATCGAGTCCGACAAATCCACGTTTGGTGAAGAAAGCAATTCCGATCAAGGAGATAATATGGCCGACATCGCCGACATACCGATGGGAGATTACAAGAAGCGCATAAGAGATGGTACCGGGTCGAGACTCGTGCAACCTGCAATCCCAGCTACCGCCAATTTTGAGTTGAAGGGTCACATCCTCGCACAACTAAAAGACATTCCATTCCATGGAAAGGAGCACGAAGATGCTTACAAGCATATTGAAGAAGTTATGGACATTGCTGACTATTTCCACATGCCAAATGTGCCTCGCGATACTGTCTTACTACGGATGTTACCGGTTACATTCCAAGGAGCTGCGAAGGAATGGTTGAAATATTTACCCCCGGATCCATTACAACATGGCAAAAGATGTGCGAGGAGTTCATTGACCAGTTTTGTCCGCCTTCTAAGATTGCAAAATTGAAGAAAGCAATTGCTAACTTTGAGCAATTACCGGGAGAATCACTCTATGAGGCGTGGGAGAGATATAAGGGGTTAATAAGAAATTGCCCTCAAAACGACCTAAACGTGCAACAAGAGGTTTCCATCTTTTATGATGGCGTGAACGTCACAACTAGGCAATTACTAGACTCTTAAGGACCCCTCACGAAGAAAGCACCAACTGTCATTAAAACATTGGTAGAAGAATTCTCCAAACATTCAAGAGAATACCATAATCCAAGGAACGATACAGCTGGAGGCGTGGTTAACTCAGTTTCCGATGACATGGCAGCAATGATGGCCAAACTAGAAAGTATGGATCGTAGGATGACAAAGATGGATCAATCCATCCATGCCATAAGGGTGGGTTGTGACAATTGTAGCGGTCCAAATCTTACTAAGGATTGCGATCTTGACGAGAACGGCAACCGGAAGGCACAAGTTTGTTATTCGAGTGACGATAGGTTTGATGATGATTGGCGAAAGCCCAAGAAGGAATGGCTCCCCTGCGACGAGTACAAGAAGGCAAAGGAGGAGAAGTATAGGCAAAAAGCACGCGGGTTTTATAAAAAAGAAGAACCAGCGCAAGAGAAGAAGACGGATCTTGAATCTATGTTAACTCGATTTGTTAGTGCTTCCGAAAAAAGGCATGACGAATCTGATTGTAACGCCTGTGTTTCTGGGCTTGCCATTTTTAGCAACGTAATAGTCTAGGTTAACCTTTGTAACCCCAATTTGAAATAATAAAAACTGTATTATTTGTGAATTATGTGATTTATGTGTGTGTTCTTAATTATTATAATTTAATGAATTAAGAATAAAATAAGCGTCAAAATTAAAGTATTAGATATGCCCGATATCTTTGGATAATGTTGTAGTAGTTGAAACGAGGTTTCCGAATATATATATATATATATATATATATATATATATATATATATATATATATATATATATATATATATATATATATATATATATAGAACGCCCAAATCTGACTTCGTATGAGGAAGTTATGATTTTCTGAAGTTTCGATTGGGCAGTATGCAGTCCAAATACTCGATTTGAGATCGAGCGGTTTTTAGCCGAAGCAATCTAAACGAGGATCGAAGGTCTCGTTGTTGGTATCAAAGCGATAAAAAGTTAGGCAAGAACGGACGTCAAACGAAGAAGTTATGAATTTATAACGAAGTTTTTCTGTCACGGCCTATTAAAAATAAATAATAAAAATAATGTCGAAATTAGCCGACGGAGTCTAAACGAAAGTTGTAGAGCCTAGTCGCACCTTCGCGTGGATATAAAGAACGTCGAAAACGGAGTTCGTATGAAGGAGATATGAATTTTTGAAGTTTATTAAATATTTAATATTTATTTTTAATTAAAACCTCCGATATTATCCGAAGACGAGTCATCGGACTCATCCGAAGTACGCCCCGCGTATAACGAAGGATGACGAAGCCAACACTCGAGTACCTCCGATGACGCAAGCGCTTACGATCCGAGGCGTACGCCCAGCGTAGCCTTGTACGCCCGCGTACATGCGAGGGTTCAGCTCCTATAAAAGGGGATCCGAAGGCAGCTCTTTTCTTTTTACAATTTCTTCCTTCTCTCTCTAGTCTTTGCCTCGTTTTGCGTGCCGTTTGAACCCCGAAGCCCCGGTAATATTCCCGAGCCCCGAAGCGAGATCCGAAGCCCCGAAGATCCCGAAGAGCGTTATTCCCGAGCCGAAGCTCAGCCCGCGAGGAGCCCGGTTTTTGTGGAAATCTTCCAGATCTACGAAGAGACACTACTTCTGCAAGCTGTAGTGCTGCCCGATCGTCTTCCGATCAAGTGAGTGTATAGTCCCTTTTCAATACACGATATTATACAAGTAATTTTTGAATGTATTTGAGAATACGGGAAGTAATCTATATAAAATACGTGCTATGTGTATATATTTTGCAGTTATATGTGTGAATGTATATTCATTCTCTTTTATCTCATAGATTTGATATATTCTCTACGAAATACGTGTTATGTGTGTATGCCTCATCTGTTATGTGGAATATGTATTGATTAAAGCATGCTATACAGGTTTTTAAACAATGTATAAAAATGTATATTTTTATCTACTAATATGTTGGGTAGAACATGGGTAGATAATTGGTGTGAAATAAACAGATGAGAGGCCTCGGTGTTATTGGTGTTATTCTAGTCATTCAACAGAGTATGGATGACGACCACGAACTATTCTAGATTGTCCTGTGGAACACTAGCAGGCTCATTACCTGTAGGTGTTGTGAACGACGTGTTCACCGGTGTACTCTATCCCCCACATGGTTGCCTTTAGGGCACTTATTGTTGAGGAAGCCCCTCTGCAGTAATGTCCGTCCCGATGAAAATCCTGAATTAGGCTCCTTATAATAGAAGTTATTTTAGGGACGTAAAGTGAGGATAACGGGAATGGGTAATCGGGTTTATTGTGGATTGTTGAAATTAAATATAATTATTGTGGGTTGAAAACCTATATGCTCACCAGGCTCCCAAGCCTGACCCACTCAGTTTATTTGTATTACAGGAAGTGGCCCAAGAGCTTAAGATGGGCGAATCATCAAGTTGTTTTGTTTACAAGTCTGTATATGTATATATTTGTTGAATGACTTGTAATGTTATCATTTATGCTTTATGATCTGTATCGGAACATGACATCCCGACTTTTGATTATGAAATGAAATCATATTTCTATATGAAATGTTTTGATAAATATCTATTTTTTCATGTTTTGTTTTTAGGAACAAATTCCGCATCTCTTTTAAAATTAAAAGGATTTACTCTGAAAATGTTTAAAAAGCATAAATGAAATCGGTCTTTTTTGGCCGAGATTTTGGGGATGTCACAGTTGGTATCAGAGCATTAGTTTAAGCGAACTAGGAATTTGTAGGATTTCTAGACTTAAACTTAGTATGCTAAGTGGAGATTGTGAGATGTGTGTCTGATAAATTTTAGACACGAGCACTAGTTTATTTTAGGAAAGTTGCCTAAAATGCTTTTATGTGCTAAATGTTATATGTTGCCATATATGATATTATTTGTTCGGATCTACGGTTTGTTTCCAACCGGATCTGAAGGTTTATGTGTTTAGGATTCTAAGCGTATGTATACGATATTAGAACTAGCATGTAATCGTTTGGAGTAATCAGGATGATTTGAATATCTATCGTGAATGAAGATCTAATTTCACCTTATTCGGTGTATAGATCAAAAATGGTGAGAACAAGAAGCGGAGTTGGAAATGCTGATGAAAACAGGAATCAACCGCCTGTAATTCAACAAATACCTGTCGTAGCTGATGCACCTGAGCCGATAACAATGGCTGGTGTACAAATGATGATTCAAACGATGTTGGATCGTCAGATGGAAGAAACAAGACGCCTGCTTAGGCAGAATCGTGAAGAACCGTCAATTCAAGTGGAAGAGCCCGAGGAGAATGGAGGGCAGCCTGAAGGAGAAAACTTTAGTGGGATCATTGGTCAAGACAACCCACCCGTGGTTAGGCGCAATAACCAGGATGGAGGAAATGATGGGTGTGAGTGTAAGTACAAGGATTTCATGGCGTCCAAACCACCATGTCTATCCGGAAGCCCGACGCCGGTGCAAGTTATGGACTGGGTCTCCGAAATGGAGACTATGTTTGAAAGTTGCGAATGCAGCAACAGGCAGAAGACCGCACTTGCGATCCCTCTGCTAAAATCTGGCGTGTTGAGTTGGTGGAAGCTGTTAGCTAACTCTATGCCCAAGGGAGAAGCAAGAAAAATGTCTTGGGAAGACTTTGTGGAACAACTAAAAATGCAATACTGCTCCGAGCAGGACCTTCTGGAAATCAGTAATGAGTTTCAGAATTTGAAGAAAGGGAAATTGAGTGTTACTGAATACGTTGCAAGTTTCACAGAAAAGATGAAGTTTATCTCATATTTGGTGCCTACAGAACTCTCTAAGGTCAACAAGTTTTCCCTTGGACTACCAGCGGACTATGGTCCAATGGTTAAGCAAGCAACCACATTGAAAGCCGCCATCTGGGCTGCTAGAAATGTTGAGACCCAGATCAGGGAAAAAGGTCTGGAAAGGTCAGAGGTTGGTGAGAAGAGGAAAATCGATGGATTTTCAGGGTCCAGGAAGAAAAGTAAATTCTCGAAGACTAGTTCGAAGGGAAGTGGAGGAAAGGTAGAGGCGAAATGGTGCGACAAGTGCAAGAAGAAGCATCATGGGAAGTGTGGCGGGGAAACCACATGCTTCAAATGTGGAAAGCCAGGGCATTATGGCAATGACTGCACCTTCACCAAGAATGTTTGTTATGGTTGTGGTGAGGAGGGGCACATCTCAAGGGATTGTCTGAATAAGAAGGAAGCAGCAAGACCCAACATTCCGCCAAAGCCAAAGGCGAGAGCATTCCAGATGACACTGGAAGCTGCTAAAGATGAAACTGATGTCGCTTCAGGTACCTTTCTCGTTAACAAATTGTCTGCCCAAATTTTATTTGATTCTGGAGCCAACTACTCATTTGTATCGCATAAATTTGATAGAAAACTAGCTTTGCCTGTTGATAGACTAGATAATGCCTTATTAGTCGAAGTTGCTAGTGGCAAGTTTGTACCTGTTAGCCATCGTATGAAAAACATCTTAATTGATCTGAATGGGAATAAGTTCCACGAGTAATTATTGTCTATTGAACTTAATGGTTTCGACATCGTTTTGGGAATCGATTGGCTTAGCACCAATGATGCCGAAATTTTATGGAAGAAGAAAATAGTGAAAGTGAACCCGCCTGGAAAGGAATCGTTTATGGTGTACGGAGATAAACGCAGAGTAAGTTCTGGAATCATTTCTCTAATGAAAGCCAGAAAATGTTTAACCAAGGGGTGTACATCATACTTAGCATTCGTGATCGACGCTAAGAAGGAAAAGAAGGTGATGCAAAATATTCCTGTTGTGTGTGATTATCCGGAAGTATTTCCAGAAGATCTTCCTGGATTACCACCCGATCGACAAGTAGAATTTCGTATCGACTTGTTGCCTGGAACAACGCCAATTGCAAAAGCACCTTATCGATTAGCACCGACGGAGATGAAGGAGCTAATGATGCAACTTCAGGAGTTGTTGGACAAAGGTTTCATAAGACCTAGTTCATCACCCTGGGGATCTCCGGTGTTATTCGTAAAGAAGAAAGATCGAAGCATGAGGATGTGCATTGATTATCGAGAGCTGAATAAGGCAACAATAAAGAATAGATATCCGTTGCCAAGGATTGATGACCTATTCGATCAACTACAAGGTTCAAGTTATTTTTCAAAGATCGACCTGAGGTCAGGATATCATCAGCTGAAAGTAAGAGAGCAGGATATAGAGAAGACTGCATTCAGAACGCGATATGGACACTACGAGTTTTTGGTTATGTCGTTTGGACTAACCAATGCTCCAGTAGCATTCATGGATTTAATGAACAGAGTTTGTAATCCGTTCCTAGATAAATTTGTGATAGTGTTCATAGATGACATTCTGATTTACTCGAAAAGCCAAAAGGAGCATCGCAGACACTTGCGAGAAGTGTTAGAAGTCTTGAAGAAGGAGAAGCTGTATGCAAAGTTCTCTAAGTGTGATTTTTGGATTCGTGAAGTCCAATTCTTGGGTCACGTGGTCAACCAAGAAGAGATAATGGTTGATCCAGCAAAGATTGAAGCTGTAATGAAGTGGGAACAACCAAAAAGTCCCACGGAGATCCGAAGCTATTTAGGATTAGCCGGATATTACCGAAGGTTTATCCAAGGCTTTTCCTCAATCGCTAGTCCATTAACAGCTTTGACCCACAAAGGAGCTACTTATGCTTGGAGTGATAAGCATAAAGAAGCATTCGAGAGACTAAAGAAGAAACTATGCCAGGCACCGATACTTTCTCTACCCGATGGGGTTGAAGACTTCGCTGTTTATAGCGATGCGTCTGGGGTTGGATTGGGTTGCGTTTTGACCCAAAGGGATAAGGTGATCGCATATGCATCTCGATAATTGAAAGAGCATGAAAAGAACTACCCGACTCATGATTTGGAGTTGGCAGCGGTAGTTTTCGCACTGAAAATATGGAGGCATTACCTCTATGGCACGAAGTGCAAACTTTTCATTGATCATAAGAGTCTGCAATATCTCTTTAGTCAGAAGGAATTGAATATGAGACAATGACGCTGGCTAGAATTACTTAAAGACTACGACTGTGAGATACTTTACCACCCCGGTAAAGCCAATGTTGTTGCTGATGCTCTCAGTCGGAAAGTCAATCTTGAAAGGAGAATGCCAAGAGCGTTGAGAATTGAAGTTGTCTCGACTATTTTGGAAAGTATCAAGAAAGCTCAAAGCGAAGCTTCTGAGAAGAATGACCGAAAGGAGGAACGTTTGGGCAAAACGTTGGTGTTCGGGGTAAACAATCACGGACTGAAGGTGTTCCAAGATCGGATTTGGATACCTAAGACAGGAGGAGTCAGAGATCTTCTGATGGAAGAAGCTCACAAAACCATGTACTCGATTCATCCCGGTAGCACAAAGATGTATAAGGACTTGAAACCCTATTATTGGTGGCCGACGATGAAGCTTGACATTGCGAAGTATGTGGCCGAGTGTGTGACTTGTGCAAGAGTCAAGGCACAACATCAGAAACCATACGGGAGTTTAGAACCATTACCTATGCCTATGGGTAAGTGGGAAGACATTGCTATGGATTTTGTCACTAAACTACCCAGAACAAAAAGTGGTCACGACATGATTTAGGTGGTCGTTGATCGATTCACTAAGAGTGCGCATTTCATAGCAGCCAATGAGAAATGGTCTATGGAGAAGCTTGCGAATTCTTACGTGAAGGAAATTGTGAGGCTTCACGGTGTTTCGTTAACGATTGTGTCGGATCGTGAAAGTCGTTTCACCTCGAGGTTTTGGAAAAGTCTACAAGAGGAATTGGGTACCAAGTTGTGTTTAAGTACAGCTTACCATCCGCAGACTGATGGTCAGAGCGAACGGACGATACAAACACTTGAAGATATGTTGAGAGTGTGTACCTTGGAATTCCTAGGTAATTGGGATGAACATTTACCTTTGGTAGAATTTTCCTATAATAATAGTTTTCACTCGAGCATAAAGATGCCACCTTATCAAGCATTGTATGGACAGAAGTGTCGTACGCCGTCTTGTTGGCTTGAGGCTGGGGAAAAGCAGTTTATGGGGCCGGAGATAGTCCATCAAACTGCTGAAAAGTTGAGAATAATTAGGGAAAGAATGTTAGCAGCTCAGGACCGTCAAAAGAGTTATGCTGACAAAAAGCGAAGACCGATGACTTTTGAAGTTGGAGATTCGATTTTGCTTAAAGTCTCGCCGTGGAAGGGACTTATAAGATTTGGTAAAAGGGGAAAGTTAAGTCCAAGGTTTATTGGACCGTTTAAAGTTCTTCAGAGAATTGGGAACCAAGCTTACAAGCTTGAACTACCAGAAGAACTGAATGAAATTCATAACACTTTTCATGTGTGTTACTTGAGGAAGTTCACGGGAGAAGTTCCCGACATAATTCCACTTTCGGAGTTGAGGATCGATGAGAAAAAAAGATTGATTGAGGAAACACACGAATGGGCCGAATCTCACCTGGGAGACGGAGAGTGACATGATGAGTCGCTATACGCATTTGTTTGCTGGTGTGTGATTCCGGGGACGGAATCATTCTAAGGTGGGGAGAATTGTAACGCCCGTGTTTCTGGGCTTGCCATTTTTAGCAACGTAATAGTCTAGGTTAACCTTTGTAACCCCAATTTGAAATAATAAAAAATGTATTATTTGTGAATTATGTGAATTATGTGATTTATGTGTGTGTTCTTAATTATTATAATTTAATGAATTAAGAATAAAATAAGCGTCAAAATTAAAGTATTAGATATGCCCGATATCTTTGGATAATGTTGTAGTAGTTGAAACGAGGTTTCCGAATATATATATATATATATAGAACGCCCAAATCTGACTTCGTATGAGGAAGTTATGATTTTCTGAAGTTTCGACTGGGCAGTATCCAGCCCAAATACTCGATTTGAGATCGAGCGGTTTTTAGCCGAAACAATCTAAACGAGAATCGAAGATCTCGTTGTTAGTAGTGAAACGATGAAAAGATAGGCGAGAACGGACGTCAGACGAAGAAGTTATGAATTTATAATGAAATTTTCTGTCCTGACCTCCTAAAAATAATTAATAAAAATAAAAGTCAAAATTAGCCGACGGAGTCTAAACGAAAGTTGTAGAGCGTAGTCTCACCTTCGTGTGGATATAAAGAACGTCGAAAACGGAGTTCGTATGAAGGAGATATAAATTTTTGAAGTTTATTAAATATTTAATATTTATTTTTAATTAAAACCTCCGATATTATCCAAAGACGAGTCATCGGACTCATCCGAAGTGCGCCCCGCGTACTAGTGTACGCCCCGCGTACAGCGAAGGATGACGAAGCCAGCACTCGAGTACCTCCGATGACGCAAGCGCTTACGATCCGAGGTGTACGCCCCACGTACGTGCGAGGGTTCAGCTCCTATAAAAGGGGATCCGAAGGCAGCTCTTTTCTTTTTACAATTTCTTCCTTCTCTCTCTAGTCTTTGCCTCGTTTTGCGTGCCATTTGAACCCCGAAGCCCCAGTAATATTCCCGATCCCCGAAGCGAGATCCGAAGCCCCGAAGATCCCGAAGATCGTTATTCCTGAGCCAAAGCTCTGCCCGCGAGGAGCCCGGTTTTTGTGAAGATCTTCCAGATCTACAAAGAGACACTACTTCTGCAAGCTGTAGTGCTGCCCGATCGTCTTCCGATCAAATGAGTGTATAGTCCCTTTTCAATACACGATATTATACAAGTAATTTTTGAATGTATTTGAGAATACGGGAAGTAATCTATATAAAATACGTGCTATGTGTATATATTTTGCAGTTATATGTGTGAATGTATATTCATTCTCTTTTATCTCATAGATTTGATATATTCTCTACGAAATACGTGTTATGTGTGTATGCCTCATCTGTTATGTGGAATATGTATTGATTAAAGCATGCTATACAGGTTTTTAAACAATGTATAAAAATGTATATTTTTATCTACTAATATGTTGGGTAGAACATGGGTAGATAATTGGTGTGAAATAAACAGATGAGAGGCCTCGGTGTTATTGGTGTTATTCTAGTCATTCAACAGAGTATGGATGACGACCACGAACTATTCTAGATTGTCCTGTGGAACACTAGCAGGCTCATTACCTGTAGGTGTTGTGAACGACGTGTTCACCGGTGTACTCTATCCCCCACATGGTTGCCTTTAGGGCACTTATTGTTGAGGAAGCCCCTCTGCAGTAATGTCCGTCCCGATGAAAATCCTGAATTAGGCTCCTTATAATAGAAGTTATTTTAGGGACGTAAAGTAAGGATAACGGGAATGGGTAATCGGGTTTATTGTGGATTGTTGAAATTAAATATAATTATTGTGGGTTGAAAACCTATATGCTCACCAGGCTCCCAAGCCTGACCCACTCAGTTTATTTGTATTACAGGAAGTGGCCCAAGAGCTTAAGATGGGCGAATCATCAAGTTGTTTTGTTTACAAGTCTGTATATGTATATATTTGTTGAATGACTTGTAATGTTATCGTTTATGCTTTATGATCTGTATCGGAACATGACATCCCGACTTTTGATTATGAAATGAAATCATATTTCTATATGAAATGTTTTGATAAATATCTATTTTATCATGTTTTATTTTTAGGAACAAATTCCGCATCTCTTTTAAAATTAAAAGGATTTACTCTGAAAATGTTTAAAAAGCATAAATGAAATCGGTCTTTTTTGGCCGAGATTTTAGGGATGTCACACTGATGCAGCCATTAGAGATCAACAAAATATGATGAAGAAGCACCAACACCGGGCAGGCTTCCTAGTGACACGGAAAAAAATCCAAAGGGTGCGCACATTAACATAGTAACAACAAGGAGTGGGAAGATAGTCACACCCCTCACTCCAATCCCAAGTACAGATCAAAACGAGGCACAAGAAAAAGATCAAGAAAATCTGAATTCGCCAACAGTAGACAAAACTCGGCGAGTTCCTGACAGAAACTCGACGAGTTCCGCACCTGATGAGCAAAATAATTCAAAAGGTGAGCCATTTAAGCCACTATTACCATTCCCGGGCCGATCTCGACAAGAGAAGCATAATGAAGACTACCAGAAGTTCCTGGAGCACATAAAGGCCTTGCAAATCAACATTCCGTTCATTGAAGCAGTCGCGCAAATGCCAAAGTATGCAAAGTTCCTAAAAGAACTTATCACAAATAGAAAGAAGATGGAGGAAGCATCCTAAAAGAACTTATCATGTCCAGAAATAGGGGCCAAAGTTCTAAAGGAAGTCAAAGGGATTGTCCATGGCTTGATTTTCCACAAATTCGTTCAAAATCCACATTGTTAGCATGGAAAAGGAAACTGGAGAAATTGGAAAAGAAGGAGTTCTACTTGCCAAATGAATTAGATTGGTCTTGTCTAGAGCAATGGGGGTTGGTTGAACGAATGAATCCTCATCTCACCAAGGTATTCATGCAAGATGGAGTAAGGATTACATGTGATGCTTGGAGGAGACTTTTCCGATTCCAAGAGCCGGTATACCAGGAATTATGTTGGGAGTTTTATTCTACTATCAAGTTCCGTGGGAGTGAAGACTATTTTGATACAAATGCTCTTACTTTCATGCTTGGGGGTGAGTTCCGGGAATGTAGTGTGGTAGAACTAGCATGGTGAATGGATTTGTATGAACGAGATGTGTCAATGATGGAAGCCTTTGGGATTTTTATGGAAGCATGTCACAAGGATTTTCCAAATAGTGAGGATGCAGCAAGGTGGTGGAGCACGATTGCCAATGGAGTTTATATTCCATCTGCGGCCCAAGAAGCAAGCATCCGATCACCTGTCCATTGTCTTCTTCATCGCCTCATCGCAAGCTCCATCAATATGAGAAGGGATGATGATAAAGTGCTAAGCCGAGATGTTTTCTTTCTATGGTGTATTCTTACACCTAACCAGTTTTGTAGCATTCCGTATAGTTTACCAAAGTATTTAGCAGAAAGTGGAGTGAAGGAAAGATCAACTTCAAGGATATGTGGTGGGATGTTCATAACCAAATTGGCAAGATCTTATGGAATTCTTGAAGGGAGGGTTGGAAATCAATTAACAATGGTGCCACAACCCGCATTTAGTCCTCTTCTTTATAGAAGGGCTAAAATTATTGTAGATTATGGCGGGGGCCATGTTAATATTCCATTAGTGGATGATGCGGAATTACCGGAACAACCGGGGAGGCGGGTTCGTCCACGACCAACACATATGCAAGAAGATCCTCCCGTTATTCCAATAAATGATGAGCTTCCCATGGATCCTTATAATGTTGAGCAAAGGGCGTTTCAAGATGACTTAGCAAGCAGCTTGAATTATGGACATAGGAATTTAGCTCATTTGATGTCTCATTTGAACATTCCAAGGATGGAAAATGAACCGGAATATCCATATGTGAGGAATTGGAGTGAAATTTGGAGTATGCGTCAAAGTGTAGCCGAAGGAAGCGGGTTAGGAGAAGAAGAAAGTGAAGATGAAGATTAATTATCCTTTCCTTATCTTTTATTTTGTTGGCTTGTTTAAACTATTTTTCTTTCTTTGTTTATTTTTGTTTATTTGGTGTGTTTATTTTGTTTGATGTTTAAACTTCTAGTAATTTAGGATTTTATTGGTGTGTTTTCCTTTTATAAGTTTTTGTTTGTTTCTTTTGTTGTTCTCAGAATATATGTTGAGGGAGAGAATGAAAGAATATAGCGTGAGGGGTATGAAGTGAAATCGAGTCTAAAACGAGAAGAGTGATAGGATTACGTCTATTCGCAAGAGTGGTGAACAAAAGAACTAAAAAGATATGTTTTGCTGTAGAAGAATGAAGGGAAATATCGCCATAATCATTCCCTTCAAATCTATATTCGGAAAATGAAGTTGGGGAATATTTTGTATCACAGAGAGCAAAACTTGTCGAGTTCTTCTAAAAACTCGACGAGTTCCTTCGAAGAATCTCGAATCTGAAGTTTTCGCAACTAAACTTAATAAGTTCACTTTATTCTCGGTGAGTGGCTCTTTTTCTTACCTTTGAGTTAGTGATTTGACTAAAATTTAAGGAGGCAATTGGCTGTGCTATCAATGATTATTTTCCGAGCAATTTCCAACATTTTTTTCCTCTATATTTTGGAGCATAACCACATGAGATTTGACACCCAAGGTGTGGATGAGCTGTTCCCATGTCTAAAGTCAGTTGAAGATGAAGCTTAACAAGAAGAATATCAACCTCGCAACTACTATTCCAGGGGAGTTTGTTCTAATTCTCTCTACTTTTATGTTCTTTTTCATGCATAACATGCAATGGGGACATTGCATAATTTAAGTGTGGGGTAGGGGGTTGATTACATTTAGTCAAAAATAGAATCCTTGCTTGGTTTGAAAAAAAAATTACATAAAAAGTACTAGGGTTAATTTAGAAAATTTGGTTAAAGCAATTAGGGTTCCATGCTATTATTGTGTTTGATGATTCTATGAAGACCTAAATGTTTAGTTGAGCCAATATACGTTATAATGCATTTGTGGCCCCTTTATTCTAGTGAAATAATGGGACAAAAACACAACCTCGCTTAGTTTGAGGATCGCAACATGTTTAGCATCGTGTACCAGAAATGTATCTAGGAAAACTTAAGTAGTCATTGCACACTAGACTAATGCCTTTAACCAATAAAGGATGAAGTTAAATTCCCTTGCTTAAGCATATGTTTTTCTAGGTTTTTAGTTTTTAGTGGAAAAAAATTGCGTAAAAAAAAGGAGTGATGAAATGTTTGAATAAAGAATCTACAAAGCTATGAAGACAAAGAAGAATATCATGAAGAAAAGTTACAGAAGATTCAATCAAAAAGTTGTATTTGTTTTATTTATTGTAATTTTCTTTTCTAGGTTATTTTTTTCATATGTGTGCTTGGGGATTTAACCAAAAATGACTTGAGGTTAAGAAAGTTTTATGGGGATGGATTCGGAGGGATGCATAAAATGAGCGTTGTTCAAAAGAAGTGAGCGAGTGTTGATAAGGATTGTGAGTATTTAGAATTGAGGGGGGTTCCTAGGAAAATTTTAGACACAAATGCATGCGTTGCGGTCTTGGCATAATGGCTGGGTTCGATTGGGATTGTCTTATGTGGTATTAGTGTGCTAAATTTAAGGATGCCTTGCTGTACACGCTGGACACACGAATTACTAAAGAAACTCGTCTAGTTATTCTAAAAACTCGACGAGTTGGGCTGATTTTTGGAAACTATAAATAGATAACTTATGGGCCCGAAAACCTAACTTTTACTGGAGGCTAGCTGCGACTTTTGAAGATCAGAAGGGTTCTTGGAGCTGTTATTTTCGAGATTTGAACATAAGAGACAATTTCAAAGAGAATCAAAGGCAAATAATCATTCTTATTTTTCTTAATCTTTGTTTTGAACCATGTTTGAATCATTAGATTTTGATTTTAGGTTATTACTTGCTTTAGATATGAGCTAAAAGCTTTTTACTTATGTTTAGATGAGATAATCTTATGAACATGGTTTGATTGAGTGGTTGAATTGATATTAATTTGGTTATTCATCTTGTTAAGCTTATTAAAGATCCTTATGTATTGATGATACATATTTTTAGTTAACAAATAAGTGATTGAGTTCCATGGATATCTTCTTGATTACTTGATTCATATAGTTTTATGAATATAAGATTGTATGCCTAGAAATAGTGAATATGAAACTAGGGTTAACTATAGAATGTGTAAATCAATGTGTGAGCATGTGTGATGAACAACCATACATGAGTTGATTGAGTTGAACAAATTTAATTAACTATTGTTATAAGTCTTGCTTGATACGAACTGAACACTAGGAAACTTGTTAATTTAATCACTTGATCACTGTTTGAATTAACTTGTCTACTAAAGGATTGGTAATAATGAACATGAACCCAATCACATTAGGAATCGGTAACCATTGACATATTAATTCATTGCAAATGCCACGAAATCAACCGTAGGAATAAGTGAATCGAATCTAAACATAAGTCTCTTTTATCACTGAATCTAGTTGTCATTTCTTATTCTTCTTAGTTGTTAATTGTCTTTGTTTGAGTTTTAAAGTGCTTGATTAAGTTTCTAGTCTTGAAAAACTAGAGAACCCCCCCCCCCCTTTTGTTATTTAATTGTTTTTAATTAGATAATACTAGTACTTAATTTGATTGTTACCATTCCCTGTGTTCGATACCCTACTTTCTTAAACTAAACTACTATCGATAGGTACACTGTCTGTGTGTATTTGTTTTCATTTGAGTTTGTTAGGATTAAAACTAGTTTGTTTTAAACACATCAACCTCTTAGTTGTAGCTTATATTACTTGGCCTTTAAGAGCTTAGCACCTCAAGTGTGATGCCTCAAATGCTTCAAAAAACACCACCAACAACTGGAGGACTTGAGAGAGAGGTTAGGAGCACCCTAAAATCGGCTATACTCTTGCTATATCAATTGTCCATCTGATTTTGGGGTCTAAGGGGTTACATATATAGTGTTAGAATTCCAAGAGTGATATGTAACCCTAATTCTTACACTTAGGCTTGTGATCCATAACTCATATGGACTAACTCTTCATGGACTCTCACATAAACTTAGCCCATCATGGATCAATAGCCAGAACCATATGTATCACTAATTTACATAATCAATCCCTGTTAATTTAATTAGTCTCTTTTGATCATTAAATTAATTCCAAATTAATTCTTGATCAATACTAATTAAATAATATGATTTCTCAATTAATATATTATACTTATAATATATTAGTAAATCATAAATAACCTCTTTCTCAAATATCCATCATATCAAATTGTTCTGGTGAATGCAACCCAAATGGACCATGCTACTCTCGGGTCAAGTACATACCAATTATAGTTATGGACTTAGACACTTAATCCAACAGTCTCCCACTTGGATAAGTTTAATAACTATCACTGCAAGTACGACTTAAAAAATCGACTAGCAATCGTATCCCTTAAAAGTCGTTGTCGAACTATGCCACGCCATTTAGATAAGGGATCATACATTCCTCCATTCTAGATATCGTATGGACACGAGACATGGATGTAACAACCTGTTATTTTCAAGTCAATAAAAGTCAAACCCTCTAAATAAAATTCGAGTTTTGTTTATTTTGTTAAAATCATAAGAGTTAAATATGATTTAAATTATATGAATGATGTTTTATATAAGTATTTTAATGTAAAGGAATAAAATGCACTTAAAAATCAAAACTTTTCTCTTTGGAACCGAGAACCTTCGCACCAGAAACCCTCTTCGGGCCGAAAACTCTCGGACCGCAAACCCCACCGAGAACTCCCCATGACAAAAAAACTCCCCTTACACCAAGAACCCTCGCGATATATATGATTTCATCCGAAAACATAAGTCATTTCTCACTTTTCAAACTGAATACACACTCATTTTGCTCTCAAATGTCATCAAAGAATCTCCAAATCTTCAAGAAAAATCATTCAAATCTTCATAATTTTCACCAAGAACACCAAGAACAATTTTAAAATCTTCAAGCTTGACCAAAAACCACCTGGACCGAGAACTCACTCTGATAGAGAACCTTTTAAGACTATGAACTTGGTTCTCGGTTGATGTTTTAAGACTGAAATCAAGGGATTTCGGTGAGAGATAGACCGAAAATACCTAGCAACACTCCAAATAATTCTCGGTAATTTTGTAAGTATTCCTTACATACGTTAAGTGCTATCTAACACTTTAATTATTTATTTCACTAATCAAAATATGGCCACGTGTTTAAATATTATTAGGATACCGTTATTTCCATGTACGCTAGCCCGAGGATCGTCACTACAGTTTCACTATCCGAACGCAAACACGCACTAGATTTGAGTTCATACCCCTACATTTTCATTATTTTTCAATGTTTTTAGGAGGGAATATAAGTTAAACACAAGGACTCTTGTATTAATATTCAAACGATTTCAAACTACTTCAAATCATTTGCAATTGTTTCAAACCGATTTATCGCTGCATTTATCAAAATATATTTAACCCTTTTGTAGCATGTCGAGCAAAAGGGTATTTTTCATAAATCTCTTACTACCGCTTTATATACACTGTTAAATTGCAAATGCTTCAGTTCATTACAGGGCATATATTTAAACTATAATTGGTATAGTTTGTGAACCATTACTCTATTTTGCTAAGTTCAATAAACGAAACAAGAACATACATTTAAACTATAATAGGTATAGTTTGGGAAACACTACACTATTTTACAAGCTCAAGAACACTATACAGAAACAAGTATATAAACTATAATAGGTATAGTTATGGAACATTACTTTATTTCACTAATTCAAGGTTACACTACTAAATAATTATGTAAGTATAATTATTTTACATTACAAAGTACACTACTACAAGGTAATACATACAGTTTCAAGTACAAGAGAACACTATAACACTACATGTAATTTGTGTATGGATCTCCTAGAGGGTACAAGAGAACAATATAACACTACTTTGTGGTACCCATCAAGGTACATGTTCAAGTGCTATAAATTATAACCAGAGTCTCCTGAAGGGAGAGCGTGAATTTGTGTATAGATCTATACAAAGCTGACAATCCTGCACCTGAGCTGCTTGCAACAGCTAGGCTGGCAGACATGAGGTGACAAATGTCATAACATTCCGATGCCTGAAGAACGTCGTAGAGGCCACTAGGTCATATCAGCATGGTTATATGAAACTCACAATAGTATCAACTAAACATTTGTTTACGGGATTAACACTAATTCAAAGGTTTTATTTTATATAATGAATAACTACAGTACAATATTTTACACTACAACTGGTGGATTCCATGTTGGATTAGGTGTCTAAGCCCATAACTATTTTTGGATGTACTTGATTTGATTATGAGCAAGGTCCTTTTGGGTTGCCTTCACACATGCAACTTGATAGGATGACAAGAGGAGAGAGAGTAGGATTTATTATATGAATAATAAATTGGTCTCAAAATGATTTTATTAATATATTATTTGGAAATCATATTATTTAATTAGTAATGATCAGGAAATTAATTTGGTGATCAAAAGAGACTGATAAAATTATGGGGACTGATGTTGCAAATCACTAATAGTTGAAATTGGGGTGATGGATCACCTTGGAATAAAGGTTGGATGAATTCTATGGGAAGCCCATAAAGAATTCGTCCAAGGAGTATCCTAGAAGGTGTCCATGGGTTTCTTAGGGCTTAAGCAGTCATATTAGGGTTTCCACCTAAAACCCTAGAAACCACAAGTATAAATGGACCCCTTGCCTTGTGAAAATCGGATATATGCTTCAAGAAACCCAAGAGGGTGATTTCATCCTCTCTCCTAAGTCTTCGTTTGCAAGAGTGTTTGTGACTCCATTAGAGGTGCAACACTTGGGGCACTAGCCTTTCAAATCCAAGATCAAGAAGGATTATACTTGTTATTGCTACATAACAAGAAATGTAAGCTTCTAACCCTAGTTTACATGTCAATTTCAAATTATGTATGCTAGTCCATAGGGTTATAACTTTGGATGATTGTTATTGCATGTACAATTAGAGAAAACCTAGATCCAAAGCAATTAGGGTTGCATGCACACCATAGGAATGTATTTATGTTCAAAACTCATCAGTGGTGTCAAAGCCTAGGTCGTTTTTCTATTGTATTTGATGCTAGGCTTAATTTCTCAAAGCTGAAAATTTTTGTTTTTTTGATTCTGTCTGATTCCATGACGTGGAATAGCCTTCCATACCACGTATGGGATCTGATGAAAATTTTCGGGATTTTGGCTAAGATTGGATTGTGATAGTTACCAAAAACGTTTTTAACATATATAATTCAATTTTTATTATATGGTAATGATAATCCCCATCCAATTAGAAGATAGTTGTAAAATTCGAAGATTATTACAAGTTTATATGATAAAATAAATTATTTATATTATTTGATGTGAATTATCTTGCCATAAATTAAATTAGGTCAAATTTAGGCAATGACAAATCATTTGAATAATTAAATCTAGAAGGTTTTGAAAAGTTTCTAAACTTGCCCTCAAGTTTTGGAATTTAAATTTTGATTAAAAAGTTTTAATTTTAATATATTTAAATTCTAAAACCCTAGTGTTTTGAAAAGTTCAAATTACACCCTTATGGTTTTATTAAATTAATTAAGTGTTTAATTAAAAGAGAAAATTAATGAATCCATAATTATATGGTTTAAGATTAATCAAATTAAAAGTCTAATTTATTAATAGATTAAACCACCTAGTATTTTAAAAGTGTAAAATACACCCTTATACTATATATAAAATTAAAAGTCTAATATATTATATATGTATGAGTAAAAAGTCAGTCTTACCGTTAGTAGCCCTTATTCACGAAGCTAGTGTATAAGGGGTGTTTAAGGAAGCAGCCTGTAAAATGACCGCCATTGGGTATCCACTCTAACCCACCGCACCCTTGACTAGTGGAGGGTCGTTAGCCAAACGGGTAGGATAGGACATAACCTTCCATTATAAGTATAATGAAATACGAAGTAACTAAATGCTTTTATAAATTCCCAACTCTTAGTTAGTTTAGGAAAAATTTGAATTTGGTGCTAATCCATAAAATTACACATTGCACCTTGTTAGTCGTTAGTGGAGCGTGTGTGGTTAACCGACACACCAATATGGCACTAATGAAGGATGGCAATGGGTAGCTTGTGGTTTATCATAGATCAATGGAGTGTGTGTGGTTAACCGGCATTGATTAGGTGATAAATGACTTCGAGTGTACCAAGCTAATTTGCATGGTTATCCACACCTTGTTTGTGATCCTCGGCATCCCAGTCACAAACATGAAGGGCATAATCGAGATTAAACATGCCATTGAAAAATTCAATGAATCTCATAAGATATAGGAATTTCAATTCATTTAAAACCTAATTTTCAATTTTCGTTTTTCATTGGGAATGTTAGGTGTCAAAGTCTCAAGGAAGCTGACTCTTGACTTGGTACTTCAGTCACTTCATGAATCATATAGTGAGTTCATAAAAGATTACTATATGATGGACCATGATGTGACCCTCATTAAACTTACATATTTTCATATTTCTGTTGAATCAACAATGATTTTGTGCACTGGTCAAGCAAATTTGTTTGGTAGATCAACCTCCCAAACTTCCATGGACATTGATGATAGCAACATTAGAATTCCAGAAAAGTCTTCTCTTCCCAATGGAAAAGGATCGACCAAGGTCGAACTAATATTTTATGTAGTTTCTATCATTTGTATGCTAGTTGTGGGCTTAAAGCTTTGGAAACAATATTGAATGTATAATTAGAGAAAACATAGATCCAAAGCTTTTAGGGTTGTATGTGCACAATAGGATGTTGTAGTACACTAAAACCCAACAGTGGTATCAGAGCCTTGAATTATTTTCCATCATACTTGATGCTACTTGTTTTGAAAGCTTGAAAAGAAATCATTTTTTGGATTCTGCCTGTTCACCACGAGGTGGTGACGGGACTGGTTGATTTTTGGATTTCTAGGCTTAATTTCGATTTGGATAATTACTATAAAATGTTTTCTTGATAAAAATTCTATTTTATGTTGTGAAAATAATTATCCTCGTCCAAATAAAAGATAATTGTCATAATTTGAAGATTTTATTAGTTTATGTAATAGACTAATTTCTTGTAAAATAGTTGATATGAATTATCTTGTTATTATGAGTTTAATCAAGATCATGGAAAAATTATTTGATTATTGTGTTAATTGGAATATTTGATCTTAATTGTTTTCATGAACTCCATAACTTGTCCTCAAGTTATGGAAAATGAAGAGTTTTTTTCTTTTAAAAGTTCATTTAGATTCATAGGTTATGAAAAAAATGAAAGGTCTTATTTTTAATGTCATCATAAAATAGTTTTATGTCTTCCATAACTTGTCCTCAAGTTATGGAACTTGAAAAGTGTTCCATAAAAACCATATTAAATTCATAAGTTATGGAAACCAAAAGTTTTTGAATTGCTCAAAACTTGCCCTCAAGTTTTGGAAATTGTAAAGTGCCCCCCCCCCCCCATGAATACTTTAATTCCAAATTAAACCCTTAGAATTTTAAAAGTTAAAATTCAACCCTTATATTATTATAATATTATAGGCTTAATATTTATATATATGTATAAGAACAAAGTCAATCTTACCATTAGTAGGCCTCATTCACGAAGCCGGTCTATAAGGGGGTATAAGGTTACCGCCTATAAAATGGCAGTTTAATGGGTGTCCACTCTCCCCCACCGCTTCTTTGACTGGTAGAGGGTCTTAGCCGAACAGGTAGGATAGCACATTAATTCTCCCTTCATTAAAAGTATAATGATAAATATAAAGTAACTAAACTTTATTAAATTACCAATCTTAGTTACTTTAGGAAAATGTGAATTTGGTGCTAACCCATGAAATTGCACTTTGCACCTTGTTAAGTCGTTAGAGGAGCGTGTGTGGTTAACCGACACACTAATATGGGACTGACAATGTGTGGCAAAGGGTAGCTTGATGTTAATCATAGATCAATGGATTGTGTGTGGTTAACCGGAACATTGATTAGGTGGTTGTAACATTAAGTGTACCAAGCTAATTTGCATGGTTATTCACTCCTTGTTTGTGATCCTCGGCATCCCAGTCGCAAACTTGCAGGGCACAATCAAGATTTAAACATGCTATTGAATAGTTCAATGAATATCAAAATACCTACCTTCAAATATTTTGTAGCTTGGATTACGACATCCCACTTCCAAGTTATAAAATATTGTGTTGGGTCCTAGCCTTAATATTTCATATTGGGTGTTATATTAAGGACTTAAATCAACTAAAATTGAGTTTCTCCCTCATAGATGTCTAGTTCAGACAAGTATGGTCTTCCATATCCTTTTGGATAAAGCTTTCCAAATGTAGATGATATCCTAAATGGCGATCAAGGTGAAATATTAATCCCTTTGTTGTGCATTAATGGGACTGGAAATCATACTTCACCTCCTCTACCTCCTCTAATTTTTCTCCCTAACCCAAAAGTTCTTGAAAAGTTCAAGGTCACTCAATCCCTATTGGCAAGTGGTGTCTATATGTACTCACATCTTGGAGATAAAGTCTCATATTGACAAGTTGGGAGAGTTGGGTGTCAAAGTCTCAAGGAAGTTGACTGTTGACTGCATTCTTCAATCGTTTTCCGAGTCATATAGTGAGTTCATTAAGGACTACTATGTGGCTGACCACGACATGACCCTTAATGATCCTACCTATTTGCTTGTTGTTGCTGAATTAGAAATGATTTGGAGCATTGGTAAAGCAAATTTTATTGCACGATCTACTTCCCAAACTTTCATGGACATTGACAATGGAAACATTGGAAGTCCAGAAAAGGTTTCTCTTCCCAATGGAAAGGGATCGGCCATAGTCAACCCTATTGACCAAATGGTAAAGAGAAAGACTAAGTTTGAGATAGTCCCATGTACCATTACTAAAGAGTCCATATGTTTCTATTTCCAAAGGAAGGGGCATTGGTTGCGAAGCTGCCTATTTACCTGAAAGTTCACTAGGATGGTAAAAGTCAATAAATTTGACTATGCTTCAGGTAAAGTCCACTATTTAACTCTATTAAGTTTCTGTTTGGAAATTATTAATCCATGATGTAATGTAATTACATTTTGATGTTTTGAAGAATCAAGGAAAAGTAAGGAAGCTTAAAGAAAGAGTAAGCTGATTATGATCGCGAAGAGATCGATTTCGATCGCATGATTCGAAGATCATAATTTTGAGTTGCTGCTTAAGAGTTATGATAGATTGATTATGAATCGATAACAACATAGTTTTCATATGTATTTGCATTGCAAGGATATGTTTTTCCGCAGTTTTAAAATAAAAGGAAAATTTTGGATTTTATTTATTTTAAGTATCCTTACTTAAAATTTACCAAATAAGCAAAGATTCTCATCACCCAAGTGTTAGTTGGATTGAAACTTGGAATCATGCAACTTGTATTATATGATGAATGAGAATTTTCATCTTTGGGAAATTAAGACTAATTCCTTGCTAACATGAATATGTGAGTCAAGTGAAGGACTAGGAGATCGGGTACACTTGGTTGTGCCCTGATCATGTCCACCACAAAGAACGATAAGGATATTCGTTATGATTTACTAAAGTTTAGTAAATATAGTTGTGCTTACAATTATAAGTATAATTCTGAAACATTGGAAAAGTTTCAATGTATGGCAGGACGAATGAGAAGAATCAAATTAGGCAGAAAGATAAAAGTTTCTCCTATCTGAAAAGATGGGACAGTACTTTAGTATGATGTTTTATGATCATTAAAAACCATATCACAATTGATCGTCATAGGACATCTTAGTGCATTTGTGTGACTAAGAAGAGGAATCGTGAATTGTGGTAATGGTTAAATCGAAAGATGAATCATACTTTGTTCCATAATTGAGTCTTAGAGTACTCCAAGATCGAGCCTTGAGTAACATAATGTTAAGAAAGTTTAAAACACTTATCAAATGTAAAGTTAAATGTTTTCAACTCTTGTACATTTGAAATTAGTGAGTTGTGATGTTTTGGATAAAACAAAACCAACTAAGGCCAATTGTGTGAAGTGTTTGTCTTGATAAGAATCCACACTAACTCTTGAATATTTGCTTTGTCGAGGAATTGTTCTTGACAAGAGAATCTTATATGTCAAGAGGTCAGTGGGAGTCATAAAGATCTTGAAAAGTTTCAAGAACTAATAAAGGGTATTGTTTATCACTAGTACACGACTTGAGGTTTATAACCTATCGTGTTGACATGCTCTTGCTTCTATGCCCATTCAAGTTAAAGTTGACTATACATGTGAGTTCTATGAGTCCTTAGTTGTTTTCATAACTACTTGGAAGCAATGGTAGGCCCTTGTGCTGCCAGGGGGCAAGAAGTTAAGATTGAACAAGTTCAATCCATATGAGTTTGGATTTGTCACTAACCTCCTCTTGTGGTTATGTTTTTTATAAATTCATATGGATAGGAACATATACACCATAAAATCTAAGTGTCATAAGGTTTCTCTTCGATTCATGAAAATGATGGTGGGGAAACGCTTTCACTTAGTATATTTTAAGTAGATAGAAATTGTGATATTTGCATTCTCAAATTCAATTATGATTACGGCATACCTCTTCAAAATTCGAATTGTGAGCAATGGCAAAGGTCTAAAACATTTGAGACTATGATTATGACATCCCTTTTCATAGTTCTAAAAATTGTTTAGACACATGTGTGAGCTATCTAAGGAAAGGTGTATGATTTTGGGAAGCTTAGATAAAGTCTTATAGAAGCACCTTGTATCAGAATCTGAAGTTTGGTAAGAAAGGCAATAACTATTGATTTCTAGAAGTCCAGCTGATTTCTGGATACATGTCAAAACTAGTGGGAGCATAAGTGTTAAACTAATAATAACCATGTTAGTAGGAGCATGATTATTATGTAAAGTATTGCAAGTTAGCAATGTTAATTACAGAAAACAAAAGTTTCAATTTGCAAAGTTGCAGGGTTTGAAAAGTTGTTTTGCTATAATTAAGAGAAATTATACTGCATCCCAATCCTAAAAGCTTAGATTGAGATTTTAATCACATTTAGTCAAATATATATATGAATGTTATGTTGGAATGATTTAACATAAGGAAATTCTATATATGGAAATGTTATATGCATTCTCAAAATTTGACTATGATTACGGAATCTCTCTTCATAGTCTGAATTTTGAGAGCATGGCTAATAGGAAAAAGACTGGTCTAGGAGCATGTCTTTATGTGTGACATTATGAATCGTATCCCATATGTTTCGGGTATAGGATCAATTACATATGCTATAATATTTCTATGTGTTCTGAATTTTCCAAATGCTTAGGGCATTAAGAGGGAAAAATTACCAGAGCTGTATATGACTAAAATGATTAAGCAATTGTCGAGGAAAATCTGAGGCTTACCAAAGATTGGTTGCTCATGGACAGTTGGAAGTATAGTGTAATTTTTGGAAGGACCATATTGACATATTCTAAAAAGAGGCAACCCTTGTCCAGAAGTGATAGTCAAAATGGGAATATGGAAATGTTTCCATAGGTGGAAGTCATTCTTTAAATCTGTGTAAGATTAGAAAACTTAATGCAAGAAGGATGTTCAAAGGAATGTACTTTGAATGTGAGACTTCGTTTCCATGGAATTGCTCTCCATTGGAATACTTTGTAATTTCTGTTGCCAAGTCTTTGTCACTTTTGTGCATAGTCATTACAAGAGGATCAATGAATATAAGTTTAGAATCTAATAGATTTCTGAAAATGGTAAGAATTTGGTATTCTTACATTTATCATAAGGATTTGGAGTTGTGAAATGAGCATCATTAAAATGTTATCAATTGATCTATTTCACAAAGAAAAGACCATAGATAAACATAGTGTGCATGCTTGGAGCATGGCATGACTATTGTTTTAGTTCAAGTATTAAGTTGATTATTCGAAACATTATACAATGAATAATGAGTAATCAATATGGTGATTAAATAAAAGATGTTTTATTTACTCTCAAAAGTTTTGGGGCCATATAGGATTAGTATTATTCTTGTGTTTCACTTTGCATGATTTGACTTCCCAAATAACTATGTTATTTAAACCATCCACGATCAATCATACTTTGGAAGTAGGTATTGAGACAAGACTGTCATGAATGAGTCTGTAGTTTGTCTAGGTGACCTAGACATAGTTGTAGTATTCTTGAGTGCTCTTGGAATAAGATTCAAGTATTGGATTAAACCCATGTTTATTTGAATCACTTCATGGATTTTATCATGAGTGATCATGAGACAATAATATCTTATATTAATCAAACGGAGACATGTGAGTTGTAGTTGCGAGTCGGTTGCACATTGACATATGTCAACGCACCAGTAGCCTGGACTGATTTCATTTGTTCAATTTGTAACACCCATAATCAGTAAGACCAAGAAAGGAAAGGAATCCATGGGTCAAAGGGGTCAACACGTCGAGTCCAGGGTGGAACTCGACGAGTCCGAGCGGGATCCGGGTCGAAGAGTAAGTGACCGACTCGACTTGGTGCCCTATTTAAACGTCTCATTCTCTTCCCTAGGGTTCATATGCAGTCTCTCTCACCTAGAATATCGAACCCTAGCCACCATATCCATTTTGGGCAAGATCTAGCCTTGGTGAAGTGATTTGAAGCTTAGAAGGGAAGGAGGTTCATAGTGGTGCAAAAGGAAGCATAGTTGGTGTGACTTTTCATGTCCTTCGAGGTAATAAGCTGATCTTATTGCGTTTAGATCTATCTTATGGTTGAGATTTGGGCATTTTGAGCATGGAAAAGGTTTATTTCGAGTTTGGAGTAGATCTGAGGTTGCTACCTCAGATCTAGGCTATTAAGGATCCAAAGAGCCATAAAGTTTATGCCAATAAGTTGTTGGTGAAGCCCCTTTCTCACAAAACCTAGCCCTAGAGTGTTTTAAGCCCATATCTCTTTGGTTTCACGTAAAGTTTGCAACTTTACGTGAGGAATAGACATAAGAAGAGTGGATCTATGAGTTAGATCACCTGCATGGCTCGAAAAGCCGTTGTATGGACTAAGAACTGAAGCGACTCGGCGAGTCACATGGGTGAACTCGACGAGTCACATGGGTGAACTCGACGAGTTGGATGAATATGGGCATGGACTCGACGAGTTGGAAGAACAACTCGGCGCGTCTGTTGAAGATTGTCATGGACTCGGCGAGCCTGTTCTTGGACTCGGCGAGTCAGGTCGTGAAACACTAACCTCTTCTTGTTAAGGCTCATATCAGTGAGTTGAATGGTGACCCAGTGAGTTGGACAGGATGGTACTCGGAGATCGTTGAACTCGACGAGTCTTGGGGTGACTCGTCGAGTTGGGTCGTATTTTGAGAACTTCTGAGTTTAAGGACTCGGCGAGTCTATGGGTTGACTCGGCGTGTTGAATCAACTAGAAGGTTAACTTTGACTAGGACTTTGACTATTGACCAGAGTTGACTTAGTTTGACTTCTAGAGTTCAGTTTGGAAATAAATGTTATGTTCATATTAGTAGCTAGTGGAGCTAGTGGAGCAGCGGCTCAGAGAGTTGTCGGTCGGCAGCTAGAGGATCATCAGCAAAGTTCAGCAGTGCAAGGTGAGTCTCCTCACTGTTTGTATGGGTCTAAGGCACCAATGCCGGCCCGTTTAGTTTATATATGATAAGAAGACCTGGGGGTTAGCCCTAGGCATTATGCATGAAAGACCAGGAGGCGGATCCTGGCACAAAGTATGTTATTATGTATGGTAGGAAGACCCGGGGGTTAGCCCTAGCCAATATGTATGAAAGACCAGGACGTGGCTCCTGGCACACTGTATGCTATTATATATGAAAGACCAGGAGGTGGCTTCTGGCACACTATATGTTGATTAGCTATGTAGAGTAGTATGTACGGTTGTCTTGTGATACTTGCATAAAAGACCAGGGGGTGGCCCTTGGCACTTGTCTGTGAGACCGAGGGGGTGGCCCCAGGCTTGGCAAGAAAGACCACGTGGTGGCCCGTGGCATAATGGCAAGACTATGTTTAGAACATAGCACCTTAGCAAGACTATGTTTGGCACATAGCACCTTACTTGATTACATATATGTTGGTTATTTATGGTTCTTGGCTATGTATGGCATGTATAGATCAGTTGGTTTGTATGGTATGTGGTATCTGGGAAACTCACTAAGCTTCGTGCTTACGGTTTTCAGTTTTGGTTTAAGGTATTTTGTTTTCAAGGAAAGGAGTCGGCTCAATCGCAGCGCATCACACTATGTTTTTCGCACATGAGATCCTGGGGATTACACTCTGATATGGTTTTATGATAATATGTTTTGATTACTGGCACCTTGGTTTGTCATGAAATATTATAATGAATGTTTTTGTACTGATGATTTTATGTAATATCTTATTTAAAAACGAAATTTTTAGCCTTGAATTTTGGGATGTTACAAGTTGGTATCAGAGCCTTGGTTTGAGGGATTCGGACATACGCTAGGGTGTGTCTGAACTCAAACTAAGGGCTTGGTATGAAAGTTTTCAAAAGGAGAACCATTTTTTATAAAAATAAGTTTGAAAAGAATTTGAAAAGAGAACAAAATTTTGAAAAGAACAGGGTGTGTGATGTGTGTAATCAGTCGAGCTCAAGTAAGTTTTCCCAAGATACCCTTACATGTTGTGATATGTTATGATATGATATGATATGATATGATTATGAGAATTGCATGCTAGATTAGGGCTAAGGATCTAAGAGGATGCCTTATATGCCTATTATATGTGCTCGTAGACTTGCATGTTAGAACTGATCAGTCAGTGATAGGATAGCCTGTTTAGGTTATGCCTGATTTTATGAGCTTTTGAATTGCATGTACAGATTCCTAATTAGAGGATAGAAAGGTTTGATTGTTAAGTAGGTTATGGTTAGATTTTTCCCTTGTCTGAATGCTGCTTGCTTTGTGCATTATGGGATTCTAAGTGATGGGAGTTAGCCATTAGGTGAATACGTTACGTCACATGTGATCAGGGTTGAATAATCTCAGAGTGCTAGATTTGGCCCTATTGTGCAGCTCTTGTCTGAGTCCAACCGTTGTAGGGACGAGTCTTCTACTCGAAGGATTATCTAAGCCTCGTTACATGTGATGGTATTCATGTGATGGCTAATTGGCGTCACAAGGAAGCCTTCAGCAGCTGAGGACTGGTTTGAGTTGAGTCAGAGGTTTCCCTAGGGTAAGCCTAGGATGAGATAGTACTGGGAGCAGTGTTAGTAGTAATGAAAGGGACTTGGTGAAGTTGCAACAACCCTTGAGGAAAGTACAGATAGATGTGGAAGGTAGTATGGGCCCGTACTACTGGAAGCAGAGGATCCGTACTCGAGTCAAGGAGGGCCGAGATGGAACCAGGAATCTTGGAAAGTATATGGGACCCTGACAACTATATGTTCATTTGCAATGCTGGTCACGCGACATGGAGTGAGGGTTCAGGATCTGGGTTAGGATCGGGCTCGGGTGCAAGGTCCGAGTATGTGGATGATGGGTTCCACGAGTTCATCGCGTCCGAGATCACGAGAGGTATCCTTGATGCGACGCCGGTTATCTTTGGATCGATCAAGGAAGGGATCATTGAGCTGATGGAGGATCGCCTCCGAGCTTTCAGGATCGATTTAGCATCTGGCCAGGCGAGTACGTGCACATTGTCCTTCAACGACTTTAGAGGGAGTGGTGCGTTGGATTTTCACGGGGTGGAGAACCCCATTGTTGTTAGGAGATGGATCGCAGACATCGAGTCTGTGCAGCTGATGAGCTTCTGCCCAGAGGGGTCGAAGGTCCGCTTTGCGGCGGGATGTTTGAGAGACAGAGCCAGAGACTGGTGGGAGTCAGTTGGTGATTCCTTGGGAGCCTCAACCATTGAGGCTATAACCTGGCCCGACTTTGTGAACAGGTTTAGGGCGGAGTTTGCATCGGAAGTGGAGCTTCAGCAGTTAGCCAGAGAGTTCCTAGACATGAGACAGCCGACAGAGTCGGTGGCAGAGATTACCGCTAAGTTTCGGGAGAGGGCCTTATTGGTTCCTCAGTATGCAGGGGACGATGAGATGCAGAGGACCCACTATCACGACATGTTGAGAGCTGATATCCGGGAGCATGTCAGCTTCTCGGCATGTCCGACCATGGACTCTTTGACTGTCAGGGCGTGGGAAAGGGAGATTGATTTGGAGCACATTGTGAAGAGGAGGTCGGATCAGATGTATACTCTGGAGGGTCCCGGGAAGAGACCCAAGACTTCAGATCACCGATTAGTAGGTCGGCAGGTCCGAAGTCAGTGTAGCACGTGCGGGAAACCACACGAGGGAGTTTGTCGTTCCAGGGGTTCGAGCTGCTACAAGTGTAGTAGTGATGGTCACATCAGCAGAGACTGCCCACGAGGGGCAAGCCCATTATGTTTTCAATGCAATCAGGTGCGTCACAAGAAAGTTGACTGCCCGACGGTGAGGGGAGGAGCAGGGAGTGCGTCTGCCCCGACGACTTCGAGGATTACGGATGGGTGAGAGGGTAGGGCTTTGCAGCGATAGATGAGGGAGATCTGGATTACAGCAAGGAATGTTGCAGGTATGTATCTATGGCTATTTTGATTCCATGTGTATTAGGGTTGTTCTTACCCCGGACTCTGGTGATAGTATGTATGAGTTGTCTCTCTACTTGTATTCGGATTGTACTTTCAGAATTGTATTATGCCAATTGCATACCAGGAACCATTAGTAGCTAGTGTAGGTTCATCTCTCACTCGGGTTTGAAGTGTCTAGTATTATCTCAATTATGACCAAAAACAGTTCAGGAGCGTTGCGTGGAGGTCGGTGGGCAGGGTCCAGGGAGTAGCCCTCCACCATTATCAGGGTTGGATGACTCTGGTCTTGGTACTTAGGATAGCTTTTGGAAGCATCAAGGGAAGTGGTCTATCACTGGTGGGGTTTCTTTGAGAATTAGTTATTCGGACCTTAAGGGCAATAGTTGGAGCCCAGGGGATTATCAGTATCGGGATGCAGGAGGTGTTCATCTAGTATTCGGTAATCGTACGGTATTTGGAATGGGCTAGTGATGGATCGCTAGTGGCGTCAAGGCGATGGTAGTTATCATGTCGTTTGTGCAAGGGTGGAAGGAATGGAAATCCTCGGGTTTTTCACGTGCAGCAAAGACTTAGCCGAAGCTAAGTGGGGGAGAAACAATCATGTCATAGGAACAACAGCGGTTTTGGAACTAGGATAAGTTTTGCTCTCCTGTCAAGAAGAAAGACGGCCCAGGTGGCTGTATGAATTGAGGAAAGTGTGAACCAGAAATTCAGAAAACTTGCCAGTCGTGAGATCGCATTCTCGGGTTGCCTGATAACAGATTGCAAAAGAATCGGTTAGGAGTTTCAGGTAGGACGTTTGTACAGCTCGGTGGTACTAGATTGTGCTTGTATGCTCGACTATGGGTTAGTCGTAGCATCCACTAGCAGCCAGGCGGTGTGGAAAGGTGTTGTCAGACTACCGGATGGCCGTAGCGTTCACCAGGGGTCAGATAGTATGAGGAGTGTGGTAAGACTGCGGTGCGGCCCGTACCACTAGTTTAGTAAGACTACGGTGTGGCCCGTAGCACTAGTTTAGTAAGACTGCGAGGTGGCCCGTAGCATTAGTTTAGCAAGATTGCGGTGTGGCCCGTAGCATTAGTTTAGAAAGATTGCGGTGTGGCCCGTGGCATTTGTTTAGTAAGACTGTGGTGTGGCCCGTAGCACTGGTATAGCAAGACTACGAGGGTGACCTGTAGCTTTAGATGGCTGACAGCGCTGAAGTGTTTTAAGACTATGTGGGTGGCCCGTAGCATTCACTAGTTGGCAGAGGGAGTATAGTAAGACTGTGGGGTGGCCCGTAGCAATCGTCAGTCCCTATTCGCTAGTGCGAATGTATCAGGTGTGTGATTCACTGGCAGGGTTTTTCAGATAGTCAAGTTCAGGACGGGGAAGCCGCTCGGATGTGAGTGGGCCACATTGTGATTGGGACCAGAAGACGGTAGGTCATTGGAAGCCAGGAGTGGCGTAAGACAGCGGGTAAGTTGTGGCATTCATTAGTAGCTTGGTTTGTGGAGTGTGGGCGGAGGGGCCCGTACCTCCGAGGTAGCATGGGGGAAACCGGTATTCTGGGAAATGGTAGATCAGTTGGGACCAGGACGGTCTTTTTTCACCCGGTAGGCGAATGGGAGTCATCAGGACTTCAGGCAGGGATGATGGTAAGGGATTCGCAACGAAAAGCCGTGAACTGATTGGATGATGCTAAACTACTCATTGCGGGATCAAATGATCTCAGAGTAAAGGATTTGGCTCGGTGGCGCCATTCTCGTCTGAGCCTTAAATGTAGCAGAGAGGGATCTGCTACCCAAAGGATTGTTAGAATTCTCATGATTGGTGGAGCCTTCAGTATTGGGGCATTGCATGGGGGTTATTCGGTGAGTATTGGTATGATGGTCGGCACTGGGAGTGGCTGGGATTGCGGTTGCAGCAGAGGATCGGTCCTCGAAGGAAATTGGGAAGGTTGTTACTTGTGGAAAGTACCTTAGGAAGGCCAGTGATAGTGAAGGGTAAAAGGGTAAAACCCTTGTGAATCAAGGGTAAGTGTAACAGGAGTATCGGTATCATTACCGGTCGGATAAAAGTGTTGTACTTAAAGGTAGTAAGGAAACGGATTATTTTGAAGATGACATCTTCAAGGTTTGGATCGGATGGGTGGAGTGTGTAGCTAGTGGTAAAGTAGTGCCCAGATGGTAAGGTAGTTGGCCGTGGCAGACTTCGAGGACGAAGTTTAGTTTAAGTGGGGGAGAGTTGTAACACCCATAATCAAAAAGACTAAGAAAGGAAAGGAAACCCTGAGTCAAAGGGGTTAAGTCGTCGAGTCCAGGGTAGAACTCGACGAGTCTGAGCGGGATCCGGGTCGAAGAGTAAGTGAACGACTCGACGAGTCGGCAAGTGGACTCGGCGAGTCCGGTCTGGGTTGGGAAACCCTAATTTCGGGACTTGGTGCCCTATTTAAACGTCTCATTCTCTTCCCTAGGGTTCATATGCAGTCTCTCCCACCCAAAATACCAAACCCTAGCCACCATATCCATTTTCGGCAAGATCTAGCCTTGGTGAAGTGATTTGAAGCTTGGAAGGGAAGGAGGTTCATAGTGGTGCAAAAGGAAGCATAGTTGGTGTGACTTTTTAGATCCTTCGAGGTAATAAGCTGATCTTATTGCATTTAGATCTATCTTATGGTTGAGATTTGGGCACTTTGAGTATGGAAAAGGTTTATTTCGAGTTTGGAGTAGATCTGAAGTTGATGTAGGCTATTAAGGATCCAGAGAGCCATAAAGTTTATGCCAATAAGTTGTTGGTGAAGCCCCTTTGTCACAAAACCTAGCCCTAGAGTGTTTTAAGCCCATATCTCTTTGTTTTCATGTAAAGTTTGCAACTTTACATGAGGAATAGACTTGGGAAGAGTGGATCTATGAGTTGGAGCCCCTGCATGGCTCGAAAATCCACTGTATGGTTTAAGAACTGAAGCGACTCGGCGGGTCACATGGGTGAACTCGGTGAGTTGGAAGAAGATGGGCATGGACTCGACGATTTGGAGGAACAACTCGGCGATTCTGTTGAAGATTGTCATGGACTCGGGGAGTCTGTTCTTGGACTCGGTGAGTCAGGTCGTGAAACACTAACCTCTTCTTGTTAAGGCTCAAATCAGTGAGTTGAATGGTGACCCAGTGAGTTGGACAAGATGGGACTCAGAGATCGTTGAACTCGACGAGTCTTGAGGTGACTCAGCGAGTTGGGTCATATTTTGAGAACTTCTAAGTTTAAGGACTCGGCGAGTCTATGGGTTGACTCGGCAAGTCGAGTCAACTGGAAGGTTGACTTTAACCAGGACTTTGACTATAGACCAGAGTTGACTTAGTTTGACTTCTAGAGTTCAGTTTGGAACTAAGTGTTATGTTGATATTAGTAGCTAGTGGAGCCAGTGGAGCAGCGGCTCAGAGATTTGTCGGTCGGCAGCTAGAGGATCATCAGCAAAGTTCAGCAGTGCGAGGTGAGTCTCCTCACTGTTTGTATGGGTCTAAGGCACCAATGCCGGCCCATTTAGTTTATATATGATAAGAAGACCTGGGGGTTAGCCCTAGGCATTATCCATGAAAGACCAGGAGGCGGCTCCTGGTACACAGTATGTTATTATGTATGGTTAGAAGACCCGGGGGTTAGCCCTAGGCATTATGCATGAAAGATCAGGAGGCGGTTCCTGGCACACAGTATGTTGTTATGTATGGTAGGAAGACACGGGGGTTAGCCCTAGGAAATATGTATGAAAGACCTGGAGGTGGCTCCTAGCACACTGTATGCTATTATATATGAAAGACCAGGAGGTGGCTTCTGGCACACTATATGCTGATTAGCTAAGTAGAGTAGTATGTACGATTGTCTTGTGATACTTGCATAAAAGACCAGGGGGTGGTCCTTGGCACTTGTCTGTGAGACCGAGGGGGTGGCCCCCGGCTTGGCAAGAAAGACCACGTGGCGGCCCGTGGCATAATGTTAAGACTATGTTTGGCACATAGCGCCTTAGCAAGACCATGTTTGGCACATAGCACCTTACTTGATTACATATATGTTGGTTATTTATGGTTCTTGGATATGTATGGCATGTATGGATCTGTTGTTTTGTATGGTATGTGGTATCTGAGGAACTCACTAAGCTTCGTGATTATGGTTTTCAGTTTTGGTTTCAGGTATTTTGTTTTCAAGTAAAGGAGTCGGCTCGATCGCAACACATCACACTATGTTTTCCACACATGAGATCCTATGGATTACACTCTGATATGGTTTTATGATAATATGTTTTGATTACTGGCACCTTGGTTTGTCATGAAATATTATAATGAATGTTTTTGTGCTGATGGTTTTATGTAATATCTTATTTAAAAACGAAAGTTTTAGCCTTGAATATTGGGATGTTACACAATTAGTCGGTTGTCATAAATCAAAAATCGGGAAACAACAGATGGACAGAGAGTATGATTATAATCCATGTCTCAGTCCATATGGTATCTAGAATGGAGGAATATATGATCCCTTATCTAATGGACATGTCATTGACTAAGTCGGATTTCGACAGCGGCTTTTAAGAGCTAAGATTGCTAGTCGGGTTTTGGAGCCATAGTTGCAATAATAGTTTTAGACTTATCCAAATGGGAGACTGTTGGATTAGATGTCTAAGCCCATAACTATTATTGGTATGTACTTGACCCGCGAGTAGCATGGTCCATTTGGGTTGCATATCATCAGGACAATTTGTTAGGATGGATTCTTGAGAGAAGGTTATATATATGATTTATTAATATATTATAAGTTATAATATATTAATATGAAATCATATGTTTTAATTAGTATTGATCAAGAATTAATTTGGAATTAATTTAGTGATCAAAAGAGTCTAATTAAATATATGGGGACTAATTATGGTGATTAGTTATATTTATATGTGTTGGGCTTATGATCCATGTTGGACCAAGTTTATGTATGGATACATAAAGAGTTGGGCCACATGAACTATGGATTATAATACCCATTGGTATGGATTTGGGTTGTACCCATGACCCTTGAAATCCTACATATAAATACAAGCTCCATAACCTAAAAACGCCACTTAATATGTTCTTGGAGTTCATGGGTGTTCTTGGGCACATGGAATTCTCTCTCAAGTTCCACCTTTGTCCATGATGTGTTGTGATTCCATTTGAGGCTTCCACACTGTTGGGGCTAAGCTTTTAAAGGCCAAATTCATCAAGTTCTACCAGCTACACAAAGAGGTAAACATCTAACTAGTATTTTATATAGTTTATATCATTTGTATGCTAGTTGTAGGCTTAAAGCTTTGGAAAAAAATATTTAATGTACAATTAGAGAAAACATAGATCCAAAACTTTTAGGGTTGTATGTGCACCATAGGATGTTGTAGTATACTAAAACCCAACAATAAGGAAGATTCTCATCACCCAAGTTTCTCAGAAACTAGGAATCATGCGACTTGTATTGTATGATGAATGAGAACCCTCATATTTGGGAAATTAAGAGTGATTCCTTGATTACATAAGTATGTGAGTCAAGTGAAGGACTAGGGGATCTAGTACACATTGTTGTGCACCAAGTCAAGTCCACCACAAAGAACGATAAGAATATTCGTCATGATTTGCTAAAAGTTTGGTAAATATACTTATGCTTACAAGATTAAGTGTAATTCTGAAACATTAAAAAGGTTTCAATGAATAATAGAACGAATAGGAAGAATCAATTAGGCAGAAAGATAAAAGTTTCTCCAATCTGAAAAGAAGGGAGTGTACTTAAGTTTCGTGTTTTACGATTAACTTAATGATTATGAAATTGTGTCACAATTGATCCTCTAAGGACACCTTAGTGCACTAGTATGCCTTAGAAAAGGAATCGGAAATTGTTGAAATGGTTAAATCAAAAGGTGAATCGTACTCCAAGATTGTGACTTGAGTGACATCATTTTAAGAAAGTTTATAACATACATCAACTGTGGAGTAGAAAAGGTTCTTACTCTTGCACATTTAAAATTGCTAAGTTGTGATGTCATGGATAAAACAAAGACTAACTAAGACCAATTGTGTGAAGTGTTTGTCTTGATAAGAATTCGTACTAACTCTTGAATATTTGTTTATCAAGGAATGTTTCTTGATAAGAGAATCTTATATGTCAAGAGGTCAGTGGTAGTCTAAATGATCTTGAAAAGTTTCAAGAACTAATCAAGAGTAAACCCATTGTTAAACACTAACACACGACTTGAGTTTTGTAACCTATCGTGTTGACATATTCATGTTTTTGTGCCATTCCAGTTGACTATTCATGTGAGTTCTATAAGTTCTCATTTGATTGCATAAGGCAAAGCACCTTGATTAATGAAAGTTCATTGATTTGTATGGGTGAGCTGCATAACTACTTGGAAGACATGGTAGGCACTTGTGCTGCCAGATGGCAAGAAATAAAATTTGAACAAGCTCAGTCCATATGAGTTTCGATTTTCACAAACATTGTCTTATTATGATGGTTATGACAAAATTCACATGGCTATGAACACATACATCATAAAATCTAAGTGATAAGGTTTCTCTCCGCTTCATGAAAATAATTGTGAGGAAACGCTTACATAGAAAGATTTTTAGGAGATAGCGATTGTGTAAACTACATTCTCAAATTTGATTATGACTACGGCGTCCCTCTTCATAGTTCGAATTGTGAGATTTGGCAATTAGTTTAACATTTAAGACTTATTTGTTGTAAGTTCTGAAATGTTAGAAACACATATGAGTTATCTAAGGAAAGGTATATGAGTTTAAAAATCATAGATAAAGTCTTATCAAAACATCTCGTACCCGAAACATGAACTTTGGTAATGAAAGTCAATAAGTGTTGATTTCTAAAAGTCCAGCTGATTTCTGAATACATATCAAAGCTAGTGGGAGCATAAGTGTTATGTTGGTAAAAAGATAATTATCATGTTAGTGGGAGCATGGTTATTATATTGCGAGTTAGCAATGTTAATTATAGAAAACGAAATTTTCAATTCGCAAAGTTGCAGAGTTTGAAAAGTTGTTTTGCTATAATTAAGGGAGAAGAACTTATACTTCATTTCAAATCTAAAATCTTAGATCGAGAAATTTTAATCAAATTTAGCCAGACGACATATATGAATGTTATGTTGAAAATGTTCAACATAAGGAAATTCTATATATAACAATATTATAGCAAGAGACTCGTAAAGTATCATGTCTTTATGTAAGACATTATGTATCGTCTCCTATATGCTTCGGGTATAGGATCGATTACATGTGATGTAATATTTGACCATTCTGATTTTGCAAATGTCTAGGGCATTAAGAGGGAAAAAGGAATAAAATCGGATATGACTAAAATAATTAAACAACTGTCAAGTATGATCTAAGGTTCGCCAAATATTTATCACCTGTGGGCAGTTGGAAGTATAGTAATGGATGGACCATATTGAAATTATTATGAATAGATAGGATTCTATTTAGAATGTATTTTCATATGGAAAATATGGAAATGTTTCTATAATGAGAGTTGGATATTAATGATTTATGTAGATTAGAAACTTTTATGCAAGAAGGATGTTCAAAGGAATGTACTTTGACTTTGAGACTTCATGTCTATGGAGTTGTTATCGGGTTTTGAGCATTCTAACACTCCTATGGTGTACATGCAACCCTAGAAACCTTGGATCTATGTTTTATCTATGATACATGCAAATTTGTTTTTTGAAGGTTCATAACCTATCTAGCATACATGGGGAACTTTTAAACATAAAAGATAGTAAGAAATACATACCTTTAGTTGCTTGGATTCCTTGGGAACCTTGTGAGCCTAGAACCTCAAGTGTGATACCTCAAATGTATCACACAACACCAAATACACTTGGAATAACCTTGAGAGAAATAGAACACTTCTAAAGTCGGCTATGCCCTCTTGTTCTCACTAGTTCCGATTTTGGTTGCTCACATATTCATTTTATAGTGTGTCATAAGTAGGGTTACACCATGTAAACCCTAACTTGACATGGCTTTTCATTTCCATGATCCATGGGTTCAAAGATATCATGGAGCATCCTATGGGTTTTAGCCCAACTTAATAATATATGGAGCATTAGCCCACTATACAAGTATCGGTGATTTACACAATCAACCCATATATTTAATTAGTCTTATGTTGATCACTTAATTGATTCCAAATTAATTCTTGATCAATACTAACTAAATAATATTATTAATATATTAGAACTTATAATATATTAATAAACCTTAAGTGTTATTTCTCTCATTTTGGTATATCCAAATGCATGATGCCATGCAACCCAAATGGACTATGCCAACCGGGTCAATTACATCCCAAAAATAGTTATGAACTTAGACACATAATCCAACAGTCTCCCACTTGGATAAGTCTAATAACTATATCTGCAAGTATAACTTCAGGAACCGATTAGAAACCGTAGCTCTTTCAAGGTCTCGCGGAACTGAGATGACGATGATACGTCATTTAAGATAAGTGATCATATAATCCTCTGTTCTTGATATCAGCCGAACAAATACATGGAACAATGTCTTACTTATTGTCCAGTAGTTTGTTTCTCGATTTCCGATTTTTTTGACATAGAACTTATTTGAACACATCAACTTAGTTCTAACCGCGCCCGGTACATGGGTCAACACAAAATCATCAATGGGCCCAGATATCGCTTCTAATCCAAGAAGGAACATATAAACTTTGACTCATATGCTTGTTATACTACTTTTTGAATCATCCACAAAGGTACGTTGTATAACATCGCGCTACCAATGAGTTTACGTACAATCAATGTATAACCAACTCATAGGCAACAAGTCATATCTCTTGGTTTGAAGACTTATATGATATTACCATCTCACGATCACTCGAGATAAATTCCATGAAATGATACCAGTGAGTGCGGGTTGAATCCAATACTCATAACATATGAGAACTCATGAATGTTGCAGCAATCCTTGCTATGTACCATACCTTGGACATCTACAATCCAGCTTCATGATAGTCTTGATTCATATCTACTTCCAACATATGACCGACTGTGGATGGTTTAAATAACTTAGTCATTCAGGAAGAGCGACTTAGTTATTCTGGAAGTCAAAACATGCAAAGTGAAACACAAGAATAATCAAATCCAATATGGTCTCAGAACTTATGAATATAAATAAAACATCTTTTATTTATCACCATATTGATTACCCATCATTCATTGCATACTATTTCAAACTAACAACTTTATACTTGAACTAAAAACAATAGTGGTCCCATGCTCCAAGCATGTACACTATGTTTTTCTAAACACTAGCCATGCCATACACCAAGTATGCACACTATGTTTTCCCAAACATTAGTTATGCCACACACTAAGTTTGTCTATGATCTTTACTCTGTGAAATAGATCGATTAAACATAATTCCAATGATACTCATTTCACAATCCTAAATCCTTACCGCAAATGCAAGAACTCCAAATTCCTGCCATTTACCTAAATCTGTTAGATTCAAAACTTATATGCATTGGTCCTCTTGTAATGATTACACAAAAAGTCACAAAGACTTGTCAACAGACATTACAGAGTATTCCAGTGGAGATCAACTCCATGGAAATGAAGTCTCATATTCAAAGTTCATTGCTTTGAACATTATTCTTGCATTAAGTTTCCTAATCTTACACAAATTTTAATGAATAACTTCCACCAATGGGAACATTTCCATATTCCCCTTTTGACTATTACTCCTGAACAAGAGTTGTCTCTTTTCAGAATATGTCAATATGGTCCTTCCAAAATTAACACTATACTTTTAACTGTCTCTGAGCAACCATCTTTGGTAAACCTTAGATTGTCCTCGACAATTGCTTAATCAAATTAGTCATATCTAGTTCCAGTACTTTTTCCTGTCTTAATGCTCTGGGCATTTGGAAAAATTTAGAACAGATGAATAGTATAGCACATGCAATCGATCCTATATATGAAGCATATAAGACACGATTCATAGAGACATGATACTAGACCAGTCTTTTGCTATAATATTTATATTTCTATTTGCCAAGTTCTCATAATTCTGATTATGAAAAGGGATGCGTAATCATAATCAAATTTTAGAACGCAAATAATGGACCCATATATAGAATTACCTTACGTTGAGCCATTCCACATAAAATTCATATATATATATATATATATATATATATATATATATATATATACATATATATATCCTTGACTAAATATGATTAAAACCTCAATCTAAGCTTTTAGAATTGAAGTGAAGTATAATTTTCTCTCCCTTAATTATAGCAAAACAACTTTTTCCCAATTGAAACATTTTGCTTTCTATAATTAACATTGCTAACATGCAAGACTTATTATATTTATCATCCACCCACTTGCATGATGATTATTAGCATGAAGCTTATGCTCCCACTAGCTTTGTCATGTACTCAGAAATCTACTGGACTTCTAGAAATCAATACTTTATTGACCTTCTTACCAAAGTTCATATTTCTGATACGAGATGCTTTGATAAAACTTTATCAAAATCATACACCTTTCCTTAGATAGCACACATGTGTGTCTAAACAATTTCAGAACTATGAAAAGGGATGTCATAATCATAGTCTCAATTGTTTAGACCTTTTCCATTTCTCACAAGTCCATGTTGATGTGTCGGTTAACCACACACGCTCCACTAACGACTTTAAGAATGCAAATATCACAATTGCTATCTAGTTAAAATCTACTTAGTGAAAGCGTTTCCTCACCATAATTTTCATGAATCGGGGAGAAACCTTATGACACTTAGATTTTATGGTGTATGTGTTCTTATCCATGTGAATTTGTCAAAACCATAATCACAAGACAAGGTTAGTGACAAATCCAAACTCTTATGGATTGAACTTGTGCAATCTTAACTTCTTGCCACCTGGCAGCTCAAGGACCTGCCATTGCTTCCAAGTTGTTATGCAACCAATTGAGAACTCTCAGAACTCATATGCAAAGCCAACTTTAATTGGAATGGGCACAAAAATAGAAACATGTCAACACGATAGGTTATAAACCTCACGTCGTGTGCTAGTGATAAACTACAAGTTTTTACTCTTGACTAGATCTTGAAGTTTTTTCAAGATCATTAAGACTCCCATTGTCCTCTTGACATATAAGACTCACTTGCCAAATATTCAAGAGATAGTGCATATTCTTTATCAAGACAAACACTTCACACAATTGGCCTTAAGTTGGTCTCTGTTTTATCCAAAACATCATAACTTACCAATTTCAAATGTACAAGAGTAGGACACACTTTATTCTTACATATGACTAGTGTTATAAACCTTTCTTTAAGATATGTCACTCAAGTTACAATCTTGGAGTATGACTCTAAGAATTGTTTTAGAACAAAGTATGACTCACCTTCTTGATTTAACCATTTCAACAATTCATGATTCCTCTTCTTAGCCATAAGAATGCACTAAGATGTGCTTAGAGAACCAATTGTGATATGGTTTCGTAATCATTAAGATGATCACTAAACATGATACTAAAGTACTCTCCCATATTTTTAGATTTGAGAAACTTGTATCTTTCTGCCTAATTTGATTCTTCTCATTCGTCCTACAAAACATTGAAAATTTTCCAATGTTTCAGAATTATACTTAAACTGGTAAGTATAACCATATTTACTAAACCTTAGTAAATCATGACGAATAATCTTATCGGTCTTTTGTGGTGGACTTGACCAGTGCACAAGAATGTGTACTCGATCCCTTAGTCCTTCACTTGACTCACGTATAAATGTGAACAAGGAATTAGTCTTAATTTTCCAAAGCTTAAAGTTCTCATTCATCATACTATACAACTTGCATGATTCCAAGTTTCGATCCAATTGAAACCTTGGGTGATGAGAGTCTTTCCTTATTTGATAAATTTAGACACTACCACAAATGAAAGAATCAAATTTACATTTCCATTATTGCTATAAACATATAAACATCAATTTTCCATAAAGCCATTGCAAGGAGATATAAACTAAAAAAAAATCAAATTTTTATTTATTTATAAAATGCGGAAAAACTTTTTCCTTACAATGCAACTTTAAATGAAAACTATGTTGTTACATATTTCCTAACAATCTATCATAACTCCTAAGTAGTAGCTCAAGAATCTGATCTTCGAACCATACGATTGAAATGCATCTTCGCGATCAGATTCAACATACTCTTTCTTTAAGTGTCCTTCCCTTTGCTTGATTTTGCCAAACACCAAAATGTAACCGAGTCACATTTTGTATTAAGAATCATCAATAAGGAACTTAACATAGCTAGATAGTGGACTTACCTGAAGCAGAATCAGACTTTCTGATTAGACCTTCTCTCAGATCTTTATGGTGGTTAGGGCAGCTTTGCAACCAATTCCCATTTCTTTTGGGCAATAGAACCATATGGACCCTTTGGGAATGGTACATAGGACTATCTCATACTTAGCTTTTCTCTTTACCATCTGGTCAACCGAGTTGACTATGGTCGATCCCTTTCCATTGGGAAGAGAAAGCTTTCTGGATTTTCCAATGTCACCAATTTGTCAATGTCCATGGTAGTTTGGGAAGTTGATCTACTAATCAAATTTTCTTTACCAGAGCTCCAAATCATTTCTGATTCAGCAGCACCAAGCAAATAGATAAGATCATTAAGGGTCATGTCATAGTCTTTTACATAGTAGTCCCAAAGGACACTCACTATGTGACTTAGAAAGTGATTGAACAACCAACTTTCTCAAGACTTTGACACCCAACACTCTCGGCTTGTCAATATGTGACTTCATCTCCAAGATGTGATCACACATAGACCTTGCTTGCCAATAGGGCTTGAGTGACCTTGAACTTGTGGGTTAGGGAGAATAATTGGAGGAGGTGGAGGAATTGAAGTATGATTTCCATGATCCAGTCACGGGACATCATCTTCATTAGGAAAGATTATTCCAAGAGTTTTGGGAAATCATAATTGTTTGAACCAGACATCTTTTGGGAGATATTCAAGATAGTTTATTTAAAGTCCTTAATATAGCACCCAATATGAAATATTAAGGCTAGGACCCAACACAATATCTTACAACTTGGAGAATGGATGCCGTAATCCAAGCTATAAAATATTTGAAGGTAGGTGAATGACGATTCACCAACTTCTACCATGAAAAACGAATTAAATTATTAGGTTTTAATTGGATTTGAAACTCCTAGATCTTTTGAGATTCATTGAACTTTCAATGGCATGTTTCAATCTTGAGTGTGCCTTTCAGGTTTTGTGACTGGGATGCCGAGGATCACAAAACAAGGTGTGAAGTAACCATGAAAATTACGTGTTACCCTTAATGTATTACACCTCACTCGATGTGCTGTTTAACCACACATGCTCCATCGATACTATGATAAACATTAAGTTACCCTTTTCCTACCTTGTTAAGTCTAGCTAGTGTGCCAGTTAACCACACGCGCTCCAGTAACCGACTTAAGCAAAGTGCAAAGTGTAATTTCATGAGTTATCACCTTATTCACATTTTCCTAAAGTAACGAAGATTGGGAATTATAAAAACATTTGGTTACTTTATATTCATCATTAATAATTTTAATGAAGGGAGAATTCTAGTCATTGTCGTACCCGTTCAGCTAACGACCCTTCACCGATCAAGGAAGCGGTGGTTGAGAGTGGAAACAATTAAGCTGCCATCTTATAGGAAGCAACCTTATACCCCCATTATAGACCGGCTTTGTGAATGAGGCCTACTAACGGTAAAACGACTTTTTCTTATACATATATAATTATTATTAACTTATAATATTATACAGTATAAGGGTTGAATTTTAACTTTTAAAATTCTAGGAGTTGGAACTAAAGTTTTTAAAGAGAATTTACATGTTCCAAAAACTTGAGGGAAACTTTTGTAACTTTCAAAACTTTTCATCTTTCATAACTTATGAGTTAATTGTTCGATAAAATGAGTGACTTTTCATTTTATGTAACCTATGTGGACTTTAAAAGAGAGAATTTTGGCAATTCATAACTTGAGGACAAATTAAGGATTCCATTAAAACACATAATGATCAAAAATTAAACTAACAAGCAAGTTACAAATAATATCTATGATCTTCTAAACTCATAAGTTCATGAACATTCATATCAATAATTTCAAGAATCATAAAATTAACCATATAAAACTTGAAATTTTGATAATATCTATTGAAAATGGATTAGCATAACCATTACACCATCTAAAACAAGTTTTCTAAGACCAAAACAGTTTACAGTAATGTTTCTAGTCCATTTCCAGCAGCAAAAGTCGAAAAACTGCACTCTAACAAGCCAACTCATCGAGTTGGTTGAATATAGGCATGGAATTGTCGAGTCCCCCATGGACTCGGCGAGTCCATTGTCCAGACTGCCAATTTTTCAAGTTTTTCAGCAAGTTTGCATCAAATATCAAGAAAACAAGCCTATGCTCTGATACCACTATCAGGTTTTGAGCATTCTAACACTCCTATGGTGTACATGCAACCCTAGAAACCTTGGATCTATGTTTTATCTATGATACATGCAAATTTGTTTTTCCAAGGTTCATAACCTATCCAGCATATATGGGGAACTTTTAAACATAAAAGATAGTAAGAAATACGTATCTTTAGTATCTTGGATTCCTTCAGAACCTTGTGAGCCTAGCACCTCAAGTGTGATGCCTCAAATGTCTCACACAACACCAAATACACTTGGAATAACCTTGAGAGAACTAGAACACTTCTAAAATCGGCTATGCCCTCTTGTTCTCACTAGTTCCGATTTTGGTTACTCACGTATTCCTTTTATAGTGTGTCATATGTAGGGTTACACCATGTAAAAATAACTTGACATGGCTTTTCATTTCCATGATCTATGGGTTCAAAGATACCATGGAGCATCCTATGGGTTTTAGTCCAACTTGATAATCCATGGAGAATTAGCCCACTATACAAGTATGGGTGATTTACACAATCAACCCATATATTTAATTAGTCTTCTTTTGATCACTTAATTGATTCCAAATTAATTCTTGATCAGTACTAATTAAATAATATTATTAATATATTAGAATTTATAATATATTAATAAACCTTAAGTGTTATTTCTCTTATTTTGGTCTATCCAAATGCATGATGCCATTCAACCAAATGGACCATGCCAACCGGGTCAAGTACATCCCAGAAATAGTTATGAACTTAGACACATAATCCAACAGTCTCCCACTTGGATAAGTCTAATAACTATATCTGCAAGAATAACTTCAGGAACCGATCAGCAATCGTAGCTCTTTCAAGGTCTCGCGGAACAGAGATGATGATGATACGTCATTTTAAGATAAGTGATCATATAATCCTCTGTTCTAGATATCAGCCGGACAAATACATGGAACAATGTCTTACTTATTGTCCAGCAATTTGTTTCTCGATTTCTGATTTGTTTGACATAAAACTTATTTGAACACATCAACTTAGTTATGACATAGACATATTAGGGTTTCCACCTAAAACCCTAGCAGCCACAATGTGACATCCCAAATTTCACGGCCAGAAAAGACCGATTTGTTTATGCTTTGTTTTATAAAATCAGAGTAAATTCTTTTGATTTAAAAGAGTTGCGGAATTTGTTCCCAAAACAAAATATGATAAAATTGATCAAAACGTTTCACAAAGAGAACGTATTTTCATTAAATAATAAAACCTCGGGATGTCATGTTCCGATACAGACCAAAAGCATAAACAGTATAAAATAGACCTTACAACAGTTATTTATAACTACTGATCTATATTCCAAAATCTCTCATCAAGTCCACCAACTTATACTCTTGTGTCATTACATGTAATGCAAAGAAAACTGAGTGGGTCAGGCTTGGGAGCCTGGTGAGCATATAGGGTTTTCAACCCACAATATTATATCTTATATATATATATATATATATATATATATATATATATATATATATATTCAATCATCAAACGATCATGCCAATTACCTATCCTCATTATCTTCCTTACTCTTAACGGTCTACCCTAAGAGTCATCTATCCGTTCACTCCGTAATAGGCACTAAGACAATAGCTGCCATGATTCTTTATTAGGCACTAAGACAATAGCTGCCAAGGTTCTTTCGTAAAGCACTAATTCCATAGCTGCTATGGTTCATTCATCGGGTACTAAATCCATAGCTAACAGTGTAGGTACTAAGTCCATAGCTACCAACGTTTATCTAAAAGGTACTAAGTCCATAGCTATCATCGTCTATCTAACAGTACTAAATCCATAGCTACCAACATTCTTCTATACGGTACTAAATCCATAGCTACCAAGGTTCATCTATATACAGTACTAAATCCATAGCTACCGAGGCTTATCTTTACAGTACTAAATCCATAGCTACCGAGGTTTATCTTTCGTTCTCATCCTCAAACTCATCCTTCATCACACACCAACTATTTCGTCTACCCATGTTCTACCCAACATATTTGTAGAGATAAATATATATACAGTTTAACTCATTTAAAACCTATATAAAACTTCAATTCCATGCCCATCTCAAATAGATAAATAATATATAAACACATAGTACGTATTTCATAGAAAATACTTCGTATTTATGTGTTAAAAGAAAGTAACTACACACTCACCTAAACATATACTTAATACATTCAAACATTATTTGTATTATACCCGTGCTTATGAAAGGGACTATACACCCACACATATAAACAACTTTATATTATACACATAGCACGTATTTCATAGCAAATAGTTAATATTTATGTGTAAGATGAAAGTGACCACACACTCACTTGATCAGAAGATGATCGGACAACACTACAGCTCTTCAAGTAGATATTCTTCGGTGAAACCGGGATCACTTCACACACCGGGTTTCTCGCGGAAAGAGCTTTGGCTCAGAAACTCTTTTCTTCTCGGGATCTTTGGGCTTCGGTACTTGCTTCGGGTCTTGGTGTTGATACCGGGGCTTCGGGGGTATTTCTTTGCACGTAAATCGATGCCATACAGGTGAGAGATGAGAAAATGAGCACCCAAACTCGGCTGGCCCTTCAAATCTATTTATAGGGCAAAATCTGCCCTTGCCACATCGTGGCACCTTTTTCCACGTCGTGGGCTTGGTCGTCACTGCATGCGTCATCACAAGTTGCATCTGGGGGACTCCCGGAGGTGTCAGAAGACTGGCCATGTCATGGCACTGCTTGCCACGTCGTGGTATCTGACAATTTTGGGGTTTCGCGCCCCGAACTTCAGAAATTCATAACTTTCGCATACAAACTCCGTTTTCAAAGTTCTTTATATCGACGCGAAGGTGAGATTATGCTCTACAACTCTCTTTTAGACTCACTTGGAAAATTTTGACTTTATTTTTAATATATTATAATTATATTACTTGTATATTATTTTTAGTAGGCCGGGACAGGAAACCTCCGTTATAAACTCATAACTCCTTCGTCTGACGTCCATTTTCGTCTGTATTTCTGTCGTTGCACTACTATCGATGAGATATTCAATTCTCATTTAGATTTTTTTGGATAAATATCGCTCTAACGTAAATTCACTATTTACGTCGCCCTGTGTCGTGTCGGTTCCGTCGCGAAACTTCGACAGGTCATAACTTCTTCGGTATAACTCGGATTTCGGCGTTTTTTATATGTATGGAATCCTTGTAACATATACTATAACTTAGTTAAGATTAATCCTTCTAAATAATCTTCCATCAAAAAGTCATTTTTGATGCTTATCGTCTCTATATTGACTAGCCCGGATCTACGGCCGTTACAATTATCTCCCCCTTAGGATGATTATGTCTCGGAATCATCAACGAAACAGGATTCGTAGACTGACTCCATACGTTATCTCTCCATCCTAAGAAATAACCGTGATGCTCATTCCTTCATCTGCTCTTCTTACTATGATGGACTTTCAATCGTAACCTTCAAGTTACAAAATAAATCCTTATTGTGAACTCCTTCTTCTTCTTAGGATAAATACATTCCTTTATCTATTGTAACAGACCGATGGGTCATGTCCTGATGACCTCTCATCATAGTCGGACTCAATTGATATGACCACTAGGGTCGGAATAACAACCATCTTACTAGTCATTACCGAAACAATGGTAACAACATACTTGAATAAAACGGAATCAATTACTAGCTTCTTGGTAACCTTGCGACTTCCCATGATCCAAGCGTGAGTCCTGTGCTTCCGGTAGTATAGATCTCTACTACCATTCACACCTACTCATACTCGTCCCAAGTATTGTCTCGCAGTCCCCAAATCCTAAAATCACCAAACAATTTAACACATACGAATGTGTCCAATTAATCATAAAAATTTTCCCAGACTCTACGAGGACTTCTTCCATGCGTATCTTCTATCATCAATCATACTTCAACTCGATTGGTGATGGAAATTCTAGATTATGGGACAACTTCAAGAATTACACCAATCATTCCATCATCCTGCCAATCGAAGGTGTACTTCAGACGTACCGTACTCCTCTAAACGTTCCGTTATTTTATCAAACATAAACTAAAGGGAAGACACCACTCTTACGATATCTTCTGATAGGTGTCATTCACTATCATAAGTTTTAATTTCCTCCATATACTCAATTCTCTATGAGTCTTCACCATAACGTTTTGTACATCCAAGTAGACGTTTGGTGCACCGGGCGAGAATTTAAGATAAGAAAGCTTTATTTACGATAGACGTATAAATCTCCTTATCACTCCGAAACACTTACATGCTAGTTCTAATATCGTATCAAACGCGTACAATCCTAAACACATAAGGTCTCCAGATCTGGTCGACAACAGAACACAGATCCGAACAAATAATAGCATATATGGAAAACATATAACATTTAGCACATAAAAGCATTTTAGGCATCATTCCTAAAATATACAAGTGCTCGTGTCTTAAAATATGGTAGACACTCATCTCTGTAACACCGTAAATTTTCAAAACAATTTTTCATTTCCAAAATCACATAATATATCACATCACAAATCAAAAACCATAATCAATTCTATTTTCAAAAACAAATCCCAAGATCTCTACATATAAAAATATCCATCAATGTGTGTGTACGTGTCAAGCCGTCGCCTTCCCACGGTCCTCTCTGGTACCTGAGACATCAAACATAACAACTGTAAGCATAAATGCTTAGTGAGTTCCCCAAAATACCACTTACTACAAATACGCCACTCGAGGCTTACCCGACCCTCTGGTCAAGATGTCTTAGCAGGACCTTCCAGTCCCGCAGCTCGTCGGACCCTCTGGTCCAGTCATAGCTCATTGGGCCCTCTGGCCCGATCTGAATCGTTGGACCCTCCGGTCCGGTCTATATAGTCATACAGCATACAAATAACACATAGCATACAATCTCATAAATAGCACATAATCTCATACGTAGCACATAAGACCCTCTGGTCAACTCATAATACCACTCAAGGTAACGTATAGTGAGAAGACTCACCTCGCGTGTCTTGGTAACTAGTAAAGATCTCAACCACTAGTGCTCGATTTCCCGAGCTATCGTCCTCCTACAATACAAGTGTATTCTTACTTAATACTACTTGACTCTGGCAGACTAATACCACGAAGTCAAACCAGTCAACACTGGTCAACGGTCAACGGTCAACCCGACTCGCCGATTCTGGCATGGACTCGCCGAGTCCCTACAGGAACCCGATTCCCTTTGAATCTCTTCCAACTCAACGAGTCACTCACCCAACTCAGTTACTCAGTCCCTGGTCCGAAGTCTCTGAACAACCCGCACCAACTCGCCGAGTCTGGGATTGGACTCGGCGAGTGCACTCCATGCACAACCTCAAACGACCTTCTAAGGTCAGATCCACTCTAGTAACTCATAGATCCAGTCCCCTTAAGCTTCTTGACCACGTAAAGTCCGAGTCTTGGTGCTCATTAAGCATCAAATAGCTCATTAATGGAGGTTTAGCCTCAAATACATAGATCCCAATCTAAAACCTCCATGGATACACATAAAGCTTGGGCAAGGAGGTGCTCTGGACCTCCATGGGTCTAGATTCAGAGCCATAACTCGCCAAGAGACCATGATAATGCTAGATCTAGCCACAAATGGGTTCAAAAACCCTAAATCTATACGAACATCACAATAACAAAGAAGGATTCGAATGGTACCTCAGATGTGATGTCTTGGACCTTAGTTCTTCAAGAATCCACCCCTCTCTTGCTTCCTCTTGGCTAGATCTTCTCTTCCCTTGCTAGACAACAACTCCAAGAATCAACAATGGCTCCTTCCCTCACTTGAATCACTCAAATGTTCTAGGGTTTCACTCTGGGGACTAATGAGCGCAAATGACGGCCATAAGGCCCTTTAAATAGGCCACAAACCCTAGAAATTAGTGTTTCATTAAACGACGCAGACTCGCCGAGTCCACTAAGGCGACTCGCCGAGTCCGAGCATCAATCCGGATGAGACCCCGCGTCTCAACTCGGCGAGTCATTGCACCAACTCGCCGAGTCCCTTCTCAAAACTCAAAATAAAAAGATTAATTAATATACCTAAAATCCCGGATGTTACAATTCTCCCCCACTAGAATCTGACTTCGCCCTCGAAGTCTCATTCCTGAAATAACTCTGGATGTTGCTCCCGTATCTCCCGCTTCGGTTCCCAAGTCAACTCGGATCCCTTCCGATGCTGCCACTGAACCTGTACCAGAGGCACTTCCTTATTCCTCAGAACCTTGATCTTTTGATCCACAATCACAATTGTTCTCTCTGCGTAGTTCAGGCTCGCATCTACCTGAATATCCTCCAACGGCACCACTGCCGACTCGTCAGCAATACATTTCCTTAACTGCGAGACATGAAAGGTATCATGGATCTGCCCCAACTCAGCAGGTAGGTCCAACCGGTAGGCTACCTTGCCTACCCTAGCAATTACCCTGAAGGGTCCAATGTACCGGGGTCCCAACTTGCCTCCCCTGCTGAATCGTATCACTCCTTTCCAAGGAGAGACCTTTAGGAGCACAAGATCACCGACCTGAAACTCGTGCTCGGACCGACGCCTGTCCGCATAACTCTTCTGGCGACTCTGTTCAGTCAACAACCTCTACCTGACCTGCTGAATCTGCTCGGTCATCTGGAGTACAATCTCCGTGCTACCCATCACCCGCTGCCCCACCTCTCCCCAGCAGATGGGGGTGCGACACCTCCGCCCATACAACAGCTCAAAGGGTGGCATACCAATGCTCGAATGATGGTTGTTGTTATACGAAAACTCTGCTAAAGGTAGGTAGGTGTCCCAGCTCCCTCCGAAATCCATAACACATGCTCGGAGCATATCCTCAAGCGTCTAAATCGTTTGCTCGCTCTGTTCGTCCGTCTGCGGGTGGTATGCGGTACTGAAATGCAATCTCGTACCCAACTCCTCATGAAACTTCTTCCAAAACCTGGAAGTAAAACGCACATCCCGGTCTGAAACAATCGACATCGGAACCCCATGCCGCGATACCACCTCTCTCACATATAATTCCGCCAATTTCTCCGCAGAAGAGGTCTCGCTGATGGCTAGAAAATGAGCGCTCTTCGTCAATCTATCCACGATCACCCAAATCGCATCAACTCCTCTCGCAGTCTTAGGCAATTTGGTGATAAAATCCATGGTAATATGTTCCCACTTCCACTCGGGAATCTCCAACGGTTGCCGCTTACCATGCGGACGCTGGTGCTCGGCCTTAACTTGGCGACAAGTTAGGCACCTCTCGACGAACCAAGCAACATCCCTCTTCATACTGGGCCACCAATACTCCTTCTTTAGGTCCAAATACATCTTGGTAGCCCCAGGATGGATCGAGAACTTCGATCGATGTGCCGCCTCCATCAAAATGGTACGCGTCCCGCCCACAAACGGTACCCAAATCCGACCCTGAAACGTCATAAGTCCCCGACCATTGGTAACGAATTCCGATACCTGACCAACCACCCGCTCCCTCTTTTGATTTTCAGATCTCGTAGCCTCAGCCTGTGCCCCTCGGATGGTGTCCAAAATCGGAGTCGTCACCGTCAACCTCAAACAGATGTCTCGCAATGGGGCACTCTCTGCCCTACGACTCAGGGCGTCGGCTACCACATTAGCCTTGCCCGGGTGGTATAGGATCTCGCAATCATAATACTTTACCACATCCAACCATCTCCTCTGCCGCATGTTCAGATTTGGCTGATCCATCAGGTACTTCAAACTCTTGTGGTCCGTGTATATCGTACACCGAACCACATACAGATAGTGACGCCAGATCTTGAGGGCGAACACCACAGCCCCCAACTCCATATTGTGGGTGGGATATCTCGTCTCATGAGGCTTTAACTGCCTCGATGCATACGCGATCACATGCCCTCTCTGGATCAATACCGCTCCCAACCCCGATATCGATGCGTCACAGTACACCACAAAATCCTCCATCCCTTCCGGCAATGCAAGCACGGGAGATTCGCACAATCTCTGGCGAAGGGTCTCAAATGAGGTCTGCTGCTCCGGACCCCATGAGAAAGTAACACCCTTCCGGGTTAACTTGGTAAGTGGCACAGCAATTTTGGAGAAGTCCCTGATAAATCTCCGATAGTAGCCTGCCATCCCCAAGAAACTCCGGATCTCCATAGGTGACCTCGGCACTTCCCAACTCATCACGGCCTCGATCTTGGCCGGGTCAACCAATATCCCATTCTGGTTAACGAGATGCCCTAAGAACTGGACCTCCCGTAACCAAAAATCGCACTTGGAGAATTTGGTGAATAGCCTCTCCGACCTCAGAACCCCGAGGAGCTCCCTCAAATGCTCCTCATGCTGCTCTCTGGTCCTCGAATACACCAGGATGTCATCAATGAATACAATGACTGAACGATCCAACATCGGCCTACACACCCTATGCATGAGATCCATGAACGTCGCCGGTGCATTGGTGAGCCCGAATGGCATCACCACGAACTCGTAATGCCCGTAACGAGTCCTAAACGCCGTCTTCTGGATATCCTCATCCCGAACTCTCATCTGGTGATATCCCGATCTCAAGTCAATCTTGGAGAACCAAGACGCCCCCTGCAACTGATCGAATAGATCGTCGATCCTTGGCAACGGATAACGGTTCTTGACCGTCAACTTGTTCAACTCCCGGTAATCAATGCACATCCGGTGTGAACCATCCTTTTTCTTGACAAAAAGGATCGGCGCTCCCCAGGGAGAGCTACTGGGACGGATGAACCCTTTCCCCAACAGCTCTTGCAGCTGTGAGGATAACTCCTGCATCTCTGGCGGTGCCAGCCGATATGGCGCCTTAGCGATAGGCGCAGCCCCGGGAATCAAATCGATACGAAACTCCACTTGCCTCTCGGGAGGTACGCCCGGCAACTCCTCGGGGAACACGTCCCGGAACTCACGCACTATCGGCACATCATCCACTGAACTTGGCCTCCCAACGGCCTCTCGTATATCCGTCACATAGGCCACAAATCCCTTGCAGCCCTGCTGCAAACTCCGCCTCGCTCTGGCAGCCGAACAGAATACCGAACCACCACGAGTCCCTTCGCCATAAACTGTCAGCACTCCCCCACTAGGATCTCAGATCGTCACCAACTGACGCTCGCAATCTATGACATCCTCGAAACGGCTCAACCAATCCATACCTACTACGACACAAACATCCCCCATAGCAATCGGAATCAAATCAATCGGGAACTCCACCCCGAAGATCTCTAGCACGCATCCACGTATCACCTCGGTAGCACATACATCACGCTCATCTGCTATGGAAACCCGCAGAGGTCGACTCAACGCCTCTCTCGGAATACTAATGTGCCGACTAAAAGCTAAAGATATGAAAGACCGACTCGCACCCGAGTCGAATAAAACCAATGCAGGCACAGAACTCACAAGAAAAGTACCTACGCATAACACATAGCAATTACAATAGCATAAACTCAACATAAAATAGATAAAGATTACATACCCGCCACGACGTCAGGTGCTGTGCGGACCTCTTCCGCAGTCAGCTGGAAGGCTCTCCCCCTAGCCTTCGGTGCTTCGGCCTTCACTGGCCGGGTCTCGGTAGCTCGAACCACAGGTGCAGATCCCTGCACTGATCTCTGAAGCTGGGGGCACTCGGCCTTCCGATGGCCGGTCTGGTTGCAATGGAAGCAAACTGAGAACCCCTTCGGACAGTCCCTCGCAAAATGTCCTTCCTTCCCGCATTTGTAGCATACCCCAGTCTTGCACGGCCCGTCATGGCTCTTGTCGCACTTCCCACAAGTGCAGCCCCTCGAACTGACTGTCCTTGAATCAGCGGGCTTTGCCCGCTTGGCGGCCGGCTGCGACTGTGCCGGTCGCCGATCACACCTCTGCAACTCAGTCTCCTCCCTCGCATGTGTCTCAAGCTCGATCTCCCTCTTCCTGGCATTCGCCTGGAGCTCGGAAAATGTTTGATAAGTCGAATTCGCCACGAACTCACGGATGTCCCTCCTCAAGATGCTCAGATAACGGCTCATGCGAGCCTGCTCAGTGGACACCAACTCCGGGCAAAACAGCGCCCGCTCATGAAACATCCTCGTAACCACTGTCACCGACTCGGTCCCCTGCTTGAGGGTCAGAAACTCCTGACCTAAACGTTCCTTCTCCACCTGGGGAACATACTCGTCACGAAACATCGCAGTAAACCTCTCCCAGGTCACTGCAGTCAGCTCAGCTGTAGAATAGCTCGCGGTCACGAATCTCCACCAGTCCATCGCCCCCAAGCGAAGCTGGTTGAGTGCGAATCACACCCTCAAGTGCTCCGGACACGAGCACATATAGAAACATCCCTCCATGTCTGATATCCACCTCATAGCGGCGATCAGATCCTGTGTACCATCGAACTCCGGTGGTTTCGTGTTGCTGAACTCTCGGTACAGCAACGAATCACCACCCTGGGGTCTCGCAGCAGCAACAGCTGCGGTGGCTGCATCAACAGCAGCATCAGTCAAAGCAGCATAACGCTCGTCAAACGTCTCGATCAGTGTGGTCTTAATAGACCCAAACATCTCCGGAATCTCGGCTCTGATGGCAGCGGCCACCTTCTCATGGATGATCCGACGGATCTCCTCATCGCTCACCCCACTGCTCTCGGGGTTATGGCGTGTCCCAAACATGATCAACCTCTGAAATACAACATAAGAAATATCAGGAATACTCTCGAGTATACTCACACTCGATAACTCAAACATCCTCTCTCCTGGTACCCCCAAGGATTCTGACTTGGACTGCGCACCAATCCGGTGTCTTCGATAGTACGGGCCCAATACTATCGTCCACATCGAATCGATATACAACCCAAGTCCTCCTCCTAGGATCCCAAATCGTAAACACTCTACTCTCGCTATGCACTGGCTACTCTCAATAGCCCTCCCCTGAGTTCCTCACTGCTACCTACTCTCTCAAAGTGTCTCCTAGTAGCAGCAATCTCATAAGCTAAGGCATCACAAATCAGGCCCACTCTAGTCCGAATAGGGATACCTAGCCTCTCTAACATGCACCACATAATATCTCATAAATCATAACATATAATGTAAAGGTATTTTGGGGATTCACCGTTCGGGCGCTGGCTGACCGTACACACCTTCCACTCTGCTCGCTTCCCAAAACCTCTTTTTCTTTTTAGAAAATTTTAGTTTTTACTTGAAAATTTCTCAAATCCTCGGTTTGAGTTCAAATACGCCCGAAGGTGCATCCGAATCCCTCAAACCAAGGCTCTGATACCAACTTGTAACACCGTAAATTTTCAAAACAATTTTTCATTTCCAAAATCACATAATATATCACATCACAAATCAAAAACCATAATCAATTATGTTTTCAAAAACAAATCCCAAGATCTCTACATATAAAAATCTCCATCAATGTGTGTGTACGTGTCAAGCCGTCGCCTTCCCACGGTCCTCGCTGGTACCTGAGACATCAAACATAACAACTGTAAGCATAAATGCTTAGTGAGTTCCCCAAAATACCACTTACTACAAATACGCCACTCGAGGCTAACCCGACCCTCTGGTCAAGATGTCTCAGCGGGACCTTCTAGTCCCGTAGCTCGTCGGACCCTCTGGTCCTGTCATAGCTCATTGGGCCCTCTGGCCAGATCTGAATCGTTTTACCCTCCGGTCCGGTCCATATAGTCATACAGCATACAAATAACACATAGCATACAATCTCATAAATAGCACATAATCTCATACGTAGCACATAAGACCCTCTGGTCAACTCATAATACCACTCAAGGTAACGTATAGTGAGAAGACTCACCTCGCGTGTCTCGGTAACTCGTAAAGCTCTCAACCACTAGTGCTCGATTTCCCGAGCTATCGTCCTCCTACAATACAAGTGTATTCTTACTTAATACTACTTGACTCTGGCTGACTAATACCACGAAGTCAAACCAGTCAATACTGGTCAACGGTCAACGGTCAACCCGACTCGCCGAGTCTGGCGTGGACTCGCCGAGTCCCTACAGGAACCCGATTCCCTCTGAATCTCTTCCAACTCACCGAGTCACTCACCCGACTCGGTTACTCAGTCCCTGGTCCGAAGTCTCTGAACAACCCGCACCAACTCGCCGAGTCTGGGATTGGACTCGGCGAGTGCACTCCATGCACAACCTCAAACGACCTTCTAAGGTCAGATCCACTCTAGTAACTCATAGATCCAGTCCCCTTAAGCTTATTCACCACATAAAGTCCGAGTCTTGGTGCTCATTAAGCATCAAATAGCTCATTAATGGAGGTTTAGCCTCAAATACATAGATCCCAATCTAAAACCTCCATGGATGCACATAAAGCTTGGGCAAGGAGGTGCTCTGGACCTCCATGGGTCTAGATTTAGAGCCATAACTCGCAAAGGGACCATGATGATGCTAGATCTAGCCACAAATGGGTTCAAAAACCCTAAATCTATACGAACATCACAATAACAAAGAAGGATTCGAATGGTACCTCAGATGTGATGTCCTGGACCTTAGTTCTTCAAGAATCCACCCCTCTCTTGCTTCCTCTTGGCTAGATCTTCTCTTCCCTTGCTAGACAACAACTCCAAGAATCAACAATAGCTCCTTCCCTCACTTGAATCACTCAAATGTTCTAGGGTTTCACTCTGGGGACTAATGAGCGCAAATGACGGCCATAAGGCCCTTTAAATAGGCCACAAACCCAAGAAATTAGGGTTTCATTAAACGACGCAGACTCGCCGAGTCCACTAAGGCGACTCGCCGAGTCCGAGCATCAATCCGGATGAGAACCCGCGTCTCAACTCGGCGAGTCTACGCACCAACTCGCCGAGTCCCTTCTCAAAACTCAAAATAAAAAGATTAATTAATATACATGAAATCCCGAATGTTACAATTCTCCCCCACTAGAATATGACTTCGCCCTCGAAGTCTCATTCCTGAAATAACTCTGGATGCTGCTCCCGCATCTCCCGCTTCGGTTCCCAGGTCAACTCGGATCCCTTCCGATGTTGCCACTGAACCTGTACCAGAGGCACTTCCTTGTTCCTCAGAACCTTGATCTTTCGATCCACAATCACAACTGGTCTCTCTGCGTAGTTCAGGCTCGCATCTACCTGAATATCCTCCAACGGCACCACTGCCGACTCGTCGGCAATACATTTCCTCAACTGCGAGACATGAAAGGTATCATGGATCTGCCCCAACTCAGCAGGTAGGTCCAACCGGTAGGCTACCCTACCTACCCTAGCAATTACCCTGAAGGGTCCAATGTACCGGGGTCCCAACTTGCCTCTCCTCCTGAATCGTATCACTCCTTTCCAAGGAGAGACCTTTAGGAGCACAAGATCACCGACCTGAAACTCGAGCTCGGACCGACGCCTGTCCGCATAACTCTTCTGGCGACTCTGTTCGGTCAACAACCTCTGCCTGACCTGCTGAATCTGCTCGGTCGTCTGGAGTACAATCTCCGTGCTACTCATCACCCGCTGCCCCACCTCTCCCCAGCAGATGGGGGTGCGACACCTCCGCCCATACAACAGCTCAAAGGGTGGCATACCAATGCTCGAATGATGGCTCTTGTTATACGAAAACTCTGCTAAAGGTAGGTAGGTGTCCCAGCTCCCTCCAAAATCCATAACACATGCTCGGAGCATATCCTTAAGCGTCTGAATCGTTCGCTCGCTCTGTTCGCCTGTCTGCGGGTGGTATGCGGTACTGAAATGCAATCTCGTAGCCAACTCCTCATGAAACTTCTTCCAAAACCTGGAAGTAAAACGCACATCCCAGTCTGAAACAATCGACATCGGAACCCCATGCCGCGATACCACCTCTCTCACATATAATTCCGCCAATTTCTCCGCAGAAGAGCTCTCGTTGATGGCTAGAAAATGAGCGCTCTTCGTCAATCTATCCACGATCACCCAAATCGCATCAACTCCTCTCGCAGTCTGAGGCAATTTGGTGATAAAATCCATGGTAATCTGTTCCCACTTCCACTCGGGAATCTCCAACGGTTGCAGCTTACCATGCGGACGCTGGTGCTCGGCCTTAACTTGGCGACAAGTTAGGCACCTCTCGACGAACCAAGCAACATCCCTCTTCATATAGGGCCACCAATACTCCTTCTTTACGTCCAAATACATCTTGGTAGCCCCAGGATGGATCGAGAACTTCGATCGATGTGCCTCCTCCATCAAAATGTTACGCGTCCCGCCCACAAACGGTACCCAAATCCGACCCTGAAACGTCGTAAGTCCCCGACCATTGGTAACGAATTCCGATACCTGACCAACCACCCGCTCCCTCTTTTGATTTTCAGATCTCGCAACCTCAGCCTGAGCCCCTCGGATGGTGTCCAAAATCGGAGTCGTCACCGTCAACCTCAAACAGATGTCTCGCAATGGGGCACTCTCTGCCCTACGACTCAGGGCGTCGGCTACCACATTAGCCTTGCCCGGGTGGTACAGGATCTCGCAATCATAATCCTTTACCACATCCAACCATCTCCTCTGCCGCATGTTCAGATTTGGCTGATCCATCAGGTACTTCAAACTCTTGTGGTCCGTGTATATCGTACACCGAACCCCATACAGATAGTGACGCCAGATCTTGAGGGCGAACACCACAGCCCCCAACTCCATATTGTGGGTGGGATATCTCGTCTCATGAGGCTTTAACTGCCTCGATGCATACGCGATCACATGCCCTCTCTGGATCAATACCGCTCCCAACCCCGATATCGATGCGTCACAGTACACCACAAAATCCTCCATCCCTTCCGGCAATGCAAGCACGGGAGATTCGCACAATCTCTGGCGAAGGGTCTCAAATGAGGTCTGCTGCTCCGGACCCCATGAGAAAGTAACACCCTTCCGGGTTAACTTGGTAAGTGGCACAGCAATTTTGGAGAAGTCCCTGATAAATCTCCGATAGTAGCCTGCCATCCCCAAGAAACTCCGGATCTCCATAGGTGACCTCGGCACTTCCCAACTCATCACGGCCTCGATCTTGGCCGGGTCAACCAATATCCCATTCTGGTTAACGAGATGCCCTAAGAACTGGACCTCCCGTAACCAAAAATCGCACTTGGAGAATTTGGTGAATAGCCTCTCCGACCTCAGAACCCCGAGGAGCTCCCTCAAATGCTCCTCATGCTGCTCTCTGGTCCTCGAATACACCAGGATGTCATCAATGAATACAATGACTGAACGATCCAACATCGGCCTACACACCCTGTGCATGAGATCCATGAACGTCGCCGGTGCATTGGTGAGCCCGAATGGCATCACCACGAACTCGTAATGCCCGTAACGAGTCCTAAACGCCGTCTTCTGGATATCCTCATCCCGAACTCTCATCTGGTGATATCCCGATCTCAAGTCAATCTTGGAGAACCAAGACGCCCCCTGCAACTGATCGAATAGATCGTCGATCCTTGGCAACGGATAATGGTTCTTGACCGTCAACTTGTTCAACTCCCGGTAATCAATGCACATCCGGTGTGAACCATCCTTTTTCTTGACAAAAAGGATCGGCGCTCCCTAGGGAGAGCTACTGGGACGGATGAACCCTTTCCCCAACAGCTCTTGCAGCTGTGAGGATAACTCCTGCATCTCTGGCGGTGCCAGCCGATATGGCGCCTTAGCGATAGGCGCAGCCCCGGGAATCAAATCGATACGAAACTCCACTTGCCTCTCGGGAGGTACGCCCGGCAACTCCTCGGGGAACACGTCCCGGAACTCACGCACTATCGGCACATCATCCACTGAACTTGGCCTCCCAACGGCCTCTCGTATATCCGTCACATAGGCCACAAATCCCTTGCAGCCCTACTGCAAACTCCGCCTCGCTCTGGCAGCCGAACAGAATACCGAACCACCACAAGTCCCTTCGCCATAAACTGTCAGCACTCCCCCACTAGGATCTCAGATCGTCACCAACTGACGCTCGCAATCTATGACATCCCCGAAACGGCTCAACCAATCCATACCTACTACGACATAAACATCCCCCATAGCAATCGGAATCAAATCAATCGGGAACTCCACCCCGAAGATCTCTAGCACGCATCCACGTATCACCTCGGTAGCACATACATCACGCTCATCTGCTATGGAAACTCGCAGAGGTCGACTCAATGCCTCTCTCGGAATACTAATGTGCCGACTAAAAGCTAAAGATATGAAAGACTGACTCGCACCCGAGTCGAATAAAACCAATGCAGGCACAGAACTCACAAGAAAAGTACCTACGCATAACACATAGCAACTACAATAGCATAAACTCAACATAAAATAGATAAAGATTACATACCCGCCACGACGTCAGGTGCTGTGCGGACCTCTTCCGCAGTCAGCTGGAAGGCTCTCCCCCTAGCCTTCGGTGCTTCGGCCTTCACTGGCCGGGTCTCGGTAGCTCGAACCACAGGTGCAGATCCCTGCACTGATCTCTGAAGCTGGGGTCACTCGGCCTTCCGATGGCCGGTCTGGTTGCAATGGAAGCAAACTGAGAACCCCTTCGGACAGTCCCTCGCAAAATGTCCTTCCTTCCCGCATTTGTAGCATTCCCCAGTCTTGCACGGCCCGTCATGGCTCTTGTTGCACTTCCCACAAGTGCAGCCCCTCGAACTGACTGTCCTTGAATCAGCGGGCTTTGCCCGCTTGGCGGCCGGCTGCAACTGTGCCGGTCGCCGATCACCCCTCTACAACTCAGTCTCCTCCCTCGCATGTGTCTCAAGCTCGATCTCCCTCTTCCTGCCATTCGCCTAGAGCTCAGAAAATGTTTGATAAGTCAAGTTCGCCACGAACTCACGGATGTCCCTCCTCAAGATGCTCAGATAACGGCTCATGCGAGCCTGCTCAGTGGACACCAACTCCGGGCAAAACAGCGCCCGCTCATGAAACATCCTCGTAACCACTGTCACCGACTCGGTCCCCTGCTTGAGGGTCAGAAACTCCTGACCTAAACGTTCCCTCTCCACCTGGGGAACATACTCGTCACGAAACATCGCAGTAAACCTCTCCCAGGTCACTGCAGTCAGCTCAGCTGTAGAATAGCTCGCGGTCACGAATCTCCACCAGTCCTTCGCCCCCAAGCGAAGCTGGTTGAGTGCGAATCACACCCTCAAGTGCTCCGGACACGAGCACATATAGAAACATCCCTCCATGTCTGATATCCACCTCATAGCGGCGATCAGATCCTGTGTACCATCGAACTCCGGTGGTTTCGTGTTGCTGAACTCTCGGTACAGCAACGAATCACCACCCTGGGGTCTTGCAGCAGCAACAGTTGCGGTGGCTACAGCAACAGCAGCATCAGTCAAAGCAGCATAACGCTCGTCAAACGTCTCGATCAGTGTGGTCTTAATAGACCCAAACATCTCCGGAATCTCGGCTCTGATGGCAGCGGCCACCTTCTCATGGATGATCCGACGGATCTCCTCATCGCTCACCCCACTGCTCTCGGGGTTATGGCGTGTCCCAACCATGATCAACCTCTGAAATACAACATAAGAAATATCAGGAATACTCTCGAGTATACTCACACTCGATAACTCAAACATCCTCTCTCCTGGTACCCCCAAGGATTCTGACTTGGACTGCGCACCAATCCGGTGTCTTCGATAGTACGGGCCCAATACTATCGTCCACATCGAATCGATATACAACCCAAGTCCTCCTCCTAGGATCCCAAATCGTAAACACTCTACTCTCGCTATGCACTGGCTACTCTCAATAGCCCTCCCCTGAGTTCCTCACTGCTACCTACTCTCTCAAAGTGTCTCCTAGTAGCAGCAATCTCATAAGCTAAGGCATCACAAATCAGGCCCACTCTAGTCCGAATAGGGATACCTAGCCTCTCTAACATGCACCACATAATATCTCATAAATCATAACATATAATGTAAAGGTATTTTGGGGATTCACCGTTCGGGCGCTGGCTGACCGTACACACCTTCCACTCTGCTCGCTTCCCAAAACCTCTTTTTCTTTTTAGAAAATTTTAGTTTTTACTTGAAAATTTCTCAAATCCTCGGTTTGAGTTCAAATACGCCCGAAGGTGCATCCGAATCCCTCAAACCAAGGCTCTGATACCAACTTGCAACACCGTAAATTTTCAAAACAATTTTTCATTTCCAAAATCACATAATATATCACATCACAAATCAAAAACCATAATCAATTCTGTTTTCAAAAACAAATCCCAAGATCTCTACATATAAAAATCTCCATCAATGTGTGTGTACGTGTCAAGCCGTCGCCTTCCCACGGTCCTCGCTGGTACCTGAAACATCAAACATAACAACTGTAAGCATAAATGCTTAGTGAGTTCCCCAAAATACCACTTACTACAAATATGCCACTCGAGGCTAACCCGACCCTCTGGTCAAGATGTCTCAGCGGGACCTTCCAGTCCCGCAGCTCGTCGGACCCTCTGGTCCAGTCATAGCTCATTGGGCCCTCTGGCCCGATCTGAATCGTTGGACCCTCCGGTCCGGTCTATATAGTCATATAGCATATAAATAACACATAGCATACAATCTCATAAATAGCACATAATCTCATACGTAGCACATAAGACCCTCTGGTCAACTCATAATACCACTCAAGGTAACGTATAGTGAGAAGACTCACCTCGCGTGTCTCGGTAACTCATAAAGCTCTCAACCACTAGTGCTCGATTTCCCGAGCTATCATCCTCCTACAATACAAGTGTATTCTTACTTAATACTACTTGACTCTGGCTGACTAATACCACGAAGTCAAACCAGTCAACGGTCAACGGTCAACCCGACTCGCCGAGTCTGGCGTGGACTCGCCGAGTCCCTACAGGAACCCGATTCCCTCTGAATCTCTTCCAACTCACCGAGTCACTCACCCGACTCGGTTACTCAGTCCCTGGTCCGAAGTCTCTGAACAACCCGCACCAACTCGCCGCGTCTGGGATTTGACTCGGCGAGTGCACTCCATGCACAACCTCAAACGACCTTCTAAGGTCAGATCCACTCTAGTAACTTATAGATCCAGTCCCCTTAAGCTTATTGACCACGTAAAGTCCGAGTCTTGGTTCTCATTAAGCATCAAATAGCTCATTAATGGAGGTTTAGCCTCAAATACATAGATCCTAATCTAAAACCTCCATGGATGCACATAAAGCTTGGGCAAGGAGGTGCTCTGGACCTCTATGGGTCTAGATTCAGAGCCATAACTCGCCAAGGGACCATGATGATGCTAGATCTAGCCACAAATGGATTCAAAAACCCTAAATCTATATGAACATCACAATAACAAAGAAGGATTCGAATGGTACCTCAGATGTGATGTCCTGGACCTTAGTTCTTCAAGAATCCACCCCTCTCTTTCTTCCTCTTGGCTAGATCTTCTCTTCCCTTGCTAGACAACAACTCCAAGAATCAACAATGGCTCCTTCCCTCACTTGAATCACTCAAATGTTCTAGGGTTTCACTCTAGGGACTAATGAGCGCAAATGACGGCCATACGGCCCTTTAAATAGGCCACAAACCCGAAAAATTAGGGTTTCATTAAACGACGCAGACTCGCCGAGTCCACTAAGGTGACTCGCCGAGTTCGAGCATCAATCCGGATGAGAACCCGCGTCTCAACTCGGTGAGTCTACGCACCAACTCGCTGGGTCCCTTCTCAAAATTCAAAATAAAAAGATTAATTAATATACCTAAAATCCCGGATGTTACAATCTCACAATCATTGCTTAGCATTCTAAGGTTAAGTCTAGAAATCCTACAAATTCCTAGTTCGCTTAGAAAAGACCGATTTGTTTATGCTTTGTTTTATAAAATCAGAGTAAATTCTTTTGATTTAAAAGAGTTGCAGAATTTGTTCCCAAAAAAAATATGATAAAATTTATCAAAACGTTTCTCAAAGACAACGTATTTTCATTAAATAATAAAACCTCAGGATGTCATGTTCCGATACAGACCAAAAGCATAAACAATATTAAATAGACCTTACAACAGTTATTTATAACTACTGATCTATATTCCAAAATCTCTCGTCAAGTCCACCAACTTATACTCTTGTGTCATTACATGTAATGCAAAGAAAACTGAGTGGGTCAGGCTTGGGAGCCTGGTGAGCATATAGGGTTTTCAACCCACAATATTATATCTTTTATATATATATATATATATATATATATATATATATATATATATATATATATATATATATTCAATCATCACACGATCATTCCAATTACCCATCCTCATTATCTTCCTTACTCTTAGCGGTCTACCCTAAGAGTCATCTATCTGTTCACTCCGTAATAGGCACTAAGACAATAGCTGTCAGGATTCTTTATTAGGCACTAAGACAATAGCTGCCAAGGTTCTTTCGTAAAGCACTAATTCCATAGCTTCTATGGTTCATTCATCGGATACTAAATCCATAGCTAACAGTGTAGGTACTAATTCCATAGCTACCAACGTTTATCTAACAGGTACTAAGTCCATAGCTATCATCGTCTATCTAACAGTACTAAATCCATAACTACCAACGTTCGTCTATATGGTACTAAATCCTTAGCTACCAAGGTTCATCTATATACAGTACTAAATCCATAGCTACCGAGGCTTATCTTTATAGTACTAAATCCATAGCTACCGAGGTTTATCTTTCGTCTCATTCTCAATCTCATCCTTCATCACACACCAACTATTTCGTCTACCCACGTTCTACCCAACATATTTGTAGAGATAAATACATATACAGCTTAACTCATTTAAAACCTATATAAAACTTCAATTCCATGCCCATCTCAAATAGACAAATAATATATAAACACATAGCACGTATTTCATAGAAAATACTTCGTATTTATGTGTTAAAAGAAAGTAACTACACACTCACCCAAACATATACTTAATACATTCAAACATTACTTGTATTATACTCGTGTTTATGAAAGGGACTATACACCCACACATATAAACAACTTTATATTATACACATAGCACATATTTCATAGCAGATACTTAATATTTATGTGTAAGATGAAAGTGACCACACACTCACTTGATCAAAAGATGATCGGACAGCACTACGGCTCTTCAAGTAGATATTCTTCGGTGAAACAGGGATCACTTCACACACCGGGTTTCTCGCGGATAGAGCTTCGGCTCGGAGACTCTTTTCTTCTCGGGATCTTCGGGCTTCGGTACTTGCTTCGGGTCTCGAGGTTGATACCGGGGCTTCAGGGGTATTTCTTTGCTCGTAAATCGATGCCATATAGGTGAGAGATGAGAGAATGAGCAACCAAACTCGGCTGGCCCTTTAAATCTATTTATAGGGCAAAATCTACCCTTGCCACATCGTGGCACCTTTTTCCACGTCGTGGGCTTGGTCGTCACTGCATGTGACTGGCCACGTCGTGGCACTACTTGCCACGTCGTGGTATCTGACAGTTTTGGGGTTTCGCGCCCTGAACTTCAGAAATTCATGACTTTCGCATACGAACTCCGTTTTCGACGTTCTTTATATCGACGCGAAGGTGAGATTATGCTCTACAACTCTCGTTTAGAGTCCATTGGATAATTTTGACTTTATTTTTAATTTATAATAATTATATTACTTATATATTATTTTTAGTAGGCCGGGACAGGAAAACTCCGTTATAAACTCATAACTCCTTCGTCTGACGTCCGTTTTCGTCCGTCTTTCCGTTGTTGCACTACTATCGATGAGATCTTCAATTCTCATTTAGATTGTTTTGGATAAATATCGCTCTAACGTAAATTCACTATTTACGTCGCGTTGTGTCGTGTCGTTTCTGTCGCGAAACTTCGACAGGTCATAACTTCTATGTTATAACTCGGATTTCGGCGTTCTTTATATGTACGGAATCCTTGTAACATACACTATAACTTAGTTAAGATTAATCCTTCTAAATAATCTTCCATAAAAAAGTCATTTTTGATGCTTATCGTCTCTAAATTGACTAGCCCGGATCTACGGGCGTTACACACAAGTACAAATAGGCCCCTTGCCTTGTGAAAATCGGATCTATGCTTCAAGAAACCCTAGAGGGCCAATTTCATCCTCTCTCCTAAGTCTTCCTTTGCAAGAGTGTTTGTGACTCCATTAGAGGTGTGACACTTGGGGCACTAGGCTTTCAAATCCAAGATCAAGAAGGATTATACTTGTTATTGCTACATAACAAGAAATGTAAGCTTCTAACCCTAGTTCAAATGTTCATTTTGAATTGTGTATGCTAGTCCATAGGGTTTTAGCTCTGGATGATTATTATTGCATGTACAATTAGAGAAAACCTAGATCCAAAGCAATTAAGGGTCCATGTACACCATAGGAATGATGTTATGTTCAAAACCCATTATTCCAGGCACTCATACAAATACACTAGTACAACATACAAATTACAAAAACATTCATGATATAGTTTTATTTATTAATAAGAGTACGATTCGCTATTTTAGAGTACAGTAACAAAATACATTTTGGTCTTATGGCCTAAGACTACATTTCATTCACTAAAGAAAATATTGGATTTTCTGGAAGAACACTATAACATTTACAAAGAACCAATACAAGCTTTCCATCTGAAAAACATACTTATGAAGTCACCAACTTAAATATTGATACATTTTCAAAACCACTTGTATTCTCAGGGAACCGGTAGACAGGTACACTCACAGGTTTCGAGAAGACGGAGCTTTGTAGAGTCACCACTTTTATACTTTTGTTATACACTTTTCATGTCATACAAACTATGTATTGAACAAATGTAAACGCTATATTTTATCAATGTAATGGTTGTGTTTGCTTTGATTACTATTATACAATCGTTGTGACACTGTACCTGACGTCCTCCGCCCCCGAACGTTTCAACCATTCCGTTTTGGGGGTGTGACAATGGATTATAATCATTCTCTCTACCCATGTGTTGTTTCCCGATTTTCGATTTATGACGAACGACTAATTGAACAAATCAAATCAATCTAGGCTTAGCCAAGCGCTTAGGGTTGTCATCACTAAATCATCGAGGGGCCCACAGTTATCGATTTTATCCCTCTTAGGGTAAAAGGAACAGATAAAATTTGACTCATATGCTTGCTCTATTTACTCATCAAATCACACACAATAATATGTTTTATAACACCAAGTTACTCGAGCGTTTACATATCAATGTGCAACCAACTTGTAAATTACAACTATATGTCTCTGTTTCAAGAATATAAGATATTATCGTCTCACAATCACTCGTGATAAAATCCATGAATTGATTCAGATGAGCGTGGGTTTAATCCAATACTCAAATCTTATTACAGGAGTACTCATGAACACTAAAACAAAATTTGGCTATCTCTAAGCACTTAGACAATCTACAGTCAGATTCATGACAATCTTACCTCATTCCCTACTTCTAAAGTATGATTGACTGTGATAACAAAACGATTCCAAGGAAGCGAAGTCTCAAATTCTAACTACATTCCTTTGAACATCCTTCTTGCACAAATACATACTTAATATACATCTCCCATTATGGAAACCTTTCGGAATGGCAACTTCGCAACCAATGCCCCTTCTCTTAGCAGTAGAAACAAACAAACTCTTTCGGAATGGCACACGGGACTATCTCAGACTTAGCCTTTCTCTTTTCCATTTGGAAGACCAGACTTTTATGGACTTTCAATGTTTCCATTGTCAATGCTCAAGGAAGTTTGGGAATTAGATTTTCGAATAAATTTTGCTTTACCAGTATGCCAAATCATTTCTGATTCAGCAGCAATTAGTAAATAGGTAAGATCGATGAGGGTCACGTTGTTGTCTGTTATATAGTAATCTTTAATGAACTCACTATATGACTTAGGAAGTGATTGAAGAACCAAGTTAACAGCCAACTTCCTCGAAACAATGACTCCTAACATTCTCAGCCTAGCAATGTGTGACTTCATCTCTAAGACATGTGCACACACAAACCTTCCATTTTGGTGTTTGCTTGCCAATAGGGTTTTAGTGACCTTGAACTTTTCAAGTCGACGAACACGTGGGCCATGGAGAATAATTGGAGGAGGTGGAGGAAGTAAAGTATGATTTATGGGAACATCATCTTCATGAGGAAAGCTTTTTCCAAAAGATTCGGGAAGACCATAGTTGTCAGAATTAGACATCTACAAGGGAGAAATTCAAGTTTAGCTGATTGAAGTCCTTAATATAACACCTAAATGAAATATTAAGGCTAGGACCCAACACAATAATTCATAATTCGCAAGAGGGATGTTGTAATCTAATTGTAAACTATTTGTCAATAGGTAAATGATGATTTACCAATTCCACCACGAAAACGAAAATTTTAAATGAATTAAGTTTTAAATGAAACTCCTAGATCTTTTTGTCACAACTAGGAATTCTAATGCTTTTTTAAACATTAACAATGATGATATTTGTGACTAAAACTTGAAAGCATGTATGACGTTTATTCAGTGACAACAAAATTCCATCAAACACTCTATGCAAACACTTCAAATGGTCAACAAAAGATTGGAAACCCTAAAAATCCTGTTTTAAGTCCATTATGGACTAGGATTTCCTTATTGGGCCTAATGGACCAATAAGCTTCCAATCTGACTATTTTGGGCTTAGGACCATTAAATGGGCCCTAATTGGACCCACTTTCATGAAACTTAACATTTTGGGCTATAATGGATCCAAAATGAATTGGTTTACATTAATGGGCCTTACTGGGCCATAATTGATTCAATTAGCTTTCATGGACCATAAATCCATCCTTTTATACAAAATTGGGCCGTGAACACCCCTAAAAGCCCAATGGGCCGAAAATACCAAGTTGGGTCTTATAACTTCGAACTAAGATAATTAATGGCCCAACACTATGCAACTCTTTCCTTCTAGCCCAAGCTCTCGACCCAACAAAAAAGAAAAAAAAAAGAAAAGAGATTAAGAGAGTTGACTTTTGTGTTGACACCTCATTTTTATTTGGTGGATAACTAGGCACATTACACTCCAAACATCCAATCCCTCTCATGTTCCCATGAAAACTCATCTCTCTCTTTCTTTTTCTCTTCTCGGTCGAATGCAACACACACACACACACATCTTTAAACTTCCTTCAAACTCTCTTAAGCTCTCAAGAACAACTCCTCTTTCATTTCCTCAAAATTTCGAGATTTAGGATGTTTCCAAGGGGATTTTTCACCACAATCACTATTATTGGTAAGTTATTATCAAAAACAAACATCTTCTTTCATTTTAACACCAAGAACTCCTTCTTAGATAGTTTTATTCCATGATCACACCTTAGAAGCTCCATAAGCTCGAGATCCACATCAAGGTGTTGCTAGGACCAAAAATCTTCTACATATCTTCTTCAAAACCGAAAAACCTAAGCAAGGCGAGTTCATACCCCTTGTTTTTGGTTTTTACTTGTTTTTGGGGGGAGAATACAAGTATTACGTGATGATCTATGTGTGTTTGCATGCTATATGTAAATTCTTTAGTTTTTGGTTGTGATAATATGTAATATTTGTTATATTTCAAGATCTATAACAAAAAGGGTGAAAGAATCATGAACAAAAACTTAATAAACAAACATACATCATAGATCTAAGGGTTCTTAAGTTTAAAAAGTGAAAAACAAAACCAAAGAACCTTACAAGTGTCATTTTTGTAAAAATAACAAGGATTGGGTGTAAATTGTTACTTTTTTGTTTTTATGGGGGTTATAAGTTGTTTATTAGTATAAAAGCTGATTTTTATGAAAACCATAATTTTCAAAGGGTCAAAAACATAAAATTTGGCATATTGGGCTTTAAATTGGGTCTCGCGAGTTTTTGGGCCCAAGGTTGCAAAAAAATGAAATCTTGAGGTGCTAAAATGAAAAACTTAACAAACTATGAGTCTAAAACGTAAATAAACTTTTTTCAGGGATTGACAATGAATTTATTACTAAATCAAAATAAAAATGCAAAGTTTTTGATTTTGGGGTCAAAATTGTAAAACTTACGGAAATTGGGCCAAAAATGTAACTTTTTGCAAATAAAGGCTGGAAATGACAAATGCAATAGTTTTGGACTAAAATTACTATTCAAATAAAGTTTTGGTGGAAAATGTCAATAAAAATGGTTTAAGGACCAAAAATGTCAATTTTCATAAAAAGGGACTAAAACTGTCATTTTTATAGAAAAATGGGCCACAATGGTTAATCTAAATGTTTTTGGGCCAACTATACGATTATAAATTTTTGGGTTAAAAATATCAAGTTTATAACGCATGGTTTTAAATATATGTATATATATATATATATATATATATATATATATATATATATATATATATATATATAATGAAAAATCCATTATAAATCAAACGTCAAAATATTTTGTTATTGCGAATAAACATTTAGCATACCACGAATACCAACAATACGAACTTAAACTCGATGAAACATAAGCGATTCAAAGGTTGGGCTCAGCTACCTTCTATACGTGCTATTGGGCCTTTGTGGCCCAATATCATGATTATTGGGTCCGATCTATTCACATACGTTTATTGGGCCTCCTATGACCCAATTACATGCCTAAGGGACCCTCAATGGCTTTTACATGCTATTGGGCCTTAGTGGCCCATTTGCATTGCTAGTAAAGTCCAAATCAAACATATGCATGATGGGCTAACGTGCCCGTCTCATACTCGACAGCCTATAATAACATACATGATTAGTGGGCCTTTGCTGCCCTCTTCTCTTTGTCTGTTAGGCTTATCCATTTTATTCAAGTAAACATAAATTTGGTTGTTAAACAAGGTTATTCAATTTCAATTGGATTTAGTGGGAAATAACGGGTGACACTAATAATTATCGATCATAGTCTGTAGTTATAACCAAAGTCTCCTGGAGGGAGAGTGAGAGTTTGTGTATAGATCTATATGGGGGTGACTCCCCCACACCTGAGTTGTTCGCTACAGTTAGACTCAGCCAATTTAGGGTGACAAAATCTTAATTCAATTCTGGCATTCGCTAGAATGCAGAGACAGACGAACTAGTCATTATTATGCATGGTTATAACGACTCACATAGAGATCCAATATCATCTAAGTAATCATGAGAAAGCATATTCACTCGTTGTGATGATACAATAATACCAAAACTATCATAATATTCATATCGGAAAACATCGGGTTTTCCGGGGGAACAACATTACTCACTCCTACTCTCAACAACTATAATACAATAATCAATTTGGAATAACAACCACTATTACTTGTTTTGAAATCACATACATACGCACTTATCGGATCATCGCTTCTTTTTTTTTGCAAACAGTTTTTGTACAGAAAATATCAGATTTTCTGGGTTTTACAAATGATACAAACAAATTTTATATCAAACATGCTTATGAACTCACCAACAATATATATGTTGACGTTTTCAAAATAAATTGTATTCTCAGGTAACAGATAAGCTGAAGAAAAATATCAAGTGTGTTAGGATGTTATGTTTTGTGACTCTCAAACAATTTATGCTATGGATATGTAATGTTTAAACAATGTACTTGATGTGAACAATGACAGTTGTACTATGTAATGTTGGTGATGTATGTGTTGTTCATGTATATTCATTGTGATGATATTTCAATTTAAGTCACGCGAGCCTTCAGACGTTTCCGCCGTCTGGTTCGGGGGTGGGACACTTTTGAGATTCATTGAACTTTTCAATGGCATGTTTAATCTCAATTATTCCCTTCAAGTTTGTGACTGGCATACCGAGTATCACAAACAAGGTGTGAATAATCATGCAAATTAGTTTGGTACCCTCGAGGTCATTTATCACCTAATCAATGTGTCGGTTAACCACACACACTCCATTGATCTATCACAAACTATGAGCTACCCATTGCCATCCTTTATTAGTCCACATTAGTGTGCCGGTTAACCACACACACTCAACTAATTGACCAATAAGGTGCAATGTGCAATTTCATGGATTAGCATTAAATTCACATTTTTCCTAAGTAACTAAGACTGTGAATTTATAAAGCATTTAGTTACTTGGTATTTCATTATACTTTTAATGGAAGTTTGTATCCTATCCTACCCGTTCCGCTAACGACCTTCCATTGGTCAAGAGTGCGGTGGGTAAGAGTGGATACCCAATGACGGTTATTTTATAGGACGCTTCCTTAAACACCCTTATAGACCAGCTTCGTGAATGAGGCATACTAACGGTAAGACTGGCCTTTTACTTATACATATATAATATATTAAACTTTTAATTTAATATAGTATAAGGGTGTATTTTACACATTTGAAATACTAGATGGTTTAAACTTATTAATAAATTAGACTTTTAGGTTAATTATATTTAAACCATATCATTATGGATTTATTAATTCTCTTTTAATTAAACACTTAATTAATTTAATAAACTCCATAAGGGTGTAATATAAACTATTCAAAAACATCAAGGTTCTAAATATAAAAATTCAAAATTAAAACTATTTAATTAATATTTTAAGTTATCAAACCAACATGTGTATTTTTTTTAACCTTTTCAAATTACTAGAGTTTTAGAATTTAATATTTCAAAATTAAAGCTTTTAATTAAATTTTAAATTCCAAAATTTGAAGGCAAGTTTTGTAACTCTTCAATACTTCTAGTTTCCATAACTTATGGATCTTAATGTTTCATGAATGAGACTTTTTAAATTCCATAACTTGAGGACAAGTTATGAAACTCTTTAAGAAATATTTAGATCAAATCTAACTAATAAAATTATCATATAATTTTTTCATTTACTAATTTGACCTAATTGAATTCATATAGCAAGATAATTTCAAATCAATAATACAAATAATTAGTTTATCATATAAACTAGTAATTATTTAGAATTTTGACAATTATCTCTTAATTTGGATGAAGATAATCATTACCTCATCATAAAAAACGATTTTTAATTAGTCAAAACAATTTGTGGTAATGATTCTAATCCAAAAATGGCCAAAAAAACTTGAAAATTTTCCAACTGACGAGCCACCATGTCGTGCTAACTTTGACCACGTCGTGGTCACTAGGCAGATTCCAAAAAAACAATTTTTTCTTACTTTGAACAATTACCAATGCATCAATATAACAGAAAACACTCATGGCTCTGATACCACTATTGGGTTTTATGTACTATAACACTCCTATAATGCACATACAATCCTAATGCTTTGGATGTAAGTTTTCTCTAGTTATACATGCAACAAAAATTATCCAAAGCATGAAACCTATAACTAGCATACATCTTTGATACTTGAAACATAAAAAACTAGTTAGAAGAATACCTCTTAGTTGTAGCTTGTATTACTTGGCCTTTAAGAGCTTAGCATGTAACACTCAAAATCAGGTATTACCTTGAAGCCCTTGAAGAATTTTAAATATAGCATAATAAGTCCCTTAAGTATGCTGGGTGTACTTATGGGTACGCTTAGCGTACTACGCAAGGGTGATCGCGGAGGGGTACATACGTTGGGCATACATGATAGATAATCAAACCCTAATTTCCTGACTTGAGGCCAATTTAAACGCCCTTAAGCCTCTTGGACCCAACCCTAGACAGCCTCCATAGCCTTATTTCGTCCTTCTACTCCAGAGAGAGTTTGTGAGATCATTTTGAGCTTAGAAAGTGCAATTGTGGCCATTTTAGTGTCCGTTCAAGAATGAGAAGTTATCAAGTAAGCTTGAAGTGACATTGGGCTTCAAGAATCTGCACCTAGTTCACCTTGAGGAGCTTCTGGAGGTATAAAGCTTTGATCTTTCCATCTTATTCATTAGATCTAGTTAGGGTTTTCTAGTTTTGTCCCTTTTGTTGGTTTTGGACCTCCTCTTGTGAGTTGAGCAACTCCAGAGGCTGGAAATGTTAGATCTGAGGTCCTTTGGTCCATTCATATCATAAAAATGAAGTCTTTATGGGTGTTTTGACCTTATGCATGGATTAAGACCCATAAAAAGGTCTTAATGGGATTGTTGGGAACATATGAGACATGCAAAGTCATAAAGTCACCAACTTTATGCTCTAGGTCGTATTAATAAGCTTAGATCTGACTTTTGGACGTGAGAAAATAGAATATTAAGCACTTAATGGAGAAAGTGCTTAATTTGTTAGTATGTCGGGTGTAACCTAGCGTACGCAACGCGTAAGGCCCAGGGACTCAGTACGTTGCACATACCAGGGTGGTATGTTAAGCGTACACATAACAGTTGGACTTGGAATTTGTTTTGGGCCTTTGAGTTGTTGGGCCTCAAATAGTCCTTGGGCCTAGTCATGTTTTGGGGTTAGTGGGCCAGTTTATCTATTTTGCTTCATGGGTGTTATGATTGGGCTTTATTGGGCCATGAGGCCCATTAATGATTTTGGGATATGGACTTTGGGCCCATTAACTAAGAAGACCTTTTGGGAGTTTGTGAAAGGACTTGGAGTTTGGGTTTTTCAATTAGGTTGTGTTTAGCCCTAATATTGAGTGATATTATTATTGTTCAGCACGGGTGTCTATGGACTATTAAGAGAGCAGCCTTCGGATTCGACAGACAAAGGTGAGTCTTCTCACCATACCAATGGGTCTAAGGCACCAAGGTCGATCCAATTTTATTATATGTGGTACACTAGCTGTAGTAGAGATATGTGGTATGATAGTTAGCTTTATGCTAAGTTGTATGCAAGTGATTTTGTGATATTTGCATGAAAGACCATGGGGGAGCCCATGACATTTGGATGTAAGACCATGTGGGGGAGCCCATGGCTATCCGGCAGGGAAAGACCATGGGGAGCCCATAGCACTTAGGTGTAAGACCATGTGGGGGAGCCATGACATCCTTATGCAAGGATATATGGTAGAGATAACATTATGGATAATATGATATGTTATGTGGTAGAGATAGCTTTTATAGCTAATATGATATGTGTTATGTGGCTTCTGGTCAAGTCAAAGCCGAGTCAAGGTCAACAACTCAACTAGTGTTATGTGTTAGAAATTTTCTTATGTTTACTAATGTACAACTATAATTCCTAATGCAACGTAGCTCTTGGAAGTCCCAAATGTTCAAAATTTAACACCCTAATTCGATTTAGGGAAGTAACAACTCTATAAAGTATTACTAAGTACCCTTTGGGGATGTAAAGCACTCAAAATGAGATATAACTAAGTCTAAAGTCCTTTCTCTACGAAGAAAAACGTTAATAAGGGCTCCCAGCAAAGTCTCTCTCAATCTCTCCCACTATACCTCACTCTCTCCCAAATCTCTCCAAGTATGTGAAATCTCTCCATGTATGTGAAATCTCTCCCAAATCTCTCCAAGTATGTGAAACCTCTCCCAAATCTCTCCAAGTATGTGAAATCTCTCCCAAATCTCTCCAAGTATGTGAAATCTCTCCCAAATCTCTCCATGTATGTGAAATCTCTCCAAGTATGTGAAATCTCTCCCAAATCTCTCCAAGTATGTGAAATCTCTCCCAAATCTCTCCAAGTATGTGAAATCTCTCCAAGAATGTAAAATATCTCCTAAATCTCTCTATGTACCTTCCTCAGTCGAAAACAGCTCAAAATCGGAAGAGAGAACCCAAAAGGACCCTCTTGGTCCGGAACCCTCTTGGTCCTGAACCTCTTGGTCGGAACCCTCTTAGTCCGGACACCTCCTAAGAAACAAAAAGGGATTGCTTCGGAACCCCCCCTTCTTGCTTCGGAACCTCGCACCGGAAGATCTTGCCCCGCTTCGGAATTTTGAGTCGCTTCGCACCTCGATCCGGACTCCTGACCTCGCACGCGCTTCGGATCCGAGAATGTGCCCTCCGGAACTTGAAGAATGACTCCGGATCATAAGGAAGCCCTTCAGAACTCACATGTTTGACTCCGGAAGTTGCTTAAGGGCTCTGGAATCCTTCCTGATGACTTCGGACCCTTGCAGGAGCATCACTACACTCCGAATTTTCATCATTTTCGGATCCTTTTTCTCATTTTAAGACATTTTGACGCCGGAAATCACACCAAACTCGTATTTTTCATATCCTAAACCCCTTAAATCCCTATTTTATGCCAAAATCAATTATTTTAAACATATTTATATAAAATAATACCCAAGATTTTAAAGAGATTTTTAGAAGAGGAAGGGGTTTGACTTTATGATGGGATGCTCAATCCTCTATTTTCTCATACAAATCCCAGTTAAACACACATTACCCTTAGAAACTAAGCTTTACCCACCAGTTCTTCATGCAAATGTCAAATCACCCCTTATCCTTCCTTTAGAATACATGAACCACCTTCCCCCATACTTCACTTCTCACTTCCTCCTCCAATAAACTCATAAGAATTCTCTCAAACTCCTTCAAGACTTAAGCTTCATTTCTTCAAGGAATATTTCTAGAATTTTTGTAAGTATCGATCCCTTTTTACTAGTGATTCTTCATATTATTTCTAAGATTTCATTATACTTACACATAAAAAAAATTATTCTTAGAATACTCTAAAGATTTAAGAATCTCCAAAGTTTTGGAGTTGGAAACTTCCTCATCACTCTTCAAAACCACCCAGCAAACAAACCAAGGTGGGCTTCATACCCCACCTTTTTTCCTTAGTTTTTATTGATTTTGGGGGAGAGTACAAGTCACCTCTTGTTCTAAATTCTTGAATGATTGCATGTGTACGTGTTTTTAATATGTGTGTTGAAATATTATCATTTTTGTATATAACTCTCTATGACCGCGAGGTCTCGCAGAACCCATGAAAATAAATAATATTTTAATCATTATATGAGTAATACAATTTACAAAATGAGCCTCCCAAGTTTTTAGGGGTGTTTAACATGCATCCTTGTATCCATGCTCTTCATAATTAGAGATAAAAGTTGTTGAAATAGACCTTGAAAGGTTGACACTAAGTCTAGAACTTCAAAATTTGAACTTAGTGTTACATAAATGACTGTTTGCAAACTGTTAAGAGGTTATTTATAAAAAATGGATATAAGTAATTTCACCTAGAATATATGCAAATAGATCCTTTATGAAAGAAAATTTTGCATGTCATAAAGCTACTGTCATAATTTTACAGAAGTCATAAGTTTTACACAAATCATAACTTGACATTTCCCCGGTAAATGGGGTCTCACTCAGTAATATATAGAGAGGAGAGCCATTTTATCCGACTTCGCTAATATTGAATCGATTCGATAAATATTTAGAGCGGATTATTTTCAACAAATGAAACGAAACAGAATATCTAGTCAACAAGTACAACTAGTATTATTTATTTGGTAAATAATGAATTTCAATAATTTGCGCAAAACTGTTAGTATTCTAGTCAGACACAATCTTCACAGTACATGTATTATATACAATATTGTACACCCTAAGTCCTGTAAGAGTTATAACTAGAGTCTCCTGGAGGGAGAGCGAGAATTTGTGTATAGATCTATACGGGTTTGACACCCCCACACCTTCGCTGTTCGCTACAGCTAGACCGACCAGTCTAGGGTGACAAATGCCTTGAACAAAACCGACGCCTGAAGAACGTCATAACAGGCACACTGTCATATTAGTATGGTTATAACGACTCACTAGAATATATCATAAATGTATTTATATAGATTTCATCTTCGGTTGAAAATCTACTATTTTTTACTACCTCGATGAGACTTTTCCACACAAGTGTTATGTTTTAGCCAAAACTACTATTTTATACATCAGAAAATATAGGATTTTCTGGGGAAACGATTCGTACGATTTTGAAAACGATGAATTAAGACACACATGCAACTATACTCGATTTGAAATAAGAATTACAACCATTTGATAAGAAAATATTGGATTTTCTGGATTTCTAAACTATCATCAAAGTTTTTATACTTAAATGCTTATGAACTCACCAACATATTTTATGTTGACGCTTTTCAAACGACTTGTATTCTCAGGAAATCAATAAGCAGATTATGGATTGCAGACTCAAGCTTATTTTGCTGTATTTTGGGAAATTTGCTTACTGATGTTTCTTTTGTGTATACTTCAAAACATAAACATGATGTAAAACAATGTAAGCTTGTTATTTATGTATGTTGTTTAGATTTGCTATGTTTCATTTATATGCAATTGTTATGATACTATACAATAAAGTCACCCGCCTCCGGATGTTTCCGCCGTTCTGGTCTGGAGGTGTGACAGATAAACCCTTCGCATTCAAGAATAGGCTTCTCCCCAAGATAACATCATCAACTATCTCAACTTTTCTCTTTCTCTTTTTATAGCAGCTCCTTGCTCCGGCTGCTTCCACCTTCTTCTCTGTTTCTCACTCTCACACCTTCTCTCAAACATCGTTTTACTACCTATTGGATTATTTATCGTTGAATTGTTCTTTTCATTTGCAATAGGGCTACCATGGTCGACTTGAAGGTTGAGATTCAGAAATTTTAGTGAAGAAGTTCTCAAAAGTAAAAAAAAATGCCCACAAACGATCTTCAATTAGAAGCATTCAATAGCATCTATCGTTTTTTCTTCAACTGGGTTTGGATTATTGCGTCATCCGATAGGATGGGCGTATACCTAAGAGGCATTTCTTTTCCTAGTATTATATTTACTCTATGGGGTTGGCTAAGGGACATCCCATTTACCATTTAGACATCCTATATAATTTTTAAGGTATTTTTATTGGTTAAAACTATATTGTTTTTTTTGAAAAAGATGATTAAAAATAGTTACCTATTTATTGACTTTTGATAAAGACGTCGATAGGTGTCTAAAGTGTCTTAATAGAATAGAAGCACCCTTACTCCATTTACCTTCTTCCACTATGTTGGACAGCAAACATGGACCTCCTTGTCTCCCTAATCACTTTCTTCCACTGTTTTGGAGGCACCTATACCTAAGGTCTAAGGTGTGTTCCTTTCCCCAGACAATTATGTCATGAATTTGATGTATATAATACACATAAGGTTTGATTTTCTCTGAAAGTTTGGAAACGTTAGAGCTACCATTTTGAATAAGAATTATTGTTTATATCTTGGATTTGGGGTTAAAACCTCCAAATATGGGTTCTTTGATTTTTTTTCTAACTTCTTGTTGTCCTTTTTCTTCTTGAGGGATTCGGAAATTAACAAATTCATGAACTTGTTTTAGTCATCAAGAGACGCCTTTTCAATTCCTTTAGGAACTACATTGCAAGAAATGTTCAAGGTTTTACTACTATAGCGATTTGGGACTGGAACACTCTGACGATTCCCCCAATATTATTGAATTTGCAAAGAAAACATATTCGGGGTTTTTTATCTGCTAATTTCAGAATCCCTCATGTGCTTGTGGGTTGTGTGTTTATGCGTATTTTCCTGGAACACTTTTATAATATTTTGTTTCGTGGAGTTGGTTCTAGCTTGAATCCGCATTGACTGATTGATAAGGTCGTAGGAGTGTACCTTTATCTTTGCTTCGATCTATTTTTTGCCTTATTTTCTTTATCTTAAGATTTTTTGCAAAGTCATACAAATATCACAATCCCTAATTAAAAAAAATTCTTGGAATTACAGATCGAATCATCATTTGTACCACTCCAGGGAGTGCTAAAAGGAGCTTATTTTGGATAAGGTTTTGCATTTTAGGTGTTGCATAAATGCTTAAAGGCTCTGTCAAAGATGCAACGTCGCTTCTAGATATATATTATATGATAGGAGGTTCGACACTAATCAAGCTACGTACTCTTTGGAACAAATTCAATAAATTCTTTTTCGGTTTGTATCAACTCATTACCTTATTTTTCATGCCTACAAGTAATTAGTTGTATATAAATATCACATTGTTATTACTTTTCATCATGATCGATGTTTCTTTTTATTATTTACGTAAGATCAAACTTGTGAAGTTCATGTCTTACTTGTGGATGCTAATGCAAATTTCCCATCTATAAAATTTGGTTGCCTATATTATTAATTTACATGCTATAGAAATCACAAAATATTTCTCTTTAAATATCTCAAGAACTGTCCTATTTCTTTTTCCAGTTAAAACCAAGTTGACATTTAATGTTCTTATCTGGCTCTTAGCAAAACTGATAGAAGGAGGCATTATAATTCTATCAATACCGAGTCAAGTACTTATTTTGCAGGTAATAATCAAGAAGCTAAGTTACTTTAACTACATTGACAGCTGCCATGTTTTGCTTACTTCATGGTCCCATCATTTGGTTGTTAGATGTAAATAAAATACAATCAATTCACTGGTAAGAAAAGATCAAGAATATATTTGAGGTAATTTTTAGTGATATGTTGATCTATAGAGTATAAAGGCTAACCCTTTGTCGATCATTATGTTGTGATTTTCATTTAGATACTATTGTAATGATAACTATAGCTAGAGGCATTAATATTAAATACATATTACGTCTTGGCATAATTTAACTATTGTATTTAAGAGTCATCACTTCTAACTTGTGTTTATTGGTTAAATAAGCGATTTTCCACTCTTAATGCTAATTATATAGAGAGTATGCTATATGTTATGCAATTTACTTACATGACACCTTAATCTATTTACTAATCAATCATGTTTTTGACAATTCAGATTAGATAAATGTTTGAGAGTGGAAACAAAGAAAAGACATTATATTAATTACTGAAGTTATTGAGAGGCAATATGTTCGTAGTAAATCACTTGACACTTTTGGTCAAAGAACTCAGGTTAGAGGTGTCACCATTCTAAGAATTAGATTGAGAATAAAATGTAGAGAAAAGGTAATTGAACGAACCACATGTACATTGAGGTAATTGAACGAGACAATTCAATTGATCCCAAAGTTGTTTGAGTTTTGTATAATACTTTGATAACGAAGAATCACCTTGAGAAATCGAAGCTATTTGTCGTTGTAATTGATAAATGAGAGGACCATTGCTTTCCCCAAAATGTTCTTCCAGTTCATCCCAGAGTTCTTTAGCTGTTGTTGCGAATATGAATGCTCCAACGATTTCTTTTGAAATTGCATTTAATATCCAAGATCTGACCATGCAATCATTGCTTATCCATTCATCAAGCTCTGTTCCTGTTGATTCTGGTCGTTTTGATTCACCATTGATGAATCCAGTCTTCTTCTTAGCTCCAAGTGCAAGTTGGATCGAAAACTTCCACTGCATGTAATTCTCATTGCCATTCAGTAAATTTGAAACTAAAAACATGTTTGAATCATTTCCCTTTGCAGTAGAAGAAGAAATGTTGGTAGAATTAAAAGAGGAAGATGAATTGACATTCATGTCAACGATTGGATCAAAATTCATGATTAGAACAAGAATCAATTAGAAGAAATGGATCGTAAACCGCTCTGATATCATTCTAAGAATTAGATTGAGAATAAAATGTAGAGAAGATATTCATGTTAATGTGTGTTGTATTGATCAATTATGAATTACACATATATACAGAGTATAAAGGCTACCTGTCTAACTGTTAACTCTAACTAACATCTAACAGCTATAGTTAAACTAACTGTACATTGATTAAGCTAACTATGGTGTAACAAACTGAACTGAATTAACACGTGTTGACTGATCTGAGTTTTAATACACCAGGTTATGCTTTTATCGCTCCACTTTTAAGCTGACAATATAACAAAAAGTTTGTTTACTTTGGTATCATTGGGCATAGATGGACTAAAAGATATGAAGAACATTTATGCAATAATAGTCGCAAGAAAGAAAGGCAAAGCAAAGAAGGAATACAATAATTTAGTTCAAGAGTATTCATGTTGGTATAGATTTTAAAATGATAATGTAATTAAGTAGCAGTAGGGGGTTATGATACGAAATAGAAAGTAGCTCGATTTTACGACTTAGATGCACAAAGTATTGAGTTTTTTGACTTATAACCTTTCCTGTAACAACATAAATTAAATTTACAAGGACAATTTTTTGAGAAAATGAACATTTCAAAATGTTGCATGATTTTAGTTATTGTCGTTAATAGCTCAAGAACCACCATCAAATGACCAAGTGATGCAGACAATGAGTTGCCAAGAATTTGTAGCATATTGGTAACAAGAAAAAAAAATATGTGGCTATTTTTTGCAATTTTAGATGTTGTTTCAAGTTTTTTGTAGGTACCTATTTATGTTTCAAAACAATTACAGACAACCATCCTGACAAGGAGCTATATACTTAATATCTTTGTGTACTATTGAGAAATAAGGTTGTTGTGATTAGTGCTATATGCAGCGAGAAAAAACAATGTGCTTTTATTTAATTGTCTATTATAGCATTGAACTTCCATTTTCTTTTAGAATTTCTCGAAGAAAATCTTCGTGGGCCGTGCTTAGCACGACCGTTAAACATACCTAATGTGTGTGCATATATATATATATATATATATATATATATATATATATATATATATATATATATATATATATACACACACACACACTTACACATACACATAGACATACAAATACATATACAATTTGATACCATCCCAGAGGTGTAGCAAGATGGGTGCAAGAGTGGGCTTTGGTTGGTCGGCTCCACACAAATTTGAGGTGAAATATATTATATATAGATTTTATATTTCTTTTTAGTAAAAATGCTAAGGTTGTAAATTGTAACATGGCTCATTCCATTATAAACTTAAATTCATAATAATGGAAATAATTTACATGTTGAGACATGTTGATTAAAAAATTAAGTCAACAATTTTTTGAATAGAACAAATTGCATTTCAATCTCCATAGTGAACTCCTTGTTCTTCATATTTATATATTAATATTTTTTTATTATCTTAATTAATCAGTTATTTTCAATTTAAACAAACAATTATTTAAAATCATATATTTTTATATTTTGTTATCATTTTCAGTATTTTGCTACTTGTTCATATTATTCTAAAACAAAATCATGGCTACGTCACTGTACCATCCTCTTTGCAAAAAAAATATTTTATGTGTTTTGCATGTTCATATTCTACTTCAGCCTTATATAGTTTCAATGCATGAAAAGCTTGTCTTTTAATCGCAACAAATAAACATGCAAGTAAATAATGAAATATCACTTATCTCTTTTGTGTGAGTATTCCGTTTTGTTCACAAATATACAAATAGATCAACTGAGACAATGTTGTAAATCGTTTAACACTTGGAAAAGGTTTTTCCAACTCTATTTGAAAGTTGTTTTTTGATTAAATGTTGCGGATGAACATATTGGTTCATATAACAGCCAGGGGCGGATTTAGGGGGGTTCCGGGGTGGCACCGGCAACCCCTAACTTTTCCGGCCGTAGTGGAAAAATTTTCAAAATTTTTTAAAATTTTTATTTTTTCTACTATCGTACAACCTCTAACTTTCCCGTGCAACCCCTACTATGAAATCTTGCGTCCGCCCCTGATAACAACATCTCCAGTCCTATTCCAAAAGTCGTTTTCCCCTCCATTTTCTTTGTGTATGTAACGCATTGGCTTAATTTCTTGGGGAAGATATTGGCTTTGTTGTGGATTTTTGCTGATTACTTTACAATGACATGCATGTGCAGTGATTTGGTGAATTGTTTATTTGTAAATGGCTTGTTACTTGATTTTTATTTATATTAATTCGTAAATGGTGATTTTATTACTTTTTTATTGTTTATTGTACCCTCCATATGATAGTTTTTTTTTTTCTTTCTTTTGTGTTTTCCCTTTTGTCTTAATGTCTTTGTAAATTGCTTGATTTGAATTGATTTGTTCGTACTATGCTCTATTTGGAATGAAATTACAATGACAACATTTTCAAACATAATGATAAAATAGTTATTTCCTCGGATGCACACAGCTGATTTAGTTCAAAAAAAATAAAAAGTAAGTACTAGCCTTAATTTCAGCTGAAAGAATCAATTCAGCTTTTTCTCATTAGGCGTAGTCCATGGGACCAAACGGCTCAAAAAGGTTAGCCAACAGGCCATTCTTTCTCATAGGATTCATACCCATGTCTTTGCACAGTTGATCATTATACCATATTTCTAAAGCACCAATTGACGATCGATTATGGTATTCTCCAGCTGTTTGCTTCATATATTCATCCCATCTCCCAATATCTTTCTGCATCTCATCAACACTCGGTAACTTGAACGCACCTTCAAGAAGCGCAACCACCCATTTAGACCTCATTTCGGAGGTGTGAATATTGGAAAAACTCTCAGAAAATCCAATTATCGCTAGCTGCGGTATCCTTGGATGAATGCATTCCCTGTATAGAGGGATTCGTGGTGAACCAGTGATCAGGTCACGGTATGTTGATGATTCGAAAATGTCTTTAAGCTTCTCAACGCCTTTGAATCCAGTTGCGAATATTATAATGTCCTCTTCTATACGCGTGTTGTCTTCTTCAATCGATATACCTTTCTCGTAAAAGCTAAAACTTGGAGTTTTCTTCAACTTGATGCTTCCTTTCTCAACTGCATCGAAGAATTCCTCAGGATTTGGCATGTGACAAATCACGCATGATCGGGCTTCTTTTGAGAAGCTTTGTTGTGGCACCATGTCGAACTTTGCGAGTGGGGTCTTCTTTTTTAAGTAGCTTTCCACAAGTTTCGAGATTCCCCAACCCTATTAATTACAGTCGGTGATCAAACTTCGAAATGGTCGTAAAATTTTGAAAACATGGAGTTGTAGTAGAGGTACTTACTAGAGGTGAAAGCAAAGTAGCCACCAGACTAAGGAGAAAACCTTCGCCGGGTTTGTGAACCATAAGCTGGGAAAAGCGGTTCAAGTATAAAAGCGGCAACGGGATCCCCCATGCAGACCATTCAGGGAGCTTCCAATGATCACGCCGGTATACTATCGTACACGGATGTTCTGGGCCTGAAAATTAACATCGGAAAGTTATGGAAGATGACCGGAGAAGGTTGAAAGTGTGAAGATGACCACCTGCAACTAACCATTGATGGAGGAGCACTCTCTTGCAATGTCGAGTCCAGTTTTTCCGAATCCCACGACGACGACCCTCTTTTCTTTGACGAATTCTTCTGCTGTGTCGTTATCCATGGCTGCGTAGTCCATGGAGTGTATCGCCGGGCCTTGGAAAGCTTCAGGGCCTTTTCCGGCGGGGAAATCCGGTATGTTTGGAACATCTTTGAATCTTCCCAAACAGAGAATCACGAAATCGACGGTGTAGACCTGGTGATTCCACCGTAAATTAGGTGGATTAATGATTCGAGAACTCTGAAGATGATGACATATTCATGATCATGAATCATCCATACCTGGGTAGTGGCCGTTTGAGTGTCGTCCACCGTGACAATCCACTTGCCTTCCGGTGGAAATGGTTCGCCGGTGCCGTTCCAGAGCGACCATGTCTCCGACGATGGTCCGTCATATCTAATTCCCTTGACTCGAGAATTGAATTTGATGTGGGGTATGAGATCAAAGTTGGTGGCGTAGGACCGGATGTAGTCGAGAAGTTCTTGTTGGGTAGGGAAGTCGTCGGTGACGGAAAGCGGCCATGGGAAGTCGGAAAACTGAAACACAAGTTTCGGCGTCTGAAGCCTGGTGGTTTTAATAGTTTTATTCCATACGCCACCTATGTCGGATTCTAACTCGAAGACGATGGGGTTGAAGCCTTTGGAGAGACAGTATTTACAGGCGAGGAGGCCACTGATTCCGGCTCCGACGACGGCCACTTGCTTTTTCTCCATTATCTCAGACAATGCAATCTCGATCGACGATCAGTTATCTATTTAATTTGTGTACTACATATGCTCTTGTTACTTGTAAAAAAGGGGACTCATTTTTATTTCCACCACCTATATTTCTCTTCCAATTGTTTTAGTTATTATCATTTGAGTTTGAAAGAAAACAACAGTTTTAATTTTATGTGGGTCTATTTTGTCTTCAGTTAATAAAGTTGAATCATTGTTTATCTGGTTGGTTGAAATTTGAAAATATGGGACAAATCTCAATGAGGACCAAGTTAGCCGAGACGAGACCCACTTATTTGGACCAAATACTCAAATAGAACACGCAATTGGCCAAACCACCATATGATATCATCGTACAATTGTATTCGTTCTATTTTGTCATTTTCTTTTAATAATTGCCCATTTCACCCATCGATTATTATCAACGCAACAGAGAGGAAATAGAGTAAATTACATGAATGGTCCCTATGGTTTGGGGTAATTTACACGTTTGGTCCCCAACAAATTTTTTTAACTCGGAAAGTCCCTAATGTTTGTTTTTGTTACACATTTTGTCCCTACTATTTGTTTTCGTTACAAAAACTATTATTTAAATAGGAAAAAATGGTGGGATAGGCAAGATAAGGTGAGGGGAATGGAGTTGGGGGTGTGTTTATTTAAATAAATTAAAAAATCAATGATAAAATAGTTTTTTTAGGTAAAACAGGGACCAAACATGTAACAAAATCAAACTATAGGGACTTTCCGAGTTAAAAAAATAAGTTAAGGACCAAACGTATAACAAAATCAAACTATAGGGACTTTCCGAGTTAAAAAAATAAGTTAAGGACCAAACATGCAAATTAACCTAAACCATAGGTACCATTCATGTAATTTACTCTAGGATTGTTGATATTATAAGTAGATGATAAAAAAAAAATAGTTTTAAATATAAAAACTTCCTTTATTTTCATTATTTGGTTTTTAGGAGAATTAATATAAACGGTTTAACTTTAAAGTTCAATAATAAGAAAACGATAAATCATCTTTCTTATCAAAACACAAAATAAAAGATAAATTTCTCAATTTCTCAATTTAATAAATTATTATATTAAAAAAGCATGATAATAATGATATTTTTAAAAATAAGATTGATATGATGATATTATGATCTATATTTGTCATTTCGTATATGATTGTTTGATTTGATGTATCTAATTTGAGATTTTTATAAATTATTTTTCTTAATATCTTCTTATATTCTTAATATTGGATCCATATTTTTAACACCCATTATTCTTTAAGGATGATATTACAAAATTGGAGATTGGTACGATAACTAGAACTATAATATTATTTAGGGATGTCAACAGGAGCAGAAAATAGTTGTCCCCGTCCCCATTTCCGAAATCAGTTGTTGTCTCCACCCCTGTTCCTGGCCCAGTTATCTCCATTGCCCTCGGTTTCGGTCCCGTTTCCCCGATTTATAGGCTTAAAATTTGATTTTTTTTTGCTAAAAAACTGCTTTGTTTTAGGCTTAAAAAAACTATTTTTTAATAACTTTAAAAGCTTAAAACCTAATCTTTTAGAAACTACAAAATTAAAAATCCAACATTATGAATCCAACATTACAAAACGACAATTCCAACAATCTTACAAGTATAAAATACGAACATTACAAATATAAAATATTTACATGTCCAAAAATATATGATCAATTCACTACATCTTCAACATCCATTAATTGGAAACCGAAAAGTGAAACATACACTAAACCTAAAATTAGAAAATCTCTTTTTGTATATGTATTTTATATTAAATATATATTTTTTACAAAAATGTACAACCGGGGCTCCCGCGGGAGTACGGAACGGAAATACTGACTCCCGACCTCGGTCCCGAAAATAAACGGAGTTTAATTCTTCCCCCGCCCCTGCTCCCGCTTCCGGTTTTTTTTTTAAATTTAGTCTCGTACGGTATCGGGGTCCTACGGGGTTTTTGACATCCCTAATATTATTTTCTTTATACCATCCAATAAGCTCTCATTAGCAATATTACCAAAAAGAAACTCAACTCTTAATTAAAATTTAAGATCTTCTTTCAAGTAACATGTTTAACTTATCAATTAATGTTTAGCTTATTTTGAAAATCTCCATTGTTTTCTGTGCTCATGCGGTATCATATTTTGTTTATTAAAGTTATTTTATGAATGACTTAAACCATCTTTAACAAACCATTCAAAACACGAAAATACGGGTCAAAAGAGTTACAATACATTTATATGGACATGTTTGACAAAAGTATTTTTATTAAAGTGTTCGGCAAAAATAATTGTTAGCTTTTAAAAATATAAAATTAAATAAAAAGCAAGAGTTAAAAGCTCTCAAAATCTAATTGAAAGTGGATTTTTTATTCAATTTAAACATTTTTTCCTGAGTTATTTCTTAAAAATTCCATCCCTAACAAGCTCTATATCCAACATCAATTCTTTGTTAAAATACAACAATCAATTTTAATAGTGTATTATTCATATCCTCTATTTATATTTTAAAAATATAATAATAGCTAATGGGATAATTAAACTCATATAATGATAAAGGGGTCCGACCTTTATATTTATAAGGTTTTGTTCGAAAATCAAAGTGAAGTCTAATAAAAAAATTGTAAAATATTATTAAATAATTTTTTTACCCTCGAATTTAAAACTTAAAGTTGCTAACAGATAAATTCACTACCACCACATTATGTTTTCTCTCATTAGTAGTAAGTTGTAACTGTTACAACCAATTACTCAAAATTATAAATAAATAAATAAATAAATAAATAAATAAAAAAGAAGTCAGTAGATTACTATTTCTAAACATTGGTATTCTAACATTTTTAGAAGCAAGTTCATCTATTACACATTCATAATCAATATTATCAAGAAATTTGTTCTCAATTGAAATTAAATCCAAAGTGGTTAATTTCTCTTGAAACATGGTCAAACATAAATAAGATTTTAAAAGCTTTAGTTTTGAAAAAGACTATTTCCGTTGATGCAACTGTAATGAAAACCGTCAGCAATAATTTGTATGTTAAGCAAGAACCTGGATAGTGTTTATCATTTTTAATAAATTTAGTATTTTGTTAGCTATATTATGTTAAACTGGTAAACGTTTTTGTAACAATTACAATTCTTTAAGTAAAATCATTAGCATCGATGTCTGAGATATGATCATTTTACAACTTATTTTTAAGATTTTACAACTTGTCTTTAACTCACTAGTATTTAGTGACTTTAACTTTTCTATTGTTAATAACAAAATTATAAACGTTTTCATATTGTTTGCATTGTTTAAACATTCGCTCCAATGAAACAATAGTTTGATTAACTGTCTACACAAAATACTAAATTATGAATGACTTTTGAGGTGAAGGTTCATGTATTGGTTTTGATGAACCAACATCACTCCTATTAGGAGTGAGCACGTTGCGGTTATTGGCCAAAACCTCACCACTAACCGCAAATGTGGTTAATCCATTTTCAAAACCGTTTGATGCGGTTATTTTTGCGGTGCGGTTAGACGGTTATTTTTGCAGTGCGGTTTTATTTTTTAATGTTTCGGTTATCAACCGCATGGATTTGGTGCGGCTATTTTGTGTGGTTTTTAACGGTATTTTACAGTTCAAACAGTTTTAAAAGTTTAAACATATTACTTGTAATAATAAAAAAATCATAAGTTATAAGACAATTAACTTAAACTACAAACAACTAATATTTTAAAAACGTTAAATCACCGGTAATTAACAATAAATATCTTAAAATTGTCAAATTTCATCATTTTTCAAAATTAAACATAAGAAAAAACCAACACTTTTGTCTTCTAGAATTTTATCCTTCTTTCATCCATGAAACTTGTCTTATTTTTAATATTTAATATATTAATAACTAATAAAATATATTTAATATATGTGGTGCGGTGCGGTTTTTTTGCGGTTTTTTGAAAACTTATAACCGCACTGCACTGCAAATTTGCGGTTTTTGAAAAACAGAAAACCTCATCATCGGTTTTATTGCGGTTGCGGTTAATCGGTTGTGGTTTATGCGGTTAATTTTAGTTGTCGTGCGGTTTTTGCTCACCCTTAACTCCTATCGAAATGTTTTTTTTTTAAATAAAACAAAAAAAATCTTCTTTTATTATTTTCCCAACAAACACCGAATCAATTCATAAATAGCTCTCATAAAATCCAAAGTTTTCTCAAACTTATTCTGTCAGTAGTCTTTAAAAAGTCAATAATTGCTCACACTGCTCATTGCCTCATCAATATACATAATCTCATATTAAAATTATTTGATCATCTTATTTACTTTATCCAATATAAGATACAATATAACCACACCATTTATAAAGTCAATTTGTCAAGTTCATACCCTACTTGACAAATGAATTCATTTTGATCTTTATATTTAAGTCAATATTAATTTAATGCCCTTAATCCTACTCTCCACCTTGTTGTAGTTGACAACTATTTTAAAGTGATACCTCTTTAGGAAAAATGTATTTTAGAATTTATGATTAGAATTTAATTTTTTTTAATAGATTTTTTTGAGTAAAATATCTTTAATAAAAAAAATGAAATCATTTCCTAGAATTCATATCATAAAACTATTTTTATTTTTCTTTGCATATATATATTTTCCTTAAATTAGTGATAAATTTTAAAATTTATGATTAGATTTAATTTTTAGATTTTCTTTGATTTTTTTTATAATTAAAATGACTTCAAAATTGGAAACAAATGTTACATTGTATATATAAGTAACTAAGACTAATTTTTTTTAATGATAACATATAAAAATGTATTTTACTAAAATATCAATACCATAACTATATATCCCAAAATTCGGAGGCCCCCTAAAATCGAAAGTCATGTGTAACCGCACCGCTCGCACACCCCATACTGACACTGATGATAAAAAAATATGAAATTTTATTATAATACTTTTAGAATATATTTTTAGTGTAAACATTAGTATCGTATATGGAGTTGAAAAGAGTTTTAATGTAAGTTTTATACAAAATTAATATAATATATAGTGTCAATGTGTCAATGTTAGAATTTGTTTAGAAACGATGTCCCATACTTGCACGAAATAAAATCTAAACATGATGGTCCTTGACCCATACAAGACAAGACACACACGTCAAGGCATTGTATTGTTTTTTTATGCTAATAGCACAGCCATTGAAAAGAGAAAACCCACATGCTTAATAATGATGCATAAAACCACATGAAGTACGCCCACCATGCATATTTAGCGTGTTTTTGGGTATTGTGTAACGTCCCAAAATTAAGAAAAAAAAAATTTATTTTTAATTTAATAAAATTATCATCCAAAACATCATCATCAAGTCATAGTGGAACAAGGTGTATCAAATACATCAGAAAACATCAGAGTAATCATAAAATATAGAATGAGGTGATGTGTGCACTGCAATCATCACAGACTCTTCCCTTTCGAACCAGAAGTACATGAAATATAAACTGAAAAACGTAAGTACAAAGCTTCGTGAGTTCCCCAAAATACCACATACCATACATATCAAACATCTAGTCAGCCCCGCCCGTCATCGGGCCTCGTTTGCCATCGGGCCCTGCCCGACATTGAGCCCCGCTCGGTATACAAATCTATCTATTATCAGGCCCTGCCCGATATACATATAATCATATAACAGATAAACACATAACACATGCAATAATCACAAAGATAAATAGCATACATAACAGTCATCGGGCCCCGCCCGACAACCATACAAGCACATACCACTTGCAAGAGTCATGCAGACATCTAGCATCCTAACATAACAAATTATGGGTCGGCATTCATGTCTTCAACCCGCTAAACACATAGAGGAAACTCACCTCTAGTTATTGAATCACTCAACTAAATCTCTGTCTGCTGGTCCTGAAATCCCTGCGCTATCATCATCAAAATAACATCAAATTATTAATTGGATTTCGACCCATAACCAAGAGTCTAAGCTACTTGGCCCATAACCGGTGTAAAAGACCATTTTACCCTTTATCTAACTTGGCCCAAAGCCAAGGCCCAATTCAACTACTAAAAAGGCCTAAATCTTAAAGGGCAACCTAAAGCCCAATTTATGGCCCATTCTTCCGAAATAGACCCAAGACCCATCATGGGCCTAAATCCAAGGAAGCCCAACATGCTAGTCCAAAGTCCAAAACAGAAGTCTAATGACCCAATAAGGCCCAAACTTACAAACCAAAACTATGGCCCAAAATCGAGATCGTCAAGCCCAAAAGCCCATTTGCTAAGTACGCGGAGCGTACTCAGCTCGTACGCTTAGCGTACTCTATCTAGGGCTAGTACGCGCAGCATACCAGGTGGGTACGCCCAGCGTACTCCCCAGTTTGCCAACCTACTCCATTAAGCACTTAATCGGTTGAGACCTCAAGCCAAACTCTCAGATCTGGTCCTAAAGGGGAACTTATCACGTAAAGTTGGCAACTTTACACTTATGCATGGCGTAATGGGACTTAAAGCTCAAAAAGAGCTTAATAAAGGTCTTAATACTTGCATGAACCAAAAAAATCCATAAAGTTTGCATTTTTATGAATATGGGGCCTAAATGGAGCTTAGATCTAGCAGCTAATACTTCTGGAGTAGATCAAAAGCTCATCTTTACTTGAAAAGACTCAAAAATGCCCAAGAAACACCATAAAGTAGATCTAACATAAACGACCATCAAGGTGAGAGCTTTTTACCTCAAAAAGCTTGCAAATGAGAAGGTGATCCTAGATCTACAAGATCAAGCTACTCCTCTAAGTGTTCCTCTTCTTCTTCTTCACCACAAAACACCAACAAATCACTATTCAAGCTAAAATCTCAATAAAAGCTCTTAGGTTTTCGTTTTTAGAGTAATGGAGATGGAGGCTGGTCTAAAATTTCCAAGAGATGATATAATGATGCTTAAATGTGGTGCAAACCCTAAAAATTAGTGTTTGACCAAACTATGCTTACGACCAACGTACGTGGGTGATGCCCACGATCATCATGCAGCTAGTACGCTAAGCATACTCATGGAGTACGCCCCACATACTTGTCGAGGACCAAAATGAAAGGAATTTTCATTAAAAGGGAAGGGGGGGAGGAAACTTACCGAATACATGAGTCTTACAATTCTCCCCCACTTGAATCAGACTTTGTCCTCAAAGTCCAATGCCTCAAATAACCCTAGGTAGTGCTCCCTTATCTCGTCCTCCGGCTCTCGTGTCCATTCTGAACCCTTGCAATAATGCCACTATACTTTAACCAACTCAACAACTTCCTCAAGGTTTTTGTCTTCTTGTCAATAATCGCTACCGGTCTCTCAATGTAATTCAAACGATCATCCACCTGAATATCCTCCAACAGAACCACCATGGAATCATCCACTAAACATTTCTGCAATTAAGAGACACGGAAAGTGCTATGGATCTGACTGAGCTCCTCGGGAAGATCCAAGTGATAAGCAACCCGGCCCACCAGGGCCAAAACCTAGAAAGAATTGTTATACCTGGGGCCCAGTTTGCTCCTCTTCCTGAATCGGATGACCCCTTTCCAAGGTGATACCTTCAGGAGAACCATGTCCCCAACCTGAAACTCTAAATCGGATCAGCACTTGTCGGCAAAACTCTTCTGCCGACTTTGAGCTGTCTGTAGTCTACTTTGAACATGTTGTATCAATTCAGTAGTCTTGAGTACCACCTCGGTACTCCCCATGACTCGCTGACCAACCTTACCCCAAAAATTGGGGTCCTGCATTTTCTTCCATAGATCATATAAAAAAGAAGTTGATCAATATTGGCGTGATAGCTATTGTTATACGAAAATTCCACTAACGAAAGATACATATCCCAACTCCCATCGAAATCCAAAATACATGTCTGAAGAATATCCTCCAAGGTCTGAATAGTCCGTTCACTTTGACTGTCAATCTGCAGATGGAATGGCATGCTGAAATGGAGACGAGTACCCAACTTGTCATGGAATCTATTCCAAAATCTAGAAGTGAACCGGACGTCCCTGTCTGAAACCACCAAAATAGGAACCCCATTTCGTGCTACAAACTCCCTGGGGTATACCTCAGCCAACTTCTCCGCGGAGATACTCTCCTGAATCGGGATAAAATACGCGCTCTTGGTCAACCGATCCATGATGACCCAAATTGAATCCACTACGCACTGAGTCCAAGGTAACTTTGTAATGAAATCCATGGTAATCTTCTCCTATTTCCTAAAGGGGATATCCAATGGTTGCATCGTGTCATGAGGTCGTTGATACTCGACCTTGACTTTCCTGCAAGTTAAGCACCTCTACACATACCATGCTACATCCCGCTTCATGCAGGGCCACCAATAATCAGGACGAAGATCTCTATACATCTTCGTTGCCCCGGGATGAATGGAGAACCTTGATTTGTGTGCCTCCTCAATCAGAACCTGACACACACTGCCTAATATGGAACCCATAATCTCCGATGAAGAGTTAATAACTCTCGGCTATCATAATCAAAGGAAGCTACCTGACCCACTATGTGCTCACTCTTCCGCTACTCTTCTTTTATAGGCTCGATCTAAGCCTCACGAATCCGCTCCAAAAGCAGAGTAATCACGATCATACTCAAACAAATATCCATGATCGGAGCCACGACCACCTTGAGGTTAAGAGAATCGGACACCATATTGGCCTTCCCTGGATGGTAAAGGATGTCACAATCATAATCCTTCACCACATCCAACCACTGACGATGCCTCATATTCAGTTTTGGTTGATCCATCAATATCTCAGGCTCTTGTGATTCGTGTAAATAGTATAATGGAACCCATAGAGGTAATGTCGCCAAATCTTGAGGGCAATAACCACAACCACCAGCTCTAAATCATGTTTCGAATAATTCGCCTCATAAGGCTTCAGCTACCTTGAAGCGTATGCGATCACACGACCCCTATGCATCAGAACTACCCCCAAACTCGTGATCGAAGCATCACAATAAACCACAAAGTACTCGACACCCTCCGACAAGGTCTAAATCGGCGCCTCACACAATCTATGCCTCAGGGTCTCAAAAGTTTCCTGCTGCTTAGGCTCCCAGCAAAAAGTGGCGGTCTTTTTCGTCAACTGAGCCAAAGGAACCGCTATCTTAGTGAAATCCCGGATGAATCTCCGATAGTAACCAACTAACCCAAGGAAACTCTGAATCTCGGATGGAGACCTCAGAACCTCCCATTTCATCATGGTCTTGACCTTGTCCGGATCGACTAGAATACCATTCTGGTTGACAAGGTTCCCCAGAAATTGCACCTCGCGCAACCAGAACTCACACTTTGAGAACTTCACAAAAAGTATCTCCCTCCTTAGAGTCTCCAAAACCTCTCTCAAGTGCTCCTCATGCATTTCCTGGGTCTTGGAGTAGACTAGGATATCATCAATGAATACAATCACATACCGATCCATCATCGGCCTGTATACGCGGTTCATAGGGTCCATGAACGCGGTTGGAGCATTGAAACACACATAAAATCACCCAAATTCATATATTGTTTAAAAATAATGTATTTCAAAGATCTGAGTCTCCCAAAATCATAAGTCATAAACAAGAAGATGTGTACGGCCACGCCTTTGCCTTCCCGCAGTCATCCTAAGTACCTGAAATATAACCCAAAACTGTAAGCCAACACTTAGTGAGTTCCCCCAAGTACCACCACATAAACATAAGTACAATAATAAACAGCATGCATATAGAGCCTTCAGCTTATCTAGAATGACGTACCAGCCTATAGACTATCTGGAACGCTTACAGAACCTTCAGAATGACTGGAACGCCTCAACGGGCCTTCAGCCTATCTGGACCATTCTCTGGGCCTTCATCCTGACTGGTACGTCTTAGCTGGTACGTCTCTCAGGCCTACAGTCTATCCGGGATGCCATGGGTCTCTTGGTATTCAGTATACACTGGTCCTCCTCAACCCAAACACATAACATGTCGACATATACATAACAAATAAACATTCACATAAACAGTCAACAGACAATCAGACAGATCTCACAGATCACTAAGCATACCATCATCCAATATTCTAGGATACCGATCTAACAAATCACTACAGCACGTTATCATACTTACACATAACATGATATCTAATCCAATGGGTCGGCCTTGGTGCCTTCGACCCGCAAGTACAGGGAGGAAAACTAAACACTACCTGATGAGGTCCTGACTCCGAATATTAGCTCAAGCTGACACCTAATCATCAAAATGACCCAAATCTCAACATAATCCGAAGTACCCAAAATATCCTTAAGTCAAACTTGGTCAAAGTCAACTCACCTCACATCGTGGCCAAGCATTGGCCACGTCGTGACAGCGAACCCGGTCTGATTCCCACTCAACTCGACCCAACTAGACAACTCAGTCAAAGAAGCCACTTGAACAGACATCACGATGAGAGTACCCATTCTCACGTCATGAGCTCTAAGGGTTCTAATAGAAGACGGGGATGCTCTGAATCTCACGTTGTGAGTGTTGTGGCTAAGGGCCACCATTTTAAGTCCTTGTTCCATTAAGTCTTTGAGTCCACGTCATCCAGAAGTTAAAGGGGGCCCCTAAGGTCCATAAAAATGTTTCCTTTATGGTAATGCATGCACCAAACATGATCATCCATTTCTAGGTTAAAAAGGGAAGAAATGAGCTTCAGTCTTGCATGCATTCCTCAAATCCATACCAACTTCCAGATCTGAACAATATAGTGCTCTAGGGACTCTTAGAATTCATAAAGTTACCAACTTTATGGATTTACTCCACTCAATCATTCAATAACATCAATAAGATGGACAAAACTCAAGATATATCCATGACAAGTAATAAAGTTGGAGCCTTTGATACTTACAAGGGTCCAAAAGTAGGAAAATATGGTGATGATGATGATTCTTTTCCAACACTACCACTAGAGTACTTCCTTCTTCTTCTAGCTAGAAATGTACTCCAATGACAAAGGATGTTAGGCAGGAGTAAGATTAGGGTTTCTGGAGGTTTAGAGAGTGAGAGAGGCTGAGGGTGAGAAACCCTAGCCCTCTCATTCCCTTAAATACCGAAATATTGGGGTTTTGGTCATCAGTCGCCCTCACGTCGTGAGCACTAGATTTCTCATGTCTTGAGCCTTAAAATGATGCACGGGTCCGAATCGCTCCTCAAGACATGAGAAGGAATTCCTCACGTCGTGAGAAGGGAAAATATTGAAACTTTTAACTTCATAATATTAAAGATAATGTGCACCTGATCCGGGTGTTACAAGCATTGGTGAGCCTGAATTCCGTCACCACGCACTCGTAATGACCATAACGAGTTCAGAAGGTCGTCTTCTGCACATCCCCTCTCTGACCCTCATCTGATGGTAACCCAAATACTATCAATCTTGGAAAACCAAGATGCTACCTGAAGTTGGTCAAAAAAATCATCAATCCTCGAGAGTGGATAACGGTTCTTCATCGTTAGCTTATTCAGCTCCTGGTAGTCAATACACATCTGATGAGACCTTTCCTTGTTCTTCACAAACAAGATTAGTGCTCCATATGGAAAACTGCTTGGTCGAATGAACCCCTTGTCCAACAGCTCTTGTAGCTGTGGAGACAACTGCTACATCTCTGGAGGAGCTAACCAATATGGTGCCCTAGATATCGGTGCCGCATCATGAACCAAGTCAATCCTAAACTCTACCTACCTCTCCGAAGGCACCCCAGGAAAATCATTCAGAAACACATCCATGTATTTCCATACAGTTGACACATCATCCATGGTTTCCTTACCCTTATCACGGGTATCCATACACATAGGCGACAAATTAATCTGAAACATCCCTGATGAAGATAACATCTGACCCTAGTCGATGAACACAAAATCAGCAGACACTGAGCTCTCTCTCCCTGAACCACTAACTCTCCCCCACTTGGGGTCCGGATACGCACCATCTGATGCTCATAATCGATCACCGCCCCATTAGGACTCAACCAGTCCATCCCTATGATAACCTTGTTCCCATGCAAAGGAATAAGAACCAAATCAATTGGATACTGCTCGCTGAACATCTGAAGAACACAACCCTGATGAACCCCTGATACCCAGACAGATCGATCATCTGTAATCTCAATGTCTAAAGGACAATACAACTCCCCCGGAGCTCCAGCATACCTCTTGCTAAGCGTAAGCGATACAAAGATCGTGTAGCCCCCAAATCAGATAATCCCAAGGCAAAAATACCATTCACGAGGAACGTTACTAAAATAAAACACATAAATATAAGCTAGCAATTCAATATAAATAAAGAGATGATGAGAAGATAAATACTCGTCACCACATCAGGTGATGTGAGAGCCTCCTCGATCGTCATCTAAAAATCCTTACTCTTCACCACAGGTGCATCCGCCTTGCCATGACGACCATCGGTGATCCATAGAGTCGCAGGAGTGGGTGTTGCCACTAGTCCTGCTGCAGTCAAACTCGGACAATGGGCCTTCTTGTAGCCCTGCTAATTGCAATGGAAGAACATCATATCAAATACTTGGGTGATGGTAGTAGTAGTAGCAGTGCAATTCCTGCGAATGTGACCCGTCTGACCGCACTTGAAGCATCCAGAACCACCCACCCTGCACGCTCCCTCGTGTGTCTTCCTACACTTGCCATAGTGGCTCCGACCCTGCTGGCCTCTCGATCTTGAATCAAACACCTTGGGACTCTTGCTCAATCCCCCTGAAACCTGAGCCTGATTCGGCTTCCTCTTCCTCTCCATCTCAAGATTAATCCCCTACTCCCTAGCTCTTGTAATCATGTCCTCCAGTGTCTTGCAACTGGATCGGCTCACAAATTATTGAATATCACTTCTCAACATCTCATGGTATCTCGCCTTCTTCATCTCCTCATCCATCACATACTGCGGAACCAACAACGCCCTCTCACGAAACATCGTGGTGATCTCATCCATCGACTCAGTAGTCTGGCGAAGGTCCTGAAACTCCCTCGCCAGGTGTTGCACCTCAATCACCGGTGTGAACTATGCTCGAAATCTGGTTGTAAAATCATCCCATGTCATCCAATAAACAACCTCATCACCAACAGAGTACCCAACCTCCTCCCACCAATCTCGAGCTCTATCTTTCAAAAGACAGGAAGCAAGTATGACCTTTGCCCCATCGGGACAACTGCTAGTGCGGAAGGCGTTAGAGACATCCATTAACCAACTCCTACTCGCAATCAAGAACTTCTCCCCTTAGTAATTCGGAGCCCCACATGCCCGAAAACTCCCTGAAGGTCAGTGAACATGCATCAATCAAAGCCACCATCTCATAATAGAAAGAGCCCAAGCGCTCTTCCAACACCTTTATGATACCCTCCTTGATTTCACCAAAGATCACAAGAGTCTGATCAAGTATGTTGCGGGTAAACTTAGACGAAATGAACTCCCGCGTCTGATCATCCAAATGCCTAGCTCCAGAACCCGAGCCTAAACCCTCACTAGCACCAGAACCACTAACTAGTCTGCCTCAAAGACTCACCATACTGAAAACAGACAATATAAACCATCATAATAAGCATCAATATATATATATATATATATATATATATATATATATTAAGGAATCTTATACTCTACAAGCTTCCTAGTTTCATCGTAGATCTCCTTGACTCGAGTACGGATCATTTGCTTCCAGTAGTACGAGCCCATACTACCTTCCACATCTATCCATACTTTCCTCAGTGATCGCTTTGAATCCTCCGAGTCACCCCTTACCCACACAAATAATCCTCCATAAGACAAGGCTCGCAGCACTAAATCCCTTCCTAGGTTTTCCTAGGGCAATAACCACACCACTTTTCGCTGTTAGCTGCAGAAGTAACTCCTAACAGCACCCTCTAACTAGCACAAGAATACAATTACATATCAATGACACAAGACAATTCTTCGAATGAAAGGTCTCACACTACAACGGCTGGACTCAAACAAGAGCTGCACAATAGAGTTAAAACCAAACCTTCTAAAATTATTTAGTTTTTGTAGTGTGTAACTTAGCATATTCGCTTCAAGTTAGCTGAAGTTAGTGAGAACTCCTAAAAGCACAAAGCAAGCAACATTCGAGCATTGGGTAATCAGAATCAAGCATAACCAAATCAGGCCATCCTACCACTGACTGATCAGTACTACCATGCAAGTCTATAAGCTTATATAGTAGGCATATAAATGCATCTCTCCTAGCATTCTATCATGCAAATCCTGAGAAGATCCTTAACCCTAACTAGCATGAAAGTCACATATTCATAACTCAAAACATATCATAAACATGTATGGGTATTTTGGAAAAACTTACTTCAGCTCGGTCGATTGCATGCACCACACCCTTTTCCTTTATTGGAAACCATTTTCATAAAACATTTCTTTTTGAAAAATTCTACCAAACCCTCAATTTGAGTTCAGACATACCCCATAGTACGTCCGAATCCCTCAAATAAAGGATATGATACCAACTTGTAAAGTCCTAAAATTAAGACCAAAATTTTCGTTTTTAATTTAATAAAACTATTATCCAAAACATAATCATTAAGCCATAGTGGAATAAAGTGTGTCAAATACATTAGAAACCATTAGAGTAATCGTAAAATGTGGAATGATGTGGTGTGTGCCTTGCAATCATCCCGGGCTCTTCCCCTTCGAACCAGAAAGTACTTAAAGCATAAACTGAAAACCGTAACCACAAAGCTTAGTGAGTTCCCCAAAATACCACATACCATACATATAAAACATATAGTGCACCCCGCCCAGCATCAAGCCCTGCCCAACATCGAGCTCCACTTGTTATACATATCTGTCAGTTATCGAGCCCAACTGGTATACATATAATGATATAATAGATAAACACATAACACATGCAATAATCACAAAGATAAATAGCACACAAAACAGTCATCAGTCCTCGCCCGCCAAGCATACAAGCACATTACACATGCAAGAGTCAAGCAAACATCTATCATCCTAACATAATGAATCATGGGCTGGCATTGATGCATTCGACCCGCTAAACATAGTGAGGAAACTCAACTCTAGCTACTAAATCACTCAACTGAATCTCTGTCTGCTGGCCCGGAAATCCCCTCGCTATCATCATCAAAATAACATCCAATTATTAATTGGATTCCGACCCATAACCAAGAGTCTAAGCTACTTGGCCCATAATTATGGTAAAAGACCACTTTACCCTTTATCTAAATTGAACACAATCCAAGGCCCAATTCAACTATTAAAAAGGCCCATATCCTAAATGGCAACCCAAACCCAATTTATGGTCCAATCTTCCAAATTAGGCCCAAGACTCATCATAGGCCTAAATCCAAGGAAGCCCAACATGCTAGTCTAAAGTCCAAGATAGAAGTCTAATGGCCCAATAAGGCCCAAACTTACAAACCCAAGCTATGGCCCAAAATTGAGATTGTCAAGCCCAAAAGCCCATCTGCTGAGTATGCGGAGTCTACTCAGCTCGTACGCTTAGCGTACTCCATCTGGGGCTAGTACGTACAATGTACCAGCAGGGTATGTGACAACCCGAATCTTTTTCCCGTTAATGTTAGCCCGATTCTGTTAATAAAATTTAAATTTTATTTAATTTCGTTAAATTCTTATGATTTGGAAAATCATTTAAGTTATATAATTGAATTTTCTTTTATGAGTTGGAACCAAAATCATGCGAAAACTCGAGTTTCCTTTGAAAAATCAATAGTTTTCGGCCTGAGTGATGTTCACGGCCGTAAACCCATTTACGACCGTACACCCGTTTACAACCAGCGACCGTTTACGGCCAGCGATAGGTGGCCCCCACCACCGACCTTGGAACCCCCCTATAAATATGAGCGTTTGCCACTCATTTACACTTTTCTGGCCGAAATCTCCCCCATTCTCTCGCTAACCTCTCAACCATAAACACCAAAACACCCTCTTTTCTTCCGAAAATCATCAAGAATCACATTTGGAGGTTGTTTTGGAGCATCTAAAACGTATTTTTCATCGAATCCAACATCATTGTTCTTGAGTTTACGGTCGTACACCCTTCAAATCTTCAAATCTTCAAAAGCCGCAAACCGTTTACGGCTGTAAACCCTTCAAGGGGTTGTTCACGGTCGCAAACTCCTTCACACCATGAATCTTGACTGAAAACCCGCTTTTCCTATTCAATTGAGTCTCGGATACATTCCTAAGCCAAAAACAAGTGTTTTTCTAACACTATAAATAATGTTTTTGCTAATAAAATACATATATGTATTTAATTGTTATTAGGATCCCGTTAAGTGTTGCGTACATCAATCCGAGGATCTTCATTTCTAGTTTCGCTGCCCGAACTTTCACGCGACCAACAGTGAGTTCATACCCCTATGCTTTTACTATTTTTTTAAAGGTTTTCGGGGGGGGGGGGGGGATACAAGCCAAACACAAATGATTTGTGAACTTATACAAAAGAATTTCAGTAGTTTTAAAACTTAAGCAATTGATACAACCAAAAGATTTCCATGTTTTATAAAATATTTAGATATTTTATCCCTTTTGTAACATGATGAGCATAAAGGACGTTTTCAACGTACATCTATAATTGCATAGTTTTCAGATCAATACACTAAATAATTATACAACATACATGCATATTATAATAGATATAGTTTGGGATTTCAATACACAATTTTACAAATTCAGAGCTTATACATTAACAAACATATAAACTATGACAAACTTAGTTTATGATATACATTACTACTTCCGGAATTCAAAAGTAGTACATTAGATAATTATTTAAGTATAATTATTGTTACAATACAAGTATATAACGGATTCGAATATAAGAGAACAATACAGAAGCACACGTAAACTAGTTAATACAGGATTGTGAGGAAACTCTTCAATTGTACCTTTCGGGGTACAGATTAAATCCTATCATAGTATAACCAGAGTCTCCTGGAGGGAGAGCATGAGATTTGTGAATAGATCTATTCGGGACTGACTATCCCACACCTGAACTGCTAGCTACAGTTAGGCATGCATGCCTGGGGTGACAAATGTCATATATCCGACACTTGAAGAACGTTGTAAAGGTCACTAGGTCATATCAAGTAGACCTGGAAAACGTGTCTTGTCGTGTCGGGTTCGTGCCGTTTCAATACATTTAACGGGTTGAGAGTGCTTGACCCTAACCCGAACCGTTTAATTATCGTGTCGTGTCATGTCAACCTGTTTATTTTCGTGTCGATTTCGTGTCGGGTTTCGGGTTAAGGTTTAAACCTTATAAATATGTTGTGTCATGTCGGGTTGGAACATTTTAAAGGTTGAAAAGTAAGAGTCATGGAGAAAAAAATGAAAAAGTGAAATGCTGGAGCTCGGAGGTGGAACGGAAAAAAAAGTATACTCTCTCTGTCCCATATTTATTGTCTATTTTTTACTTTGAAGTTTTCATTTTTCAACTTTAACCTTAAATATTTTTAGTTGTGTTATAAATTACTTGATAAAACTCATAACAAAGAAAAAGATATTTAAACCACAATCCATTCATACATTTTGCATTAAGTGTTATATATCAAAAACAAAAATATTTAAGGTCAAATTTGAAGAATAAAGACTTCAAAAGTCAAAATTGGACAATAAATATGGGACAGAGGTAGTAGTAAGTTTAGAAAGCAAAATGAAAAGAGTTAGAGTTGGGAAGCAAATGAGATAGGTTATGAGGAGGAGTAAATTAAGTCAGTTTGAAAGTTTGAATTTTACTTTTAATTTTAGAGATTGGGCCACTACAAATATATATTATTTAAAATATTTATAAAAGTATGAAATATATATATATATATATATATATATATATATATATATATATATATATATATATATATATAAGTAAACGGGTCATCTTCGAGTCATCTTCGAGTTGAAAGTCTTGACCCTAACCCTACCCGTTTAATTATCGTGTCGTGTCGTGTCAACCCGTGTACATAAACGGATCAAAATCTTTGACCCTAACCCGCTAACTTCATGTGGAGTTCGTGTCGGGTTGTCGTGTCGTGTCAGATTTTGCCAAGTCTAATATCAAGCATGGTTATACGACTCACAATAGTATAAACTAAACTTATTGTTTATAGGATTTCATTCTTCTTTAGTTTTATTTTTCATTAATAAAACTAGTTCACAATACAACTGGAGGATTCCAGGGATTTCAAATCTTAGTTTTATTTTAAATAGTGAAACTACTATGCATACTGGTGATAGCCAGAGTTTTCATACAAAAGGGTTTTCATTCAAAACAACGTTATACAATACAGTTGCTGGTAACCAGACATACAAACTAATACATTATACATTACTATAGAACACAGTAATAAACATATATGTTAGAAAATTTTGGATTTTCTTGGGAAGCATACAAACATTTTACAAATTCAATGACAAGTTTTCATTACAAAAACATGCTTATGAACTCACCAGCTTTTATGCTGATGCTCTTTTTTCAAAACCGCTTGTATTCTCAGGAAATCAGTAAACAGGTACCTCGGCAGAATTTTAAGAAGACGGAGCGTATACACTCTCGTCTTATTTTTGCTACTTTTGATGTATATAAATATAAAGCAAACAGATGTAAATACCTTTTTATATATTCAATTTAATGGGTGTGTTTACTTTGATTTCTATGATGCAATTATTGTGATACTACATATGATGTCATCCACCCCCGAACGTTTCTGCCGTTCCAGTTTGGGGGTGTGATAGATCGATACCAGAGCTCTTGTTTATAGTGAACTAAGTATATTGAACCTTACATGGTATACAACTATAAACACTAAATGGGCCGAAGCGCTCTGAAACTAAATGTATACTTTAAAAATTTAAGTATTTTACAAAAGTATACAAGTATACATATGTACCAGAAACTGTAACATAGTATGAACTACATAAAAGTATTTAGGGCGAGTAGGACACCGCGGTTAAACTGGAATAGTTATGTAGTCATATGTGGGGTCAATATAACCTGATCAACTATATTTGTCCGAGATATGACCAACATGTGTTTGGGAGTGACTGTGGCGTTGCGACAAGGCTAAAACTCACCAAGTCGTATACAAATGAAGCACATAGTTAAAATACTATAGGAGTATTTTATGGTTCTATGACACTGCACAGAATTATCACAAGTAGTACAAATCCTCACAAATGAAAGACCTGCAATTCCTTGTTTATGTTAGTAAACCTTTATTGTAGATCTCTATTATTGCTATAAGATTTAGAAATATCTTGCTAGAAATATCCAATTCATGATCAGTATAGAAGGCTTATCATCATTTTTCCCCTTGTAACTTTTAGAGAAAGATGTCTCCCAGGAAGAGACCCAACAGAAAGAACAACAACCCTCCGAAAGATCCTCATCCACCACCTCGTCAGTTTGATCCTGCCATATTCCAGGCAGCAGTTACAGTCACTATGGTTGCCGCGATGTCGCAGATAAATTCTGGAAGCTCTAATGGATCAGGAAGTGGTACCCATCCCCAAAATCATGAGGGTGGTCAGGGACACCTGAAGGAGTGTTCCTACAAAGATGTCATGAACGTGAAGCCCAAGTCCTTCGACGAAAATGGAGGAGTCATTGCCCTAACCAGGTGGATCGAGACAATCGAATTGATTTTCGAGATTTGTGCTTGTTTTGAGGCCAACAAAGTTAAGTTTGGCATAACTGAGTGGGCACGGTCACCAACCCCCTCCAAGAAACATCATCTTTGATACATATTTCACAATAAGACGACAAGTTTAACCAAATAAGTTAACCACAAATTTAACAAAGTAACCACAAATTTGAAAAATATTCAAACGACCACATATTTCACAATAAGACCCTACAAATTAAACTTGTGTGGACCCTTTACAGAATGTGACAAACTACGAAACATTCTGCTTTGATTTAGGCAAGATATCCAACCATTTAATCTATCATCTTTCATACATGGTTGCAGTCATAATACAACATGTACCTACCTTAATAAATCAAATAGGATCAAGCCCAACACTTGATAACACCCGACTCCTTGACATTCTTACCAAAAGTTAATATTATTGATTTGATTAAAAAAAAAAAAAAGATGGACCATGATGCATGACTGTTCGGGCACATCATTAGGCATAATCCATGGGACCATAAGGCTCAAAAAGGTTAGCCAATCCTCCATTCTTTCTCATAGGATTCATACCCATATCTCTGCACAGTTGATCATTGTACCATATCTCTAAAGCACCAACTGACGACCGATAATGGTATTCCCCAGTTGTTTGCTTCATATATTCATCCCATCTTGCAATATCCTTCTGCATCTCATCAACACTCGGTAGCTTGAACGCACCTTCAAGAAGCGCTGCCACCCATTTCGACCTCATCTCTGATACGTACAGATTCGAAAGACCCTCTGAAAATCCAATTATTGCTAACTGCGGTATGCGTGGATGAATGCATTCCCTGATAACATCATTAACAAACAGTATAAGGTCTCCTCTGTGGTTCTCGGAAAAAAAAAAACAAAAAGATAAAAGAAAATCGATTAACCTGTAAAGAGGGACTCGTGGTGAACCAGAGATGAATTTCTGAAACGTTGATGATTCGAAAATGTTTTTTAGCTTTTCTGCGCCTTTGAATCCAGTTGCGAATATTACAATATCTGCTTCTATACGTGTTTTGTCGTCTTCAATCGAAATACCATTGTCGTAGAAGCTGAAACTTTGTGTTTTCTTCAACTTGATGCTTCCTTTCTCAACCTCATCGAAGAACTCATCAGGATTAGGCATATACGTAATTAGACATGCACGGGTGTCTTTCGAAAAGCTATGCTGTGGCACCATGTCGTATTTGTTGATCGGAAGTTTCTTTTTGATGTAGCTTTCCACAAGTTTCGAGATTCCCCAACTCTGTTACATTTAGTGATTAGAAAGAAAAAAAAAACGATCTTGATCTTGCTTTGTTGCTTTAATAATGAAGATTTTGAGGGACTTACTAGAGGTGAAAGTAAAGTGGCGATGAGATTTAGGAGAAGACCTTCGCCGGGCTTATGAACCAAAAGCTGCGAGAAGCGATTGAAGTATAAATATGTGAATGGGATTCCCCATGGAGCCCAATCCGGGAGCTTCCAGTGATCACGTCGGTATACTATCTTACATGGATGTTCTGGACCTGAAAATCAACATTAAAAAAATTAAGGAAGATCACCGGAGAAGGTATAAATGCGCCGGTGAGCAAGTCTGCAACTAACCGTTGATGGAGGAGCACTCTCTTGCAATGTCGAGTCCTGTTTTCCCGAACCCCACGACGACGACCCTCTTCCCTTTCACGAATTCAGCAGCTTTTTCATTATCCATGGCAGCGTATTCCATGGAGTGAATCGCCTGGCCTCGGAAAACTTCAGGGCCTTTTCCGGCGGGGAATTCCGGTATGTTTGGAACGTCTTTAAATCTTCCTAAACAGAGAATCACGAAATCCACGGTGTAAACCTGGTGATTTCACATGAATAGAGTTCAATTTCTTTATGTATATCAGTGAATGCAGAATACGTATAATTATTGAATTCCATACCTGGGTTGTGGCAGTTTCAGTGTTTTCAACGGTGACATTCCATTTTCCGTTAGGTGGAAATGGTTCGCCGGTGCTGTTCCATAGGGACCATGGCTCCGATGATGGTCCGTCGTAGCTGATTCCCTTGACTCGTGAATGTAATTTGATGTGAGGTATGAGATCAAAATGGATGGCGTAGGACCGGAAGTAGTCTAGCATTTGTTGGTGGGTAGGGAAGTCGTCGGTGACAGAAGGCGGCCATGGGAAGTCGGAAAACTGGTACAAAGGTTTTGGAGCCTGGAGCCTGGTGGATTTGAAGGTTTTAGCCCATACGCCACCGATGTCGGATTCCGACTCGAAGACAATGGGGTTGAAGCCTTTGGTAAGGCAGTATTTACAAGCGAGGAGGCCACTGATTCCGGCTCCGACGATCGCCACTTGTTTTTTATCCATGTTTCCGGCGATGGAATCTCAATATCTGATGCGATACTTACAATGTTGGTTTTTGTTTTTTTCATAAAAAGTAATCAGATCCATTTCCAATTGTTGATCTCCACGTGGTGGAGATCCGTATATGATTACGATTTATTCCTTCGGCCATTAACATGTAAATCTAGTCAATAAACTTGAAATGTGTCAAACAATTTAGCATCACATACTCACATAGAGTCAATTTAGTAAATATACAATTTCTTTTTCTTAAAAGTAATTCAAATCCATTTCGTTCACCATCTTCCACCACATTCATGTATAATGGCAAATATCATCCCTAAATTATTTATGATAAATCATAAAAAAAAAAAAAAACAAAACAAAATTTAACAAATACTCTAGTTTTTAATGTTTTCAATTTGTCCTTAAAATAGTCCTTATGGTTTTTTTTTTTCTCTTTGCATGGACAGTTTCTTATAGAACACACCTTATAAACAAATAGTTTTTATTATATATATCCGTTATATAGATCCATTAAATTAAAAGAATTATAGATATAAATGTTCTTTATTCAAAATTCACAAATGCTCTTTGTGAAATTTTAAATAAGTTGATTAAAATTTCACAAATGATCATTGTACAAAATTTCATAAATGGTTGTTGGGCAAATTTCACAAAATGACAGAAATGGTTCTTATCTATGTAATTAAATCATAACCATTGGATCAATGAAAAATACAATAATTTTTGAAAAAAAAATATTACATTTAATAATATTATTATTTTTCCTATGAATGTAAAATTCAAAATAATGATAACGGTAATATGGACATTTTGTGTATCCTTGTGTTAAGCAAGACAATAATAAAATCTAGAATTTTTTGAAATTGATATATATATATATATATATATATATATATATATATATATATATATATATATATATATATATATATATATATATTGCAAAAAACACTCAATCTAGTAGAAATATTTTTGAGATATAGTCAAATACGTTTTCATTCCAAAAAAACATATGTTTTTATTCTAAAAAATAGGTTTTCCAATTGAAAGTTTTTGAGTTTTAGCACTAAGCATCAAATTGAATTACAAACACAATAATAAGTATAAGCATTCAATAGTCAAGAAGAATCAACAATCTCAAATCCTTTAAAAAAAAAAAACAATTCTTATAGCATTTACATCAAGTATAAATGAATTATTGAAAGAATACATTTTTATTTTTCAATATTTTTTTTAAAGAGACGCTAATATTTTTGAAAGAATGTAACGGGTCATATTGTCTAGATAAAGAAACAATAAAAAAATATATTCAATTTTAACCACTTTTTAAAATATACATCACTTTTCAAAAGAATGCACTCCATTCTTGAAAAATACATTGTCACTTTTGATTTTTTTTTTCATTGGAAGTAATTCTTGAGACGCTGCACGAAGAATCTTCATTCTTAATCACATAGAAAGTCACTCGCTTTGAAAGGGATAAACATATATGGAACTTAAATTTTTGACAAAACTTCATAATCGGTCCCTATTATTTGCAAAATATCTTAATTTGACGTCATGGAAAACATCACGTTATTAGTCCTGTAGTTTGTGAAATTTCATGAATGGTCCCCCTACCGTTAAACCTAACTTTTCAGTTGTTACAAATTTTATGAATAAAAGAGTATTCTGTCAAGAATAAAAACGTATTTGATTATATCTCAAAAATATTCTTACTAGATTGAGTGTTTCTTGCAATATATATATATATATATATATATATATATATATATATATATATATATATATATATATACACACTAGTGTACCCGCGCAAAGCCGCGGGGCACATAAGTTCTTTCGGTGATATGTTTACTTTACAAAAAATGTTATGTTCCAAAAGAAAGTACATGTAAAAGATCATTTATCCTTTGTTTTAGAAAGGAACACCAAACACTTTTTTTCTATTTATCACTATATGTGTAGTTGCTTAATTGTTTGTTTTAAACTTATTAATGCCTTCAAAATTATTTTTTCAGGCGTGGTTTGCATACTGTTGTAGCTGAAAACCATCATTCTCAGGGTGATGGCGATGCAGTTGTTAATACCTAAGTTTTCTTTAGTAGATGTGTTTTATTAGGCTGAAATTTTAATGGTGTTGTCTTTCCTTGGATTGTTTAAAATAAGTTTGATGTTTTATGGTATTGATTTTATGGAAATTTAATATGCTTTATGACGATTTTGCAAAAGTGGTTGGAATGAAATGAGTTAGTCAATAAGCTTAGTTAGTAAATATTTAACTAAAAAACCTAATGTAATGTTAATAAAGTATCTAAAAGAAACATCAAAGTGTGATGATGCCATATTGAACTTTACTGACACATGTTATTTTGTTGGTTAATTTAGCCACTCATATGTATTCAACTCAATAAAAAGGGATGGCTATCATAGCAAGAAATCGTATTCTAATTTCATTGCATATATTATTTACATTAAGCAAATTTACAATAATCAAAGTAAGATGCTATATTTGTTTACATTACTTGTAATGATGCCATATATTAGACAGTTAAAATTTGCTAAATGTAAACAAATATAGCATCTTACTTTGATTAAGAAATTCTACAGAAGACCGGGTTATGATAGGGTGAGTGGAGGCTGAGGTAACAGCTGGAGTGGCGGCAAGAGGCTCTAGCAAGGTAGTGGGTGACAGTGAGGGACTTGTGTATCGACGGAGAGGACGTAAGGTGTTGATCAGCTGTAGAAGAGTTCTTATTCGAACAAAGGGAGCACAATGGAGTTGGTTCCAAATTGTGGCTTTGAGGAGCTGGTAATGAAAATGATAGTGGAGTTACAATTCGTTCTTGAAAAACTGTGAACAGTAACTTTCCTTGATCAACATGTGGAAAAACTCCTTTAAACAGGAAGGTATTTTCATCGATTGGAGGCGGGATCCAAACAACGATAGTCCTTGTAACGGGGGCTAGATCCGATGAAAATACAAGAATTGTTGCGAGGAGCTAAGTTGTTAGCCGAATAGTTGCGTAAATATGGAAAAGCCCGACAACCAAAAACCCTTAAAACATCATAATTTGGTGGTGAGTGAAACATCTCGAATGGGGACTTGTGTGCAAGAATTTTTGATGGAAGACGGTTGATAATGTAAGCGGCGGAGGTGAAGGCGTCAGCCGGTGCACTGGCATTGAAGAGCATTGTAAGGCCGGTTTCGATAATATGATAATGTTTTCTTTCAGCTCGCCGTTTTGTTGCGGAGTATGGGGCAAGATAAATAGTGGTGTGTGCCATTTTCCATAAAAAGATTACAAACACGATTGTTTCTAAATTCGGTTCCACCATCACTTTGAAAAGATTTGATTTTGAAAGAAAATTGAGTTTGAACAAAACCAGTAAAAACTTTGAATATATTATAAAAGTCAAATATCAACCGTAAGGGATAAAACTACATGAAATAAGAAACGTCATCCACAAAATGTAGTAATATAAGTATCCTTCTTTGGAAGGAACATGTGTTTGGGCCCCATAAATCAAAATGAACTAGATCAAGCACATGCAATGATCGTTTGTCATTCGGTAATCATTTGCTTTTGGAAAGCTGGCATGAGGAACAAACACCATATTTGGGCGATAGTGAAGTAAACGACAAACAATCGAAATTATTTAATAAATAAACTATATCAAAATTAGCATGACCTAATCTAGTGTGCCATAACTCGTAAGAAGAACATAACTTTGAAGTTCTTAAATTTGTAAGAAAAACTTGATGACCATGCTTAAGGACATAGAGACCATTCTCACATCTTCCCCTTGCTACTATTTTCTTTGTTGCATGGTTCTGAAAGGCAAAAAACATATTAAAAAATAAGACATCCACCGGAGAATCCTATGTCAATTTACTAATTGAAAGAAGACTATTGGTGAGATTAGGAACCATAAGAACATCTGATAACTTAAGATCTTTGGAAATCGAAGAGTTGCCAATATGAGAGATGTGAGAAGTATTACCATTTCCGAAACCACATGCTCGGCCTGCATAAGTAGAAGTCAAATCAAGATTAGCAGTGGATGAGGCCATATGAGAGGAGGCACCAGAATCAACAAACCAGTCTGAGGAATCGTTTGAGACATGACAATGTACACGAAATTCATGTGCTAAGTTGGCATTCTGAGTATGATCTTGACGGGCAAAAGAGGCTAATTCAGGATAGGGGCCAACATAATTCTTATTTGTTCGACAGAGTTGGCAGTGGGGAGGGCAGAGACAAAATTAATTTGGTTGTTTGGGACAAAGTTTTTGCCCCTAAAGAAGAGGGTGGTCCTGGCATCCATCGGTTCTCTTAAAGCTCTTAATATAGCTTTTCTAATTCAATGGATTTGGAGATTAAAAAACAACAAACACTTCTCTTTGGAATATTGTCATTGCAAGTATACTTAATTTACGTAGGAAATCATCTTCGTACCTAGTAGAAAAATCTCTCAATGGTGTGTGGAACAACATCTCTAAAGTGTTGACAGATTTACATGGTGTAGGGCTGGATCTTAACTCATTATTTTCCATTCAAGTGGGCTCTAAAAAGAAAACTAGAAAGGGGTGGGGGTGTTTGAGCCTGATTTCCTCATTATTTGTTCTGGAAAAAGGAGAGTTCAATGATGCGGGCTTTTATGGGATGAGCTATAAGCAAAAACCCAGTAGTTTAATGGAAGTCATGGAACTGCAACAATTTAATCAAGTGAGCAGCAGTTATAGTCCCTCTTCTCATCGTGATTCCTAGATGGCTAATTCGATGTTGATGTTATTAGGTGTGTAATTGATTCAAAGTTGATTTCTGGTCCTGGCTTTACCGATATATTGGATTAATTATGTTCGTATAAAAGTCTTATGATTCATTTGGAGGGCGAATCCCCACAGGAGAGGCTCTTAAAAACAAGGGAGTTAATATTGGTTCTTCCTGTTTTCCTATGTGCAAAGTTGAAAGTAAGACTGATGATCACATCTTAGTATCTTGCCCGTTTGCTAAAGAGGTCTTGATATGGATCTTTAAATGGTGTGACATTCCCCTTCCTCCATTCTCCAAGGTAAAAAAGCCTATCAACTTCGCCTGCACTTTGCTTTGTAGGGAAATTGTCTGAGAAAAGGGAATTATGGATTATATGGAAGAAAAGGTACAAGATGTCTTCTTCCCCTACTAAAATTATAGATGATATAATTGAGTTGGTGTAAATGGTTTAAACATAGGTGGAAAATGGAAATTGTAATTGGGTGACTTGGTCATGCTCTCCTTTTTCTTGTTTGTGATGTTGTAAATTGTTGGCTTATTGTTTTTCTCCTGCCTAGTGGTTTTTTGGGGAGAAAAATCCTCAAATGACCAAAAGGAAGGGGGTGTTTATAGCAAATATCAAAGCAAAAAACAAGATCTAACCAAACACACAATGGTTATTATTGAGAAAAACTAAAGCACAAAAAACTCAATTGGTTCACGCTTGATATCACAGCTCGATAACTTAGCATGTATATATATATATATATATATATATATATATATAATACAAGACATAACAACCTTGCATCTATTTAGGATCCTAGCATCTATCCTTATCACTATCTAATTTGTCAACTCACAAAACTAGATAACTCCTATTATACCTCATCGTATATAGGATAATTCAGAAATTTCCAACAATCACCTCCGCAATTTCTGAATCTGCATAGCAAGATCTTCAACTCCCAGTAGCCTCCTCATTTCTTCAAATTTAACTCTCATCGGTGCCTTTGTTAAAATGTTAGCTTTCTATTCATTACCACACACATGCTTAACCCGGATCTCCCTTTCTTCTACCCTCTCACGAATATAGTGATATCTGGATTTGATATGTTTGCTCCATTTGTGAAATACTGGATCCTTAATTAACACAATAGCTGACATATTGTCAATCTTAAGATCCACCTCCTTCTCACTTTTCCCAAACACTTCTTCTATCAAATCTTTTAACCAAACAGCTTGACAACTTGCTACTAAAGCAGCCATATACTCGGCTTCACATGAAGACAATGCCACCGTATCCTGTTTCTGTGAACACCAAGGAATAGGTGACTTTCCAAGATAGAAGACATTCCCCGTAGTGCTTCTTCCATCATCTTCATCCGCATTATGTATGCTGTCACTATATCCCATTAACTTTCCATGATTCCCATGTGGATAGACAATACCATACCTGACAGTTCCCTTCACATACCGTAGTATTTGTTTAACCGCTGCCATATGTGATACTTTCGGTGTTTGCATGTAACGACTAACAATTCCAACCGAGAATGCAAGATTGGGTCTAGTTTGTAATAGATATCTCAGTCTTCCCACCAAACTTCTATACTCAGTAGCATCAACCTCTTTTTCATCTTGTGCTTTTGAGAATTTTTTATTACAATCCATAGGAATCAATGTAGGATTGCAATTACTCATCCCTGCATCTTTTAGAACTTTCTTTGCATACGGTTCTTGAGTAACAATACAATTACACCCCTCATGCTTTAGTATACTTCAATACCCAAGTAATACCTAAGTATACCAAGGTCTGACATCTTGAACTTGGTTGACATTGTAGCTTTAAACCGCTTAATGATATCTACACTTGAACCCGTTACAATCAAGTCATCCACATAAACACCTACGACAATCAAATCATTACCGATCCTATGTCGATACACAACCTGTTCTTGCAGACAACGTTTAAATTTCATACCTTTTAGAATATCATCTAACTTAATATTCCATGTTCGAGGAGCCTATCTTAACCCATATAACGCTTTATCTAACTTGTAAACCATTCTTTCACACCCAACTTTAACAAATCCCTCAGGTTGTTCAACGTAGACATCTTCTTGAAGCTCACCATGAAGGAATGCCAATTTTACATCAAGATGGTGAATCTCCCATCCTTTTGATGCTGCTAGAGCTAACATGATCCTCACCGTTTCAATGTGAGCCACCGGTGCAAAGACTTCATTAAAATCAACTCCCTCTTGTTAAAAGTATCCTTTTGCGACTATCCTAGCCTTATATTTGCTTATTGCCCCACTAGCATCACGTTTGATTTTAAACACCCATTTTAGTCCTATCACAATCACAACCGACAATCTTTTAACGAGCCTCCATGTCTTATTTTTCACAATGGAATCAATTTCCTCCTCCATTGCTTTTACCCACATAGGGTTTTTCACCGCTTCCAAGAAGCTAGCTGGTTCGTCTTTATTCATTGATAAGAAAAGAAAATGATCTTCAATAAATAGATTGACAACATAGTCATCAAACCTTCTTGGTCGCTGAATCTGCCTTAACGAACGCCTTAGTTGTTCCTTATTGACCTCATCGTCAACCTGCAGCTCGTTATTGACCTCATCGTCAACTTGTGGCTCGTGAACGATATTATCAGGCTCTCCATGATTAGTATACTCTTCATGCCGATTCTCGTTTTGGTTTAAATTACCCATAACAGGCCATGCTCCAGTGTCTACGATCGTTTCCCATTGGACCCAAAACATTACAGGCATCAACTTGTCTTCAAGCCCACTATTCCAAGTCCAAGTGGCCTTCTCATCAAAGACGACATCTCGAGATACGATTATTTTTCTGGTAGATGGATCAAATAGTTTGTACGCCTTGTACCCCGGCTCCGACCCAAAGTAGACTAATTTCTTTGATCTATCATCCAGTTTTTTTAAGTTTGGACCCAATACTTTAGCATATGCTATACAACCAAAAACCCGAAGGTGTTCAATGTTGGGTTTTCGTCCAAAATATCTTTCGTAGGGTGTTGTATCAGACAAGGCCTTTGTGGTAATCTTGTTGATAATATATGATGCATGTCTCACAGCTTCACCCCAACAATAATTCGGTACCTGTGTTGCCTTCATCAAACTTCGTGTCATCTCAAGAAGGGTGCGATTTCTTCTCTCAACCACCCAGTTCTGCTGCGGTGTATATGGTTCTGTAAGGTGCCTCATCATACCATGGCTATCACATAGATTATTAAAATCTTGAGACGTAAACTCACCTCCACGATCTGTCCTTAGCGTTTTTACCGAATTACTCGTTTCCTTCTCAACTTTAAGCACAAATGTTTTAAAGAAAGACAATGCATCACTTTTTCCTTTTAATAAATAACTCCACATAAACCTCGAGAAGTCATCTATTATGACGAAAATATATCTATTTCCACCCATTGTGGGAGATGTTATAGGCCCACACAAGTCACCATGAATTAGTTCTAACGTTCGTTTTGCCCGAAACTGCGAATTCTCCGAAAAAGAACTTCGAGGGTGTTTTCCTACTAAGCAAGATTCATATACCTTGTTTGACCCGCTGACTTTAGGTAGACCATTTACCGTCTTCTTTTTTTGCCATCGATGTTAGCGTTCCAAAGTTTACGTGGCCAAGCCTTGCATTCCAAAGCCACTCAACGTCATCCAACCTCCCATGCAAACATACAAGTTTCCCAATAGCAATATGAGTCTTATACAAACGATTAACTGACCTCTTCACCTTGAACAGTAATGTGTTTGTATTATCATACAAGCATAAGTATTCACCCTTCATGCTAACTTCACAGCCACACTCCGTTGGCTGTCCTAGGCTGATAATGTTTGTCTTTAAATCGGGAATAAAGTACACATCAGTTAAAAGATTTTGCCTACCTTCACGACTTTCGAACAATACCGAACCTTTTCCGCAAATCTCAACATGTGAGTTATCACTAAATCGAACCCTACCTCCTATTCGAGTATTTATCTCACTGAAGTAAGACCGATTACCACTCATGTGATTGCTTGCTCCATTATTAAGGTACCAAACGTCATTGGAACCCGTTTGTGAATATCTTGATGGAATTACTGCAGCCTCATTTAACAACACAGTTTCGAACATGGTTTCTGCCATGAATACCGCCGGATCTTGCTCATCAACTTCACCGAGATTAACCTCCTGTTGCTTGACCTTATGTTCTGGACAACGATTAGTGAAGTGTCCGAATTTATCACACCGATAACATTGGACTTTTTAGTGATCTTTCGCTTTACCTTTTACTTTTTCAGTTTCACCACAGGCTAAATTCAGTGACAGGTTTTGGTGGTGAATTTTCCCGTTATTATTCCTACTTCCACGACTCTGTCCACCGCCTTTACTCTTCCTAAGATTGGACTCATTGTTCCGCGATGACGACACAACTTTGTTGAGTAGGAGTTTGCCTTGATCAATGGTTTGAGAGTCATCACGGGTCCTCTCTTCGTATGCCTTTAGCCTTCCAACGACATCTTCAAACCCAACTGGCCCAAGGTCTAAGATTTGCTCTATAGAAGCAACTATGTGGATGAATCTTCTTGGTAAGCTTGTTAGAAATTTTTTAACCATCTTCTTTTCATCAATCGTTTCCCCAAGAGAAGATGATTTAGACGCTATAGCTGAGAGTTGGCTCGCATATTCATCAATTGTAGCCGACTCCTTCATTTTAAGATTGTCAAACTCGGTAATTAGAGTTTGCAATCTAGCCTACTTCACCCTGTCTGCACCCAGGTTACGGGTTTTTATGGCATCCCAAATTTCTTTTGTCGTATCCAGCATTCCAACTTGCAAAATAAGTTCTTCAAGTATCGCCTGGAAGATCACGGCAATAGCGACGTTGTTCTTCTTTGGATCAATTTCAGTAGCAACGTTATCCTTCTTTGGATCATTCACTCCCGGATCTATGACATCCCACACCTGATGAACATTCAATATCACTTTCATGCGAATTTCCCACACAGTATAATTTGTTGCATTCAACATTGGTACTTGAAACGAGAAAGACGTTCCTTTGTCGCTTCCCCCTGGACCAGAAGACGATGGAGTATCTCCCTCCACCATGTCTTCTTTTCAACCAGGATCTGATACCAAATCAAAGCAAGAAACAAGATCTAACCAAACACACAATGATTATTATTGAGAAAAACTAAAGCACAAAAAACTCAATTGGTTCACGCTTGATATCACAGCTTGATAACTTAGCATGTATATATATAGAATACACAACATAACAACCTTGCATCTATTTAGGATCCTAGCATCAATCCTTATCACTATCTAATTTGTCAAGTCACAAAACTAGATAACTCCTATTATACCTCATCGTATATAGGATAATTCAGAAATTTATGTGACCCATGTAGAATAGAAAACCATGTTGTTCCCTATTTATGTGAAACTGGTGAAAATGAAAGAGTCAAAAATACTACTTGGGGGTCGAATGGTATACCTAAAAAATATTTAAACATATACCCAATAGTTATATTAAAGTTATTATGATCATATCCAATGAGGTCTTGTATCTTGAAATATTTTCATAATTGTATCATTACTAATACTTTCTAAACATTTTTTTTTAATATATTACACCAAACTATAGTATCATTTAAATATAATTCTTGATTCAGGCAATAAAGGATACAACACACACTTGTCAATTTGGCTATCATATTATACTACGAACAAAACCGTAAACAAGGTTTTGGCATGTTTAAAAAAAATACAAATGTTTTTTTATATAAGAAAATCTAATGTTATTATATGTATGTAATATTTTTGTTTTAATATATGTAAATAAAGTATTTTTGTATCAATATTATACTTATGTGAATTTTGAAAAACTATTAATTTGTAAGATCAAATTAAACAATACATTTCGAAAATAAATATATTCAAATCCATGTTTACCCAGGTGTATCTCCTATTGTTTAAGACTTTGGAGATATAAATATTGATTCTCGAATGTCTCACTGCAAGAAATGTTGGCATTAGCAGCGACGACTTTAGTGGCGACGCGGGGCAATAGAGGCGACATGTAATTAATGTGTTACATGTCACCGCTATTGCCCTGCGCCGCTGCTAAAGGGGTCGCCGCAAATGCCAACAAATAGTGATCCGCGTCAAATGAGCCCCATCCGTCCGATATGTTTTCAATCGAAGAGTCGTTGAGGAACGTGAAAACGCGCTGACTTTTCCCTCCAAGGTGTCGCCGTTATTGCCCTAATGTCGCCGCTAATACCTGGGCGTTGTCGCTATTTCCCGTCGCCGCTAAAGCCTGTTACGGATAACCCCCTTTCAGCTTCCTTTTCTATGTCGTTGAGTCGTTCGTTTTTGTTTTCCTTTTCTCTCGTTTCTTTGTTCCTTTTCTTTCTCACTGTGACGATGAAGACGAAAGTAGAAACCGACGACCATTCTGTAGCCGCTCCTGCTGCCACAAGACCGCCACACCTCCCCCCTAATCCTCCATTATCGGCGACCTAGACACTTCATACCGGCGCCCTACAGCTCAATTCCGAAATTTTGACATTGAAGGTCGAATTCCTCCCTATTTTCTATTTTTTTTTTTTGTTTTGGTGCTAATTTGGATGATAAATTGTTAGTATTCTTCAATTTTGTTGAGTGATTATCTTTGTATTTTGAGATATGAAGTGTTTATGCATTTTGTGGGATTGTATATGTTTTTTCAGATTTGTGGGAAGTGTTTATGCCTTTTGCATTTGTTTTTCTGATTTATGTCTATACCACATTGGCTTAAAAATGAAATTTGGCATGAAATTGAAATTGGATGTATATATACATTTGTTTGATTTTGTACTTAGATGTATACATTTGTATGAAATTGAAATTGGATGTATGCATTTGTTTGAAATTGGATGTATACATTTGTTTGAAATTGTATGCTTAATTGTATGAAATTGGAATATGCAAGTTGTATTGTATGTCCAAAATGAAATGAAAATTGGAATTGAATGTATTGTATAGATGTATGATTATGTGATATTTATGATTAATAGTTTGGCTTAATTAGGTTATTAATAACAACTTACTTCTAGTAATGTATTGTATATGGTTTCAAAGTGCTTAATTTTGTTAGTAACTTAATGCTGGTCATTACAACTTTAGCTTAATTAGGTTATTAATAGCAACGTACTTCTAGTAACTTTAATTTAACTATATAATAAAATTAAATTAATTTTAAAAAAATCAATAAAAAATAATAAATTAATTGTAAAATAAAATTAAATTAATTTTAAAATCAAGTTAATATTAATATTAAAATAAAATAAAATTAGTTTAAAAAATTAAACTAATAACAAAAAAGAAAATATTAAATTAATTAGAAAATCAAATTAATTTACCTTTAGAATCAAATTAAGTTACTTTTATAAAATCAAATTAAATTAATTATAAAACCAAATTAATAGCAATATACTTCTAGTGACTTAATGTTGTCACTTTCTCTTTGCTCCTCGGGTATATATATATATATATATATATATATATATATATATATATATATATATATATATATATATATATATATATATGCTTTTTGAATACTCTATCCATTTCTGATTATCTGTTCATGTGTTCCCGTGTTGAGATACTTTTTGAATCATCGACTTTATGAATACCCTACTTTATTTTTGTTTTTCGTAGAGTAAACCTTAAACACTAAATTATGTTTCAATTGCATCATGTCTATTGATAAAAGTCGGACTACTAATCCACATTGTCAATCTCCCGAGTTCCAGCTAGGACTCGACTCTTTTGTCAAGAGATCCATGCTACACCTAGATTGTAAAGGTGAAACCAGATGTCCGTGTGAGAAATGTGATAATCGTTACTTCACGGATCCGAAAGCAATGAGACGTCATGTTCTTATATATGGTTTCAGTCAGTCATACGAAACGTGGATATATCACGGTGAACCTTTAATCCCTTTAGTTGTAAATGTCGTATCGCCAAGTAATGAGATAGCTGATGTTATTGACGATGTTATGTGGGTAGAGAGAAAATGATACAAACCTCGATGAAGGAACCTCGAATACAGGGTATAGCGGTGTCGATGATGATTTTGGACATTTGTTAGAGGCAGTCGAAACCAAGTTATATCCTGGTTGTATGTTTTCTTTCCTTGATTTTTTAGCAAAGCTGATGGATATCAAGATTAACAACAAATGGACTGATAGTTCATTTGATCAACTCCTTGAGTTGTTGCATTCAACATTTCCACCAGACAACAAGGTTCCCCGTTCATATTATTTAGCAAAAAAGAAACTAAAGAAGTTAGGTTTGGGGTACGAGTCAATACGTGTGTGCAAAAACGATTGTTTTCTCTTCTGGAAGGAACACGGGTCATTGCAAGTTTGTTCCGTTTGTAAAGAGAGTCGGTGGATTGATAAAAACATCAAGGGTAAGAAAGTGGCTCATAAGGTGTTACGGTACTTTCCAGTGACCCTTACACTACGTTGTTTGTATTGTTCACGGTACACTTCCAAAAATATGATATGACATAGTATCGGGAGATCAGAAGATGGTGTGATGCGTCATCCCGTTGATGGAGAATCTTGGCAAAATTTTGATGTAGATTACCTTGAATTCTCGAGTGAACCTCGCAACATACGCCTAGGGCTGGCATCTGATGGCTTTAATCCATTTAGTAACATGTGTAATCCGCATAGTATGTGGCCGGTTGTACTCACCACATACAATCTGCCACCATGGCTTTGTATGAAAGAGTCATCATTCATGTTGGCCTTGTTGATTCCCGGTCATAAAGTGCCTGGAAAGGACATAGATGTTTTCCTTAGACCGTTAGTAGAAGGGCTTAAGTTTTTATGGCAATCATGCGTACGTATTAAGGACGCAGTGACAAACACATTCTTCACGGTGAAATAAACGACTTTCCAGATCGTAGTAGTTTATCGGGCTGGAGCGGACAAGGGTATAGAGCATGCCCGACTTGCAATGAAGACACTCCCTCGTACCGTGCAGTAAATAAAGTCGTTTATACCCGACCTGTTCTGCAGCATTGGAAGAGTGGTTTCGCTCATTGCCGCCACCAAATAATCATGAAGGAAATGATAAGGACGAGTAGCTACTTTAGGATTTTATGAAATGTTTTGTAATTTGGAAGAATACTTTAGGATTTTATGAAATGTTTTGTAATTTGGAAGAATACTTTAGGTGGTGGTATGGATTAATATTTTGGATTGTGGATTAATATTAATATTTTGGATTGGTTGTGTATGAATTAATATTTCTATAAAAATTTATCAGATTTTATAAATGTTATATTGTTTTTTTTTATAAATTTAATGTTAAATAAACAAAAAAAACAAAATTATTTTTGCGGAGACATTACAATATTAGCGGCGACAGACCAATAGCATTACCGGCGACTAAATGTGCATTAACAACGAAGCATTACCGGCGATTCATTTTCAGTGATGAGTCGTACCTTTTGCGGCGACACACGTCGCCACTATTGCCCACTTTTCTTGTAGTGTATATTGGCAAGTAACTTATAGTTGAGTTAGGTTTTCCAATTTAAACAAATAAGGGGCCAGCCCATTTATGTGAATTGTGATGCATATAAACCTATAAAGCCTATATAACGTCCTCGCACCATTGTACAAATTTCTCTGTGTATCAAGCTGGACGAGCATTCGTAAATCATGGGATCTTAATTAATAAAGCCCTTTTTATTGATTGCAGTCTAATTCACTATTCGTCTTCTCCGTTGTGTGATTTTTTATACTCTGTTTGATTTTCTTGGCTCGTTAAATTTGTGAGGATAAATATCTATATGGGATATGTCTATATGTGAAAATAGAATACTAAATTAGTATTGGTAATTAGGATCTTTAGTTACAAATAGAAAAAAACAACGAAAAAGATGTTAAGTTTATTGTGTGGTTAACTTATGATTTTGCATGTTGTAGGTAACATCTTTAAGAAATATATAGACGTGTACAGAGTATGTAAACAAATCAGTTAACTAAGGTCGGGATCAAATCAGAGTAAAAATAAGACTTATATCGATTTTAAACAAAATTTGATCAACATGTATCACTAAAGTACAAGTTCTGGATGAGAAATATATATCCATTTTGAATTTAATATTAGTAATGTAATATAGTTTTCTGTCTACAACAAAATTCAACTAGTGTTGTATGGGTTAACCGATGTAAGAAAACTTATTGATTTTACTTATTTATATAACATCCTACTTTCATTTGTTCCCATTATAGCATTATACTATGACAAATATACCAATTCTAATTATGTCATTCATATAAAAGTTGTTTATTTTATTTGTACATAATACGTTTAAATTTGGTGATTTGTTTATTATAGCATCCTACTTTCAAGTACATTGCTATTTTTTTCTAGAGTTTAACTTGATCATATTATTTGAAAAATATATTTACCAAATGAAACTTATTTATTAAAAATATTTAGATAACAAAAGGGCTTACACAATATTAAAAAAAAAAAAGACGTTTTTGAACATAAATGCTTAATCAATGAACATAAATCTATTTTTGTCATTTTCTACAATGGGAATAGTATCAAACTTAATCATTGTCTTTTTTCTACCATCAATATTATACCAAATTCTTCATAACTCATAAATAGTTATAAATCTATTTTTGTCAATCTTACAAAAACAAAGCAAATATTGAAATAAAGAATAGAACATTGCACAAAGAGTGACTTGAAATGTGGATGTAAATCTTATATGCTATTGCTGTAAAGTACATTGTTGTATTCAATAATTTTTGTAAAGTATGTTGTTATTTCTGGAAATTTTGGTTGTGTATATTTCAATATTTATCCTTTTAACAAATATCAACCTCGTACTTATCTTTTTAACCGATTTTATCAACTTACTAATCTTTTTAATTAAAGCAAAATTTTTAATATTTATTAGATTTTAAGCCACCATAGAGCAAAAATCACATTTCACATGGTTGAAATGAGACATGTAGGATGTAAGGAAACAATTGTACATATCCAACAATCATAGAGTAGTTATAGAGAAGTCGGTAGCCTAAATGACACAAGGATGCAAAGGTAATCCGTAAAACATTTGGATTTTTCCCATTAAATCCCAATACTCCTATTCCTCACTGATTTTTAAAGGTTTTAAAACATCTTTTTTTTTCTCCTTAACGTTTCACATTTTTCAAGAATAATAAGAACACCTCTTGGTTTTGCTGTAACACCATAAATTTCCAAACAAATTTTTCATTTTAAAATCATATAAATTTCATAACACATTTCACAAAATCTCATTTGTTTAGTTTACAAAACACATCTCCATAATTGATTGATTAATATTAATCCAGGATCCTCAAAACATAACTCCTTCTCTGGTGTGTACAATCGAGTCGGTGCCTTCCCGCGATCCTAACAAAAACCTGAAACATATAACACATAACACGGTAAGCACCAAACTTAGTGAGTTCCCCGAAATACCACACACATCTCATTAGCCTCTCATGGCTATACTCAGATAAGACCCTCCGGTCAATGTGTCTCAGTGGGACCCTCCAGTCCCACGGTTCGTTGGACCCTCTGGTCCGGTCTGTAAAGCTCCGCATAGCATAAATCACAAAGACATAATGCATAGCATACAACAATAAGCAGGATAACATAACACTCAATGTAAGCACGTAAGACCCTCTGGTCACATATAAGTACCACTCTAGGTAAAGTATAGTGAGAAGACTCACCTCGGATGAAGACAGCCCCTAAAAACGCTGCTGCTGCACACCGACCTCTAACTCTGAGCCAAAACCCACAATTAACCCAAATAGGAACTATGTCCAGACTCTCACTCATTAGGTCTAAATGAAGACCACTAACTAGCCCATTAATAGCCTAAAACCCATTTGGCCCACCAAGGCCCAATAATAAATGGGCTCACCCAAGGCCCACCCTCGAAACTAATGGCAAGCCCAACTCAAGGGCCCAAGCATGAATATATACATTCCTCTGGTCCAATACCCTATTGTAAGAAGCCCAAACTCCAGGCCCAACACTCAAGGCCCCAAAATGAGACTTAGCTCAAAAGTCTACAGTGAGGTTACGCAGGTCGTACCTCCCTTAGTACGCTCAGCATACTCACAATCCATATTGGCCATCGGGTACACTGGTCAGTACGCGGGGGGTACTAGAATTACGCTCAGCGTATGTCCAGGATTTTTATCTCCACTCCCTTGGTCTTAATCTGTTAACACCATAACTATTCTCTTAGATCTAGTCTCCATAAAGGCTCATACACAATAAAGCTTGTGACTTTAAGCCTTTGCATGGCAGATCAAGTCCCAAACACAAAAACTCTTACTCTATACTCCGAAAATCCTCATATCTTATGCATGAGGTGGTTCTAACGTCCAAGGCCTCATTTTTATGAGTCCTCTCCACTAGAACACTTAAAGGGACATATATTAGGCTCTGGAGTTCAACAACTCATAAAGCTTCAAGCTTTGGGACCAAAACCCCTAAAATGGACCCAAAACAAAAACTAGCACAACAATAAGCAAGTTTAAAACTTGATACCTCTGGAAGATGCACCAACAAGAGAAGAACATAGATCCAAAAGCTAGATGCTCAAGTTATTCTCTTTCAAATCTCCTTCTTTTTCAAAATCCAAACATAACAAGTCATCACCCCACTATATCTGTAACATCCTAAAAATTTAAGACCGGGTTCTTAAATTAATATGGATAAATAAATAATAGGTGAATTATTTAAATAAATAATCAAGGGATAATCATATTATTATTCGATATGAAGCTTGCAAAGTTAAAGGTTGAGATGCTAACATTTCAAAGTTAAGGGACCCAAAGTGTCAATTTAGAAAAGTATGTTTGACCAAGAGTTGACTCACCAAGGTTAAATAGATGAGGAATGTTACGAATGGGATGTTCAAGGACTCATTATGTCAACCTTTTAAGCAAATGTGAAAATAAATGAAGAAATGGTAAATTTGCCAAAAGATGTAAACTAGAAGGACCAAATATGACAAATCCGAAAATAAGAATGCTTCCTCCTCATTTCAGCCAAACAAGAATGATAGGAGGAGATGAGAGGAGATTGGATGGTGATTCAAGCTCAATAGAAACCCTAGGGGTCGATGTTAATCCTTCTTGGTTCATTTGGAGCAAGTTGTGAAGAAATCAAGTGGTTCAAGGTATAATTTCTCTTCCTTTTCACCTAGAATTCGGATTTGTGAAGTGGGTTTGACCCCAATGTCGAATTTATCTTATTATAAGGGTTAGGGTTTTGGTTTCTAACCTCCTTTGAGTTGTTTTGATGATCCCAATCTTAATCCAATCATCCTATTGATGGATTTGAGGATTTAGATGAAAACACTCATGAACCCTCGAAATTCAAAATGATGATTTCATGTTTATATGTTAGATTGGAATGGATTCAATGATCTAGATGAGGTTTGATGGCAATGAATCCAATTAGAATGATCAAACACATTTATGATGGGAGAGTTTTGCATAAACATGGGTTTTAGATGGTTATGTGAGAAATTATGATGAAAACCATGAAATTCTTGGAATGTGAGCATTTGATGAGTATATGATACTCATAATCATGAGTTGATACTACAATATGATTTGAATGCAAGAATATGAAGGATTGAGTGATCTATAGTTGAATTTATGGAATAATTGGCCATAAGGGTATTTTGGGAAATCTATTGGTAATTACATAATGAATCTCCTATAAGAAGTGAATGATATTCATGAACATGAATTGACACTCAAGAGATGATACTGAAACACAAACACGAGGGGATGCTAGTAAGGTTCTAGCTCAAGTGATTGTTTGGGCAAAAAAGGCAATTTAGGAAACATGGAATGGAATTGAGGATTCCATAGTTGGATTAAGTATTTGCAATGAGATTAATGATGTTTTATCTACTTGACAACACCCAATGATGTATTAAATGATTTGGGAATAAGTCATATTGGCTAAAGAGTGTTTTTGAGCAAACTGAGCTATTAACCCTTTCATTTGAGTATTTGTAAGCACAATAAACTTAACATATTGATTGAGGACTTAATGAATTAAGTTGACTGGTTTGACATGATAAAACATCCTCTAGTTGTGCTTAAAGACCTTTATATGTTCCAAATGGTTACCTAAAAGACCAAAACCATCTAAGCAAGTTTAAGACTCAAAAAGTGAGTTTTTGAGGGTGTTTGGGCTGCTACGGGACGCGACCCGCGTGGTCAGGCACGCGGCCCGCGCACAGACAGCAGATTGCCCGGCTAGATGGAACTTTAGTATTTTCCTCATAACTTTTGCATACAGACACGGATTTACATGCGGTTTTCGCCTACATTCATATTTTTACATAAGGAATAGTATGAAACAATTAAATTTAGTAATGGAAACTTTGAGGGGTATTTTGGTCATTTTAATGACTTGTGTCCATGTTATATAGGTGTTGAATGAGAGTGTTTCTATAAGGAAAGGAACTAGAAGAAGCTAGCTAGCCTACGTGTGATTGAGGTGAGTATGTGCTGGCATTTTTCCCACTTTGGGGTACATGGTAAAATGATTTTATGAAAACGAAATGCAATGGTTTGATAAATGAAATATTTTGAAACGAAAGTGTCAAATGTTTTTGGAAAGAGTATTTTGAAAGACTGCCTTAAAGGAAAGAATGATTTTGAAAGAAAGGAACGTTTTGGAAGATCGAATGTTTTAAAAATATGGTTGAAATGTTTTGAAATATAGATGCTTTACTTTTGAAATGATTTTATGATATTAATTTATGAAATTTGTAAAGCATGGAAAGTAATGAAAAGAAATGTAAAGTAATGAAAAGGAATGGAAAGTAATGAAAGAAATCGGAAAGTAATGAAATGAAAACTGTCCGGACCATGATACCTCGTAAAAGGCGTTGGAGGAATCTATCGGGATGGCGCCTTCCCTTCGCGAGATAGATGTCCTAATGGAAATGATGCCTTGGTGGATTGATTTGTTCTTTTCACCGTGGTCTAGACTTGGGAGTGGTTCCTTTATTGGACGTACACCCTAAGTATAAAAATGGCAACGGTTCAATGCTAGAATTAGCCCTTAATGCTAAAAGAAAATGAAATATGGAAACATGGCTTTTGAAATGAAATGATAAGATATGAAATGATATTTATGAAATGAGTTTTCCTTGAAATGTTTTGTGGTCTAAAACTATTCTTTGCAAAGATGAAATGTTTGGTAAAAATGTGTTAAATGTTTTGGGTCACAAACCCACGTAGCTCACGAGACATTATTATCTTACGTATCTCTTTTTAATGCCATGTATCTCAGGTTACCTTTAAGGAGAAATGATGATAGATGGAAGTTAGAAGTCAAGTGATAGAGTATGGAGTTGGACTTGTTAAGTTCATTGTTAATTATATTTATGTAATTCTTATTGGCTTGCTATGGTTGTATTGATGCTTAATGGTAACACCCATTGTTTTAAATTTGCTAATGTTTTTCTGGGACCGGTTTTTGTTAAATGTGGGTTAAGATCCGAATGTTTTTAAAACCATAGCATGAAAAAGTTTTGAAAAAAATTTGGGGTGTTACAATATCCACATGAGAAAGCCACCAAGATTCAAACTTTATGCTTTCTGGAACTAGATCAACCTGATTAGGGCTTGGATCCATAAGCTCCAAGCCAAGCAATGCTTCCTCAAGGAACTCCTTTTTCCACAATATGCACCAAAAACTCTAAATCACCAAAATTCTCAAGAATCACTCAAATGGAGGCTTGGCGTCGATTTCTAGGGTTTATACGGATGGAGGCTGAAGATATTAGGGTTAGGTTATGATACAAGGAGCTTAAATAGGGTCCAAGACCCTAAAATAGGGTTCGGGTCTGATTACCGTACGCCCAACGTACTCCGAAGAACATTCGTGACCAGCCGACCACCCCTGGTCAGTACGCCCAGCGTACTCCAAAGTACGCCCAACGTACTTCTTTTTCACTAGTACGCCAAGCGTACGCTTTGTGTACGCCCAACGTACTCGGCTAAGCCTGAAACCACAATACTTCTGAAGGCCATAATTTCTTCGTTATAAATTCGTTTCCGACGATCCTTATATCCACAAAAAGGTAAGGAGAAGCCCTAAACTTCTATCAACTTTATTCCTCCTGAAGCCCACTCAAAATCAGATCCAAAATTCATGAAAAGTCAAAACCAACGCTTTTAACAATACATTTGGGCTCTAAAGCACAAACCGAACTCTTTTATCACACAACCTACCTTACCCGCATCCCAAAAGGGCCTAAACATTTCTCTTTCAAAGCCTAAAAACCTTATCATACTCGGATTAAGGCCTATGGGCCTTAAATCATAAAACTATCCAGAACAGGATATTACACTTGCATTCTTTAGTGTTCAAGCTGTAACATCTTGTTTCGAATTGTTCCTAATTTGAATTAGTGATCAGAGGGTTGGGTGTTATCAGGCTTCGGAACCTCAATGGTTTGAGTTTGGACCTAATTGGAGTTAGATAATGTATCTTGGTTGCTCGGGTATTCGGTTGGAGTTTTTGGACCAAAGGATATTTCGGTAATTTATCAGCTCGGACTTTTATGGAAAGTGGATTTTAGTTCGGGATGTTGTAGGGTAGGCATGAATTGATATTTGTGTTGAGCATCTCAATAACTTTCTATAGATATATAGATGGTTGGGATCAGGGTTGTATCTAGTGAGTTATGGTCTTCGGAAGAATTAGGGTTTTGGGAAAAGCCCTAGTACGCGGGGCGTACCAAGGTGGTACGCATGGCGTACCGAAGAGAAAGGAACTACGTGAGGTGTAGCTAGGAACACGTAGTGTATATGCGAGACTAGATCGAGGTGTACGTCCTCCTACGCGGGGCGTACGAGAAGGTACGCTGGGAGTACGAGGGTTAGACTGAAAAACCTAAAATTTGGACTTGACACCTATTTAAACATCCTTAAGTCATTGGGATTAAACCCTAATCAGCCTCTACAACCTCATTTCGCCCCTTTACCTCATTTTTCCTTTGGGAGTGTGATTTTTGTAACATCTCGAGACCAGGTATATCTCAATAGCCCTTAATTTATTGTAGTTGTCAAGTTTAGCCCTTAATTGATAAAAAGTGGTAGCTGAGTACGCAGGGCGTACATATGTGTACGCTCAGTGTACTCATGTACGTGATTTGGACGCCGAAGCCACCTAGTACGATGGGCGTATCATAGGGTATGTTGTGTGTACTTGGCCTAGAATGGACACCTTAATTTGTGGTGTGTCCCTATTTAAGGAACATGATGGCTCCATTTTTAGTCACCATTTCCAGTCTTCAACTCCCCTCAAAACCCTAATTTCCGCTTTCTTAGCTTGAGTGGCCATTTGAAGCTTTTTGAATGATCTTTTTGGGATTCTTTGTGTGAAGAAGGAGCTTTGAAGAGAGTAGAGTTGGTGTCCAAGCTTTGTATCTAAGTTTCCCTGTGGTTGGTGCATCATTTGGAGGTATCAAGCTCAAAGCTTTCTCATTGTTTTGATTTGTGTATATTGTGGTTCATTTTAGGGTTTATGTCCCAAAGCTTGAAGCTTTATGAGTTTGTTGAACTCCAGAGCATAATATTTGTCCTTTTAAGTGTCTTTAGTTGAGTGGACTCATAAAAATGGGATCTTGTACATCAAGATCCCCCCATGCATGATATATGAGAACTTTTGTGAGTAAGGAGTGAGAGTTTATGAGTTTTAGACTTGCTTAGCCATGCTAAGGCTTAATGTCACAATCTTTATGGAGTATTAGCCTTTAGTGAGTCCAGATCTGAGATTATAGTTATGGTCTTAACGGATTAAGACTAGGAGAGTGGAAAAGAGTAAGTATGGGACGGACGTTGAGCATACTCCCAGATACGCGCAATGTAGCATCGAAGTTTCCCGATGCATGCATGGTGAAGTAGTACGCCCAGCGTAAAGGGTTGTACCCCCAACGTACGCGCTTGCTGTTGACTTTTAGGGTTTGGTCAAACTGTGGACTTTGGAGGCCATGGAAGGGTAAAATGGTCTTTTATCCTTCTGCGATTTAGTAGAGGGTTTAGCCTAACATCTTTGGGGGTTGTTTATTAATTAGAGTTAATTACACGATATGTTAGGCGGAGGCTAAATCGGTGGTTCGAGTACGAGACATACATGCTTTACTTACGAGGTGAGTCTTCTCACTATACTTACCTGAGTGGTAATACTATGTGACTGAAGGGTCTTATTTGAGTTATCGACCAGAGGGTCCTAGGTGCTTATATTGAATTATGTGATATTATGCATTTTGTCGTTGTGATATATGCTATATTATTCTGTGCTTTACTGAGTTAGGACCGGAGGGTCCAAACCGAGTTGTGAGACCGGAGGGTCTTCACTGAGATACAAGAATGGAGGGTCCAACCCGAGCTGTAAGACCGGAGGGTCTTCACTGAGACACATGACCGGAGGGTCCACACCGAGCCATGAGACCGGAGGGTCCATTCCGAGCTATAGCCATGAGAGGCTTATTATTTGTGTATGTGGTATTTTGGGGAACTCACTAAGCTTTGTGATTACCGTGTTGTGTGATATGTGTTTCAGGTACTTCTCAGGATCGCGGGAAGGCGCTAGCTTGATTGTACACACATGTTCGAGATTTTGTTTGAGGATTCTTGGATATTATCAGTCATTTTGTTAAATTGTGTTTTGACAACTGATACATTGTGGTTTTGAGAAATGTGATATTGAGTTTCATGTGATTTAAAAATGAAAATTTTGTTTTAAAAATTTACAGTGTTATAATTTTGGAGCATAAAAGTGTGTTGGTGGCCATTTTTGAGCTTATTCAAGAAGAAGGAGTTAGTGAGCAAGCTTGGTGTGACATTGGGCTTCAAGAACCTGCATGTAGTACATCTTTAGGAACTTCTGGAGGTATAAATTTATAACCTTGTCATCTTATTCACTAGATTGAGTTAGGGTTTTTTATATTGTCCCATTTTGAGTTCATAAGTCACCTCTTGGGAGTTGAGCAACTCCAAAGCTTAGGAAGAGTAGATCTGAGGTCCTTTAGCTTGTTCTTACCATAAAAATACAAACGTGTTGGTTGTTTTGACCTCATGCATGAGTTAAGACCTTTGGAAAGGTCTTAATGGGTTGTTGGGAGCATATGGAGCATGCAAAGGCATAAAGTTGCCAACTTTATGCCTTAGGACTCATCAAACAACCTAGATCTAAGTTTGGGACATAAAGTCTTCAAGTATTAAGCACTTAATGGATTTTGTGCATTAGTTGTTTGTACGCTGGGCGTACAACCCTTTGCCCAGTACGCTAAGCGTATAGAAGAGGTACGCTTGGCGTACGCTCTCAGGAAGACTTGGGCCTTAGCGGACTTCAGACCTTTGGGCTCTAATGGTTTTGGGGCTGGATTTGCTGGTAGTTGGGCCTGAATGTATCTTTGGGCCAATATTGGAATAGTTGGGTCTACTAGGCCTTGTGGCCCAATATAGAAATCGACTTCGCATTTTTGGGCCTCGGTTTGGGCCATGTTTTGGACTAGGTTGTCGTGGGCCTTCGTGGGCCAATTGGGAACATAGTTATGGACTAAGGAAATTATTGGGCTTTAGTATTAGGTCCATGTGGGGGAGCCCATGGCAAGTAGTAAAGACCATGGGGGAGCCCATGGCATATAGGTATAAGACCCTGGGAGGAGCCCACGACATCCTTATAGATGTTGGATCGGTCTGTGATAGTATTTATTGAAGATATGCTGGTCTACACCAAGACCCAGGAGTAGCATGAGGAGCAATTGCGAGAGATATTACATACCCTAAGGAGGGAGAGGCTATATGCGAAGTTCTCCAAGTGCGAGTTCTCATTGTGCAAGGTGTAGTTTTCGGGGCACCTTGTCAACTAGAATGGTATTTTGGTCGATCCGGCCAAAGTAGAGGTCGTGATGAGATGGGAGGTTCCGAGGTCTCCATCCGAGATTCGGATTTTCCTTGGGTTAGCTGGATACTATCAGATATTTATTCAAGATTTCTCCAAGATAGCGGTACCCCTTACCCGATTGACGAAGAAGACTGCCATTTTCCACTGGGGGCTTGAGCAGCAGGCAGCGTTTGGGACTTTAAGGCAGAAGTTGTGCGAGGTGCCGATTTTGACCCTGCCAGAGGGTGTCGAGGATTTTGTAGTTTATTGTGACACGTCTATTGCGGGCTTAGTCGCGGTCTTGATGTTGGGCGTACATGCAGAGTACGTCGCGTGTGCGTATGCAGTGGACAAAAGTGATTTTTGGGCTCTAGGATGTTGGGCCTTGAATTGTTGGGCCTCAATCCCACCTGTGGATTAATACCTATGGGCCTAGGACTATGATTGATGATATTTGGGCCTTATTGGGCCTTAGAGTTTATTTGGTTGGGCTTGGACACTTTGGGTTGTTTTGAAATTGGGCCTTGGGAGGAATAGGCCCAATAAGGCAAGGATTAAGGAACCTTTTGCCTTAAGACATGAATTAGGGTTTGGATCTTGGAGTCATAATGTAATCTAATGGCTAGTTAGAAATTTTTGGTGTGCGATAAGGAGAGGACTTCACGAGTCATTCACTAAGTACGATTTGACACCCACTGTTTGAGGTGAGTTTCCCTTCGTAGAATTCGTGGGTCGAAGGCACCAAGGTCGGCCCACTAGTTATGATATATCATGATTGTTGTCTTTGTGATAATTATTGGTTGTGTATGTATTGTTTGATGATTCTGTGAACTATGTATGATATTATGTGGTAGTGGTAGGGGTGAAATAGACCCGGTATCCGATTGATATAAACCGAAGTGGCAGATCGAGCACCCATATATGCTCGACATTATCCGGTTGGAATAGACCGAAGGGGCAAGTCGAGCACCTAGATATACTCGGCAGTATCCGGTTGAAATAGACCGAAGGGGTAGGCCAGCACACAGATATGATTGGCAGTATGTTTGTTTCGTATGTGGTATGGTGGGGAACTCTCTAAGCTTTGTGCTTATAATTTTAGTTTGTGTTTAAGGTCGGCATGATCGGATCGCATCACATTTTGATTTTCCGCAGTAGAGATTTTGGGACTTATGCTCTGATAATACTTTTCTGTGTTTTGTTTTGATTACATACTATGATCATCATATGTTCACATTGTTTTTGAAATTGATGATATTTTGGGATATGGGTTTACTAACTTTAAAAATGAAATTTTTGGGTCGTATTTTTGGGATGTTACATCACCACAATAATCTTGATAAGATCAATGAACCGAACCCTAACAAGGATCCAAAATCTGTATGGATTCTCCAAAGTTAAAAACTTGGATGGCCTCAATTATAAGATAGTATGCATATTATACTATATATTAAAATTATTTGGCTTAGAAATAGTATACTTTTGTAGTTTCACACTTTTACAACAAAAGTTTCTTATTTTACATTTTGACCACAAATAAAAGGGTTTTTTCATATTTTGGCCACAGATGATTTTAACAATAAGTTTAGAATAATTTCACCTTTGGTCCTTCTTTATGTAGAGCATTCACTTTGGCCATAATACTTTCGTATGTTGGTAGGCTTGGTCTGTGTGTACAAAACAAATTACAAAAAAGTATCCATGTAATGTACAGAAAAAGTCTTTGCATAGATTTTTGTTATAGAAATGATCCTTGTGTTTAATACTTTCATATGTTGGAAGGTTTGGTCCCTGTGTAGAAAATAAATTACAAAATTGTCCCTATACTTTACAAAAAAATCCATGTTTAGATTTTATTTACAAAAACAATCCATATGTTTAAAAAAATACAAAAATGATCCCTACCAAATTGGAAATTTATGCGTCACTTGCAATGCAGACTTAAGTAGACTCCCGATCTGTCTCATTTGCAAAGCGGGGAAATGACAATTTCTAATTGATATAGATATAGATTATAGATTATAAATTTATATACAAAAGATAATGTTACATTGTTTTGTTTGGTTTAATCATATAAATAAATCATTATAGATGGTGATATAATACTAATCAAATTGAATATCAAAGTTGGATCATATGGAACGCTTTTTCTAAAATAGTATCTTGAAGTTTTTCTATAACACAAATATTATTGATCCCAAAATTGGACCGCCTGAAAAATAGTGTAACATATGGGTTGCAACTATGAATGATCAACGTTTGCAAGGTCCAAATTATAAACAGGTGCACATAACATGGATGTATCATCCCAAAATAAAATAGCAGGTTCGATGACACTAAGTTATTACAATATAATCTACAATGGGGTTATATATCTAAAAAGGTCTCACATAGATATCGTATAACATCTATACTCTTTAGATTGTCACGCATAATACAAAGCATAACTATGTGTGCATGATACATATTATGAAAATAATATGTATAATAAAATTGTTACGCGGGATACATAGGAGAGAAAGATGCAATCATCTTGATTTTTCATAATCACATATTTTTCTTTGAAATCAAACAATAAAGACTCAGACATCTTCATCTTAGGTTAACAAAAAATTAAGCAATTTATACATTTTTTTTTGTAAAATTAACTGATACTCGAAAGTTGTAACTTTTATTTATATTAAAATATTCGGAAAAATATTTGTTGTAAGCTTTTTAAAGATCCAAAATAACATAAAAGATCATACAAACCCTCCAAAAGTTGATTAAAGTAAATTTGGTTAGAGATTTTATTTATGATAAATATTAAAATTTATGCTACCAGAATTTTTTTTAATTTGATTTTTTTGGTAAAAATAAGAAACTAACTAAAAGATTCCAAAGGCTTGTTGCCTAAAAAGCAACTTTTTTTAGCCTAAAAATTTTCAAAGGATTATAAGCATTACTTTTTGTAAAAATAAAAAATTTCAGAACTTCATTATGTTTTCATAAAAATTTAATTTTTATATAACTTTGTTTTTTTTTTTTTGTAAAAAATTAGTCACCAAATTTTTTAATTTTTTTAATATTGACCATATGATCGATCAACCCAGTTACTCGCTAACATCGCATGTTGACATATTAGTCTTTTGTACCGTGACATACTAACATGACATTATTTAGTACTTTAACGGTGACGTGACATGATAATGTGTCAAATTGAAAAAAAATAACAAAATACACAAAGTTTTCACTTTTTTCAATTTTGACACTATATTTAAAATCATATTTTTATATAAATAAAGGTTTATATATTCAACCAATAATGTTATGCATATATATGTATTATTTTTATTATAACCGTATTTTCATTAAATAGACATTTTAATATAAAATATGTATTTTTACATATAAATATGTAATTTAATGTTAAAATATGGTTTCTAAAAAAATTAATACATGAAAAATACTAAATAAATGAAAATACGATTTAATGTACTAAAAGTAAATATTTATATCTAAAGTTATGTATTAATTTCAACATCTTATTTAAAAAAAAAATAGTAGGTCAAAATTGAAAATAAAAAGGAAAACTTATTGTCAAAATTGAAAACAAAAAACAAAGGGTAAATTACACGGATGGTCCATGTGGTTTGGGGTAACCTGCGCGCCTAGTCCCTGAGCAAGATTTTTAACTCGGGTGATCCCTAATGTTAAAATTCGTAACCCGCCTGGTCCCTCATTTAACATTCCGTCTAGTTGCTTCGTTAAAACACCCCACGTGCAAGGCACGCAGGGGCATTTTTGTCTTTTTAATATTATTGAGTTACCGCCATGTTGTATACGAAGAGGCGATCATTTTCTCAGTACTCCATCTTTCCGTTGAGAAAACCCAGACAAAAATTTCACAGTCAAGATAAGAAAACCCTAATCGTGATATCTTCGTCTCTGAAACACAATGGTGTTGTGGCGTATACGTGCAAGTATGGAGGAAATCGATGTTGGACATTGTTACTGTAAGTATTCTTTCACTCTCAATCTTCTATAAAATTGATTTTGTTGAAACCTAAGCTGAAGTGGGTTATTTCATGGGGGGGGGGCATCCGACAATCTTTTCCATTAGCTTGTACCATGGTGGAGAGTTCACCAAATTTCCTGGAAAAAAGTACATCAAAGGAAAACAAACGTATGTGGACTTACTCGACATGGATACTTTCTCAGTGCATGACATTGATGAAATGATGGAACAGTTAGGCTATGTTGATGAAGGTATACCTTTGTACTATCACTTTAAATGTCCTTTTTCAGATTTAGATTTCGGGTTATTTGATTTGGGTAGTGATCAGGATGTGAGACATCTGGGTACCTTCATTTCCAAACATAAGTTGATTGAAGGCTATATTGAGCATGGAAAAACCCAATTACATACGTACACAATGTCCCCAAATCAATCAAAAATTCAAATAAAGGAAATTATTGAACCTCCAACATGTTCTTGTAGGCTTTTCTTAGATTGGTATGATACTGGAGAAAAAAATGTTGTTGGGGATGCTTCTAAAGAGGCTAATGTAGTGGACCTCACTGGAAATGACAATATGGAGTTAACTGTTATTGATAATGGGGATAATAACAAGGAAGAAAATCCATGTGCTGATTTTGAAATTGGGGACAAAATTGAGCACACAAATGAAGTTGAATTTTAGGATGGTAACAAGGATGGAGAAGATCCATGGGCTGAATTTGAAAGTGGGAACAAATTTGAGGACATAAATGAAGATGAATTTGGAAGCGAGGACAAATTTGGGATGATAGTGGTTATGAATCCAGTGAGTCCGATGACATAGACTTTTATGTTGACAATGATAACATCTTAGATGATGTAGAAGTTGACATGAATGATTTCAATGATAACATTGATATGGATGCAGAATGGGTTGGAGGTAAGAATGGCAATGTGGTAGAAGAAGAGAATGAAGTTAGGGAGCTTAATGAAGTACTAAATAACGAGGTTCTTATGTCAGGCTCATCTTCGGATGAAGGACCAGTTGCTCAACAAAAGAAGACCATCAAAGCTATCCAAAGAGCTCACGAGAATGATGAAGCAAATGATGCTGAACCATTTTATATCCTTCAAACCTTTAATACAACCCAAGAGTTTAAAGAAAGAGTTAAACTCCATGCTATTAAGACAAGAAGGGAACTTGATTTTGAAAAAAATGACAAGAATAGGGTAAGAGTTGTGTGTAGGGGGACAATACTAAAACTGGGAAACTTAGACAATAGTGGGGAAGGTCAACAAGAAGTCAACAATGAAGATGAAGAAAAGTGCCCGTGGAGCCCCTATGCTAATAAATGGAAACGTGACATAAACTGGATGGTCAAATCTTACAACAAAGAACATCAGTGTCTTCAAATGCGGAATGTTAAAGCTTTTACTTATAAGTTTCTCGCCAAACAAATTGCAACTAAGGTGGAATCTAACCCAACTATTCCAATTCATGCTTTACAAGAACAACTACAACGTGATTACAAAGTGGGACTTTCCAAGATGAAGGTGTTTAGGGCTAGAACTAAAGCTCTTAATCAGGTGAGAGGGGATTATGTTGGCCAGTATGCTTTATTGAGAGATTATATTCTAGAACTTCAAAAACATAACCCAGACACGACTGTGAAGATTGATGTAGAGAGTGAACCAAATCCAAATGCAGAAACTAGAACTTTCAAGCGCATTTACATCTGTCTTGGTCCTTTAAAAAAGGAATTTGCTGCTGGAAGAAGAGACTTTCTTGGTCTCGATGGTGCTTTTATGAAGGGTCTATACCCAGGACAAATACTTTCAGCTGTGGTAACCTTTTTTCATATGAACTACATTTATATCCATTGAGTTATATTATAAAAAGTTGTATTTTAGGTTAATTGTGAAATATTTACTTATGTAGGGAATTGATGGTAACAATGGAACATATCCATTGGCTTATGCTGTTGTGGAATCTGAGAGTACCAACTCATGGACTTGGTTTCTAACTTGTCTAGGGGATGATTTGGGTTTAGGAACCAACTTTTACATTTATGACAGACAGGCAAAAGGTATTAATTCGAATATCAAATTAATACATTATATATGTTATACTTTTAATACATATTTTCCATGTATAGGGAGTGTTACCTGCTATAGCAAAGTTGTTTCCATGCGCTGAGCATCGTTATTGTCTTCGTCATATCCATGAAAACATGAAAGCTACTTGGAGGGGAAAGCAATTCAAAGACCTGCTATGGGATTGTGCAAAAGCATCTACTGTTCAACAGTTTCAACGATCAATGGAGGAAGTAAGAAAACTTAATAATGATGTGTATGAGTGACTTAAAAACATTCCTCCTCAACATTGGTCTCGTTCACACTTTACAGGTAGATTTTAATGTTAAATCATTAGTTTGTAACAAAGACTGATACATTATTATTGATTTATCAGGTAGAGCTCATACAGATGCTATGCTTAACAATATGTGTGAATCTCTTAATAGCAAGATTGTTGAAGGTCGTGATGTACCAATCATTACAGGTTTGGAGTACATTAGAGAGTACTTAATGAAGAAAATTGTAATTGTGCAAAAGGAAATTGATAAAGCTACAGGCCCCTTGACTCCTACAGCTACCATATGGGTTGGAAAATTGAAGAAAGAGGCTACACAATTAAGGTCTATTTTCTATGGTAATGGGAAATATCAAGTCAGTAAAAATCTTATGGAATAGTTTGTGGTAGATATGGGCCAACAGACATGTTCATGTAAAAGGTGGGAACTAATAGGGATACCATGTGCACATGCAATAGCAACTATGTGGGAGATGTTGAAGAACAAAGAAATTGATAAGATACCAGAACATTGGGTGAATCGAACATATTGGTTAGAAACATGGAAGAATATGTATTCTTTTACAATTCAGCCAGTCAATGGAAGGAATATGTAGGAGAAGTCTACATGCCCTACAACCTTACTCCCTCCAAAACACCATGTGCCCATTGGAAGACCAAAGAAAAAAAGAAGGAGATCTGCCATGGAGGTTGAGGATTTGGTGAAAGGTAACCAATTGTCAACAGCACAAAAGTCAGTGACATGTTCTAAGTGTAACAAAAGTGGTCATAATGCAAGGACTTGCAAGGGACAGAAGGCTGGTGGTGCTGGAAGTGCAAAAGTGAAGGCTAGTGGTGCTGGAAGTGCAAAAGTGAAGGCAGGTGTTAGCAAAAAAGGGAAAGGTGTCCCATAAATGTGGCTTTTAGGTGCTTATGTATTGTTTTGGTTGATGTTCACAAACATAGTCTTAATTTGAACTAGGTTATATGTTGTCATGGTTGTGTTGATTGCTTTTGAAAAACAATGTTGTAATTATAGTATCTAGTTTTAGCAATGTACTTTGCCTTTGACAAACAATGTAATCTTTTGATTGCTTTTGGCATTGCTTTTATTTTGGTCACCTGTTTTGCTCATTTTTTGACAAACAATGTAATCTTGTGATTGCTTTTAACATTGTAGTTTTACACGGATGGTCCCAGTATACCTCACAAATTGTAAAATACAATGAAGTTCAACAAAATATCATTTTCATTGATAAAAGGGTATACCAATAAGATTCATTACAATGCATTGATAAAAGGGTACCATTGATACAAATAACATTCATTACAAAGCATTGTAAACAACAACAACTACATCAATTGATCTTAAACCTAACACTACAACTTGTAAACAATTATCCCAAAAAACAAAACCCAACTGATTATTAACAATGTCTTCAGATTCCGATTTTGGACCTCAAGTTCTTGAATTCGGATTTCAAGCCCCTCATTTTTTATTTCCGCCTCATCACCATGTTTTTCATCATCTACCCACTTAATAAAGCCAGACCTTGGTCCATGTACTGTCAATGGCTTCGATTAGCACATACACATACTAGGGTATAAAAAGAAAATCCCACAAAACAATACAAGATCATACCTCTAACGGGCAAGCATAAAATGCCCTACCTGGGTTTCTTTTCGTAGTTTAAGTTCGTATAACGCCTATTGCACCACAATTGCATTTCACCATTTTTAATCGCCTGTAAGAAGAAAGGTAGGAGGAGAAGACTGCGATTGAGAAAGAAATGAGGGCGGAGGACGAATAAACCATGTTTAAAGGTTGGGTGATATGAAAAGACAAAAATACCCCCAACGTGCTTTTCACGTGAGGGGTTTCTAACCACAAAACAGACGGAATGCTAAATGAGGACCAGGCGGGTTACGAATTTTAACATTAGGGATCACCCGAGTTAAAAATCTTGCTCAGGGACTAGGCGCGCAGGTTACCCCAAACCACATGGACCATCCGTGTAATTTACCCCCCCCCCCCCCCCCCCCACAAAAAAAAAAAATTAGTGTCTTTTGTACCATTATTTTATTCGGGTTTGACAAATCATCATGTCACGATAGCACAACATAACCAAATAGTGTCATTTCAAAATGTCACGTTAACAAAAACTGATACGTGGTAACTGGGGTTACCGGTCAAATGATCAAAATCGAAAAAAATAATAATAAAAAAAAAAGAAATTTAATGACTAAATTATAAAGAAAACATAACACAACATCAAATATAATAGGAATTTTTATAAAAACATAATAACTTTATCTAGTTAGCCTTTTGTCAATGTTTTAAAAACCAGTTTGAACCGACCAATCGAACCGTTTGGACTGGGATCCGGAGAAATGAGCAGTTCAACTAGCATCAGTTTTATGTCTATTTCTGAACCGAAACGAACCAATCCGTTTTTTTACAAAAACTCGGTTGAAACGATTAAATTAAATAAAAACATATGAAAATGAACCATTTTGCATAACAAATTTTGGTGTTTTTGTTTACATCTATTTAAATTTCTTTGAGTAAAAACACATGATAAATGTTATGAAGTTTTTTAATGCATTTGTATTCATTTAAAACTTTATTTTGTTTCCATATTATACTTTATTTTTATTTTTTATGTACGTGGATTAGTATAAAACTTATGATTATATGTTTTTTAATATATTTAGACTGATCTACAACTTGTATTTATGTATATTTTTAATGTTAAACTTGTGGATTTTTATGATAATAGGAAAAAATATGAAAATTATAAAAACCAATAAAACCGATAGTCGAACCGGTTAAACCGAGAACCGATCAGCATATCGGTTTAACTAAAAACACAAACACGGTTTTTAAAACATTTTGTTTTGTTTTTGTTAGAATATTTGATAGAACATGAGTGAGCATATTATATTTGGCAGGTGACTTTCTTTATACAGGCGGGTGTCGCCTACGCTTCACGGCCGTACTACATCGGAGGCTTGGAAACCACCACAAATCGTATCGCCTTGTTGTGAAAATTTAACATTTTAAATTAGTTTTGATTCTTTTGGGCTATGCATCATTTAGCCGTTATATCAAGTTCAAAACTTTCTAACTGGGTTTCAAAGATCAAAGAGTTGTCGTTCAGTGGGAGATGGCAAGATGTATTGTCGTTATACAATGACATGAACAAAGCAGGTGTTCGATTGACAGAACCTTCATTGTTCCATCCGATTTTAAAGGCCTGTTCGGCAATATCTTTGGCACATGGGAAGTCCCTTCATGCATCTGTAATTAAGCTCGGAGTGGAATCAAGCACATCTATTGGAAACTCTATCATGGACTTCTATACAAAAGCTGGGGATGTGGGTTCCACAATTAGCCTCTTTGGCTGCATGAAGATCAGGGATTCTGTTTCATGGAATATTCTCATTTCTGGGCAGATTGATCATGGTGATTTGGATCAAGGAATACGTTCGTTTATTCAAGCTAGAGCAACAGGATTTGAACCCAATGTCTCCACCTTAGTCCTTGTAATCCAAACAATTCGAACACTCAAAGCCTTACACGAAGAACAGAAAATCCATGGGTATATGATTAAAACCGAGTTTCTAGCCATCTCTTCACTTCAAAACTCTCTCTTATCCATGTATGCAGATACGACAATGGAGTATGCACAGAAGCTGTTCGATGAAATGCCAAACAGAGATGTTATCACTTGGAGTGTCATGATTTCAGGCTATGTTAAAACCAACAAAAACCATCTTGCTTTACAGATTTTCAAGGAAATGTTATCACAATCCGGACCTGAACCAGATGAGCAAACAATCCTAAGCGCCCTCAAAGCCTGCACCAATTTAAAGAATCTTATTACAGGAAGAACATTACACGGATTCATCTTTCACAAAGGTTTTCATCATGATACATTTCTAGGAAACTCTTTGATCGATATGTATTCCAAATGCAATGATACAGATTCCGCATTACAATCCTTTACAGAAATCCCTCTTAAAAACATCATTTCATGGAACTCTATCATATCCGGATTAGTATACAACGAGAAGCATTCTGAAGCCATTCATCTTTTCGATACAATGCAAAATGCCAAAATTGACCCTGATGCAGTCACATTGGTGAACCTCCTACAAATATGCAAACATTTTACAGATCCTTTAATTTGCAAAAGCATACACACTGTGATAATCCGAAGAAACCACGAGCTAAATGACTTAGTAGTGAACACTCTAGTTGACACATATGCAAAATGCAATCTTATATTCATCGCACATAAACTCTTCAGTTTGATCAACATCCACGATGTTGTTTCTTGGAGCACAATGATTGCAGCTTTCACATACTGTGGATTCCCTCATGAAGCAATTAGGGTTTTCCATGAGATGATGATCGACTCACAACATAAACCAAATGCAATCACTATGTTGAATCTTATCGAAGCATGTTCATACGATTCTGATTTAAAATTACCAAAATCAGGTCAAGGGATTGCAATCAGATTAGGGTTTGCATCGGATGCGATTGTTGGGACTTCAATCTTGGATATGTACGCGAAATATGGCGATATAATGACATCAAAAAAGGTTTTTGAAATGATTTCGAATAAAAACGTTGTGTCATACAGTGCGATGATTGGGGCATACGGTATGAACGGTGTTCCTCACTCCGCTCTATCTTTACTCACCGAAATGGAATCACATGGTGTAAAGCCCAACTCCGTAACCATCCTCTCAGTGTTATCAGCATGTAGCCATGGAGGTTTAGTACATGAAGGGCTATCACTTTTCCGAAAGTTGACCGAAACCCTAGAAGTCAAACTTGGTGTAGAACATTACTCATGTTTAGTAGACTTATTAAGTCGAAGTGGGAATCTTGATCTTGCAATGAAAATGGTGGAAGGACATGAGAAAGGTGGTGTGAGTGCTTGGGGGGCCTTGTTGAGTGGTTGCAGGTTTAGCTTCAATGAAAGAATTGCAGAAAAGGTGGTGTCTTGTGTTCTTGAAATGGAACCCAATAATTCAAATGGTTACATGCTTGCATCAAACATGTATGCTAAATTGGGATCTTGGGAAGATGTTGCAAGGATTCGAGGGTTAATGAGAGATAAAGAAGTTAAGAGTGTGGCTGGATTTAGTATGATAAATGTGAATAATAAGAGTTGTAGGTTTGTTGCAGGAGATAGAAATCAAGTTTTGTTAGATGAAATACGTGATACGATTAAAGAATTGCATGAGTTTATGAAGATGGATCATTGATTATATAAATATATAGTAATATATACTACATAAGTACAGATTGTATATATATGTGTATAGATATACATAAATAAAACAGATAATAATACTCGTATTATATAATACAATACACCCATAATTTAGAGGCTTAATCTTAAATCTAAATCTGAAATTGGAAACGTGGAATGATGATCATTAGGTGGGGGTGAATTCAGATCGAACCTAAACGGTGTTGTTATTGGTGTATTATTAACGGCGTCGTCTTTCTCCCAGTGACATCGTTTGTGTCCACCGAGTGCCTGCCCGCTTGAAAAGATCTTTGAGCAAATGCTGCATCTGTGTTGCTGCCCGCTGCCCAAAACCATCACCATGTTCATGTTGTTATCTACACATTCAAATTCTCCATCTTCAACTTCATCGTTTCTTGTTATTGCAAAACAACCTTTCACGTTCTTGTGACTTGCCCGGTGCCCGCCTAACGCTTGGTGGGACCCAAATACCTTTTTGCAACTCGAGCACTCAAATCGGGTATCCGGATCCTGGTGGTGGTGGTGGTGACTGGTGGATGGATGGGCGGCGATGGTGGTGGTGGAGTTAGCGAGCATCAATAAGCATGCGGCCACGTATTCATCTTCTTCAGTTGTTACATTGGTGAAATCGTGATTATCCGTCGCCGGCGGGTGGTGGAGATTTGGTGGTGGGTTGATTCCCCGCCATGGTCGCTCAGGGTGGCAACGCATGTGGCCGAAGAGGGCTTTCCATGACCAGAACCGCTTCCCACATTCAGTACAGGGACGAGTGATTTTTGGAGCACTTGGGTCTGGTTTTTTCTTTGTGATGATGCCGGAATGGTTGCCGGAAGTTGAACTGCCGCCTGCAACACCAACAATGGCTTTGCTGTTGTGGAATCGGATCATCTTTGTGCGTTTCTTTCTGGGGTTTTGTTGGTGGGGGCGTATGGTGGTGATGGGTTGGATGTGGCCGACGGAGATGTCGGAGGTGTCAAGGGTTGGCCGGAAAATCTCTTGAGCATCAGGGGACGCAGGGCAGAGTTGTAAGTCCGATGAAGTAGTGGAGGTGGTGGCACCCATGATCGTGTGTGTGTTCATAATGTGGTTGCTAACAGAGATGAGATGGGAAAAAGTTGAAGAAGTGGCGGATGGGGTTACTTAAGGTGGTGGTGGTGGCGACGGTTACACACAGTAAGTGTGTGTGAGAGAGAGGGGTAGTTATTTTCAGTTATGTTTGATGTTTATCTTTTTGGAGCTATGGACTCCGGGAAGATGAGACTGGGCCTCGTTTTTCGGAGGTTGTTCTTTGTATTTACAGTCACCACCCTTCATCTCTCATTTAATACTGATTATCTATCAACCTTCGTTAATGGTTAATGGTTAATGTTTCTATTTCTCTTAAAAAAATACTACTTTATATAAATAAATGCAGTTCAATTTGATTAAATGTTTTTTTTTTCACAGTTTAATGTGCATTTACGCAATAACATTTGTTTTTCTGATCAACAAACAAAAAAAAAAGGTTTTTTACATCATGACATGGCACTCATTGGATATTTATTTATGCAATGATATTTTTACTTTTTATGAATTTGTATAAGAATTTATCAATTTGTGCCACAACATTTTGTTTTTTTTTTTTTTTACCAATTTTTACAATAGACACGAATGTGCAGCCATGATTTAACTAATTAAACATATTACCATTTACCAATAAAATGTTAATTGTATGTGCATGGCCTAAAATGAAACTGTCCTTTTACATTCCGTATAAATTAAAATATCATCTTGTTATATAAATTTAGAACAAAATAAAATGTTGTATACATGTAAATGTACTCTTTCATATTTAGATTAAAAACAGTACCCAAACCTTATCCTAACACGCTCAGTATATTATTTACAAATCAATACCATTACTTGGAAATATAAATTGTAAAAAAAAACAAAAATATAGCAATTATTAACAATTCCATCAAGGACTTCTAAGAAGAAAAAAATAAAGTATATGTATCAGTAGTAAGTTTTGCATGTCATTTCACTTGTTTGAGTCGGCTATCCATTGGGCATCAAAAATCTTTGCACGTTGGACCTCTTTTGCTGCAAATACACACAAAATGATGCAAACTTTAGACAAATTGTGTTCGTGTGTGTTAGGATTTATTATTGGTATTTAATTTCTTTGAAGTTTCCCAATATGAAGCTTGAAATGGTGTAATTCTATATCAAAGTGGGGAATGAAATCTCCAAATGTTCTTTTAGCCACACATGAATAGAGTTTTTCTTGTTTATGTATATTGACACCTTTTCCACCTTTGTTAACATAAAGGTTACAGATAAATATTACCTTCTTCCATTGAGAGTCGAATGGTTCTCCTTTCTAGTTCAACTGCAAGTCTACTAAGGTCAACTGAGGAGAGAGAGCGAAGCACTACCAAATAAGATTAACACTGTCACTGAGTGAGGGATCAAATTTTGCAAACATGAAAATGTAAAAATTACTAAATGCATTCAAGCACATACTCTGGAGATAATCATCTTGTGTTGATTGATCAACAGCCTTCAAAAAGTTTTGCAACAGAAGGTATCTCTCTTCCCAATTCTGAACACTCATTTTCTTTGTGTAATCCAATTGATGAGAATTGGAGGTGATATTGGTTACTGAAGGAAGTGCAGAAGAAGTCTCTGGAATATGTATTGGTGAATCCTTCATGGGTGATTGTTCTTTTTGCTCTTGTTCTTGTTCTTGTTCTTGTTGTTGATTGTTGTCATCCTGTTCAGATAGTGTAATTGGTAGATGTTTTGATTTGTTGTTACAGATGGTGTTTTTATGATGTTCTGATTCTGGTTTTCTGCGGACATAGACCAGATGCAGGCCATTATTTCTGATAGGGGTTTGTTGATGAGGAGAGTTCATTATTCATTAGGCACTCTGGCTAGGGCACAATGCTCCTTTTCTCATCTTTCAAATCTCAAAAAGCCTAACTTTGGAAACCCAGATTTTGAACTCCAATTTTCTGAAATTAAAATCAATTGTTTAACATAGAGTTACTTCATAAGATGTGATTTGAATTTTGAAGGTATATATGTTACAAATCCTTTTGAGAATCATACACAAAGACAACGTCCATTAGGAATCACCCAATCAAATAAATAATAAGCGTTAGCAGTTCACGAGATCTATCTATACGAATTGCCATCAAATTCCCAAAAGAAGTTTGAAAAGCATTTAAGAAATCGATAACAGAAGGGAGTAAAATTCATCGATTTTTAATATAATTCAGGAGATTTCGATGTTCCCTTACATCAACAGCTAACCTAACGGGAACAAATTCAAAGCCTATGAGGGTATGAATGAGTGCCCTTCTTAGGGAATGGAAGATTTAATGGAATTGAAAGAGAGAATCATACCTTGAGAGCAATGGAGGATTGGAAAGCAGAGAAATCGGGTCTGTAAAGTGGCAGAGAAGGAAGGTTTGGCGTGTGGATTGGAAAGGCGTTCGTTAATTTGCCGTTAAAACATGTGCGTTGACGGTAGTGATTTTAGTTCTTTATACAAGATCCATAAAAGGATTAACGCCACCGATGTTGGTATGTTTTCTATCGGTGTTGGCCACATTTAAAATGTATATCATTCTAATCATATTTTTTTGTGTTATAACTCAGTGAGTTATTGTTACTGTAACCCAACAAATTACGTATAATGGTTTAAATGGCCCCTCGTGACTATTTTTTGCATTTTAAAGGCATAAACTTTTTATTTACCGATTAGGAAAGTCATCTTACCCATTTTAGCAAGTTAACATGCCTCGTCACTTGCCATATATACATATGAGGTAACTCACCGAGTCAATACCGAGTTGACTCGATGACACAAAAGCTGACACACGCAAAGAGTAATTACCGTCTTTAATTTCCACCAACACCCCCAACAACCTTACACTGCCGATTCGATTGAGTCCCAGGCACAAGTCTCGAATTATAAGGGGACATATGCATGTGGGTAGGGCTGTCAAATCGGACAGTCGTGTCGTGTTTTTGTCTGACACGACACGACACGACAAGGTTTTGGATGACACGAACACGACACGACACGATGTCGTGTTTTTTTTCATCAACACGAAAACGAACCAATTAAAACACGACAACACGACACGACACGACAAAGATAATATTACATAACTATTAGTGTATTTCATTCATACTTAAAGATATATAACACGACAAAAACGAAAAACACAACAACCATATGCGTAATCGTGTCAATTTCGTGTCGATTTTGTGTCGATTTATGAACACGAACATGACACGACACGACATCGTGTTTTTTAATCTTGACACGAACATGACACGAACACGAATTCAAATTTTGATTTCGTCCCGATTTCGTTTCGTTTCGTGTATTTTTGTCGTGTCGTGTCATAAATTGACACCCCTACATGTGGGGTTTGAAGTAAAACAAATCTGAAACTTGTTTACCATATTCGGGCAAACAATCCTCTAGAAGAACCCTTAAAAAACAACAGTGTCGGCTCCACCACCTTCACCCGACTCTTTAAATTCTAGTGAAGACATCAACTACAACGTGCTCTACTCAATTTTCTATGATTGTAGTCCGAAGATTACAGAAAACCAAACTGAAATGAAAAGGTTGAAGGAGCAGCTTGGACAGGAGTATATCGTTTGCAGGATCGACCACATCAGTCTCCAGCACAAGCTGGATGACCATGATCAGAAGTTTAAAGTCATTGGTGTTGCTATGGGTGGCATGATGGTGGGGATGCTCTTGTTGTTGGTGGTTGTGCTCTATTTCCTTGTTAAGATTGGGTGATGGGTTGATCTGCAGCTAAGGTGGTTGATGGTTAAGAAAGTCATTAGTATGTAGTGTTTGTGTGTGTGTGTGTGTTTTTTGGTATTTGTGTTTTTTTTTCGAAATATGTAAAAGACCTCTCTAAATGACAAGCATTATGTAAGTGAAATCCAATGATTAATGAAAGACCTATCTAAATGATAGGCATTTTGTAAAGTTGGGTGATGTTCTTTGTTGATTGTTTTGATCTTAATTAGTTGTTAATTTTCATTGAATAATCCGTTGAAAGTGTAATAGAATTAAGAAGAAGGAAAAAGTGGGGATGTTAGGGACCCCGCTTTCCTTGCACAGTGGGGGTAATATAGTCTTTTACACATATTACCCTTTCATATATACCAAGTAGTTTCATTCTAGCACATTGTTTTCTTCTTCAAATACTCTCCACTTTGAAGGTACATAATGAAGAACATGGAATGTGGATGTGGAGCGGAGGCTATAATAAAAACATCTCGTACTACCAATAACCCATGAAGGCCCTTTTATGCATGCCCGAAAAAGGTAATTTACCATTTATTCAAATTCTGATGTTAACCCTGCTTTTTTAAGATGTATTAATTCAAGCAAATAGTTGGAATCAGGATGCTCGTTCACGTTTTATAGCTTAGGTTGATGAAATGTAGTGCAACAATAAAGGTGTGATCATAAATGGGTTGTTTAAGTCGAACAAAAAGCTTCAAGTTGAGGTCTTTAAGTTGAAGGTTTACCTAATATGTAGTTGGGTATTTTTTTTTCTGTTTAATCATGTACAAGTTGTAATGAAGGTCAATTGGACCACTTGTTATGTAACTTGTAATGCACTTTGATGTGTTTTGAAACTTGTAATGTACTTTATTTCGTTTAAGTTGTTATGTAACTTGTAATGTACTTTATCTCGTTTAACTTGTTATCTTTTAGTTTTAATGTGTTTTGTATGCACGAAATATGAACAAGCAAATTAAACAAAGTTAGTTACAACACAACCAACTTAAAACATAACAACTTGTCCAATTCCAAACTTAATAACCTACTACAACCCAATTCCAAACTTAACACTTAAATCCAACCAAACACAACCAAGTTAAAAGATAACAACTTAAACGAAATAAGATCCTAATCGTTAAGCTCCAATGGGTTTGCACTGGTATCTCTTTTCCCAACTTTTCCCTTCACCCTCTTAGCAGGTTTCATCTTTATGATTCTCTCTGATTTCTTTCTTTTACATCTCCTTCCAGCAGCAACACCTTCTGCTCCTTGACCCTTTTGCCCTTCATGCACTGATTTTGCTCCTTGACCATTTTGCCCTTCGTTGACACCTCCTGCTCATTCACCTTTTGCATTGACTCTTGTTTTCCTTTTTTTAACATTTAGTTTGGGCCTCCTACCAACTTCAGGTTTTTGCACTTGAGGTCATTCAACTTGAGGACATGTGACCTTGTTATGCCCCACATTTTTACACACACTGCATGATATTTTTTCCCTGCCTTCGACACAGTGTGCCTTGGTAGCTTCTCTGATGCATCTCTTCTTATGTTAACCTTTGGTCTACCTGGCAATCTTCTCTTCATTAGTGGAAGAGGTGGTATGAAGTCAGTAGGTGGCCACATATTGCTACCATTCATCCCCTGAATTAGATACTTATAGGTGTTCTTGTAGACTGCTCCATAGAACATTGTATCAACATAACCACCAACATCTCTATTGAGAAATGATATAGTTGCAACTGAATGCACACATCCATACCCATTAAGTTGCCACACTCTACAAGTGCAATTCTTCTTGTCCAAGTCAATAGCATAGGACTCAGCCATGTTTCTTGTTTCAAATTGGTTTATACCACTTGGTAAAACCTACCAATACCTAATTGTTGGAACCTGAAAGTGAACCTCTAGCAATCATTGATACTAATTCCGAAGTGTGTTTGGTTCCGAAGAGATAGGTGCTCCGGAAGCTGTCCGGAGCTGAAGATAAGAAGTAATGGAGAAAGGAGAGAAGAAACTCATTTCGGAGTATCTCTCATGTCCGGAATGCTTGCATATCCGAAGGATGCTATTTTTTCTTTTGTCATTTATTATATTTGTATTGATGTAACGTCTCATAGGACTTGGCTTTTTGTACTCATAGACAATCAGACAGAAATAGTTCTTTTGTCCAGTCCTATGTAAGTTACTTGGTTAATTCTATGTAGTACTCTCTCCTATATATAGGAGCATTCAATACAAGTCAATGACGGATCTTTTCTCTTACTTTTGGCATTTATCTTTATCACATCAAAAACATTCTAATTGTTCATTTATTGATTTTCCTTGATCATTATCTACTTATTCATACTTAATGTCTTGATCATTTGTTGAACTAATTATCTAAGACTTGACTGGTCTTTCTAGCCTTGACTTGAACATCCATTTGCAAGCAGACATTGATCTCAAGCATTCACTCAATGTTTGAGTTCTCAAACCTTGTCCCTGTGCAAAGATCTTGTTCTCTCAATTGGTATTAGAGCTTGAGTGGTTGTCCTTTGAATCTATAAGATCAAATTATAGTTGGTTTGAACTTACTTTGGTATTTCAACCATTTATGTGTTAAGGATAAAAGTTCTTATATATACCACTTAAGCTTGAAGATATCTTGACTTCAATGGCTGCTTCAAATCCTCAACAAATGATTTCAATGCAAATCGCAAATAGCGTGGGTGGCCCTACACGTGCCCCATTACTAGTTGTGGAAGAATATGATCATTGGAAAGTTAGAATGGAAAGGTTTTTACTAGCCACAGATAAAGGTGAAGAGATCTGGAGATCCGTGAAAGAAGGTCCACATGTTCCTGTTAGAACCGTTGTAAGAGATGCTACTGCTCAGCTTATGGGTCAAGATGAAGCTCGTCCAGCCTCTCTAACTGCATATGATGTTAAAAAGCTGCATGCTGATCAAGTTGCCTTCTCGGAAATGGTGTTTGGTGTTCCTCCATCACTCTTTGAGCACATCAAGCTATGCAAATCAGCCAAGAAATTTGGGACACTCTTTAGGATTTGATTGAAGGTTCCGAAAATATGAAGGACAAACGCCTCACCTCGGTTGTCAATGACTTTGACACTTTCACTACCACTCCAGGTGAATCTGTAGCCTCAGCCTCTAACCGATATCGAATCGTTGTCAACAACATGACTGCTCATGGGATTGTTCGAACTCCTCTCGAGTACAATCTCAAGTTCTTTAACAGTCTTGGTAAAGGATGGGGAAATGTAAAGTCTTGTCTTCAAAGTAATGGTTCCATAAAAAAAATTGAAACTCTATCAACTTTTTGGTGAGCTTCAGGGACATGAATCCAATGTTGCTCAAACCTTAAGAGAACTTTTCGGAGGACCACTCGCTCTAGTTAGTTCTTTTGAATCAACCATTCCAAACCCACCTGTTCCGGAACCTTACAAACCCGTTGTTCCTCTGACTCAGTCATCCTTAACCTCCTTATCCACACATATCTATCCCGACGATGATTCTGAAACTTCGGATTCAGAACTCCGTTTCCAACAAGAGTTTACCCTATTTTCAATGAAATACAAACGTCCTTTCAATCCCGCTTACAAACCATACCAAAACAGGTTCAGTGCTCCTCACCAAAACCATCCTCAATCATATTCTGCTCCGGAACCAAAACATACCTCCGAAAACCCTCCTGCATACAAGCCTAACCTCACTAAACCAAACTCAGCTCCAAAATCTTCTCAAAATTCCAAATCAGAAAAACCAAAGATTTTGTGTCACAAATGTGGTCATGCAAACCATTTTGCCAAAGATTGTCTAGCTGATGCTACACAAAAATCAAAAGTCAAAGACTCAGCTTATTATGTCCAAAAAGCGCAAGACCTGGCAGAAAGTGAGAAGGCATTTGTCACTACATTTTCAAGAGATATTGAAGGATACTGGTCATCCGGAGATGATGAAGATTTGGTGTCTGGAAGGAATATATGTTTGATGGAAAGACAAACAATTGAATGTGATGAAGGTTATTGGTCTTCTGGGTCCGAAGATGAAGATGATGTTGTTGAACCTCACTACTGCTACATCGCCACTAATGATCCACCAGGTCGAAGCATTGTTCAACAGGTAAAATCCATGATCTCTGATAATAATTTTGATTTGACTTTATGTAAACCTTATCTGACTCAGATCCAAACAAATATGAACATTATCTATAAAGCCTATGAGTCTGCCATAGAAGCCAGTGAGAAGAAAGACTGTGAACTAAGGCGTCTTAGATTACGTTTTGAGGATAAGAAATTGAAAATCAAGTCTCTAGAACATGAACTTGAAATGTCAAAAGATGAATGTATCATTTTGAAGGATAAATGTGAAATCACTTATTTTGAACAAAACATTTTGATTTCTGATAACAAACGTCTCAATGCCTAAATAGATGTTTTGCATAACTCTGTAGACATGCTTGAAGCTGACATTCGAATGACTCATAATTTTCTTCATCCATGGTCAAAAGCTCCTGGTCTCGGAAGCGAGTTTCCAAAACCAATTAATAGTCCCCTGAAGGAATTGCAAAATTTGTCATTCATGAGAGAAGTTCTGAACATCAAAATTCAGACACTCTTGTTTCCTCATTATCACCCCTTCAGGAAGATAAAAGATCTTTTGAGTCCCTAATTCCTGAGTTCCAACCAATAGTTGTCAAGTGTCCTAATTCCACGCCTCTTCTGCCTCTGATAAACCTGGACCTGAATCGGACCACAGAATATCATCATAGTCTTTCAAATTGTTTGGACCATGTTCCTATAAGCAATCACGTCAACAACTGTGTGATTGAGGAAATTATTCCGGAAACAACTAAAGTCAATGCCTCATAATTCATATGGGCATCTTTAGATGATAAAATTGAAGTCTCAAGCAATGTGTCCCCTGATTCATGTGAATCGGACTCTGTAGTTCTTTCAAAAACCAAATTGGTTCCCATCACTCCCAAATTTTCAGATCCATCCAAAGGACAATCCTCTGGATTCTCTCCTCATCCTAAAAGAAAACCAATGTTGAATAGAAATGATGTTGTAGATCCCAAGGTCGAAACGAGAAATGCTTTCAAAAAGGAAGTTAAAACTACACAAGATTCCATATTCCTTGCTAATTCTAAACCAAGTTCATTCCGGAATCCTCGTGTCTTCACTCATAGTCAAAACTCCTTTGTTCCTACAAGAATCCTGAAGAGACCTTCCGAACCTCCTGTTCGTTCATAACCAAAAGAAGTTTTTAGCTCCAAATTACCTCAAGCTCATGTTAATGTCAATGTCAAAACCATCCAAAATACCTCACCACCACCTCAAAATAGGGGTGTTGAACGGGTAAAATTTTCGGGTTTCGGGTAGAACGTGTATTTTCTTAGGAAAATAATACCCGATACCCAACCTATATTGTAATTCGGGTTTTTGGGTTTCGGGTATTCGAGTTTCAGGTCGGGTCGGATAATTATCGGGTATACCTGAAAATTTCTTAAATGACACTTATTGATAATTTTTATTTTTTTATTTTTTTATTTTTACATGTTGGTTGGATTAATAAAGAATTTGGTAGGAAAATACTTCATACAATTAACAATACAAATCATTATAATATGTTATGTACTTTTTTAATTCCATTCCGTGCGATAGTGAGAAACTGAGAATTGTGATGATGATTCAGGACTTCAGTTTCAGCGTCGTATTCCCTTTGCAAGTTTGCGTCGACTGTCGAGCCATTGTTCATAAGAAGGAAACGAAGGGTTTTGTTTTATTTGAAGTGTGCGTACGTGACTGCATTGTATATTTAGTATTATTTAAAAAACGAATTCGGGTATTCGGGTATACCCGAAAATATATATTCATACCTAAAACCCGACCTATATTATTATCGGGTTAACCTATTACCCGAATGTTCATACTCGTTACCCGTTCTACCCGACCCATTCTACCCGAATTCGGAATGGTTCGGGTGGGTAGAACGGGTTTCGGGTTTTTTCGACAAGCCTACCTCAAAATGTATCATCTGTTTTTATTGCAAAATCTGATGACACAATTTTTAAACCAAGAATTTCAAAGAACAATGTGTTACCAAATAAATTCACAAGTCCAAAAATCACTGTTTCAAAATCTTCAAACAAAAATCTTGTGTGGAAAATCAAAACAACCATTAACAAAGCAACTGTCTCGGAGATAACAAAATGTGTCCATCCTTTGGATACCAAAGTTCAGAAGAAGTCAGTTCCTAACCCACCAATAGTTGAATATGACTACTGGATAGATGAAAAGACTTTAGCATTCTGTCTTTTTCCAAAGCACTCAAGAAATCTCACCAAAAAACAAGTAGTTGTTCCAAAGTCACAATTAAAGTCCAAAGCCCATGCCTATGTCCCAAAATCTAACTCGGAGCCTAAAAGCTCCATTGTTCACTAAATTTGCAGGCACTTTGTGCTTGGGAGCAAGAAACAATATGGTATATTGATAGTGCTGGCTCCATGCACATGACGGGGCAGAAGGACTTTCTGCGCGATTTAAAGCTTTCTCCAAATGCTGGCTATGTGACATATGGCAACAACTCCAATTCTCAAATTCATGGTTACGGAACACTCACTAATGGAAACTTCTCTATTTCACATGTTGCTTATGTAGCTGACTTGAAACATAACTTGATAAGTTTTGCTCAGCTCACTGACTCAAACCGACGTGTGGAATTTTGCAAAAAATACAGCTATGTGATGACTGAAGAACGAAAGGAATGTTTGATAAAGTCTCTTCGCAATAAAAACATGTAACCTATTGCATCAACATGATTATTGGCAAACCTCAACTCTGCCTTCTCTCCAAAACTGTTCCTAACGTTAGTTGGTTATGGCACCAAAGGCTCACACATCTGAACTTTCGGTACGTGAATGATCTTGTATCAGGTGAAATGGTAAGAGGTTTACCTCTTCTCAAGTTCGAAAATGATCATTTATGTGTTGCATGTGAGTGTGGTAAGCAATCAAAGAAGGGTCATCCTGTCATTATCGAAAAATCTATTTCAGATCCATTGGAACTTCTACACATTGATCTTTGTGGACCATCCACTGTAGATAGAGTCTTCATCATAAGAAATACATTCTTGTGATTGTTGATGACTTTACAAGGTTCACGTGGGTCTTCTTCCTACGGCTGAAATCTGAAACAGCATCTGAGCTCATCCACCGTCGCCCTACCCTAGATTTCACTTCATTCTATGCTCATCAAACTCCCCGTCAGAAGAATCCGAAGTGATAATGGTTCGGAATTCGTTAACTCCACCATTGAGAAGTTTCTCACAGAAAAAGGGATCAATCACAACCTCTCAGCTCCCTATACTCCACAACAAAATGGTGTAGTTGAAAGATGCAATAGAACACTTGTTGAAGCCGCTCGATCAATGATAAACTATGCAAACCTGCCACTCTATCTTTGGGATGAAGCTGTATCACTGCCTGTTTCACTCAAAATCGAAGCATCATCAATCGACGTCTCAACATGACACCATATGAAGCAATGAATGGTCGAAAGCCAACTATCTCGTTCCTACATGTCTTCGGATGCATATGCTTCATCAAAAACAACTGTGATCAGCTTACAAAGTTCCAACCCAAAGCTGATGAAGCTATCTTTCTTGGGTACTCTTCAAAATTCAAGCCTTACAGAGTTCTCGACCGAAGAACTCGTGTTCTTGAAGAAAGCTTTGATGTTACCTTTGATGACAACTTCGTTCAGAATTCTAGCCCCTCTCCCATCACTACTCACATTATGGAGTCTGATGCTCCTCCGCCAGGATGTCCGAACCCTCAAACTATTCTCGAAGTTGATTTTGAAATCCTCTTTGGTCCTTCCAAAACCGCTCTTGATTTAGAATCTCAATCAAAAGCATCTCTTATTCAAATTCCTCCTTCGGAAGCCCCAGTTTCTCACAACCTATCCGGTCCTCTTCCGAGCCTGTTTCCATTTGATTCTGAACCATTTCAACCTTCTCAGGTTGAGGGGGAGAATAATGCTAATCCCTCTCATGAATCAAATGTGGATGGCTTCCAAGATACAGCTGTTGAATTCGATGACTCCAATCCAATCAACAATAACGACAACAAAAATTTCTTTGAGTTCCCTTCTGATGATGATGTAAATCTCTCTGGTTCAGAAGTTCAAAGGGAGCATAATCCTCAAATTCAAATCATTCAGGGGGAGCAACTAAATCCTATTGTTGATATTGAATCGACCGATACTCAAGAACTTCCCAAATTGCACGTCTGGACCAAGGATCATCCTCCAAACCAAGTGATTGGAAATCTCAATGCTGGTGTACAGACTCGCTCTGCTTCAAGTATCCAAAATGAATGTCATTTCTTAGCCTTCATTTCTATGATCGAACCAAAATCCATTAAGGAAGCATTGGATCATGTTGACTGGATCACAGCCATGCAAGAAGAACTGGCTAAATTTGGCCGAAACGAAGTATGGACTCTTGTTCCTCCTCCTCCAAACCACCCTATTGTCGGCACAAGATGGGTATTTCGCAACAAACTTGACGATGCAGGAGTTATCATCTGAAATAAGGCAAGATTGGTAGCTAAAGGTTTCACTTAACTTGAAGGTCTTGACTACGACGAAACATTTGCTCATGTTGCACGACTTGAAGCTATCAGAATCTTTCTTACATATACATCCCACAAAGGTTTCAAAGTTTATCAATTGGATGTTAAGAGTGCTTTTCTTAATTGTGAGCTTCAATCCGAAGTATATCTTCAACAACCTCCTGGTTTTATCAATCTCTCATTTCCGAACTATTGCTACAAGCTCCGAAAGACTGTTTACGGACTTAAGCAAGCCCTTCGGGCTTGGTACGAGACTCTCACTGATTTTCTCAAGCGCTCCGGTTTTCAAAGAGGAATACTTGATCCCACTTTATTTCGAAGATCAAATGGAAAACATCTCATGCTGGTACAAATTTATGTGGATGACATCATTTTTGGGTTTATGGACTCATCCATGGTTGAAGACTTTGCTAACTTAATGATCAAACGATTCCAGATGGGCATGAACAGATAATTAAGTTTCTTTCTAGGCCTTCAAGTTAAACAAACTAACAAAGGCATTTTCATCCACTAAAAGAAGTATATTTCTGAGCTTCTAAAAAAATACTCTATGGACACCTGTACCTCAGCAAAGGTACCTATGGGCTTCGGTCACAAAATCTTTGCCGACCCTTACTTTACCTCACTGCAAGTCGTCCAGACATAATATTCTCAACATGTATACGTGCAAGAATTCAAGTCAATCCAAAGATGTCTCATCTTTTGGCTGTGAAGCAAATTTTCCGGTACCTCAAAGGTACAAAGAACCTCGGAATCTGGTATCCAGCAAATGAAAGTTTCATTCTGCAAGCTTACTCTGATTCAAACTATGGTGGTCTTCAACTCGATAGGAAAAGTACATCAGGAGGATGTCAATTCCTAGGTGTTCGTTTAGTCTGTTGGTCATCCAAGAAACAGAACTGCATTGCTCTCTCTATAGCCGAAGCTGAATACATTGCTGCTGCCAGCTGTACCTCTCAAGTTCTCTGGATGAAATCTCAACTCTTGGATTATTGTAACATCCAAAAATTTCAAGCCAATTTAAACTATTCAAAAACAACCCAGTTTCGTTAAGTTATTACAAAAAGGTTTTCAATACAATTATTATCAGAGTCTCCCCAGAACCATATCATAAAACATAAACATGAGGAGCGGTACGATCACGCCTTTGCCTTGCCACGGTCTCCTGAAATACCTGAAACATTTAAACCACAACTGTAATCCCGAAAGCTTAGTGAGATACCCTAAAAATACCAACCACATATACCATACGCATAACCTACCATATCATAACAGAACACAGAACAGCTATGCACTTCGGGTCTACTGTGTGACTGGTCCGCCGCACCGGGCCTTCAGTCCACCTGGTCCACCCTCCGAGTCTAGCCATATACATCGAGTCTACAGTGTGATTGGTCCGCCCACACCGGACCTTCAATCCACCTAGTCCACTCTCCGAGTCTACAGTATGACTGGTCCGCCCGCACCGGGCCTTCAGTCAGCCTGGTCCACTCTCTGAGCCTCGGCACGTCTGGTCCGCCCTCGTGGGGCCTACAGCCTATCCGGACCACTCGCTGGGCCTTCGGAATATCCGGTCCGCCCTGTGTATGTTGGCCTACAACACAAAGTACGACCCGCCTCAACCCAACCCCGGTCAACCAACCATGTGCACATAAACATATAATCATATAACAATTAATCACCAATCAACCGATCTAGCAGATCACATAACATAACATCATCCTAACCAGAATACCGACCTAACCGGTCACTAGCATATACCATCCTAACTACCAGGATGCAAACATAGCAAAGCAATAACATAACAACGATACCCGGATTACAATCCGATAAAGGGCCGGGTCACCCCGCTGACTCGTCGAGTCCCTATGCTCCGAAACTCCCATAACACGACTCAACTCGCCGAGTTCCACAACTCTGAGTCTAATCGCACTCAACTCACTGAGTCATCCCTTGACTCATCGATTCACAGCTCAACCAGGAAAGGTTAGGACCTCACGACCAGACTCGCCGAGTCCAAGGCTGTCTTCAACCAACTCGCCGAGTTGTTCTTCCAGCTCGTCGAGTTTCTGCCTATCTTCATGCAACTCGCCGAGTGCACCCATGTGACTCGCCGAGTACCACTAGCTCTTAACCCATACAGAGGCTTTCTAAGCCATGCAGGGTCTCCAATCCATAGATCTACTCTTATACAAGCCATTCCTCACGTAAAGTTGCAAACTTTACGTGAATCCAAAGAGATCTAATCATAAAACACTCTTGAGCTAGGGCTTGGGACAAGAAGGCTTCACCAACAATTCAAAGACAGGAACTTTATGCTCTTTTGGATCATCACTACTCCAGATCTGAGGTAGCAACCTCAGATCCAACCTCCAAACTCAAGATAGCACTAGATATACTCCCAAAATCCCACAATTGATAGATCTAGATAGATAACAGCTCAAGCAACGAATCATTACCTCAAAAGAAGACTCCAACAGAAGAATAAGCCAAAACCTTGAAAAGCCCCTTGCTCCAAGCCTCTTAATCTTCAAAGATCTCCTCAACAAACACTCCTTCAAGATCCAAATGCTCTCTAATTCTCTCACAAACGAATATTAGGGTTTCTGGACTTCAAGGGAGAGCAAAGAGGCTGGGGAGAGGGTATTATGTTCTTTATATAGGGCTCAACCCCCGGGATTAGGGTTTTCTCCATACAGCACCAACTCGCCGAGTCTAGCCACCGACTCGCCAAGTTGGCCACTTAACACGCGACCAAAATCGCAACCCTACTCGCCGAGTCTACCCACGGACTCGCCGAGTTGACCATCCACATTTTCACTTTGAACCCTGAACTTTCACTCCTGAACTCGGGATGTTACAATTCTCCCCTACTTAAATTAGGCTTCGCCCTCGAAGCCTGCGACAACACAACTCCAGAAACTACTCTTGCAATGCACCACCTGGCATTAATTAAACTAGGTTCCTCAAAACACTACCACCGAAACCTGAAACCCAACTCTTCCCCTGCGGTGTCCTGACCACCGCCTCAATCCGGCCTCCGGCTTCATCCTCTGATAACCACACTCATCAACCGAGTACCACTCCATGATACTTCACTTGTTCCAGGTCACAACAATCACTTGAATCTTACGAGCTAGATATAACCCTGAACCATCGGGATCCCGACCCGGTACCACACTACTATCATTTTCCTCGTCAGACATATCTTTCACCAAATTCACTGTTGAGACTTAACATGCTCCCTTTTTGAGTCCAACTTTATCCCTTCCATGCTGACAGGATGACACATCCTTCAACTTCAGAGCAACTCCCATGAGTTCTCCTCCGCAATCACATACCCATGAGTTCTCCAAACATCCCCCAGGATAAATTACCACTACAAGCATAATTTCTTGTTCACACCAAACTGGGAACCCAAGGCTCCATCCTTGCATCCCTTCCGAGCCTCTTTGGCACTACACCCTCAGAACTCCTTCCGAGACCTCAGCAGACATCCAATCCGGATGTGTTTCCATATCACCGACGCAAACACACTGCTCAATAACCATAATTGGAACACCTCAATTATACCTCCGCGCTACTGCTTTCACTTCCGTGAACTTACACTCCCTCTCGGAGCTACATACCTTTCCCTTTCCTTATCCAAGGAAATCTACTTGGCCGCCTTGTCACTACAACAAGTGCCACAGTGCTCGCCCAACGCTACACCATTCCCTTATAACTGCTATCCCATGCACCACTCATGCTCTGAATCTGCTCGCAAGGACTCTTGAGTCCATGCACTACCTTCTACTAATCATGATCAATACCCGGGGCCAGACCTTCTGATGCTATCACATCGCAACATACTCATTCCATCTCCTCATATAGATCTATCAACACATGCAAAGTCTTCAGCATGACTGGACCGCCTTACCAGGCCTTCATCCAATCTGGACCACTCTCAGAACCTCCAGCATGTCTGGACCGCCCTCCAGCGCCTTCAGCCTGTCTGGACCGTCCTCCGAGCCTTCGGCCTGACTGGTACGCCCACCCGCCGTCAGTCTATCCAGACCGCTCAACTAGCATTCATTATCCCAAATTATCCCTCCTGGAAAACTCTCCCATGCATACTGTTCTAGCCCTCTAGGGGTTCCGAACTCTAACTCTATCCTACATACTCAATCCCGGCCTGATCCTAGGCCTTCCACAATCAATCGCCTTTTTTTTACAAAACCCTAGGTCTGTATCCCACCCCGTTTGCCTATCACTTGCTCATACCAGCCTATGCTCTTAGCTGACAGAACCGCTGTTGAATCCCAAACAGCTAATCAACCTCTCATGCTTGTCGATCTTCCGGAGAATTTTCCAATTCTCCCCACTTAGAGCACTGACTATCAACCACCGGTCGCCATAACCGACCTCCCTTAACAACCCTTCACAACACATTCCCTTACACGCGAACTGATTCCCACTAGAACGAGCAACCTTCACAAAATCACCTATCAACACTAATCATCTCGGACTCGAAAGAAGTCCGACCTTCAGCTAACCACTCCTCAGTCTGCATATGCTACCCGACATTTAGACCAAAAGCCTAATTTCCCACAAATAATCCCCATGGATGATAACCAATGAAAACTCCCAATACCAAAACTCTTAACCATACAATAACCCTCAAGGAATGAACGAATACAATACCAAAAAAATCACACAACGAGACTAGCAGATATACAACACTCCATAATAATCACAAGATAACAAAATACCAAGAAGGAAACATACCCGCAGCTGCATCCGGCACTTCCCTGACCTCCTCTACTGTAAGCTGAAAAGAACGAGCCGTAATCCTCAAAGTGGCCGGTGCTGGAGCCTGCACCGGTCCTGCAGCAAGTTGTGGACAGTTGACCCTCAAGTGTCCAACCTGATGGCAATGATAACAAATCCTCGTATCCCACGCTGGGGCTGACTGACGGCAATCCCTCGCATAGTTCCCTTCTCTCCTGTACTTGCGGCACGCACCACCAGACCTACAAACGCCGGTGTGACCCTTCCCACACTTCCCACAAGTGCGGCTGCTCTGATCTCCAACCCTAGAATCAACGGTCTTGGACCGTTTCGGCGCCGGCTGCGACTGCACCGGGGCCTGCCTCTGCTCTCGCAACTACAACTCAATCTCCAACTCACACCGCCGAGTGGCCTCCTGCAACTCCAGTAAGGTCTTGCACCTCTGCGTAGACACGAACTGTCTGATATCCCTCTTGAGCATACTCAGATATCGGGACATCTGAGCCTGCTCTGAAGCAAACTCAGGGCAAAACATCGCCCTCTCCGTGAACATCCTGGTGATCTCCGTCACTGACTCTGAATCTTGCTTCAGTTCCAAGAACTCCTGAGCCAACCTCTCACTCTCAACCCGTGGAACATAACGGGTGCTAAACATCTCCCGGAACTGATCCCAAGAAACCGCAGCCCTCTACGCATCCGAATATGACCCCGTGGTCAATCTCCACCAATCCTTCGCCCCGAGCCTCAACGGGTTCAGAGCACACCTCACTCTCTGATCACCAGGGCATGAACACGTGAAGAAACACCCATCCACGTCTGACAACCATCTCATAGGAACAATCGGGTCTTGAACTTCGTCGAAGGTAGGGGCTTCGTATTATCGAAGTCCCGATACTGAAAACCTCTACTGGATCCTCCCCTACCGCTGGTACAGCCGCCGTAGCCGCCGCGGCAGCCGTCTCTGTAAGAGATGCATAGCGCTCATCAAAATACTCGACCATGGCGGTCTTGATCGACCAAAACAGTTCCGGCAACTCGGCCCGGAACATAGCAGCAACCTCATCATGCAGGATCTCACGAATCCTAGCATCCAACTCGTCTGTGCTCATCTGACCAATAACCTCGGGCGGTACTGACCCACCCTGGCCGCCCTCTCCTGCTCCCGATCCTGACCCGAATCCTCTCCCAGCATGCCTCGTAACCACCATACTGAAATTACCACAAAACATCATACGCTTCTCACTATCCTAAGAACCGACTCTCAACCCAGCCCTAGGGGTTGTGACTTCCTTGATATGCATATGGGTCCTGTGCTTTCAGTAGTACGGGCCCATACTACCTTCCATACCTACCCATATTTATATCAAGTATCTACACAACACCCTAGTGAAGAACAGGCATAACAAGCACTCAACCCTCACTCCTAGAGGAACACTGGAAATCTCATACAGAAGAAACCCTAGGCTAGCAGGCATCATAAATCAGGCAACTCTATCATGTAATTCCTGAAGATCCCTAGCCTAGTACTAGCATGTTGTTCTATCATATCTCATAAACAAATAACTTGTGTGGTAATTTTGGGGAAACTTACTGGCTCCGGCTGATCGTACCTTCGCGTCCTCATTTACTCATTTTGAAAACCATTTTAAATTCTCTTTTGAAAACTCTCCTTGATTTGAGACTGGATTCACACGAATGTTCCTCCAATTCACTCAAACCAAGGCTCTGATACCAACTTGTAACATCCAAAAATTTCAAGCCAATTTAAACTATTCAAAAACAACCTAGTTTTGTTAAGTTATTACAAAAAGGTTTTCAATATAATTATTATCAGAGTCTCCCCAGAACCATATCATAAAACATAAACATGAGGAGCGGTACGATCACGCATTTGCCTTGCCACGGTCTCCTGAAACACCTGAAACATTTAAACCACAACTGTAATCCCGAAAGCTTAGTGAGATACCCCAAAAATACCAACCACATATACCATACGCATAACCTGCCATATCATAACAGAACACAGAACAGTTATGCACTTCGGGTCTACTGTGTGACTGGTCCGCCGCACCGGGCCTTCAGTCCACCTGGTCCACCCTCCGAGTCTAGCCATATACATCGAGTCTACAGTTTGATTGGTCCGCCCACACCGGGCCTTCAATCCACCTGGTCCACTCTCTGAGTCTGCAGTATGACTGGTCCGCCCGTACCGGGCCTTCAGTCGGCCTGGTCCACTCTCCGAGCCTCGGCACGTCTGGTCCGCCCTCGTGGGCCTACAGTCTATCCGGACCGCTCGCTGGGCCTTCAGAATATCCGGTTCGCCCTGGGTATGTTGGCCTACAGCACAAAGCAGGACCCGCCTCAACCCAACCCCAGTCAACCAACCATGTGCACATAAACAAATAATCATATAGCAATTAATCAACAATTAACCGATCTAGCAGATCACATAACATAACATCATCCTAACCAGGATACCGACCTAACCGGTCACTAGCATATACCATCCTAACTACCAGGATGCAAACATAGCAAAGCAATAACATAACAACGATACCCGGATTACGATCCGATAAAGGGCCAACCTTGGTGCCTTAGACCCTGTCGATATAGTGAGGATAACTCACCTTGAAACTGCCGACTAAAGGGATAAGATCTCGCTGCTCCAACCTCTGATACGAACTTCACCACTGATCAATAACCAAAACACTGAACTCAATAATACCAAAATACCCCTGGAAAACAACTGGTCAACACATACTATCTCTACTCGCCGAGTCACCCCGATGACTCGTCGAATCCCTATGCTCCGAAACTCCCATAACACGACTCAACTCGCCGAGTTCCACAACTCTGAGTCTAATCGCACTCAACTCACTGAGTCATCCCTTGACTCATCGATTCACAGCTCAACCAGGAAAGGTTAGGACCTCACGACTAGACTCGTCGAGTCCAAGAACAGACTCGCCGAGTCCAAGGCTGTCTTCAACCAACTCGCTGAGTTGTTCTTCCAGCTCGTCGAGTTTCTGCCTATCTTCATGCAACTCGCCGAGTGCACCCACGTGACTTGCCGATTACCACTAGCTCTTAACCCATACAGAGGCTTTCTAAGCCATGCAGGGTCTCCAATCCACAAATTTACTCTTATACAAGCCATTCCTCACGTAAAGTTGCAAACTTTACGTGAATCCAAAGAGATCTAAGCATAAAACACTCTTGAACTAGGGCTTGGGACAAGAAGGCTTCACCAACAATTCAAAGACAAGAACTTTATGCTCTTTTGGATCATCACTACTCTAGATCTGAGGTAGCAACCTCGGATCCAACCTCCAAACTCAAGATAGCACTAGATATACTCCCAAAATCCCACAATTGATAGATCTAGATGGATAACAGCTCAAGCAACGAATCATTACCTCAAAAGAAGACTCCAACAGAAGAATAAGCCAAAACCTTGAAAAACGCCTTGCTCCAAGCCTCTTAATCTTCAAAGATCTCCTCAACAAACACTCCTTCAAGATCCAAATGCTCTCTAATTCTCTCACAAACGAATATTAGGGTTTCTGGACTTCAAGGGAGAGCAAAGAGGCTGGGGAGAGAGTATTATGTTCTTTATATAGGGCTCAACCCCCGGGATTAGGGTTTTCTCCATACAGCACCAAATCGCCGAGTCTAGCCACCGACTCGCCGAGTTGGCCACTTAACACGCGACCAGAATCACGACCCTACTCGCCGAGTCTACCTACGGACTCGCCGAGTCTACCTATGGACTCGCCGAGTTGACCATCCACATTTTCACTTTGAACCCTGAACTTGCACTCCTGAACTCGGGATGTTACAATTACGGTTACCGATTTCAACGCATTCCTATCTACTGTGATTCTCAAAGTGCCATTGCCATCTCTCACAACCCAATTCAGCACTCCGTGACGAAGCACATTGACATCCGGTACCATTTTATTAAAAATCATGTTCTAAATGGCAATATTGAACTTATTTTTGTTCCATCTGACGATGAAATTGTTGATGTCTTTACCAAGGCATTAGATGAAACCAAATTTAATGGTTTTCTAAACAAAATGGGTATGATGATGCCTGATCGTCAATTCTTTCAGGAGACATGTTCTCTTTGAGAGAAGTATTCAGAAGAAGTATATGCTCCGAACTCATTTATTTTGCTTCGGAACAATTTTTCCTCTAAATACACGGGATCCTTTTACTTGTCTCTTTTACTAATTATCCCTTAAGTTTCTTAAGCTGAACAGTTACTTCTCTTTTTCACGACGATCTGGATCGACCATCATCAGAATAATCTTCTCCGAAATTTCAAAAATGCTCCGGAAATTTCAAATCTTATTCGGAATTTCAAAAATGCTCTTGAATTTTCAAATTTAGTCCGGAATTTTAAACTTACTCCGGAACTTGCATAATCCATTTCGGAATTTTAAATGTGTTCCGGAAATTCAAATTGCTCTGGAATTTTCAAAATGTGCTCCGGAATTTTAAATTGCTTCGGATTTTCAAAATAAATTTCAAATCCTCTCCGGAAAATTTCTCACTCCGGAACTGCCTCAAAAGAATAAATTCAGAACTCTCCCTTGTACCTATCGGATCTTAGTCATCCCTAATTTACTCATCCGAAATACCAAAAGGTTTTATGATGAACCGTCAGCAACGGTTACTTTTCTGAATCCTTATCCCTTTCCCCTTGCTCCTCGAGCCATGACTGTACCATCTCTAAAAGCAAACATCGTATCGCCGGTTGCTATGTGCATTTACAACTTCGAACCACTCAACCTTTTACGTTCCTGTCACCTCAACCCCCAAAAAGGCATAAAATCATTTAATGCGACCCGTTTAACCTCGAATCCTCATCATTACTTTTTCAACCCGATCCATCTTCCCTTACCTATAAATACCCTCTCATATCCTCACTTTACCTCTTTACGCTCAGTCAACTGCAAATCTCCTAAAAACCCTCACCGTTCTTCGTGTTCTTCAAGCACTCATCACTCTTCAACAATGGAGCCCTCACAAAACCCAACCAAAACCGCTTCCACTCCCAGGAAATCGATCGCAAGAAAGAAGTCATCCAAAGGTTCTAAAGGTTCATCCTCTTTTGCAGATCAAGAACCCTTCCTAAGGGATACAACCCAACTGTTCTCTCTAAAACCATTAGACTATAATGAATCGATCAGAGTAACGATCGAGTTCATCGCTAATCACCTCATCTCCATCCCATTTACCAAAATTCCTGATCCACCACTACCACTTCATCATCTTCATCGTGCATTCACAAGTATCAAGTTTCAAGATGGAGCTCTGGAAACCACCATCATTGGAGATCGCTCCATTCCCATCTACAAATCGACGTTTCTCAAGGCGATTAGTGTCAAACCTAATCCCAAAGGTTTCAAAATCGTTAAACCAACGCCTGAAGAGTTCCAAACATTTCTGCGATACATTGGCTACACTCAAGACTATCGGGCAAAAGACTTCAAGAAAAGTGCTGTCTCTGGGCTATGGACTGCTTTAATGCATCTCATCATCCATGGTCTATCTGGCAAGCATGGAGGAACAGACACCTTGAGTAAGGATTGGCTGAATGTCGTCTTCAGCATCTACTCCGAACATGATAATGTCGTTGATCTTCCTGAAGTGTTATGGCAAGACTTCTGCAAGTTTGCCATTAAAAGAAAACCAAATGAAATTTCGAGCCCTAGATTTTGAGCTCTGACGATCGAACAAATCTTCAAGGAACTCAATGTCCCCATTCCGGTGAACACCATTCCTCCGGAGGTATGTATTTCTTTTAAATTCATTAAGCCTTATAGAATTCCGAACCAATCTTCATTTGGTCCGGTCAGACGACTTCCGGACCACATGTTGGCTGCCATCCCTTCCGAATCTCCTTACTAGAAACAAGACTTAGAGACTTTGGTTGTGTTTAACCCAACACAACCTGCCCCGTCTCTGTTGAACCCACTTCGGAAGAGGCCAACCCTGACATGTCCGGACCCAAACCCAAAAAATCAGCCAAGAGAAAATCTTCTCCCAAAAAGCCTAAATCCAAAAAGAAAACCAAAGTCAGTGCCTCCTCTCCACAGGACGGCACCCATGACATTCCGGCTGATTCTGGCCGTCCGCACACCCCCCTGCCCACTCATCCGAGGTACCCCTCGATGTTTCAACATCACATGCACACACTCACGGGGAGTCTCCACATAATCCACTCTCACCCTCCCAAAAGGGTGATGCAGGTGTCGAAAAAAGTTCCTTACAGCCCCCTGGAACACACCCACGTGTCAAGATTGATATTCCCATCATTTCTTCCACACGCACACACTCCGGAACCATTGTTTCGGACCCCAAGCATCTGGAAGGAGGAGTAGTCCCTCCCACTTCCGATGCCTCAACTGGTCTGATACCTGGAAGGACTAAAGGACGACCAGGGGTAAATGATCCTGATTGGACAGATTATGTTAACAGGGCCACTTCAAGGCGTACGGATCTCACCCGAGCTCAAGTGGAGTCCACTCTTATTTCCATTAGAAATAGGGCCATTCAGAGCAACTTGCCCTATACTCCTCCTACTGACGCTGAAGCAGATGATGCACTTACTTCCACGCAACCTCCTATCACCACTCCTGAAAGTGCCTTCCACATTGATCCGGAAGAAGAAATTTCCAAAGAAGTATTGTTGGACGACGAAGCCAGGCACATTCCGGAATTCACCTTCAAAACCTCTACTCACTTCCAATCCAAACCATCCGGTTCTAAGTCTGCATACGACATCGGATCCTCATCCTCCACCTCTCTGGATGATAACTCTCCCCCAAACCATCAGGAAGACGATGAAACCACCAAACCAGGTCCTTTAACTCATCCTCACTCTCACAAGTCCTCTCTATAACACTCCGACTCTGATTCAGAATCATCTGTTGGTGATTATGTTGATCCTTTTTCTCTCCTGGAGATCCGAACTACTGTCTCTGACACTATGGCCAAAGTGTCATCCGTTGAAAACTTTGTCACTCAACTGAACAACAAACTGGATCAACAACTCTCCGGACTCGACGCAAAACTTGATGTTATTCTCCACTCTCTCTCCAAATCATCCGGACCATCTGTTGCAGAAAGAGAAGCCTAGTTGGACCAATCAATCTTTCTCCGCCTAAAGCACATTGTTGAGCAAGTTGATTCCAAATATGACACTCTTGTCGATAACTATCTCAACACCATCACCTCCATGCTCAAAGTCCATGATGACTTGGTGACTGCTACCAATGAACTCATCAAGCAAACTCACATTCGCCATGAAAAGCAAATTCAAAGAATGGAGAAAGAGATTAAGCAAAAGGATGAAATGAACATGGTTATTCAACAAGTCCTCATCAAACTTCTTCGTTCAAATAGGAACATCGTTGATGTTCTGAACTAGAAGTTTGATGAGATGATTTCTATCCTCAGCACCACCTTCAAGCACCTTTCTGAGCAAGCTCCCACTGCTGAAGCCTATGATACTTTATCTCTTTAACTTACTTCAGGTCTTCAGAAAGTCTTCTCAAAGTTTGATGATCTCAAGGACTCTCTGTTCCTTGCACCGATCCGTAGGTTTACTGATGCAAGAGGGGGAGAAGGACCCAGTCAATCATGGAAGCCTCCTACTCCGTTCTCTCTCCGAGATGAAGAAGAGTTTGACGACGAAGAACTTCAGATTCTCTCTGGATCTCCTCCCATAAGTGCCAAAGAGGAAGCAAGTGATGATGAAAGCGAATATGTCCCTGATGACGCTCCTAAGAGCATCCTCTCTCTTCAAGCTCCCAAGTTGTCTATTCTAAAGGTCATTTCCGAAGATCAAAAAAGGATATGGTCTGCAGTCTCTTGGCCATCCTCACTTCCGGAAGTTTTTGAGCAAGCTGTCAAAATGGCTAAGGCCAAACCCTTCTAACCGTCCAAGCTTTCCGGGCTACTCCTTCAGTACAAACTCCTATTCCGGAACCCAAAATTGCTCCAATTGATCAGGACTCTCCACGCTGGACCCCTGATGATATTCCGGAAGAACCACTCCCAAATCTTACTCCGGAATTTACAGTTGATGAGAATATGAAGATGGTTATCTCTGCCATTCAAAAAGACAAAGGTAAGAAACCAATGACAATTGAACAAACAGCTTCGCACTCCGCACCTCCTCTCAAACACAAACAGGGGTGGTCTCAGGAGGAAACTAATCAAGCCTTTGAAGAAAGCATCCGGATTCAGGCTCTGAAAGATAATCCTGACCCACTGCGTGGGATATCTCCTCTTTCTCGTGAAGGCATCCCCCAAGATCACCAAATCATCCCAGTCATGTCCTATGACATTCTCACAAGTGATCTTGAACAACTGGATCTTCCCCTCTCTTGTGACAACCCAAGTTGTCCCGTTACATTTCCCCGTTACCGTTAACGGAATATTCCACTATATAAAAGTTCCGTTAATTAGAGGGCATCAATTTAATAAACATTCCATTTGATTACCTTTAACATGTCGTTAAGTCATGATAAAAGGAAATAAAAACACAGGACACGCATTTCCATTTATTTGGAAAATGTCAAGTTTCATTATTACAACCGCTAAATCGGGTGCGACCAAAAGCCCCGTTTAACGGCAGTATCGGGTAAAATTCCACTGAGCCCCGACTGTGAAACCTATATAAGGGTGAGTGGAGTCCATTGGAGACTTTTTACACACTCTCTCTAAACTCTCTCTCTAGACCCGTTTTCGCCCCGAATTCGTAACCAAACGCTTCCAAATTGTAAGTCCGCTTACCCTAGCTTATTCTAAACATAGTGATCCATGTTTATAGCCCAAAAATCATCCAAGAAGGCATGGTATAAGGAGTTTACGGCCCAGGAACATTCTAGGGCCGTAAACCCCTAAAATGGTGCCAAACATGCCTTTAAACTTGTCCGTAAGCTTGGAAATAATTAGGGGATATAGCCTAGGGGTGTTTAAACACTAAAATGCATGGATTTGGGACTCAAACAAGAGTTTACGGCCCAAGAACAAGCTTAGGCCGTAAACTCCTCAAAATTTTGTCAAAATGTCCCAAAAACACTCCCAAACTCATCCTAGGGCTTATTACATAATTTAGGGACTTATCCTCTTGAGTTTAGACCCTTGAAACACTTCAAAATGAATTATCAAAGGGAGTTTACGGCCCAGACAATGGTCAAGGCCATAAACACCCTTAAACATGCCCAAATTAATTGTTTTGTCCCCCAAATGGCCTTATATACTTACCATAAAATACTAGGAGGGGATTTAAGGGCTTAAACTCAAGAAAATGAGGGATTTCTTGGAGTTTACGGCCCAAGCATTTATCTAGGCCGTAAACTCCCCAAAACCCCCTCAAATGTTGGTTTTAATCACCCAAAATAGCATCAAACATCATAGAAAAATTCTAGAAAGGCAATAGGGACTTTAAACTTCACAAAACACTAAGGGTGAGAGTTTACGGCCGTAAACTCCCTTGGGAGAGTTCCTAGGCCGTAAACTCCTATAAAGTGCCCTTAGGAGCCTTAAACCCACTCATGCCTTTTAGGAAAAGTGCTTGGAATAATTCTATGAACAAGCTAGAAGCATCAAACACCCAAGAATATGACCTTGGGATTTTACGGCTGTAAACTCCCTTAGTTTGGGCCGTAAACTCCTTGTTTGGTCCATGTTGATGCTTTAAATCCATTTACACACTTGATATTTGAGTTTAGCAAAGTTCCACAGCTGATAGGAGACCCTTAGCACCCTTAAACGCTACCCGGGACCCCAAACACTCAACCAAAAGTGTTTTCCGCTCCTTTGAGTGTGTATAATTGTTTAATTAGTATATAATATGCTAATTGTATGTGAACATATGTTATCATATGTTAAATAGGTCATAGTGTGTGTTCAAGTCCTTGCGTGACACCGAACGCCCAAACGGCACTTCCGTCGGACCTACTTACACCAGGTGAGTTCATACCCCTGAATGAACCTTTTAAATGCTTTTAAATGTTTTACAGGGGGGGATTACAAGTTAAACATGCCAGTTATCATATCAATCACATGTGATTGATAACCCGCATGCACTAGATTTTGCCACTGTACACTGTTTTTACTGAGTAGGACGTTATAACGCTTTTCAATTGTTTTAAAACTCTTACTTATACCTTTTAAACTAAATTCATTCTAAACTGGTTTGTGAAAGATTTTCAAACATATTTTACAAAAGAATACAATGTGTGAAATTTTCTATTCGTAAAGGCTTTTCATTAAGATTCCTTTTCACGTATATATTTACTTTAAGTTACTGCCACTTCGCTTATACTTATTTTATACTCCTACTCAGTAATGCTTTCACTTATGCCTGAAGTCACTTATACCTGATGACACTTATACTTATTCACACTCTTACTTAGTGATACGAGTCTACTTCACTTATACTTGATACGCTGTTACTTCACTTGTGGTCATCTCCACTTCGCGGTGCGCTTATACTTATTCGACACTTATACTTCACTTGCGACCGCTCTTACTTCACTTAGTGCCGTCTCTACTTCGCGATGCGCTTATACTTATTCGACACTTATACTTCACTTGTGACCACTCTTACTTCACTTGTTAGACACTCCTACTTCACGAGAATCACTTTTACTTGATACCCACTCGAGCATAGTTAGATGTATGTTTGTGCTTGTATAGACGCATATAAATAATGGTTGAAGGACTTAGGAAGGTTTGCCCGCCCTATTTCCTTATCTTCGTTGAGATGTGGTCTGGTGGGATCGGATATCCATCTGAAGGTCGTTTGATTCATTAGTTATATACTATGTATACAAGCTTAGACATACGGGTTACTTCAGCCAATTCAGTTAAGAGTCTCTACCTCTATTTTATACTTTCATTAGAAACCCACTATTAGGAAGTCTCTACCTCTAGTTCAACACTTTCATTAGAAACCCACTATTTGGGATGCATCTTCAGGACACGGCCTTCTCCGTCGTCTAGTTGGTAACCAGAGTCTCCTGTAGGGAGAGCGGACATTGTGTGTATAGATCTATACGGGATTGACACCCCTGCACCCTGACTGCTAGCTACAGTCCACGGCTCACCAAGCCAAGGGGTGACAAATTTCACATTATATAGACGCTTGTAGGGCGTCTGGTACTCTAGTGTCGGTTAGTATGGTTACGAGTATCCCGGGTTACCTTATAATTCATGGCTTTAAGGTAACGGTATTTTCGTCAGCAATTTACACTGTATGCTGATGTCGCTTTTCAGAGTCACACTGTTTTGACCTTGCTAGACGTATCTTTCATTTGATATTGTCTGGGGTCTGTAGTCTCTGTTTTGACCTTGCTAGACGTATCTTTCATTTGATACTGACTGGGGTATGTAGTCTTTGTTTTGACCTTGCGAGATGTACTTTTCATTTAGTATCGTCTTCGGTCTATATTCACTGTTTTAGACCTTACCAGCTGTACCTTTCATTTGGTACCTTCTGGGGTCTGTATCTCCCCTTTGTTAGACTGAACCAGGCGTGTCGTTAATTCGATACCCTCCTGGAGTCTATGATTCTTTGCCTTAGTCAGCAGTCCTCACTGCTGAGGCATATGTTATTCCCTGATGTCTCTTGCTTTCTTTAATAATCAAATTCAGTATTTTGATAATAATAGCAATTAAGGGAAAACTACCACTTACCACAATACACTGAAACAGTCTTGGTCGAAGGCTGCTTTATTTAAAGAAAATATAGGATTTTCTGGAAAGAACACTGATGCACTGAAAACACTTAAACTACTACTTATTAAAGTTATTTGACTAAATGACACTAAATACTTATGAACTCACCAGCATTTGTAAAAATGTTGATACTCGCTTTTCAAATAACTTGTAATCTCAGGTCAGCAATTAGACAGGTACATCCCCGGAGCTGCTGATGAAGATGGCTTAAGTACCTTGCTGCACTTTATATATGTTGCTTGTATTACTTTGATACTATGTAATGTAATCATGTAAAATTATTACTATTAATGCAATGTTTTGTTGTACTTTGATTACTATATGCATGTGTTGTGATACTTGACATGACGTCATCCACCCCAGAACGTTTCCGCCGTTCCGGTTTTGGGGTGTGACATCTCTCCCTACAGCAAATATTACACCAAGTGTGCTCCGCTCCATTCCACAGATCCTCCTGAAGTAATCATCCGAACAGAAAGAGAAAGACTTGATACGTTCTACTCTAAGAATGCCTTGCCATTCAAGGACGTATGGTCAAATAAGAGGATCACTCAGGTCTCGGGCTTCGGAAGAAAAATCCTGGTAAAGTTTGAACTGAACTGTCCATTGTTCCGGTTTCATATTTTCCGGAACAGACCTATTCCCTGGACTCTTACCGATGCGGATTTCCCTTCCATGAATCCGAACGATATTCTTACCTTAGCTGCATACTTCAGAGAAAATCAAAGGGATGACCTTAGTATGGGAGCCTATCATGCTGCTCTAAGCTTCTTAAAAGATTATGTTGCAGAGTTCAGCCGAAGAGACTTTGAAGTTTCTCACCTCTACGGAACAGAACAATTTGTTCCGAAAATTGACTTCATCCTTCCGGAAGCTGAACTCCTTGCTGATGGTCCCATTGAAGAGCATGTTCTGGCGTTTGTCTACACTACAAGAAAAACAAACAAGAAGGATTGCTTCCGAGTTCTAGACAAACACCTGATCCCTACCAAAGCTCTGAAAAAGTTTATTTCGCGTGCATCCAAGTCTAATGCTCCGGAACACATTAAGGAAAAGTTTGTGAGTCAGCTGACATGGTACGTTGAAGTCCGAGAATGGCTGTTTCGAGCCTACACCTTCATCAAGGAAGAAATGAACTAAACTTGATGGATTGCTAAGTTCACTTAGGGGGAGATTGTTGGAACCTGAAAGTGAACCTCTAGCAATCCTTGATAATAATTCTGAAGTGTATTTGGTTCTGAAGAGATAGGTGCTCCGGAAGCTGCCCGGAGTTGAAGATAAGAAGTAATGGAGAAAGGAGAGAAGAAACCCATTTTGGAGTATCTCTCACGTCCGGAATGCTTGCAGATTCAAAGGATGCTATTTTGTATTTTTTTTCATTTATTATATTTGTATTGATGTAATGTCTCATAGGACTTAGCTTTTTGTACTCATAGACAATTAGAATGTCAGAAATAGTTCTTTTGTCCAGTCCTATGTAAGTTACTTGGTTAATTCGCTGTAATACTCTCTCCTATATATAGGAGCATTCAATACAAGTCAATGACGGATATTTTCTCTCACTTTTGGCATTTATCTTTATCACATCAAAAACATTCTACTTGTTCATTTATTGATTTTTCCTTGATCATTATCTACTTATTCATACTTAATGTCTTGATCATTTGTTGAACTAATTATCTAAGACTTGACTGGTCTTTCCAGCCTTGACTTGAACATCCATTTGCAAGCAGACATTGATCTCAAACATTCACTCAAGGTTTGAGTTCTCAAACCTTGTCCCTACACAAAGATCTTGTTCTCTCACTAATGTAGACATAACATAAGTAATTACATACAATTATGACTTTAAAGATTAGAAAGTACCTTTGAGCTTTTTTTTAATTGATTCAGTAAGAGTGTAATTGATGGGCAAGGCTTGTAATCAGGTCATGAACTACCTTTAATCTTTAAATTGTATATTCTCTCCATAACATACAATCTAATATCCTCTAACATGGTGATGATTGGCTTTTTCCTAGCATCCCTTATCACACTATTGAAGCTCTCAGATAAGCCATTCTCCACTACATCACATATCTTTCCCTCTTGAAAAAATGCTCTATTCCAAGATTTGGGGTTTGTTTCCATAAGATAAGCAAAGGCTGTAGGGTTAAGCACTTCAATCTCCTTCATGACAGCATTGAATAAAGGCCTAGTGGATGCCTTGCTTGCCTTCCAAAACATGGTTTCATAATGCAGACCACTGAATCTTTTCCTAAAGTTGGCAACAATATGCCTTGCACACTACCTATGTTCAACAGTAGGCAGTATTTCCTTCACAGCCTCTAACAGCCCCTATGCAACAATGATAACATGTTATATAAAATGAGACTAGAATTTATTAAATTAGGAAGTAAAACAACTTACCTTATGCTGATCTGAAATGAATGTTATACCAAAACCATTATCCAGTTGAAGGTCATCTCTAAGGTTTTCCAAAAACCATTTCCAATTTTCTTTTTTCTCTACACAGACAACTTCCCATGCAATTGGAAATATGTGATTATTGGCATCTCTTCCTACAACACATATTATCTCTCCATTACATAATCCCTTTAAGAAACATCCATCTAAATTTATAACCTTTCTGCAACTCTCTCTCCACCCTTGCTTAAGCCCATCAAAACACAAGTAAAGTTTGCTAAAATAATTCTTACCATCTGGCATAGAATTGACATAAATTTTGACTGTTGATCCTGGATTTGATCTTCTAATCTCCTCACCATATGACCACAACTTTGCATAGTGCTCCACTAGTGTTCCTTCAATCAGTTCAATTGCATACTTCTTTGCTCTTCTACACTGTCCCATACTCACATCTATACCAACTTTCTCTTTAACCTCATCCCTAAGTAGCCTCACACTAACCTTTTATTTCTGTAAGAATTGTGTTGTGTGATGGGTACCTATCCATGAATAATTCACAACTGAACCTAACTTGAAGTTTCTTGCACAATTATGCTCATTTATGAGACTCTTTATCTGGAAAGACTTTTCCTCACTCGTCCAAGACGCCCACATCCTAAACTTGCGCTGCCCAGAACAACATTTCACTAATAGTCTCCTACTATCATTTTTTTTGTAACATAAATGTTAACCATTTGCTACAGCATAGTTACACATCATATGTTTCAGTTGTTTAGGACTCACAAATCTCATACCTAATACATGTTTTTGCTTTTTCCAATGAACTTTCTCATTGTAAATAGCCTGGTCAGTAGAAATTACATCATCTTCTTGTGGTGGATCATATGTATCTTCACGAGGTGGAATGTGGGGGGTGACTTGCTCCTTTGGGCACAACTTACTCAGAAACTCATCATCCTTTGTCTTGTTCATAGGAATGTGCTCATCAGGTTTACTGTCCACTTCCATGTGAATGACATCATCTTGCTCACCTTGCAAATCCTCGTTTGGACCTAGGATATCATCCATACCACCATGTAGATCTTGCATGTCGATTCCATCATCCATATCTATACGACTGTGAACTTCTTCATGATCTTCATTTGCACCAGATAATTGGTCTAAAGAACTGCCAACTTCTGCTTGCTCTTCAAGAATCTATTGATATACATTAACACCAAGATGGTCCATATATACATTGATTACACAATCAGAAGCATACCCTACTTCGAACAGTTCCATGTAATCCATGTCATTCGCGATTAACCTTAATCCATCAAGAAAAACAATATCGGGATGCAAAAGTACACATTCACACATATCTCACATGCGAATCTTTCAAGGAACTTGACAAATTCCTTCTTGTCCATTCCAGCAAAATCAACATCATCAAACCTTTGCTCTGCTCCATTTGCGTAAGTAATAGAGGGGTACCTGGTAAAATTCCAGCAAAATGTAGATAAATCTTCATGAAAACGGCCATAGCAACAACAAAGTTCCCCGATTTGAATGACTAACACTTGAAGAAAAGGATAGGACCGAAGAACATATCAACAAAAAATTTCGATGCGGGGAAGTTAAAGAAGAAATTTTTAGAAAGGGACAGTTGAGGGGTTTAAACGTACAGTGTCTCTCATTAACTCCTATGCACACGTGGCAATGACATGGACTAAATTAATCTATTTGGATATGTGGTGGAAATAAAAAATTGCTAGGTAGGATGGGTTCACCGGGTGGCCCATTCATTTTTCCAATAATGCCCTTTTAAAATAATAAATAACAAGTTTATGCACTTAAAATGCAAAAATTAGTCACGAGGGACCATTTAAACCATTATACGTAACTTTGTTAACACCCATTCTGTAAATGGTCAAATTACCAAATATGATAACACCCACTATTATTTATTTATTTATTTATTTTTATTTTTTTTGGTGTTTTTAATTCCTATCGTTCTAATTAGTTTTATTTTTTAATTTATGTCATAATATTTTTTAAAATACATATAAATTAAATTAAATACTTAATTAAACATATCATTTTAAAAATAAAAAAGATATTACGAAGGAAAAAAAACATTGACCGAAAACCAATGTTGTAAAAATCTCGATTAGGTCCCGATTAATCCCTAGGCGCTACTCGACCGATTAGAGAGCGCCTAACGATTAATCTATACATACAAAATGACTCAAACAGTAGAACCCGATGAAATTGTAACACTTAGAAGAAGATATATATCAATAGAAACTATTTGAGGTATGATTAGTGTTGTATCTATCATATTAACCTATTTTGTTATGATATTAGTGGTATCTATGAACTTTTATATGATATTAGTCCAATTTAATTTTTTAAAATCTAATAAATTAGCAATTAATGGTCCCCGATTAATCTCCGTCTAACCGATTAGTCCCTTAACCCTAGTCCACCGACTAGCTAACGTCGAGCGATTTTTACAACCTTACCGAAAACATATGATAGTCCTAATAATTTTAAAAATATAAAATCAATACAATATTATTCTCCTAAATACATCCGCTCGATCTTCGCCTTCATTTTTCGGAGCACCTCCGTCCGTCTCGGTGGCATATTTAGTTTGAAGAATTGTCAAATCTTTCGCAATGTGATCTTCCTTGGCTTCACAACGAAGGAACTCAAAATGCTCTCATTGCAACTCATATCTTTTATGCACGATTTCGTTGTGATCCTTAAATTTTTGTTTCATTTCTGCTTGCTCTCGACGTCTACTTTCTCCTTCCTCCGCATGTCATTGAGCCTGTCTCGCTTTGTCGCAACCTATCGGTCGTCAAGGTCAGGGAGATCTCTTCGATGTCGTTGAAGTCGTACGGTATCTCATACGTGTACACATTGAGGTCGATGTTTGTGTGTGCATCCGAAACGTCGACCGAACCCGATCCGCGAGATCTCTTCGATTGTTGTTTCGTAAATGTGTCTGTTTTATTCCATCTTGGGTCTTTCTTGACAATCTATCAAATCTTTTTGTGCTCGAAAACGTGACCCATCTCGACATGATATTGGTCCATCGCTGCTCTATAAACATCAAAATTGGTCGCATCATTTTGCTTGTGCGATGAAAGTTTGTTGTAGATGAAATTGAATTCGGTGCACTTCGTGCTTATTTGATTCCATTTGCTCCTCAACATATCGTGATTGCGATAATTTGCATCCTTCTTCAAAATGGTCCGGAATTTCTCGATCACAACTACCCAAAAAGCAACGTTCTCATATCGTTTCCTTAAGTGGGATTTTTTATATGTCCCACACCATGACACCGTTAACGCGTATTCTTCCTCTGCAATTTACCATGTTGGAGGTTCATCTTCCAATTGCTCCACCGTAACCGCTTTCCCTTTCTTTCATGTTCTCCCTTTGTTGGCCGTTTTTTCGGATCCCCCCCTCCCCCCCCCCCCCCGGCTTGTGTCTTGGGTACCGTTTCTTGCGTAGGTGGTGGTTGTGTGGTATTTTGTTGCATTATAGCGAATGTGTTAAAAAGGTTTTGTAGAAGGGTTGTAAGGAATTGTGGTAGGGGTGAGGCGGGATTGAAAAAGTTACCTTTAGTGTTGAGGATGTTCGTGTACAACTCGTATTGTGCAAAACCAAGAGGCATAGATGTATTTGTGTTTGGAGGAGGAGTGTTGGGGTTTTGATTCATAGTGATGGAATGAGAAATTGTTTGATGATTTAAAATAAGATGAGAGAAATAATTTGGATTGCACGTAAAAAATAAAGTTAGATATGTATATATAGGTGTAAAAATTAGAGTTAAAGTTGAAAAAATAAATTTGGTTTTTTTTTTTTACATTTTGACCGTTTTTAAACGGTTCAATATATTACCGTTGCGACATTCGATCGAAATTAACCTGTTTCCAATCATTACCATACAAACGCGAAGTAACGTAACGTCGGATAACGCCTGCCGAGGGCGGTGTAGCCGACGTTAGGGGTGTTCATAACTAGATATCCGAAAATTTGGATACCAAATCGGATATCCGAAAATTTGAAATTTTGTTAAAATCTGAAAAACATATGAAGTTTTTAAGTTAAAAATACATATTTTTAAATTAGAAAGGAATATGAAGTAATATAGGTATTTAATTAAGGGTATTATCAACATGTTTTAGTTACTAAAATTCATATCATAAGACATATGTGACTAAAATAACAAATAATGTATAAAATAAAATCAAAATTTTCGGATATCGGATATCCGAATTATCCGAAAAATCTGAAAAGCACTATCCAATTCCGATTCCGAAAAATTGGATATCCGAAATTTCGGATATCCGATTTTTCGGATAATTCAAATTCGGAATTTCGGATACAGATATTTTTGAACACCCCTAGCCGACGTTATACCGGTTTTTTTGAGTGCCACATCGTATTAACGGGAAATCTCATTACCCGCTCTCACTGGTCTGAACATTTATGTTATATATGTGGGGCTACTTGAGAGGTATTGTTAATCTCAGTATATAATCGTATCCAAATTCGGTCTTTATCCTTTTTGGTACCCAAGTTAAATAAATAATCATTAGGTTTGTGGGTCTTTTGGGTATAAGACAAACAGGGAACAAGCTGCGTTAGTAATACTTTTTGTATGGTAAAGTCAATTCTTTTGAAGATTACATTCGTAGATCTAGTAACATTATTATGTATGATTCATTGTACTCTATTAAGAAGTTTTACTAGACATATCTCGTGATAAAATCAATTCTTTTGAAGACTACAACCATATCGTGCATGGATTTGAACCCCAAGAGTTCGTTACAATGAACTCCATGCTCTCCAAAACAGATAACATGCCTTATGGCACACCAGACATATCTCGTCATCTAGAAATATTGGGATCATAAGTCAATATTTAAGGATAGTACATTACTCCACATGATACATATGTTGGCTAAGTCCATCTATAGGGATAACTAGAAGAAAATTTTGAGTATGTGGTGCACGTAAACACTGAAAAACTGCTTTCTGCCGAGCCATCATGTCAAAATGCACTTTCATGTCTTGAACAATTTAACTAAAAATGGCATTCGCCAATGTATTCTAAGATTTAGGGGGGTGTCCTTAGTAAAAATTGTTAAGGTCAATGTTCGGGAGCTTGTTACGAAGAGAAGCCAAGGCACAAACATAATCAGAATACATACCACATATGTCTCTATCTAGTAAGATGTGATCTTGCAACACCCAATATTGGGTCCTTAATGCAACAAAAGCATATGAGGTAGTCTCTAGTGCCGAGTACAAATTCAAACCACCAAACATAATGGGTATCGTGTATTTCATTTATGATTTTAATAGGTTAAAATTTGACCATAAATTTTTTTATTTCTTAAAACTTGATTATTATCCGAATAAAAAAAATCTATTTTTTAATCATTTCAATTCCAATAATATCAACAAGTTTAATTTCTAAGACCAACTTCAACCTTACCACTAAATATTTCACTATTTTTGTGTAAAACAAAAATTCATTTTAATTCCAACCACACACTAGAAAAATTACACTAAAACATATTTTAATACTATAAAATATAAAACAATAATTATAAAAACTAAAAAACAATTAAAATAACCATTTTAAAGGAAAAAATGGTTTTGTGTTATAAATAGTTGTCTCTATATATAGAGCCATATTTCTTCCCACAAAAATAAAATCTCTTTAGTGGTTGATCTTTATAACACAAAAATAAAGGTCAAAAATAAAGGTCTATTGAAGATGGTCTAACAAATATTACATAAATATAATCATCACCATACAGAAATTATGGCATCCGAATTTCATAATAAACTAATCAAGGTCGTAATGCAGTAATTAAAAACAATATCACTTATTTTCATTTTCATTTTAAAAAGTAAGCAGTAGTTACATAACAAACTTTCTATTTCTAATTTCACATACAATATTGTAAAATAATTATAAAATCATATATATTAATAATATAAATATAAATATTATACAATATAAATGGCTTGGGGACGGATAAATGAGATCGGGTAATCAGACGAATATAACTCTAATATCATAACAAATACTAAACCCACAAAAATTTTTTAGAAGAAATCTCATACTCGATCTCATAACGTCCAACAAATGTATTTTTGTCATCCCAAATGGTATATTTGTAGGTGAATGCACTAATATTGGATATTTTAGTTGAAGAACATCAATGTTTACCGATTAACTAAAAATGTGGGTTTCGTTTACTTTTAATTGCACATTATAACTCGTTTGTCTTTGGATTATGGAACCACGAATTTTAATTTATAATACTTTTTTTTATATGGGTTGGCTACCAACAATTGGCTGTAAAACTATAAGACCAACCATAATAATTAAAAAAAGTTGAACCAACAACTTGTAAATTTACAAGTTGGGTCGAAAAGGATTCGAGTAAAAAACTCCCACAACAGGGAAATGAACCTTTTTCAAATCATTTCAAAGATGAGTAAATCCATAAAGGAAAGGAAGATGATAAAAACAGCAATAAACTATGAAATATGTTTGTACATAAACATCAAAAGATTTGTTCAAGGGAGACCAATAATTTAAACTCCACCAACCATAATAATTCTTTCTAGTCTGTTCATTATTCACACTCCCACCACCCCAACCCCTCAAACCACAAAATCCAACATCCTTCCCTCCCTCCCTCCCTTTCTTTGTCCACAAAGAATACTTTAAAGAAAAAACCAACTAACATTACATGCCAACAGGTCATCCTTAAATAAAACAAAAAGAATGCCACATCATCACCATCATGGACCAAAGTTCCCCAAAAGTCTCTCAACAGCAGCATGAACATTGCCCGAAGTAGCACGTAAAGCCCTAATATTCTCTTGCACATCAAAGAACCCCATCTCCTGAAGTTGAGACAGTTGAGTTGCATAAAGTTGCTCTGGTGCCACTGCAAATCAAAAACAATCATCATCATCATCATCATCATATATAAAAAAAAGTTGAGGGGTAAAAACGTAAATTTACAAAAAGAACTTGACTTACCATCAGGGACATTTGGGACTCCCATGCCACCAGCTCCAAGTCCACCAAACATACTCATCAACATGTCTAATCCCATATTGTTTTGTGATCCTGCAGAATATAAACTTGAAATAATACTAAAATGGCATATGATTTATAAAAATTATTAACAATGGAGGTTTCTAGTTAGTACCAGGAGAAGCACCAGTCTGAGTAGGATTCCTGAAACAGAAAAATTAATGGATTCAGCACTTAAAATTGAAGAATATTGTGAAACTTGTTTTTTGAAATGGAAGGTTAAAATGGTCATTTAGAAAAAGAAACAGGCCTCATGTAATCAACAGTTTATCCAGACTGACAACATCAGTAACCCTTCAGCTACTTTACCAATTCATGACTGAATAATAGTTACATTCAAGTGATTCTTTTTTACTTGATACACAAATACCAACATAACTGGATCATTTTGGCACTTAAATCAAATCAGTAAAAAAAAAAAAATTGATTTCCACTTACAAAGTTGATTGTGGTTGATTAAGCTGAGGTAGAAGCTGCTGTAAAGACATCATTTGCTGTATAAAATAAATCATGTTATCATCAAACTCGAAATTCCATCAGTCAAAGACTCAAAGTCAACAAAAAACAAACCAAAATTACTCCACAATTTGTATACCTGCATCATTTGAGGTGAAGTTAACTGACGAAGCACCTCTGGATTCTGCATCATCTCCCTCAACTGAGGGTTAGAATCGAACATACTGCGAAGTTGAGGGTTTTGACTCACAATCTACAAATTCATATCACCAAATACCATTAAAAAAAATTTATAAAAAACTCCAACACCTCAACTATAGTGTATATCATGTTTAACATACCTGCTCCATATACTGGGGATTTGAAAGCAAGCTTTGCATCATCTGAGAAACAGCTGGATTCTGCAACAGCTGGCTCATGTCCGGCATGCCACCTGTCCTGTCTGCCCCTGGTAAACCAAGACCACCTAACCCAGATACATTCGGTGCCCTTGTTGGCTGAACACCACCTAATCATTTTCCATAAATTCATTACAAGATATAAGATAATAGTTTTAGAAAAGAAAAAGTCTTGAATGTGAAGTTTATAATGTCTTTTATACCAGCAGGGGCACCCCAAGGGTTAGGAAGTGGGTTAGAATTAGGAGCTGCAGAGCCTGGAGTTGTTTCAGGGTTGTTGTTGTTGTTGTTGTTAACATTAACAGCAGGACCCTGGTTCCCAAGTAAGGCTGCAAACGGGTTAGAACCAGGATCATTTGTGGTTCCACCAGTTGTTGTGGCATTCAAGAAAGGTTCTTGAACATTTTCATACATACGTCTAAGCATGTTGAAGCCTTCAGGAGATGATTCAATGTTACTCATGGCCCTATCAGTGTTACGCATCATCTCACGCATAAGTTCAGGGTTCCTTGCAGCTTCAAGTGTCTGTCTTAAAATTGCAGGGTCATTCAAGATATGAGCAAGCTCAGGGTTTCTGTCAATGATTTCACGCATCTGAGGATTGCTCATGATCATTCCACGCATGATTTCAGGGTTGTTTAAGATGTTTTGAACAGCTGGCATGTTCATCATGTCTCTCATCATGTTTGGGTTTTGGGTTAGTTGTTGCTGAACTTGTTCGAATTCAGGTAGTCCAGACCCAAAGGGTGCACCAGAGCCACCAAGTCCACCAAAACCAAGGCCAGGAAATAGGGGTGCACCTGAGCCAGGTCCTCCTAAGCCCAGCCCTTCATTGGGAACACCACCTTGAGAACCAAGTGATGGAGTATTAGGGTTTCCAATGGCAGGAGGAGCATCAGCTGGAGCAGGAGCAGAACCACGCACCATGTGAATTGTATGATCTGCCTGCAACCCTACAACACGAGATAGAAATATGGATGAAAACTTTGGTAGTAAACTAATATCATCAACAGTTTGTAGTATTAATCTTCTAGGGTTTGTTTTAGGAACATTAAATCCTTATCTTAGGGGAAGAAAACTGAAAAGTATTCACTTTGTCTTCAAGTGAAATTACAGCTTTTGTTTGGTCGTAAGGGACGAACGGAGTATTACATACAGAATAGTAAACATGTTAGATCAAGGTTACCGCTTTTGTTAGATTTGCAATGTATGAGTATATGAAGAACTATAGAACAGTTTCAGGCAGATAGCCTCTTTTTTTGCAACATCGACACTTAATCGCATAATCGTCAACAAATTATACCAGATAAATTCGATAACATCTTCGCAAATCGAATAACGGAATTGATTAAGAAAAGTGTTTACCGTAACTATCTAGGGTTTGATCATCCTTGAGGATTCTTCCTTTATAAATCAACCTCTGTTGATTGGCAGGGACATCGCAGTTTTGAGCCAACAGATCTTTGAAATCGACGACGGTTGATCCGAGGCTCGCTCGCACCGAGAACTTATTGCCGTTAGAGCATCGGATGTTGAGGGCGATTTCTGCATCGCCACCGTCAACGGTGGAGACACCCGTTTGAGTTGACTCTCCCTCGACACCCATTAAACAAAAACCCTAATACTAGAAACGGAATCCGCAATTCCACATAAACAAACCGCGATTGAAACGAAGTACTATAAAAGATTTGTGAATTGAGATGGAGAAGATATAGATGAGTTGCCAAATCGGTTGATTTATTATTAAATTAAAAGGGAAAAAGGGTCAAAATCGGTGAGCCCACATTCAAAAATTGGGACAACCCAAGAAAATTAATTTGCTACTTTTCCAAACATAACATAATAATAATAATAATTTGATGGATTTGAGTAATGATTCGAGCTTATTGTTGCTTATGTTTAAATCAAATAAAGCATTTGTTTGTAAAATGATTATATGTGATTAATGTTTTTAACATCATATGTATTTAATAAATTCGAGTGTGTGATTTCTCATTTTCTTAATTCATAATATATACTTAACGATTATCATTACGATTGCTCACCTAGCATCATTTGGTTCTTCGCGTCTCATCTTACCGTCTTAATATACCGAACTCACTTTCTCAAGCAACGTCTTGAGTCTTAGTGGACTAATACTATTTGTTCTCCGTATTTTTTATGCAATTTTATTGTTGTTATCATGTAAAAAGTTTATTTTAGATATGTATCGATTGATGTTTGAATAAAATATTGTGTATATTAGGTCATTAATACTAACCATTTTATTTCTATAATTGAAAAGAAAAAAAAACAAAATTTGAGTTTTATATTAAACTAACTATATTTATTTACTGAGAAAATGTTATTTCATATAAAATAGTAAAACCAACAAATCTATTAAATATTAAATTAGACATCACCTTGAGATGTACAATATCATTGAACTTCACTAGATCCTTGTGTCATGAAGCTTTGTGTTGAATAGCTTCAAATATTTATCGGATATTATATTTAGATGGTGGTCGATATTCGTCGATGGATCATTGTATCATGAAGTCTGGTCTAGAATAATTCTAAAAATTGCAAATATGAGTTCATTAGAATATGAGATACTTATGTAATTGGCTTTCATGTTGCAAGTACTTATGATTACATTGGGTGGTGTGCCATTAATATCTAGGGAAACATGTCGAGTGATTCGCACGCAAGTCGTATGAAGTGGGTCATGTATATTTGGAAACATGTTCCACCTTGGGAAGTGAATCATAAAGACTTGATCGAGAAGATAATTTCAAATCATCTTGAAAATGTCACGTCAAAGTAAAATATCTATGGTGTGCTATCGTATTCTTAACTAGGTTTAATACTTATGTATTGCACGAGTAAAATAAAAAAAAATTTTAAATATGAAAGGATTAAACATTAAGGATTTCTAAAGAAAAAAAAACTGTTTCAACTTCTCTAAATTGGAGACAGTTTGGATGGACGAGAAATTAGATTGTTAGGAACCAGGGTGTGATAATTTTCCCTAAAGTTACATATTTATTATAATCATATAGTGAAGTGTATTATTATAGGAGCATGTAATTTAAAGTCTCGTCCTCATATTCACATTATCCATCATTTGTATTACCATGTTGTTGAGTTGGCTGAAACTAGGTTTTTTGTTTTAGCTCCTTTAGTTTCAACTTTTTTTGTTATTGAGCTTTTTATTCTTTTGCATGTGTTCCTCCTTTCTCCCCCCTTTAATTCATCGTCAGCTTTAGGATCCAATAAATGTAGCATGTCATTAATTGAATCCATGTTGTATTTAAGGATTGTCATGTGTTTTGTAGTATATGTTGCTTTCTCTACTAAGAACTCAATACTTTAGTTATATGTACTAACTATTAACTCAGTCTTAACATCACTTTCAGCATTAAGAACTACAATTAAGTTTGGAGTTCTCGTTATAGATAACGCTCAGACATCAAAGCAAAACTTTCACTTGATTCTCCATCTTTAACTCATCACTCTCTTCAAATTTTGAACTCGGATTTGAAATTAAAGCTTTTGATGAACTAACACCAGCTGAACAGATGTTATTGAAGATTTCTTTAATCAAGTTGTTTTCCATTAACATTTTCTCCCTATGGTAGTTAATTTCTCTCTTCCATGCAACAAAAATAAATTTGTTTATTATGGTCGGCTTCTCTTTGAGCAAATACGCAAATTCTTAGAAGTTCCACAAGGAAATGATTTCCTAATTACCTTAGTCTATCTAAATTTGCACACTTGGAATCAACGCTTTGATATTTGTTTGTAGATTTTTTTCATGAAATTGGGAACCGCACTTGTTATATATTCGATGAACGCTTTAGTGCTTTTATAATATGCATAAAATGCATTTAAACTAAGAGCCTAAAGTCAATATTTAGCTGCTTAATGATTATTATACAACAACAAAGATCTTATCAACCTCTCAATGAGTGATTTTCTTGTCTTTCATTTTATCTTTTTCTTTCCAGATAGACCTAACAATATGAAGTTGAAAGTGACTTGCGTTAGAGAGAAGCTTGGTTTAGACTTTAAACCAACTGAGCTAGAGCCTGGGGACTATTAACTTATATTATAACTTTATTTAACTAGATATATTTACAAAAGAACCACGGCTTAGGTCCAAGAACTTTTAACTAAAGTTGAGTTCCTAAAGATTTAATATTGGTTAGATATGGTTATTATATCCAAAAATAAATAAATAAATAAATAAGTTCGATGTAACCTAATAGACCCAACCAATCACAACTCAGTTCTAGCTTATGTTTTATGGTACACATTAGGGTTTACTTTCTTAAATTGAAAAGTTTATTGAATGATCGCAGATAGAATCAAAAGAATACAAACTATTCTTGACACCAAAGGTCAAGATCTCTCCCAAGTGCCAAAATGATTTTTCACAAAATACGTTTCAAGATACCAATTTCCTGATATCGACCTCCTATTAATACTCGCACAAACAGACCCAATCTAATAGAATGACGAAAATGCCCCTGCCTTACTTTATTACATTTAGGCTTTTGAGATGCCTTCAACATCACGCACACTTGACTAATGAGTAAAGTATTCTACACGTAAAAATCAATGACAAACTTTTATAATCCTCTTAATTTTAAAATATATTTTTGGTTATTGGTATGTAGATTAATGAAAATAAATTTTATTTATCAAAATGACAACAAAAGCAAATGAATGAGATGTTAGCATTTCAATACTCATTAACCAACATTTTTTTTTCAAATTTTACCTTAAAATTTACTCGTTATATGATTGTTAAAAAAAACATAAGATTATCAAAACAAAAGTCAAACATCAGAAGTATACAACATGCAACTCCATCCCAAATATGTAAATCATGTTATATGTGCACAAATTTTGTTACATTTAACTCATATACTAAGAAGCAAAAATGTGAGACAAGAATATCATGATAACATGAAGCTGTTAATGTTACAAAGTTGAAGATACGGATTATCAAACTTCACATACCTAGACCAATAAGACCTGTACTTAGCAATCGCAAGATCTAACCATGGTTTATAGTTCCCATTGTAATGTACCACAGCCGCATTCTTAATTTCACTTTGGTTAAGAGCCGGATCATATCCAAGCCCCAACACATGCCAGCTCCTTTCCAATGGATGCGTCAGGTTATAAAATGTTATCAGTCCAGGTGGCAACGTCCCAAGCTTCCACAGAGTCCTTTCCTCATTCTACCAAAACATTAAAAACAAATATTTCTTAATTATCAACATCAGAAATCCACCATTAGGCAATGTTTTATTACATAGGAAGCTTTCTAGGGCTGTTTTCGATGATCAGGATGAGAAGGGCATTTACGTCTTTTTACATAGACAAGAGACTAAGAGCGAATCTTTTTTCCACCTTTTTAGGTGGGACAAAAAGTTACAATTTTCGTCTCATTGACATTAGTCTCAGTCCCAGTCCAATGCAACTTGTTGTCTGTCCCATCTTAAGTAACAAATGGGCCCATTTGTTATACAAGACATGACTGAACAAATGTATTGCATTGGACTAGGACCAAGACTAATGTCAATGAGACGAAAATTGTAACGTTTTGTCCCACCCAAAAAGGTGGAACAAAGATTCGCTCTCGGTCTCTTGTCTATATAAAAAGACATGAATGCCCTTCTCATCCTGATTATCGAAAATAGCCCTAGAAAGCTTGACTAGTAAAGTCATGTCCTGTATAACAAAACACAGACTTAAAGCACATACATAAAAGAGTTTATTGTCTTACCATATTTTGCCAGCCATGATAAATTCCAGTTATATCGCGTTTCTTCCACTCATTCAAATCAAACATATTCATCCCGAAAGCCCAACCACAAGCATACGGATCAAAATTATCCGAAATTTTAGGGTTAGAAAAATTCAAATACTTATCAAACCGATGAAAACTCTCCTTACACGTCTCCACAGCACCATTCACCATCCCTCCCAAATCAACACTCCATAAAGGTGTCAAATCCTTCTGAACCACAATATCATCATCCAAAAACAATATCTTCTCCATCTTTGGGTACACTTGAGGAAGATAAAATCTCAAATGATTCAACATCGACAAATACTTCGGGTTCCTATATTTCAAATTATCCGATCCAGCTGTCAAAGTCGATGTCTGGTGCGCCTTAAAATAATACTCCTTCATCCTAGAGGATTCAAGCTGACGAAGAACAGGGCAATAAGAAGCATTCAACCAAGTAAACTCATCCACATTTTGAACCTGGATCGTTGACTTTCCAGGAGGGTTGACCAAAAACCACATCTTCATTGCTGCAAAGTTTAACTTATCTGTCACAATATGAAAAACATGTTTTTCAGGCTCTTTTGCGTGTAAAACAGTCGAATTCACAACTACAGATGTTGCAAGGACATTATCGGAAAATATCGCATAGTGGTATAGATTTGGATCTTCAAGATTCTTGCTTTCTGGAAAGTTCTTTTCTTTTTCACTTAGCAAGAAATAATCTGTTGTGAGAACTAAAGGAAGGCAATGTAAGGGTTTAGGTACAGTTTTTGCAGCTAATTGTGTTAAAGATGCACTCTTTTTCTTCACTTCTTCAACGTTTGACTCTGTTGACTGAAGCATAACCCTTAATTTTCTTGCCATTAAAATACAATCATAAAATTGGTCTTTTGCCAAGGATAGAATATGTCCCATTTCTTTAGCCCGGTCAACTGCACTGGTCAACGCAACAAAACCCAAATAAGAAAAAAGGAGAAATTCGTTTGAAAGTTTTAATAAGGGTAAAATAGTAAATTGAGAAGTACCTTGGGTTAAGTTCGCTATCGTAAGTGGCTTCTCCGATTGCTTGTTGGCTTCTTTTGGAATGTTTAATTAGGGAATCATAGATTCCAGTTGCATTTTTGGCTTTTGCAATACTTGCATATGCTTTTGCCATTATGATTTGGTCACGCATGAGTTTAACAGTGGAATCGGAATTGGGGCTTTCATATTCTCGTCTCCAAATACTGTATTTAGCTTTGACATGTATGTCAAAGTTTTTAGCACGTTCAATGGCAGCTTCCTGCATTTGAATGTCCCTCTTTTCGCCTATTTGGATCAACTCTGCAGTTCGACGATCCCTTCTTTCCTGGCGTAAAGCCTACAATGGGATTGGTGATTACCGTCGGAAAGGGAATTGGTGATTACTATCGGAAAAGGAATTGGTGATTACCTGACGCCTGAGCTTTGTTGGATGCACTGGAAACGATGGTTTATGTGGCTGTTTGTTTACATCTGCAAAAAACTCGTTGCTGGCTTCAATTCTTGTGTCAGGCTGATCTTTTAGTGTATGTAACTTTGACTCCTCTTTGACCTGATTGTCATCAATGGGATTTTTCCAGACCCATGAAGGAGATAAATCTTTGGACTTGATGGTTTTAATACGTATGGCACCAGAAGTGTCTGTGTATGTCACTATTATGTCAATATCCTGCATTGGATTACAAAGACAGTGAAGTGACATCATCATTGATGAGCACCATTAAGATAACTAAAAGTGGTTGATTACCTTCTCCACTTGATGGTTTCCAGCTGTCACAGAGCTTGTGTTAGCTTGTTCCTGCATATCCAAGAACAAACTCATAACTTGCATGAGATAAAATTGATCTGTTTACTGTTCCTCAAGGTAAGATGAGACTGGTACCTTCTTATCTATACACTGAGGACAGTCAAACAAGGGTCGATGACCATTAATCTCTTTTTGACTGAAAGAACAGAAAATACAACATGATGAAGGTGTAAATATTCAGTAGAAGAATTTTAAACAAGTTTAGCAGCATTTATATGTATAACAGTTGGAAATTATAATGTAAACAACAAAGCAAAAAGATTGGCATCTTACATAGTTAAAGTGTCAAATGCATCTGCTCCTACTAAAGTAATGTGAAGTGGGACCTGTTTGTAGACATAAATATAAAAGGAATGTTTAATTAAAACTTAAGATTACAATATATCAAGAAAGGGAATGTTATACATGATTAAACAAGACAAAAGATCATAAGCAAATTAGACGTTAATATTTGCTCCCTATCACAAATGGTAAAGTGAAATAAGATAGCACTTATAGAAAGCAGAAGAAAGGTGAACATGCTCAACAATGGCAAAGTCAAAAATTTTTAAGGGGAACTGACATATAGCTTGAAAAGGCCTTCATCTATGACCCAAACTAGTTCAATTTATTATCATTCCTCGGTTCAAAGAAATATCATAGTCCAAGTACTAACGCATGATGCATAAAGTCAAATCTCCATCCCCTTTTTCATTTAATCATTCATTAATTTATACTCAGTCCATCAAAATGAAATTGAAGTTTTACAGTTTCCAGCAAGGCTTTAGGACAAACAATAACTCAAATCCTTAATCAGTCGAGGCTTTGAGCTTGGGCTACAATTTACAAATGAGAATTTCAAATTTGATGATGGATTACAAACCTATAATAAAGCAAGTTAATGACCACCATTACCATTCACACAAATCCTGTAGACAGAATATGTCGGTGCTCGGTTTGTCACATAAAAAGTAGTACTTTTGCATCTGACTAGTAATAGTTTGACAACAAAAATCAGGGTGAAAGCTACTTAAAGTAAGGCTAACGCAGTTAAGGATCCCGGTTACTTGAGATTCGTAAGTGTTAGAGATCCCATTTCAATCAAAAACCCTAATTGACAGAATGTGATGATTTAACTATATGTATACAAGAATAAGTTAATTCAAACCGAAAAATAATTACCAGGAAAATGAATAGAATAACACGAGATGAAGAATTTGTTAATCTTCTACATAGAGCTTTCATGGCCGTTTGCCGGTAGAGGTCAAAATGATTTCCGTTTTCGATCAGATCGAATGTTGCGTCCGCATCAGGGAGCGATCAGTATCTCCTATTCTGTAATCATATGTTGCCCGAAAAGGATACTCAGAAACGCGTTAAGGTGTGTAGTGTGTACCCGTGTAGCTTATTCAGATTTACATGAACGATGGATTTTGGTAATTATTTTAGACAGACAAAAACATTTACCATAACACCCATGGTTTGTCAAATAATGGAAAAGTTTCACATTTCTCGTAATATCAGAACCGGGAAAATGATAATTAGTTCATTTTATATATTTGATCATTTAACTTATTTAAACAAATATGAATAAAATAAAAATAAAAAATCCTAATAATTTTTTTTTTCTCCACTTTTAATAGCGATAAGTATCTCCTATTATGTAATCATATGTTGCCCCATTTTTCATATTTAATCAATTGATATGTTCTTGTTTTGTAAAATATTATATATATATATATATATATATATATATATATATATATATATATATATATTTGTTTTTAAGCATATACAATATTTTTAAAATAAATAGTATCTAACAATAAAATTAAATATATAATAATAAGTATGGAAGGTCTTTTAAAAAAGCTAAAAAAAAAATTATGCAACAAATAAGAAAACAAAAAAATCTATATAATGTAAACGTTTTAAAATTATTACAACTTTAATTATAATTTTACAAATTTTTAATTTTTTTAATACAACTTTTTAAACTATTATTTAACGTAAGTATTTTAAAATGTTATAAAAAAATATTAAATTGTCATACAAAATATGTGAAACATTTTTAAAATGTTGTAAAAGAAGGTTTAAAAATAGTTGTATGAAAGTTATAAAACTAATTGTATGAAAATGTAAATAAAAAAAATTAAAAACTTGTAAGAAAATTTTAAAACATTTATAAAATATTTGGTTTAAAAGCACTTGTATTAAAATTACATGAAAGTATTAAATTAAAAACTTGTAAGAAAAATTTTAAAACATTTATAAAATATTTGGTTTAAAAGCACTTGTATTAAAATTACATGAAAATATTATAAGCAAATTTTAAAACATTGTATTAGAAAATCTATAGGAAAAAATATCATAAAAATGTTGTAAAAAATTATAAAAAGTTTTAAGAAATTTCTAAAAAAAATATTCACATTTAGGAAAACTTTTTTTTTGTACACATTTAACCATTTAAACTTGTTAAATGATGTTAAATGATCAAATGTATACAAAAAAAATTGTCTAAATGTGAACAAGACAAAAATTTAATTATCTTGACAAGTCATTTTCCCTATTAGATAGGGTCAAAATATTTTTCATATAGACCTTAAGAAAATAAATTTGTTAATTTTATGTTATAATAGTAAAATAGATATAATAATAATAATTCTAACTCTAATTAATAGGAATATATAATGATTTTCATTTTTTTCTTTAGATTAATAATAAGGTTTATTTAAGAATCATTTTTAGCTTTCTTTATCATAAGTTTATTTATATAAATATAAAAATCAGGTTTTAAGCTATCGGATTCGATTAAATCTGAAGTGGTTTTTACGACATAACGATTTACGAGATCTAGTTAGCTTATGTGTAACTTGAAAACGAAAAAAATATCAAAAAAGCAACATCAAATAACGTATTCGAACAAAACTCATATCGGATTGCCCTATTTAATAGGAAATATGATAGTTTTCTTTATTGAAAGTTTATAAACATTAATAAAAAAAAATTAGTTTTACGCTATCAGATTTTGGTAAAATCCGAACATGTATGTATCGGATTTTTATATAATATATGGATTTACAGTATAACCAGTGACGAATTCTGATAATCAGGTTTTTTATCTGAATTTCATGTGACATATGACTTTTTTCCAAAAAAATAAATTTATTCCAACCAAAAAATAACGTTATAAGTCTTTATAAAATCAGAAAGAAAAAAATAAGAAAATAATTGATTTATTCGGAAACATAATCTAAATAATAAAAAGAAAGTGAAAAAAAAAATTGGTTCAACCAAAGAAATATTTGTTAAAATATTTATAAAAAACGGAAAAAATTAAAAATAATATAAACAATAAAAATAAAAAAATAAAACTTTAAATACAAAGTTAAAATTAAATAAGATAAATCTAAATAAATTAATTTAACAAAAAAATATTTATAAACTAATTTATAAAAACTAATAAAAAAAGACAAAATGATGGCAAGTTGAAAAGAAATAAAAAATACATTTTTAAAACATCTCTTTTTGAAATATTGCAAATAAATTAAAAATACATTTTTTTTATTTTATTTTTTTATTATTATTTTTTTGTACTAAGGGCGAAAGGAGTCATAACAAGTTGGAGGAGGAGTGGGATGGGTGGGATGACAACAAGAAAGGAAGAGAGGGGTTTTGCGGTCTAGAGAACCCGCTGGAGGTTGAAATCAAAGAAGGAATTTGAGAAGATGGGTTTTGTCGCATCTGAGTTAGGTTGGTTCGACTATGTCCATGGCGGTTTCGACGAGAGGAGAGCAACAACTCCTTCCTCCCTAACAAACAAAACTTATGCATATGGGAAAGAGCTTTTTTTTAGTCATCAAGGCTTTTTTTTTTGCATGTCTTATTTGTTCAGATCATTATTTTTTATTATTGTAGGTTTTGTTGTACGTATTGAGTAACTAATCCTTTTTTTCCATACTAGAGATTCTTTATGTGAATTGAAGATTTGATTTTGTAAAGCAATGTCACGACCAAAAGAGAGAGAGTAGAAAGCAATGGGAAAGAGTGAAGATTTTGATTACACAGTATTTAAGGGTATTTTAGCAATAAATTGTTTGTTTCATCTTGTTCCATGGTTTTGTATAGGACTAAGATTTAAAGATTTAATCTCATTTGACTTGTTCTTTGTCCCACTTTGTACTTGGTTCATCCGTGTCAAACACTGCCCTCAATAGTCTTGTTATGTTATGTCTTGTCCAGTTTTATATACCAAACTCTACCTTAACATAGTCATGTCTAATATAATCACTTATTGTAAGCGGTTATGAAAAAACCTCGTATGTTTGTTGTTGGAACGAAAGATATTAATGCTTTATAATTCATCCGTATATGGCAATGAAAACGAAACTTACTATGCAACCAATTCTTACACTGAAGTACTCAAACCAATCGATCAACTAAATCTTTTGTTGTTTTATCTTGCTTTATCATTACAAGACGCAAGTTCTTTTTTGGAAACACTATATACATGTAACTGATCGCAGATCTAAATAGTACACTATAACTTTTAAGAGAATACAAAATATTTCCTCAACTATATGTTTTGTAGAGAACATTAATCGACACTTTCACAAAAATACCTCATATACCAACTTATTACTTATATATGTACGTCAAATCCAAAATCAGTTATAACAACAACAACAATAATAATAATAACTAATATATATATATATATATATATATATATATATATATATATATATATATATATATATATATATCACAACCCTCTTGGTGAGCCCTGGCTCCCCCGACTTACATCTTGCTTGACATGAAGAGGTGATCGATGATGCAAAGGCTGTTGTCGATCATTTCTATAAGAATTATGTATTCGAGGCACTTTTGGCTTTTCACTAATACTATCAGCTTTTTCAAGTATTGCCACCACTTCTTGCATTGATGGCCTCCCTTTTTGTTCTTGTGCAAGGCACGTGAGGGCTAATTGGGCCACATTGGCAGCAGCTTTTGATGGGTATCTTCCTTCCAACCGTGAGTCCATTATATTTTTTAACTTCCTTCGGTTGGCTAAATAGGGCTTCACCCATTGCACTAGGTTTTGTTGGGCAGCCGGGCGGCTCTGGTCAAGTGCCCGCATGCCCGTTATCATCTCCACTAATACAACACCGAATCCGTACACATCACTCTTCACATACAAATGCCCTGAAAAATCATAATATATAATTATATATAACCTCAAAAATATTTTAAACACACCATTTATCTATACTAAGATTACCTGTGGTAACGTATTCAGGGGCAGCATAACCATATGTACCCATGACCCGTGTTGTGACATGCGATTGACTAGATGATGCCATTTTAGCAAGCCCAAAATCCGATAGTTTTGCATTATAAGACTGTTGAAAAAAAAAAAAAAAAAAAAAAAAAAACCCTCTTAGTGATTAGTGATTACCAATTTACCATATCACACTTGAAAAATAGATAATTTTGTTGTAATGAATTTACCGCATCAAGTAATATGTTTGATGCTTTGAAATCTCTATAGATAATTTTTATATCTGCACTATGCAAAAAAGCCAGACCCCGAGCCGCTCCTATCAAAATCTTGAGCCGTAAATCCCATGGAAGCGGTTGCACCATCGAGCCTCCTGTAAAAGTAAAATGCTATAAATAGAAAGAAATGAAACCCAAAGTACAATTCTATAATTGGAAAGATTTTTCAAAGTGCAACGCTGAAATGGAAAGAAATGAAAGTACATTGTTATTTCTTACTTCCGAAAAGATGATTCTCCAAGCTTCCTTTTTGCATGAACTCGTATACAAGAAGAAGCTCTTTGCCTTCGTAACAATATCCCAAAAGCTTCACAAGATTTGGATGTGAAAGCCTTCCGAGAAAGTTTACCTCAGCCTGTTTGAAAATTAACCATCATTAGCAAGGGTAGTTTTGTCTTTCTACATAATGCCAAATGCTCCGAACAGAAAAGATTCCATGTGGAGACAAAAGTAAACAATTTTCAAGTACAAGAATAACCAAATCACATTCTGTTTGCACTAATTTTGTATCCAACAACTTATATTATTAAGTGGGTGCTTTTCAATAACCATGTTTATTCCCTAAAACATTCACATGCATGATATGATGCACATGATGTAGATTCCCCAGGTGAACAGTGTAATTACCTGCCACTCTTCGATTCCTTGCATACTTTCGGAATTTAATTTCTTCACAGCGATTACAGAACCAGTTCCATGTTTTGAAATCGATTTCTCTTCGATCCAGCCTTTATGAACCTTTCCAAAACCACCTTCGCCTAAAACTGTATCGTTTCTGAAGTTCTTTGTAGCAGATTTGAGTTCAGCAAAGGTGTATATTTTAAGGTTAGGATGAGGCAAGATCTGGCCATCTGGTCCGAGATCATCGCCGCTGCTTGCCGACCAAAACTGGCTGTTCCGGGAGACATTGCTACCGCCCAGTGATGACGAGAATGATGAGCTTGTAGTATTGTTAGTAGTGACAGACTGTGAAATCCCTGCGATTGTATCACCATAGTCTCGATTAAACTAAAACCATTAATGGAAAAAAGAACAAGTAGTTCTGAAAATACTAATGGTCGATTCGATTGGATAAAATCATTAGATAACAGCAATTAATTGGTTTTTGAAGAAAAAAAAAAGTGAAACGGATTCATGCGAATTGGGGGAAATTCATAAAGTGAAGTAGTACTTTAGATGTACTTGAGCTGAGAATATATGCTGAGAAATTACCAAAATTGAGATGAAATCAGTACGAGTTTTACAGTAAGTCAACAGAATATACAGAAGAACCCACAAACGTGTGTACTAAGTTCAATAAGAAAAGGGGAAAACGATGGATCTTTTTCATGATAACGAAGAGATTAAGATGAAATGATGCAAGTTTAACAGTAAGTCAACGTTCGACACGAAACCCACGATGATTTCGCTATAAATCTGTGAGGAAAAGGTGAAGATTTCTCTTTGTACCTGAACTGGGATCGAGAATAGTGGTAAGAGCTTTATTATGTGAAGAACAGCAAATCCCCATGATTAAACCCCCTGATATTTCCTCGATTTCCCGTGGGGGAGAAATCAGAATGTACGAAGGAGAGAGGTGAAACCCAGGAAATGGAGTATTGGTGAGGATTTCAATTTTCAATATAGGAACATATGAAAGCTGTTTGCCTTTCACCTTTTTCTATTTTAAGATTTCCTTGACCATGGACTTCAATGCAGGATTATGTAAAATACGCCTACTTTAGTTTTGGAATTTTGTGGTGGGTGTGGGTGGAATCCGTGAAAAAATACAGAATTTATTTATGTAGGACATAGAGGCTGAATTTTCAGTAGGTGGTGGGGAAGAAGACCAAGTCAAAGGCCAAACGCCATGGATGATATATGCTTGGTTGACATTCTTTACTCACAATTTTCAAACATCACATTTGAGTAAGGACTAAACATTTATGTACAAACAAGTTGATTTCTTTAATCAAGATTGTCACTAGATTAGGTATTATTTTGTTATATTGGCTACGTAAAGTATGCGAGTTGAAACTCAATTAAAAAACATATAACTCACTGCATAAAGTCATAAACTAATTGAAACTCATTTAAAAACATGTAAATTTACATAAACAAATTATTAGCTATTGAATCCACTCACATTGATAATTAACAGGTATGTACTTTGGTTTATTTATGTATAGAACATCTGGTTTATGATTACTTTTATTATAATTTTTTAAATTTAAGTTTATTTATTAAAATGTCATACTTTATTTTACTTACTATAATATGATATTTTTTATCAGAAAATTATCCTTTCAAACAGACTATCCAATTATAACTAACTAGATTCGTGGAATACGATAATTAAAAGATAATAAAACAAAAAGTATAATTTTTTGCACTTAACCCTTACAACCCTTAACAGTACAAACCTAAAATATGAACGAACCAACATTAATTAACAACACTAACATCACATGCGAATTAACCTATAATTAACAACACTAGCATTACATGTGATAAACTTTAAAGGCAACCCAATTGATTAGTCACGCATTTTAGTGGCTAAAAATGATTTTGATGGTTTGACATCAATTGAGATAGTAATAACTAAAGAACTCAAATAAAGATTGTGTTTGACGTGTTTTTTAAACTTATTGCAACGTAGTTTTTGATGACACCGCTATTGATAAAATACAATCTAAACAACCTATAATCAATGTGGTCTTTGGTGGGATTGGCTGTCGGCCAAACAAGACCCATGTTGTCATGTTGATGGTGTTTGGCTCGGCTTGCTATTGCTAGAAGCCTAGAAAGCCAAGTGGATCTATTCAGATTTGGAATTGGACCCCATGTAACTTTGCATAGTTGCATTGCATTCTTATCAAAAAGACAAATTACTTCTAGAACATAAAAATGGTTACTTATATGTTTTCTAAACGTCACAAAAGGGCCTTTAAATATCAACAAGTTATGTCTTGCTCCTGAAAGTCATAATTGTTATTATTTCCCATTGCTTACACTTTAACTTTGTTGTATATCATATTTGAGCCCTCTATATACTCAAAGCTCTAAAAAAGTATGGTTTTAGGTCATGCCGAAATTCATTTTATTAAAAGAAAGTTCAAAATTTAGACCTATCATTTGTAGTGTGTTATGTTTTAAGTCCAACGGGAATACAGTCTTCTTTATTAATGAAAAAAGGTACAATTTATGCATGAAACAGTATATTCTACACTTTGGCCCTCAAAGTAGGAATTCAATCATATTGACCACCTATAGCAAAACCATTTTGAGGGTTATACATGCTTAATGTGCATTTATATGGATATACATATTTCGTTTGATTTACAAAAAAAGACAATGACTTATGTTGCACATAGAAAACTAGTAATAACTATAAAGTCTTAAATTTCTCAAAAAATGATATTTTTTTCACATTCAAGACGGTTCAATCCCCACAAACATCATAAATGCACATCTTTAACCATTTGGATTGAAGTCAAATGAAGAACATACTAAAAGCCATTGGGGCCGACCCCGAGATTTCAGAGGCTCTGTGCAATTTAACAAAAATTAGGCTCTAGAACTTGAAAGACCTAAAAATTTGTAACATCCAAAAATTTCAGACAAAAGTTTTATTTTTAATTCATTTCAAAACATTTCATAATTAATCATGTCAAAAACAGCCAAAAGTGTATCATAATAAAATAATATCATAGTACAAATCTCAAAATCACATAAGACGTAAAACATGGGTGGATGCAGTGCGATCGAGTTATATCTGGATCAAAACATTTCGAGTTGGAAGTAACTGAAAACCGTAAGATTAAAGCTTAGTGAGCTCCACCAAAATACCTCATACCATACACACATACAGTCAAAATATATCTGGATCTATTTCACCCCATTCGGTCTCTTTCAGCCGGTACTGGGTATATTTCAACCCCTTCGGTCACTTTCAACCGCTACTGGGTATATTTCAACCCCTTCGGTCTCTTTCAACCAGTATTGGGTGTATTTCAACCCCTTTGGTCTCTTTCAACTGGTATCGAGTCTATTTCACCCCTACAGCTAACATATAATCATAACAGTAAGAGTCACAGAGACAACAAACATATACAAGCAATACAGGAAATTGTCACACCCCCAAACCGGAACGGCGGAAACGTTTAGGGGCGGAGGACGTCATGCTTAGTATCACAACACATGCATCATAGTAATCAAAGTAACAGACAACCATTGCATTAATATTAAAGTGTTTACAAAGTATGTGATTCACAAAAGATTCACTCCAAAAGTAAATAACAAAACAAGACATGAAGCTATTATACTCCATCTTCTGAATCCCAGTGTGCGTACCTGTCTACTAGTTTCCTGAGAATACAAGTTATTTTGAAAGAGTAGATCAGGATTTAAGCTGGTGAGTTCATAAGTATTTTAGTTATGAAAAGTACACTATAAGTTCTTTTAGAACAGTTCGTCTGTTCCTCCAGAAAAGCCTATATTTTCTGATGTGATGAAAGATAAGTAAAAAAATGACTCTGCAATTCATTATATGAGTACTCAATGGATACAAGTTATATACAATCCAGAGTAAATAGACAATCGATTGTGTGAATCTGCCCTAAGACCACAACCAAACAAGGAACAGGAAATGAGGCGGAAGTCACACATCCCATTTTTTGTTAGATCTTCATTGTATATAACCCTGGCGTATTCATTAGGTGCTTACGGAGTTAACTGTAATGGTTCTTTTATATTTGAAGAAAACATTCCTTAAGGAAATCATATATTTCCTTTAGTAAAAATGGTAACCACAGTAGTTCCTTTTATAATCACTAAGTTTATACAAGCTATATATAATATAATATCGAACGGACAGTTAAATGTGTGAATCTGCCCTAAGCCCACAACCAAACAAGGAACATGAAGTAAGGCGGAAATCACACATTCCACTGTCTATTGGATATTAATTATATATAACCCTGATGTATAAACCAAGGAATTATAGAATTAACCATTTAAGGTCCTTTATGTTAAACAAGTTTAATAAAACGAATTAAACCTTTTATAGACAAGTTTCTAGTTTCACTAACTCTATTGTGAAATATTGATTTCAGTATTAAATACTATTATTTTCAGAAAGATCCATCGAAAACTGTTTACTTGAAAGAATGATGTTTACCATAGAAAATTATATATTTTCTATAAAACCGACTGGATGTTTGTATTGTTCTAAGTTTGAAAATCACAAGTATACTCCATATACTTACTACAATGATGTCTAGTTTTGTTGTTATGTTAAACTGAATAAAGACTTGGTTGTTCTGGATACCTAATACAACAATACTACCCTCCAATGATTACCTAATACATACGAGTTGTATATAACCAAGATCGAACAAACAGTTGAATGGGTGAATCTGCCCAAAGCCCACAACCAAACAAGGAACAAGAAGTAAGGCGGAAAGCACACATTCCACTATCTATCGGACTTCAGTTTTATCTAACCCTAAAGTATACATTGGTTAATCACATAGTTAATATCCTTTGAGATTTTTTCATGAAAAGTATATTATTACGTAAATATGTCATTGTTATCTATTGTGAGTTTTACGACCATACTAATTGGACCGGTTAACCACGGCGTATTGTAGACGTCGAAAAGAATATGACGTTTGTCACCCGCAGACCTGCCAGTCCGGCTGTAACTAACAGCGAGGTGCGGGATTTTCAATCCCGTATAGATCAATATACAAACTCACGCTCTCCCTCCAGGAGACTCTGGTCGTAAGGGTAGACTTCCACTGGTACTTATGTAAGTACTCAAAGACGTGTCTCACAAGCTAGGTTAACGACTTTACAAGTAATAATGCGGAAAACCTTTTTTATAATTAACAGATAAGTTTATAAAAAGATCCTTTTGTTCCTTAAGCTAAACTTATTAAAGTTTATAAGCTCATTATTATGTTCTAATCAAAGTTTCATGTTCTAAATAAAGTTTATTGGTACAAAGACATAATAAGCAATTTATAATTTATAACACAACATTTCTTGTGTTATACTTGTATTCTCCCCCTAAAACATTTAAAAAGTTGGAAAAAGACATGGGGGTATGAACTCACCTTATGTGGGTGATTCAATTGAAGATTCGAGTAAGGATGATAAGTTCCACGAATGAAGTCCTGAGGCACAAACGAGTCCTAAATGACATATAATGATACATATAGGCATGAAATTAGTGAATCTAACTACAAAGGCGATTGGGAAATAACCTAGGATGCAAGAATAACTCACCAAAGGAGTGCTAGAAGCAAGTTAGGAGGCTGAAAGGGTGGCAAATCGGTCCATCGTGTCGTGTTTTTGTCTGACACGACACGACACGACAATGTTTTATGTAACACGAACACAAAACGACACGATGTCGTGTTTTTTTAACTAACACAAAAACGAATTGATTAAAAAATGAAAAACACGAAAAGACATGAAAAAGATAACATAATAAAAAATTAGTTTATTTAATTAACATTTAATTATACATAACACGAAAACACGAAAAACACGTCAAATAAATGCTGAATCGTGTCAATTTCGTGTCCAATTTTAAACACGAACACGACATCATGTTTTTTACACTTAACACGAACACGACACGAACACGAATTCAAATTTCAGTTTTGTCCCAATTTTGTTTCGTGTCGTGTATTTTTGTCGTGTCGTGTCAACAATTACCACCCCTAGGCTTAAGGTATTCACGGCCCAATTTGATGAATGATTCACGGCCCAAATGAAGAACACTTGAAGATCTTGGTGTTTTGGCAAGTGTTTGAAGATCCTAGTAAGCTTCTATGGATTAGCAAGGAAAGAAAGGTGTTTAAGAGTGAAAGATGGTGTTCTTGAGGATGATACTTGAGAGACAATGGGTTGTTTGCGGTCAAGAGAAGAAGAAATGAAGATAAAATGCATCAAACACACACACACACACACACACATATATATATATATATATATATATATATATATATATATATATATACAGCGAAGAGATTGCGGCCGAGGAGTTCACGGGCGTGAAATGAGGGTTCACGGTCCGAGGTTCTTGGCTCCTTACACGGCTGCGAAGTTTTGGTGGTTAATGCGAAGGTTCTCGGTTCCTAAGGCTTTTCCCTTCCTACTATAACACACTTAATTACTAGGCTTCAACACTTGTAAACCAATAATCCATCAAATTCAAGATAATGGAAGGAAAAAGTTTGACCAAAGTTGACTTAATGAGAATAAAGTTTTCGGGTTGTGACATCATCCCCCCGTTAGATGGAATTTCGTCTCGAAATTAGCTTTCTCAGCAGTACTCTTGGGGTCGTGCTCCACTGAATGGCAAGATACCCTCTCGTAGACTTGGGCGACTCTGCCCTGCAGTTCATGATAGGATTCGTACCTGGTCCATCTATCATCACCTCGTGTATACAAGTCGTATATAATTAAGATTAGTAAGACGGTCGGATGTGCGACTCTGCCCCAGGTCCGCAACCAAACAAGGAACAAGAGATAGGGCGGAAACACACATACTAAATCCACATAATAATAATTATATACCACCCTCACTTATACACTTAATAGTGATAAGTGGGTTGTATTCTTCCTTAGCCTCTGTGCTTGAACTTGATCTGTTGGACGAGTGGTAGTTCAGGAAGGTTTGCTGAGCATATTTCTGAAGGGTTTTGGAGGGCAAGGTACTCCCCGCATGAGTACTTCGGGGTTAAGAACATGAGGGAGACGATTATGAGATTTGAGTCGGGTTATCGTTACGAATGACGAGGGTTTCGTTAATCGGTCGGTTAAGGTGATGGAACTCCGAAACACATGAACTTCGTATGGTGAGGACCACGCCAATCCATGACGAATGATGGCGATAGACTTTTTATAGAAACAAATGTTAGGCCGATTTGAAAGAAACGTTTGTTATACGATGGTGTATCCCTAGTGTGCTCGAAAATGTATTATGTGAAGACTTTCTAGTGCTTTTAGTTTTCTATTTGATATTACCACTGCCACGAATCGTACCGCGATAAGCGAGTACCAACAATGAAAGTGTTTTGATACCTAGTGTTGATACTTTATATTATGATCCTCCTTGGTACCTCTATGATCGCTTGGCATATACAAGTTATGTATAATTAAGATAAATAAGACGGTCGACTGAGTGACTCTGCCCTAAATCCACATGTAACATCCCAAATTTCGAGTCTAAAAATTTCGTTTTTAATTAAGTAGTTTATAAAATCGTTTACGGAAAACATTGTCGATATCATATCAATCCATAAACCATCATGAACATGTCTCAAAATCAAAACATCGAACAGTAATAAAATCATAGTACAATCCCATGAATCACATAGTGCAGAAATTTGATGTGCGTGTGATGTGCAGCTACCTCGCCGGCTCTTTTCCCTTCACTGAAGAGGTACCTGAAACAAAACTGAAAATTGTAAGCACGAAGCTTAGTGAGTTCCCCCATCATACCGCATACTATACAAATCACATACTACCAGGCATATCTGGGTGCCCGGCCTACCCTGTCAGGCATATATGGGTGCCCGACCTAGCCTTCGGTGTACTCTCCGGAGGTATCCCAGGAAGCTCCTCTGGGAATACATCCGCGTACTCTCGTACCACTGGCACATCACTCACCGTCGCCTGAACCCCCTCTCGGGTATCCAAAACATAGGCGACATACCATGCGCAACCCTGCTGAAGGTAGCGCCTAGCTTGCGCTGTTGAACATAATGTCGGTCCACACTGTGGCCTCTCGCCTTGGATCACCAGCTCTCCCCCACCTGGGGTCCTGACTCTCACTAATTGTTGCGCAGTCTGTCACTGCCCCATTGGGGTTCAGCCAATCCATGCCTATAATCACATTGTTCCCCCGCAACGGGATGGGAACCAAGTCTACCAAATAACGCTCCTCGAACAACCTCAAAACACAATCCATGAAAACCTATGAGGTGTTCAAGGATGGGCTTGAGGTGTTCACGGCCCATTTTCAGGTGTTCATGCCTATAATCACATTGTTCCCCTGCAACGGGAGTTTTAGAAGCAAGTTAGGAGGCTGAAAGGGTGTTCACGGCTGGGCTTGAGGTATTCACGACCCAATTTGATGAATGGTTCACGGCCCAAACTTGAATGGTTCATGGCCCAAATGAAGAGCAGGTGAAGATCTTGGTGTTTTGGCAAGTGTTTGAAGATCATAGTAAGCTTGTAAGGATTATCCAGGAAAGAAAGGTGTTTAAGAGTGAAAGATGGTGTTCTTGAGGATGATACTTGAGAGAGAATGGGTTGTTTGCGGTCAAGAGAAGAAGAAATGAAGATAAAATGCATCAAACACACATATATAGCGAAGAGATTGTGGCCGAGGAGTTCACGGCCGTGAACCGAGTGTTCACAGTCCGAGGTTCTTGGCTCCTTACACGGTTGCGAAGCTTTGGTGGTTAATGCGAAGGTTATCGGTTCCTAAGGCTTTTCCCTTCCTACTATAACACACTTAGTTAGTAGGCTTCAACACTTGTAAACCAATAATCCATCTAATTCAAGATAATGGAAGGAAAAAGTTTGACCAAAGTTGACTTAATGAGAATAAAAGTTTCAGGTTGTGACAGAAATTGTCACGAAGACAATTATTATCCTACCAACATAATCTAGTAGGCCAACATTTGTGTCTTCGATCAACAAATATAGTGAAGGAAACTCACCTCAGTCTGAAAGTAAACAAGTCACGCCCGAACTGCTGAATTGTGAAATCCTCTCACTAAATCATAAATAATAAAACCCAAATTAGCAAATAGGTCATTAACCCAACCCGAGAGTCCAAATCCTAAATCCCGACTTTAAGGCTAAAAGCATGTTTTACTCTTCCCTTAACGGGCCTTACTGTCACACCCACAAACCAGAACGACGGACACGTTCGGGGGAGGAAGACGTCATGTACATTATCATAACAACGCACAATAGTAAACAAGCAACAACATCATCCATTGCATTAATAATATAATTTAATACAAGTTTTTACGGGTGTAGTTTGAAAGACACCAAAATATGAATCAAAATAAAAGACGAGTCTCGAATGTGCTCCATCTTCTCAAAACCTGGCCATCGGTACCTGTCTACTGGTGACCTGAGAATACAAGTTATTTTGAAAGAGTAGATCAACATTTAAGCTGGTGAGTTCATAAGTATTTTAATTTCAATGTTTGTATAAGTTTGATGAGAGTGTATGTAAATGTTCGATGAAAAATGTTTGTAAGAGTTTGGTGTAAATGTTTGTATCTCCTAGAAAATCCTATATTTTCTACTTTATTATGAAATGTAGTCTTCTACCAAGACCCGACTGTTCTGTATGTTTGTTCCTTTTTGAAAGTGAGTGCTTTTCCCAAGTATGAGTATCATTATCAAAACATAGTTTACACTACCGTTTATGTGAGACGATCACAATGTGAATGTAATGGGAAAATAAAGATGTATTGTAGTATTGTATATAGTAACTAACATTGTACTAACTACCTTAAACCAATTGTTTAATGAAGATAAAATGTGATGAGATTATAACCATACTTGATTGACTAGTAAAACACGACGATAAAAGACGTCGAAATGATATGACATTCGTCACCCGTAGACCTGCAACTCCCACTGTAGCTAACAACAAGGTGTAGAATGGTTAATCCCATATAAATCTATACACAAACTCACGCTCTCCCTCCAGGAGACTCTGGTTATAAAATGTGACACAACAGTATATTGTTATGCCATGAAGTAGTGGCTCACATTAATGTTATAGTATTCTTGTATTTGTATTGTATGCTCTCCCTGTTCTAGTGTATAGTATGCTCTCTCTGTTTTAGTGTATAGTATGTTCCTCCATGTTTCTCATTATAGTATATTCTTTCTGTTTCTCGTTATAGTATGATTGAACTGACTCATGTCTGAACTGGCTCTTGTATGTTTCATTGTTCTAGAAATAGTGAGTAGTAATCCTCTAAACTATACCTATTATAGTTTACTAGTAATGTTGTTTGAATAACTGAGCATGTTTGTACACCTTTGCTATCCAAAGGTGTTAAACTGATGTAAGAACTTTTATATATATACACATATACATAATATATAACTAAGATTCAAACAACACTCGGACAAACAACCGATACCCTAAGTCCACAACCAAATAAGGAACAGGAAATAAAGCGAGTTATCCGTCCTAAGCCCTTTCAACCTTATTTATATAACTATATCTATATAGACACAGTTTTGACAATATATAAGTTTAAAAGAGTTTGATAAAGAGTTTAGCGTATATAAAAGAGTTTTAGCATATAAAAGATGTTTTAACCATTTGAATGGTTATAGATAACTTGATGTCAGTTTATAAAATGTATTGAAATAGCTTGTTTGATAACACAATTTTGAAGTATAAGAAATCCACTTGTTTGATAGTTATTAATCACATGTGATTGATACAATAACAACAATGTTTTCTACTTGTATTCCCCCCCCCCCTAAAAGCATTTAAAATCATTTAAAAGATAAGTTAGGGGTATGAACTCACCTGTAGTGAGTGATTCGAATGTAAGATCGATATTGGATGCTAAGTGTGCAAAGTGATGTCTCGAGCACAAACGGATCCTATTAAGCATATAATGACACATATATGTATATAATTAGTGTATATAACAACTAATCATGATAGGGAACAACCTTAGGGACTAGTAAACACTTGGAATGAAAGTGTTACAATCACAAATGATTGCACAAAATGTGTTTACGGCTACACCAAAGTGTGTTAACGGCCAAGATGGTGTTTAGGGCCATGACATGAAAGGTTTATAGCCATATGTAGGTTTTACGGTCATAAAATCTTGATGATCATGCTTAAATGGGTGTTTCTTGGATGCTAAACATATATTTCTAATGAATAACAAGTATATGGAAAGGATACTTACGATTTGGAAGCTAGAAAGGGTGTTTACGACCCCAAGAAACTAGTGTGTGTTCTTGGTGTTTTTGATGATACTTGAGAGAGAATTGAGTGTTTTTTATTTGGAAGTGTGAGAAGTGAAGAAAATTGAAAGAAAATCATACATATAGGACTAGTTCACGGCCAAACAAGAGCTTATGGCCGTAAGCTCTAGTTTACGGCCGTAAACTCCACATGATGGAGTTTTCCGGATTGAATGTTGCACCATGGACTCTAGCAGATACTTCCTAACACCCAATCCTTGAATGTACTAGGCTTAGAACACTCAAACAGACCCTTAACAATGCTAAAAGATAGCAGAAACAAGTCTGACTTATGATTGAATTGAATGGCTTTACAAGATAGAAATTTCGGGTTGTCACACTAACACATCAAGGCCCAAATCCAAACTAGCCCAAAGTCCAAAAAGGCATTTCAGGTCCAATATGGGCCCAAATCCATAAAGGCCCGGCTCAGAAAGACTTGTGGTCTAACAAGGACCCAAAACCCTAAAGCCCAAGATGACCCGAAACTAAAAGCTCAAAACCCTATGGTGAGTATGCTAATAGTATGCCCGACGTACTCGAATGCTTCACAAGATCGGGATCCCAGGCGCATACGCTCAGCGTACATCTGCGTACGCCCGATGTACGCCCTAGTTGGCCAAGTTTTCCTTTTAAGGTCTTAATAAGTTAATACCTAACGTCCAACTTCATATCTAACCTCCTAAAGATGTCCTAAATAATAACATTGGCAACTTTATTCCCTTTCATGCCTTAATAGGACTCAAGTCATAGATTTGGCACTCTACTTCCATTAAGTGGTCACTAACTCATGCATGGTTGATCTACAACCATCAAGATACAAGCTTTATGGATCGAGGATCTCAAAACATCAAACAGACACCTCATAACATCAAGAGTAGCATTTACTCATAAGAGTTCATCCATGGGACCAAAATATGCTAAATTTTTCCCAAACATGGATCTAGACATAGGTTGAACAAGTTTCAGACTTTATACCTCGAATAAGCTGAAATGGGTGAGAAATTTCTGGATTTACAGGTTCCCTCTAGTCCAAGGCTTCTCTTAAAAGTCATCTTCCTCTTCTATATGCACTACACACACTCAATGGTCAAACTCTTGGGATAGATTAGGGTTTAGAGGTTTAGCTTAAAAAGGCAATGAAGGCTGATAATGTGAGGGTTTGGGGGGCTTAATGTGTTTAAATAGGGTGTAAACTAAAAATTGGGGTTTTCCCCTGACTCACATACGCCCTGCATACGCAAGGGTACTCCCAACGTATCAGGGGAACACCCCGGATCATGAATGCATTGGAGTATGCTCAACATACCATATGTATGCCCGGCGTACTCGGGTCCAAGTCAAAGAAGTAAATAAGTTAGTTTTAGCTAAGATTTTACCAGAAAAATCGGCGTTATAGTTCTCCCCTACTTGAATCACACTTTGTCCTCGAAGTCTGCCTATGTAAACAATGTTGGGTAATGCTTTCTTATCTCCTCCTCGGGCTCCCATATCCATTTTGACTCCTTCCGATGTTGCCACTGCACCTTTACCAATTCCATAACCTTGTCTCAAAGATTCTTTGTCTTCCTGACGAGGATGGCCACTAGCCCTTCTATATAACTCAGATGATCGTCCAGCTAAATCTCCTCCAATGGTACCACAACGTAATCATCAACGAAACATTTCCGCAACCAAGAGACGTAGAAAGTGCTATGGATATGGTCGAGCTCCTCTGGTAGATCCAAGCAGTACACAAATCTGCCCACTCGAGCTATCACCCTAAATGTAACGACCGAAAAATTCCAACCAATTTAAACTTTTCAAAAACAACTCGATTTCATTAAATTATTATAAAAAGGTTTTCAATACAATTAAACTAAAGTATTCCCAGAATCTCATCACAACATAAACATGAGGAGCGGTACGATCACGCCTTCGCCTTGCCACGATCTCCTGAAGAACCTGAAAAACATAAAACCACAACTGTAAGCCCGAAAGCTTAGTGAGATATCCCCGAAATACCAACCACATATACCATACAAGCATAACATGTCATATCATATCCGATCACAGAACAGCCATGCACTTCGGGTCTACTGTGTGACTGGTCCGCCGCACCGGCCAATAGTCCACCTGGTCCACCCTCCGAGTCTATCCATATACATCGAGTCTGCAGTGTGATTGGTCCGCCCGCACCGGGCCTTCAATCCACCTGGTCCACTCTCTGAGTCTACAGTATGACTGGTCCGCCCGCACCGGGCCTTCAGTCCTGGTCCACTCTCCGAGCCTCGGCATGTCTGGTCCGCCCTCTTAGGGCCTACAGCCTATCCGGACCACTCGCTGGGCCTTCGGGACAACCGGTCCGCCCTGGGTATCTTGGCCTACAACACAAATCAGGACCCGCCTCAACCCAACTCCAGTCCAAACAACCATGTGCACGTAAACATACAATCATATAACAATTCACAATCAACAAACCGATCAAACAGATCACATAACATATCATCACCCTAACCAGGATACCGACCTAACCGGTCACTAGCATAGCATCACCCTACATCTCAGGATACCGACCTCAACCAGTTGTCTAACATATACCATCCTAGCTACCAGGATGCAACATATCAAAGCAATAACATAACAACAAATACCCGGATCTCAATCCGATAAAGGGCCAACCTTGGTGCCTTAGACCCTTTTGATATAGTGAGGATAACTCACCTCGAAATTGCCGACTGAACAGATAAACCCAAGCTACTCCAACCACTGATACGTTCTCCAACACTGGCCAACACCAAGACACCGAACTCAAAACAATATTCAACAATTACCAAAATGCCCCTAGAAAATAACTGGTCAACCCTTGGCCAAAGCCAACCCCTGACTGACTCTACTCGCCGAGTCCACATACACAGAATCTCCCCCATCCACGACTTAACTCGTCGAGTCACCCCAAGACTCGCCGAGTCCAGTAACTCTGAGTCCTTCCTCACTCGACTCACCGAGTCATCCCTTGATTCACCGAGTCACAGGTCAACCAAAAGAAACTTGGACCTCACGACCAGACTCGTCGAGTCCAAGAACAGACTCGCCGAGTCTAAGGCTATCTTCAACCTACTCGCCGATTTGTTCTTCCAACTCGCCGAGTTCCAAACCATCTTCAAGCAACTCGCCGAGTACACCTTTGTGACTCGCCGAGTGCCTCTAGATCTCATCCCAAATAGAACCTTCCAGGCCATACAATTGATCCAAAACGTAGATCTAGCCTCCTACAACCCATCCATCACGTAAAGTGGCAAACTTTACGTGAATCCAAAGAGATCTAGGCATTTTACACTTTAGGGCTAGGGTTTGGGACATGATGGCTTCACTAATCACTCAAGAACAGGGACTTTAATGCACTTAAGACCTCCTCCACTACAGATCTGAGGTAGCAACCTCAGATCTACTCTTCAACACAAGATACCACAAGCTAAGCCTCCCATACATTCCAAGAATCGTGAAACTAAAAGAATAACAGCCCAAGAACGAGATTATACCTCAAAAGGAAGCCCCAACAGCAATGAAAACCGAATCTAAGCAAAGCCCCTTGCTCCAAGCCTCCTAACTCTCCAATATCTTCCTCCAAATCACTTTTCCAAGGTTCAATTGCACTCCAATCCTTCACAATCACGTTTCTAGGGTTTTCTGGACTTAAGGGAAGGTAAGGAGGCTGGGGAGAGGGTATAATGTCCTTTATATAGGGCTCATCCTCCAAAATTAGGGTTTTCTCCACTCAGCACCTACTCGCCGAGTCCAGCCGCCGACTCGCCGAGTCGGCCACTTAACACGCGACCAAAATCGCGACCCTACTCGCCGAGTCCACTCGTGGACTTGCCGAGTTGCCCTTTCTAATTTACTCTTTTAACCCTTCAACTTTACTCTTGATATTCCGGGATGTTACAATTCTCCCCCACTTAAATTAGGCTTCGTCCTCGAAGCCTGCGGCAACTCAACTCCAGAAATACTCCCGTAACGCACCACCTGGCATTAACCAAACCAGGTTCCTCAAAGCACAACCATAGAAACCCGAAACTCACTTCCTCCTTTCTGGCAGTGTCCTGATCACCGTCTCAAGCCGGCCATCGGCTTTACTCTCTGATAACCACACCCATCAGGCTCCACACTTAACAACCGAGTACCACTCCATGGCACTTTTCTCGATCCTGATCACCACAATCACTTGACTCTTACGAGCTAGATATAACCTTGAACCATCGGGTTCCTGATCCAAGTCCAATTTTCTCCACACCCTGCTGACAGAATGACACATTCTTCAGCTTCAGAGCAACTCCCATGAGTTCTCCTCTTGCAATCGCATGCACATGCTGAACTAGCCCTAACACTCTCGGGTTGGGAAAACCCGTCACACTGACGACATCTCCAAACATCCCCCAGGATGAACCACTACTACATACACAATTCCTTGATCAGAACCACACTGGGAACCCAAGACTCCCTCCCTGCATCCCTTCCGAGCCTCTTGGCTCTACACCCGCGGAATTCCTTCCGCGACCTCAGCAGACATCCCAAACCGGATGTGATCCCATACCACTGCCGCAATCACGCCGCTCAATGACCGCAATTGGACCACTCCAAACATAACTCTGCGCTGCTGCTTTCACTTCCATGAATTTACACTCCCACTCGGAGTTACATTCCTCTCTCTTTCCCTTACCAAGGAAATCCACTTGGCCGCCTTGTCACTGCGACAAGTGCCACGGTGCTTGCCCAACGCTACACCACTCTTTTAAAGCATAATCGCTATCCATGCAACACACATGCTCTGAATCTGCTCGCAAGGACCCTTGAGTCCATGCACCATCTCCACTAATCAAGATCAATACCCGGGGCCAGACCTTCTAATGCGAACACATCGCAGCATACTCAATCCATTTCCTCGAACCGGTCTAACAATACCTGCAGAGTCTTCAGCATGACTGGACCGCCTTACCAGGCCTTCAGTCAATCTGGACCACTCTCAGAACTTTCAGCCAATGTGGACCGCCATCCAGTGCCTTCAGTCTGGCTGGACCGTTCTCCAAGCCTTCGGCCTGACTGGTACGCCTACCGGCCTTCAGTCTATCCGGACCGCTCAACTAAAATTCATCATTCCGAGTTATCTCTCCGGGAAATCCTCCCATGCATACTGTTCTAGCCCTCTAGGGGTTCCGAACTCTATCTCCATCATACATACTCAATCCCGGCCTGATCCCAAGCCCTCCACAATCAAATACCCTTGGTCTGCATCCCACCCCGCATGTCAGCCACTTACTCATACCAGCCTACGCTCTTGGCTGACAGAACACTGCTGAATCCCAAACAGCTAAACAACCTCACATGTTCATCGATCTTCAGGAGAATTTTCCAATTCTCCCCCACTTATAGCACTGATTATCAACCACCGGTCGCTATCACTGACCTCCCAAAACAACCCTACACAAAACCAACACTTACACGTGGACCGATTCCCACTAGCACTAACAACCTTCACAAAAATCACATTTCCACACTGATCATCCCGCTCAAAAGAAACTCAATCTGCAGCTAACCACTCCTCAGAAAGCAGATGCTACCCGGCATTCAGACCAACGTCAGATTTCCACTAATAACCCTCATGAATGATAACCAACAAAATTCCTATCACTAACCCATAACCATACCATAACTCTCAAAGAACAACGAATACCACACCGAAAACCACACAATGAGACTAGCAGATTAACAATACTCCACAATAATCACAAGATAATCAAGACATCAAGAAAGAAACATACCCGCGACTGCATCCGGCGCTGCTCTGACCTCCTCTACTGTAAGCTGAAAAACACGACCCTGAGCCCTTGGGGGCTCCGCTCCACCCTGACCTCCACCCGTGATCCTCAAAGTGGCTGGTGCTGGAGCTTGCACCGGTCCTGCAGCAAGCTATGGACAGTTGACCCTCAAGTGCCCAACCTGATGACAATGATAACAAATCCTCAAATCTCGAACCGGCGCTGACTACCGGCAATCCCTCGCATAGGCCCCTCCTTTCCGCACTTGCGGCATGCACCAGCGGACCTACAAACTCCGGTGTGACCCCTCCCACACTTCCCACAAGTGTGGCTGCTCAGATCTCCCACCCTATAATCAACGGTCTTGGACCGTTTCGGTGCTAGCTGTGACTGCACCGGAGCCTGCCTCAGCTCATGCAACTGCAACTCAATCTCTAACTCACGCCGCCTGGCAGCCTCCTACAACTCCAACAAGGTCTCGCATCTTTGCGTAGACACAAACTGTCTGATATCCCTCTTGAGCATGCTCAGATATCGAGACATCTGAGCCTACTCCGAAGCGAACTCAGGGCAGAACATCGCCCTCTCAGTGAACATCCTGGTGATCTCAGTCACCGACTCCGAATCCTGCTTCAGCTCAAGGAACTCCTGAACCAATCTCTCTTTCTCAACCTGCGGAACATAACGAGTGCTGAACATCTCTCTGAACTGATCCCATGAAACCGCAGCCCTCTGCGCATCCGAATATGACCCTGTGGTCAATCTCCACCAATACTTCGCCCCGAGCCTCAACAGGTTCAGAGCACACCTCACCCTCTGATCAGCAGGACATGAACACATGAAGAAACACCCCTCCACGTCCGATAACCATCTCATAGCAACAATCGGGTCCTGAACTCCATCAAAGGTGGGAGGCTTCGTATTATCGAAGTCCCGATACTGAAAACCCCGACCAGCTCCTCCCCCTGCCACTGCTACAGCCGCTATAGCCGCCGCGGCAGCCGTCTCTGTGAGAGCTGCATAGCGCTCATCAAAATACTCAACCATGACAGTCTTGATCGACCCAAACAGTTCTGACAACTCAGCCCGGAACAACGCAGCAACCTCATCATGCAGGATCTCACGAATCCTCGCATCCAACTCGCACGTGCTCATCTGACCAATAACCTCGGGCGACATAGACCCGCCCGGAACTCCCTCTCCTGCTCCCGATCCTGACCCGGATCCACTCCCAGCATGCCTCGGAATCTTCATACTGAAAAACACCACAAAATCTCAGACACTTCCCACTAACCCCGGAACCACCTCTCAACCCATCCCTAGAGGTCATGGTTTCCCTGATACGCGTATGGGTCCTGTGCTTTCAGTAGTACGGGCCCATACTACCTTCCACACCTACCCATATTTGTATGAAGTACTACCACAACACCCAAGTGAAAACATACAAAACAAGCGCTCAACCCTCACTATTAGAGGAACACTGGAAATCTCCCACAAGAAACCCTAGGCTAACAGGCATCATAAATCATGCAATATTATCATGAAATCCTGAAGATCCCTAGCCTAGCACTAGCATGCTATTCTATCAAAGCTCAAAAAGAAATATCATGTATGGTATTTTGGGGTTACTTACTGGCTCCGACTGATCGTACCTCCGCATCCTCCTTTTACTTATTTTGAAAACCATTTTAAATTCTCTTTTGAAAACCCTCCTCGATTTGAGACTGGAGTCACACGAGTGTTCCTCCAATTCACTCAAACCAAGGCTCTGATACCAACTTGTAACGACCGAAAAATTCCAACCAATTTAAACTTTTCAAAAACAACCCGATTTCATTAAATTATTACAAAAAGGTTTTCAATACAATTAAACTAAAGTATTCCCAGAATCTCATCACAACATAAACATGAGGAGCGGTACGATCACGCCTTCGCCTTGCCACGATCTCCTGAAGAACCTGAAAAACATAAAACCACAACTGTAAGCCCGAAAGCTTAGTGAGATATCCCCGAAATACCAACCACATATACCATACAAGCATAACATGTCATATCATATCCGATCACAGAACAGCCATGCACTTCGGGTCTACTGTGTGACTGGTCCGCCGCACCGGCCAACAGTCCACCTGGTCCACCCTCCGAGTCTATCCATATACATCGATTCTGCAGTGTGATTGGTCCGCCTGCACCGGGCCTTCAATCCACCTGGTCCACTCTCTGAGTCTACAGTATGACTGGTCCGCCCGCACCGGGCCTTCAGTCCTGGTCCACTCTCCGAGCCTCGACATGTCTGGTCCGCCCTCTTGGGGCCTACAGCCTATCCGGACCACTCGCTGGGCCTTCGGGACAACCGGTCCGCCCTGGGTATCTTGGCCTACAGCACAAAGCAGGACCCACCTCAACCCAACTCCAGTCCAAACAACCATGTGCATATAAACATACAATCATATAACAATTCACAATCAACAAACCGATCAAACAGATCACATAACATATCATCACCCTAACCAGGATACCGACCTAACCGGTCACTAGCATAGCATCACCCTACATCTCAGGATACCGACCTCAACCAGTTGTCTAACATATACCATCCTAGCTACCAGGATACAACATATCAAAGCAATAACATAACAACAAATACCCGGATCTCAATCCGATAAAGGGCCAACCTTGGTGCCTTAGACCCTTTTGATATAGTGAGGATAACTCACCTCGAAATTGCCGACTGAACAGATAAACCCAAGCTACTCCAACCACTGATACGTTCTCCAACACTGGCCAACACCAAGACACTGAACTCAAAACAATATTCAACAATTACCAAAATGCCCCTGGAAAATAACTGGTCAACCCTTGGCCAAAGCCAACCCCTGACTGACTCTACTCGCCGAGTCCACATACACAGAATCTCCCCCATCCACGACTTAACTCGTCGAGTCACCCCAAGACTCGCCGAGTCCAGTAACTCTGAGTCCTTCCTCACTCGACTCACCGAGTCATCCCTTGATTCACCGAGTCACAGGTCAACCAAAAGAAACTTGGACCTCACGACCAGACTCGCCGAGTCCAAGAACAGACTCGCCGAGTCTAAGGCTATCTTCAACCTACTCGCCGATTTGTTCTTCCAACTCGCCGAGTTCCAAACCATCTTCAAGCAACTCGCCGAGTACACCTTTGTGACTCGCCGAGTGCCTCTAGATCTCATCCCAAATAGAACCTTCCAGGCCATGCAATTGATCCAAAACGTAGATCTAGCCTCCTACAACCCATCCATCACGTAAAGTGGCAAACTTTACGTGAATCCAAAGAGATCTATGAATTTTACACTTTAGGGCTAGGGTTTGGGACATGATGGCTTCACTAATCACTCAAGAACAGGGACTTTAATGCACTTAAGACCTCCTCCACTACAGATCTGAGGTAGCAACCTCAGATCTACTCTTCAACACAAGATACCACAAGCTAAGCCTCCCATACATTCCAAGAATCATGAAACTAGAAGAATAATAGCCCAAGAACGAGATTATACCTCAAAAGGAAGCCCCAACAACAATGAAAACCGAATCTAAGCAAAGCCCCTTGCTCCAAGCCTCCTAACTCTCCAAGATCTTCCTCCAAATCTCTTTTCCAAGGTTCAATTGCACTCCAATCCTTCACAATCACGTTTCCAGGGTTTTCTGGACTTAAGGGGAGGTAAGGAGGCTGGGGAGAGGGTATAATGTCCTTTATATAGGGCTCATCCTCCGAAATTAGGGTTTTTTCCACTCAGCACCTACTCGTGGAGTCCAGCCGCCGACTCGCCGAGTCGGCCACTTAACACGCGACCAAAATCACGACCCTACTCGCCGAGTCCACTCGTGGACTCGCCGAGTTGCCCTTTCCAATTTACTCTTTTAACCCTTCAACTTTACTCTTGATATTCCAGAATGTTACACTAAATGGACCAATATATCGGATACCTAGCTTACCCAGATTCCTGAATCAGATGACACCTTTCCAAGGTGACACCTTCAGGAGCACCATGTTCCCAACCTGGAACTCCAAGTCCGACTGACGTCTATCTGAGTAACTCTTATGTCTGCTCTGAGCTGTATGAAATCTGGTGCGAACCTGATAAATCAATTTTTTCATCTTGAGTACCACCTCGGTACTCCCTATAACCCCTTGACCGACCTCACCCCAACATATTGGGGTCCTACACTAACTCCCGTTGAGCATCTCAAAAGGAGGTTGATCTATGTTGGTGTGATAATTGTTGTTATATGAAAATTCCACCAAAGGAAGATACGTATCCCAACTCCTGCCAAAATCCAGAACAAATGCCCGCAATATTTCCTCCAGTGTCTGGATAGTCCGCTCACTCTGACCATCCATATGCGGGTTGAAAGTGTGTTGAAATGCAGACGAGTATCCAACTCCTAGGATAATCTTTTCCATAACCTGGAAGTGAACTGAACATCCCTATCAAAGACCACAAAAACTAACACCCCATGTCGCGCCACAACCTCCCGAATGTATATAATTGCCAACTTTTTAGCAAAGGCACTCTCTTGAATCGGGAAAAAATGCGTGTTCTGGTCAATCAGTCGACAATGACTCATATCGAATCCACTCAATGATGGGTTTTAAGCATAACAGACAATTCTATGTGTGCATGCAACCCTAAATTATTTGATCTATGTTTTCTCTAATTGAACATACAACTTAAACAACAAAACATAAAACCCTACCATGCTACTTTGATTTCGAAATTCACAACTTAGGGTTAGAATAATCATACCTTGATCACTATATAGTAATAGCAATCGAAATCCTTGTGTGTGTTGAAGCCTTGAGAGCAAGTATCAGTTGATGTCACGCCTCTAACGGTTCACGCCCAACACTAGCAATGGAAGAAGATTGAGAAAGAGGAGAAAGACTAGAAATTTCGGCCAGGTCTTCCAAACAAACAGTTTGCCAAAATCCATAGGGTTACAACCTTATTTATAGTGCAGTCAGGAAACCCTTGATAAGCCTAAATCCAAGATTATCTTAAATCGGGTAATTAGCCACTTTCATGTTTATTCATCAGGGATTATTCTAGAAACCCTTAGGCTCCAAGAAACTGTCCCACCCTTATGGATGGTTCTATATTGCCTCTTGCTCAACTATTTAAATATTAATTAAATATTACTGTTTCAAATTAATATATTATTATCGTAATATATTAACAAATCATTTATTTCAATTTATTAATCAAATAATAAATTAACCTCTCTCCCTCTCTCTAAAAATCATCTGTCCAGTTTGCTAGTTTTGAGGGCAACCCAAAAGGACTGTGCTACTATCAATTCAAGTATATACCAATTATAGTTATGGGCTTAGACACATAATCTAACACTCTCCCACTTGGATAAGTCTGATAACTATAATTTCCAGTATAACTTCCAAAACTGATTAGCAATTTGTAGCTCTCAAAGCTGCCGTCGAACTCTAACCCAGTCAGTTATGTGTCCTAAGATAAGTGAGAAAATATTCCTCCATTCTACAAGATATCGTATGGACATGAGACATTTATTATAATCAATCTCTCTATCCAAGATTTGTTTCCTGATTTCTGATTTATGACAACTAATTCAAACTACCAATTGAACACATCAATTCAATCCTAGCTTGGTCAAGCGCTTTAGATGTCAAAATAGCACCATGATACAAAGACATATACAATTGCCTCATGTCACCAGATATCTATGTATTGTCTCTTATATAAAAAGTGATATAACATAAATCTATAAATGTGGGTGACAGTGAAATATGGCCACAGTCTTCGAGTGCCACTAATAATTGTCACATTTGGTATAATTAAATGTGGTTAAAGTTTTGATTATCTATACAATTGACACACAGACTAATATAAATTTATCTAAAATGAGTCTCTAAATTTTTTTAGTGGCCTTTTTAATAAAAAGTGTGACAGACTGTTTTTCGGAAAGTGTCACCGTAGGTCATTTTTGTACTAGTGATCTTGGCCAATGTCATGAATTTACAGCTTCACAAACTTATAAAATTCTTCTAATGAACAAATTACCCTTTTGGTCAATATTTGACTCAAAGTCAGATCTTTCTAAATTTTGAGTTCTTACAAAATTAAGCAAAAGGTAGGGATTAACATTAGATTTTTGTCTCTTTGATTGATAATTACTAGATATTTTGGTTAGAGGCATTAGACTACAGGGAATGGGTGTGGTAAGGGAGTGTGATTGTCACGGTGACTGTGGTGAACACCACCTTCACCCTGCAGTAAGGGAGTGTTGTTTCCTTCTCCTCACCAAAAATTTTCCGCACACTCTTTTTCTCTCTCCTTTTGTTTTCTCTATCCTTTTATTTTCTTTCTTTAGTTCTCTCTCTCTCTCTCTACCAAGGTTTCCACACCTAGTGTGTAAAGAACCACACTTTGTATAGTATAACTGACATGACATCTATGTTATAGAGAAGGAAATGCAGTTCCTATTACGCGACACCCTCCAACCTAACATGTTTGAATGGAAAAGGATCGTGATATGTAGGGATATAAGCATCAGTTATTTGCATATGTTGAGTACGGTGATTTGTTTGCTTTTTGTCTCCTTCAGGAGGTAATGTAAATGAATTTTGTCGTTTTGTTTGATTTAAATAAAATAATGAATTGAGTATTGCTATCCACAACAATCCGGCCCCGCCTAACAAGGCCTGCTTGGAAAAATATGTGGGCATTATATGATCCACCTTGAGCCCTTGACCAAAAACGACTAATGCTTTTGAGTTTATTTTAGTTGCTAAATTACGTACATAGTGTCTATAACATTTATAAAAAATATGATAATTACTAGTGTGCAAATCATTAGTTTCAGATATAAAGATTTCAGGATAACTATATGCTAATTGTTACTTACAAATATACAACATAAAATAAAAATCTATCTTTCAATATCATTAATTGTAGCAACTAGCAACATGTAAATCCATATCAATCATATATATATATATATATATATATATATATATATATATATATATATATATATATATATATATATATATAATATGTTTATTACTAGTGTGCAAATCATTAGTTTCAGATATAAAGATTTTATGATAACTATATGCTAATTGTTACTTACAAAGATAAAATATAAAATAAAATCCATCGTTCAACCTCATTGATTGTAGCAACTAGCAACATGTAAATCCAAATTAATCATATATATATATATATATATATATATATATATATATATATATATATATAATGAGTGGTTCAAATGATAACCCAAAAGATTAAGAACTATAAGAACCCCATTTATAGTTATTAAACATGTGAATGCTTAATAAACATATAAAAATCCTAATTTTTAGTGCCTTTTCTTAAGAAAATGGAAAATTCATAATTTTTACAATTTAGTATTTCATTCATAATTTATTACTATATATATAATACACATTATATAATTTAATAAAGTCTATTTACATTTTAATACACAAAATTCACAATTTAATACAATCTATTTTACAATAATTCAAAATTTCAAAGAAATTAAACATAAACTTTATCATCACCACCCACTACAATACACTGTCACCAATCACGTGTGTCACCATTCCAACCATTCTTCCTTCAAAATCATATCTATGTATATAAAGTCATGTATTCACCGATTAAATACTATTAATTCATTTATTTAGAGTTAATGTAAAACATTTATAAAACTACTACATTCTTACATATTTATACAACACAAAATTAATATATTTACAAGAAAATTAATACAAAATCCAAACATAAATAATACATATTTTAACACACAAAATTTATAAAAAAAATTCACAGCTTAATATAATTCATAGTTTCACACAGTTAGTTTACAACTTAATACGGTTAGTTTCCAACTTAATACAGTGAATTCACAATTTAATACAGTCAGTTCACAATTCAATACAGTGAATTTACAATTTAATATATGAAATTCATTGTTTAATATAATAAATTCACAATTTAAATTCTGTATTATACACAATTTAATATAGTAAATTCATAGTTTAATTATGTTTATTCACAATTTAATTTAGTCTATTTACATTTTTTTTTACGACCAACAACATCATAGAGGATAGAAGTAAAAACCTACAACATTATTTGGATATTTAATTCATTTTCGTACACAATTTAACATAAAAATTATATAAAAATCACAATTTAATATATAAAATTCATAGTTTAATTCAGACTATTTACATTTTAATTTACAAAAATTACAACTTAATGTAGTATATTCACATCTAATTCACTATATTCACAATTTAATACATGTTTCATCAAATATGAAGCTCTTACCATGCTATAATAATCATAGATATATTAAATAAAAAAATCATATATACTATTTTGTTTATAATTCACAATTTAAAAAATTAGTTCACACTAAATCATAACTTAAAAGATTATTTCAGATATGCATTCACAACTTAACATACTAGTTCAAATACTTATTCATAGTATTCACAACTTAAAACATAGATCTTTTCATTGAGACATTTCATCAAACACTTTGTGTGCATGTTGATTTTAGAAATTAGTTTTCAGAAATCAAAAAGAATAAGAGCAAAGAAGGGAGGCGACAACAGAAGATGAGTTCTTATTAAAAAAATATAATCAGATCTTACCATAAAACATCATAAGACGATAGAACCTCCATCAGCCACCAGAGAAGGCGAGTTCTTGTCATTTCTTGACAGATATGACCATAAAAACACTTTTTTGTCTTCAGATTTGCTTCGGTGTAGTAAGTTGCTGGATCTGAGCTTGTAATAGTATAAATGATCATTAGAGCAGATCTGAAGCAATGTGAAGGCGGTGTTTGGAGGAGAAAATGACGGCTGTGGTGAAGCATAAGAGGAAGGATGAGGAGTTGACGGCTGGTGGAACAATCTGATACGTGGAGGTGTTGCTGGTGGTGTTTGTGGCGGAGCAGATGCGAGAGGAGTAAAATGAGGTCATGAAAATCATAGATCTAGAATATCTGAAGCAACGATGGTCGGAAAATCGCAGATCTGGAATATCTAATGCAACGGAGATCATAGATCTGTACCAGAGCTCTTGGATCTGAACATCAGCGGTGGCAGAAATCATAGATCTTAACCGAAGATTACAGATTTGGAGGACGGAATGTCAGATCTAAACGGTGGAATGTCGGATCTGGTGGTTGACGATGAGCAACGCCGATTGTGTAATGTTCTAGAGGCGATGATCGGAGGTTGTTTGTAAGGGTGCTACTGTTCAGTCGAAGAAGTCATCAGAAAGAGAAGACGACGACGGTGGTAAGTAGCGGATGACGTCTAGCTTCAGATCTGAGAGCTTGGAGGTGGTGGTGGTGAGTTTGGTCGGCGATCTGAGGTGGTGGTAGAGCGGCAACATTTGAGGGAGGTGACGGTTCTATTTGGTTGCGGTGATATGTGGCGGAGGTAGATGATAGCAGTCGGTGGTAGAGGTGGTGTTGGAGTTTATGAGTTCTTGAAGATTCATGAGAGAATTTTGAAAAAGTTTGAGAGAGTTTGAAAGTTTTTTTGAAGTTTGAGTGTATTAGATCTAGTGTTTAATGGGTGTAATGTTATGAATGTATGTTGACAAAAATAACCTTAATAAAATTGTTCTTAACATTTAGTGGTTCTCATTTGAAATTTACACACACACACACACACACACACATATATATATATATATATATATATATATATATAATATGTTAATTACTAGTGTGCAAATCATTAGTTTTAGATATAAAGATTTCATGATAACTATATGCTAATTGTTGCTTACAAAGATAAAACATAAAATAAAATCCATCATTCAACCTCATTGATTATAGCAACTAGCAACATGAAAATTTAGATTAATCAAATATATAGAATAAGATAAAACATAAAATATCTAAATTTGAACCCCCTTTGCAAATCATGGGTAACACCCAACCCAGACCCTAAAACCCTTTCTTAAGCTTGGTCTGAAACTTAAAAAAGGCTCGAAAAAACTGCAATTTTATCTGAACTGGGCTTGGAAAAAAAGCCCGAGAATATCTTAGCACGATCCATTCAGGTCAGGTACGAGTCCAACCGTGCCATATGTCGAGTCCTTTTGTGTAGCTCTATTTGAAGGTATTGGACGGGTGACAATTGTGTGGTAACCAAACATCCTCTCTAATAAATGGATTTTTTTTGCCACTTGTCACACTCTCATTCAATTTGTCAAATGTCATTTTGTGGTTAATTTGAATTTTTTTTTCCAATGACATTTTATGAGTTTTTCTATTTTATTAAATTTCACATAATATTTTAATGTGATAATTGCAATAAATATAGTAATAAATGGATATTAATTTCACCAATAAACTTACTTTTTAATTTCAAAATTACCAAAATTAAAACTCATTAGTTTCTTTTCTATATTTAATTTTTTTTAATTTACAAGATAAAAAAAACATTTCCATTATAATAAATCATTATTTTTCTTATTTACTTATAAATTTAAAGTTCATATTTAACCTTTATATTTAACATTTTTTTTTAAAATTAACTCATATAATATATGAGTCTCACAACTAGTCAACAATATACTAACAAAATTTATAGTAATAATGGTATGACTTTTATAAAATAATCGTAGTAACTATAATATTTATATACAGGGCCGTTCCAAGTTATAACAAATCAATAATTAAAAGAAAATTATTTGTACTATCTTCTAAATATAAGAATTTCCATAAAAAATTTAGGCCCTTTAAAATATGGGCCCTGAACGGTCGCCCTTATCGCCCACCCTCTAGGACGGGCCTGTTTATATAGAATGTCTTTTTAATGGTTGAGTTCACTGAAATGTTGAGGACCATCACAATAATATGTTTTCCAAATATAATGAATGGCCCATTATTTTGTAAAATGACCTTTTGTTGCACTACAGAAATGCCTTATTTTTGTGAAACTACCTAACTTCATCTCGAAATGTATTTACTTTTGTAAAATGTCATTCATTTTTTATAAAATAATATCAACATTTTTTATATTAAAAAACAGAAACACGTGTCCTCATCATGTATGGATGTTATATAAATGTTTGAGTAAATTATACAAATGGTCTGTTTGTTTCTCTCAAAATCAAAGGTAACATTTAAAAAGTTGACAGATCCCATCTCATAACCTTTTAAAACGACTAATTTTGAAGCTAACTAATCTAATTCTAAAACAAAAGGGCATAAAAATCACCTTAAGTTCACAACACTTTTATGAACTATGAGCAAACACAAATCAAAAGTAATAACTTGAAATATATGAATATATCTTATATCAATATGTAAATTGGTTGCAAGTAATTCCAAAAATCCATAGATGAAAAATGCACAAAAAATCACATTAGCATATGAACAAGCACTCTACATGAAAGAAAGTGATGAATATGGATTGGAGGGTTATTTGCTATGAATACATTAAAAATTAATTTGAACACAGATTACAAAAATCACAAACCCAAATCTTTGAATTTTAAATCGAAGCAAAGAAAACATACTAAAAATCAATAATTGAACATGGTACATCGATCTAAAAGGTATACTACGAACAGGGTACAGGAAGCAAAGTCAATAACTGAAAGATCGTCTCCCTCAACCTCAACCTCGCCCCATAATTCCTCCATTGTTGGATTCGTTGTAATTGTTGGTGATTTATGTCACCACTATCATCTAAGTGTAATGGGATGAACCAATCACTGCTTTGAGAACTTGTTGTCGTAGCTCTGCAAGATACGATTTGTTCACTAATCATCACCATTCCCCTGTTCATACAAAAATAATAGCCCTAAAATCTTCTGGATATACATACGAATACGATCCACCATTGATAAAATAAGAAAGGGGGTAAAAACTGTAAAATTACCTTTCTAGATCCAAACTGGATCAATGTAATGTCCCAAAATCGTTGGTTTTTTTTCTTGAATTTTAACAAGATCAAAGCAGATTTGCAGAGGGTTGAAAGGGGACAGGTGTTTGTGAATGACAAAGTTTCAATTATGTCATCACACAAACTTTGTGGTTAGTTTTTTGATTATATATATATATATATATATATATATATATATATATATATATATATATGGGAAAAGTGAGTGTGAGGCTGTAATACATGTAACCTTAGGTGTGGAACCATATAATACGATGCCGTTCTAGACGAAAATAAGGTTACGTGCATTTGATGAAAATAAAGTCAATTGCATTCACTTATTTTAAGCATTTACAATTTTATATGTTATTTTTTCCTTTATTGTCGGCTTCCATGAAATCCTACTCATATTAAAATTCTTCTCCATTTACCCATAATTCCTTCTTAACTTCGATTGCCAGAATCCTTAATTCTTTTATAAAAGTAACCTACCTAGTGCTCTATTTTATAATTCATGGTCATCAATTGCATCATTTAATCCAAACGACAAGGTATGAACAAAGTTAATCTTTTTTTGTTTTGTCGTTCCTTATCAATTTTACCTGCGTTTCCTTCTCAACTTCGAATTTCGTAATCACAAATATTTTTTTTCTTTAGATTAAGCAACGTAGAACCCTGTTTTATCATTCATCCTCATCAATTTCGTGGATTATCAAAATTACCAGGTACCAACATTCTGTTAAAGTAGCTATTAACTTTCTTTATTATCAGATTGACCTATTCGGTGCATTATTTTAGGTTGAATTTCATCCAGTAACATCAAAAAGATAAGAATTAAGATCATGAATTCAGAAAACCTAGTAGGGAATCAGTCGTTTGCAACACACACAACCGACAGTGTTGATGCAAATGTTTTTTCAGAATCAACATTTGAATCTGAAGGAGTAAATGAGGACACTATGAATGTTGCATGTGATGAATATGATATTATGGGGAAGGTTTTCAATACACCTAAGGATGCATATACATTTTATAACCAATATGCCTTTCTTCATGGATTCGGTATACGTGTTCATTGGAGCTTTAAAAATAAGACCACAAATGAGCCTTATCGAAAGACCTATGTGTGTAATAAACAAGGCTTTAAAAGTTTGAAGGGCAATAGTTTATGTGGGGTGGCTAAGAAACGTCGTAGAAATTTGAGGACCGGATGCAAAGCAATGCTCCGAATATCAAAAGGAAAAGATGGGCAATGGTTTGTGGATGTGTTTAATGACACACACAATCACAGTTTGAGTACAACTCCTACCAAAGTAATGAAACATCGTTCTCATGGGAAGATCCACCGCTCAATGGCTTGTAAGTCTCTTATGGTGGAACTAGGTCAATCGGGGTTGAGGCCTTGTCAAATTAAAAAGGCTGTAAATGCAATGAAAACTTCATATGATGTCGATGTTACCTCAAAGCAATGTGCCGATGTTTTATCTGAGCAACGTAAACAATATAAAGGTAAAGAGTTTTATGGGCTGATCAAACATTTCCAAGATAAAGCATTAGTTGATAGTAACCAGTATTTTACCGTGGATTTGTTTGAAGATGGGTCTCCTAAAAATGTTTTTTGGGCTGATGGAAGATCACGAGAGGCATATACTAAATTTGGGGACGTCGTTGTGTTTGACGTCACATACATGACAAATAAGTTTAAGATGCCATTTGCTCCGTTTGTTGGTGTGAATCATCATGGACAATCTATATTGTTTGGTGGTGCATTGCTAGAAAATGAAAAAGAAGAAACTTTTCGATGGATATTTGAGCATTTTTTAAATTGTATGTTTAGAAAGTATCCAGTGGCAATGATAACAGACCAGGATAAAGCTATGGGTAATGCAATCAAGAAAGTTTTTCCAAACACTCGCCATCGTTTCTGTGCATGGCACATTAAGAAGCATGAATTGGAACATCTGCGACCACTTGTAGCCCGTTATAGTGATTTTAAAGAGGCTTATATACAATGGGTAAAGAGTGATACAATTGAAGAATTTGAAACCAATTGGGAAGTTATTCGCGGTAAGTATAACATCGAAAGTAACAGTTGGATAAACGATATGTATAACCAACGAATACATTGGGCCAAAGCTTTCTTGAAAGATGTTTTCTTTGCTGGCATGACTACAAGTGGAAGAAGCGAGAGCATTCATTCATTTTTTGATGGATTTGTTAATTCCAAGACCATGTTGAATGAATTTGTACTCCAATATGATAAAGCAGTTGACTCTCGAAGGGCTGCCGAAGAAGATGAAGACTTTAAGACCATGAACTCCAGTCCAATCCTTTCTTCTGTTCACCCGATAGAAGCAAAAGCAGGTCACTTTTATACGAGAAAAATGTTTGAGGTTTTCAAAAAAGAATGGATAAAAGCTAATTGTAACTTAACTCATGAGACTTTAAGTAAAACCACAAAAGAAATCAAATATAGGGTTGGCCAGCTTAATATTGATAAAAGACATTGGAGAATTGTTATCTTTCGTTTTATGGATCATGTGAATGTCACGTGTTCATGTGCTAAGTATGAAACATATGGGATATTATGCAAGCATAGCCTTTACGTGATGAAGAAAAGACATGTTGAAAACCTTCCTGATCACTATATTTTACCAAGGTGGACACTTAGTGTTAGGTATAAGGTGGGTAATGGCAACATTGGACTAGAAGAAATGAATTGTGAAAATGGAGTTAGTGCCTTAACTTTATGGTGTGTTCGTTCAAACTGCGATAAAGCAATTGAACAAGCAAGCGACTCACCTACAGAGATAGAAAAATTCAACAATTTCGTGATAAACTTTTTAGAAGATCAAAATATTCGGAAAAATCCTAAAGCATTAGAGAATGTTTCTCAAAGTCCTTACAAGGGAATTTCTCAAGTAGACATGACACCTCAGTTATCTGTATCTGTCCGTGATCCTATTGCTCCGACAAATACGAAAGGGCGTCCAAAAAATGCAACTAGAATTAAGTCTTCTTTAGAGAACGTGAAGAAAAAGAGAACTTGCTCTTACTGTCAAACACCAGGTCATTATGCCACTGGATGTCCTAAAAGAAAGGTAACTGTAATATTTATTGATTCTTCATGATTTTTTCACAGCATACTTATATTCATTATTATTAGGTGGACGAATCTGTAGCAGAAAAACAGCGATGAAAATGTGTAATCAGGTGGATGGGTTCTTTTTGTTGTCTACATGTGTTGCTCGTTGATGCTGTGAGGATGTGTGCTTTGTGCATATTGTGTTTGGTTTCTGCTTGGTATCAATTTACCTCATAAACCACTATTTTTTTTTTCCTTAAAGAGAGCTTACAACACATTTTTGGTTAATTTATGCAACTTTAAGATATATATACATATTAATCCGTCGAATGCTTTTAGAAACATGGAATATTAATGAATGAATGCACCTGAGATTTTGTTTAATGGTTTTTATCTCTTGATGTAAATATAGATTAAATTATTAGTTAGTGTGTATTATTGTTTATTATATGTTGGTCTTTTTTGACTTTGTAAATGGTTACAAAAGGTACGTTCAAAGTAACCATATGCCATTTGAATTAGATGTGTATTTATTTGTGACTTTAATCATATTTAAGGATTCAATTTGCAGGGATATGTAGCTACTTTCAGTAAAAAAATGTAAGCAGGTTACTTTGAAATTGGAAATTTTGAATATATATCAAAATTCGTTCAAGTAATAATGTTATAACATTTAACATAGAAAATATTATGGTCTTTGTTATCATAACTAAATACAATATTCTGAGTCTGATTTCTAAAAAAATATACAATATTCTAAGTTTATAATTTATACAATTCAAACACTCAAGGAAATTGACAAGATAATAAGCACCAATAAGAATTGTTTTATACAATTCCCCAAATGAAAAGAACTCACCTTAGAAAATGACCAACTAAAAAAACTGAATTTAGAAAAAAATTTGAAGTACAAAAAATCCAAGCTAACAAATAAGAATCTGCCAACTAAAAAACTAGAAGTAGCTAAAATTTGGGTTGCTGCGAGTTTCAACTCTGATCAATTGTTGCTTTCAGTTGTTTTTTCATGTCCCTCGTTCTTCAAGTTGGCCATTTGTCAAACATCCTAGATTCTTGCACGATCTTCCCTCAAGAAGCATCCTTGACTGTCATGGAAATTGGAAAACTTTTAAATAACATATACACACAACGAACATATTGAAATATCCATTGCATACTATAAACTTCATACTTTCGTAGCTTATTTCTTTTAAAAGATGGATAATTTCAACTACACCACTTTACTTAGATAATAAACTGCTACATTATGTATTTTTAGTGGCTTATTTCATTTAGACATTACATCAAACACCTACTATGCATTCCAATAAACAAGAACTATAAGATATATAATGTCAGTTACCTTCTGCTAGTGTACAAGCCATTCAATCTAATACAACTTTCACATAAATTAAAAAGAATTTTGACATGTTACTGTAACTTTTTGCAAACTATTCAAACCACTACTAAGTTAAACCACAATAACATGCTACCCACTGGAACATGAAAAACAAAAGTCAAAATCAAATGACAAAGAAATGGATTGGGGACCCACGTCTTGTCTTTCAACATTTTAAATCCTACAATCAGAACAGGGAAAGGAAGAAAGATATAATGTAAACGTTCAATTTCATGGGAAACTTACTAGGACGAAATAAGGGAAAAGGTTGTATAAAATGAGGATTGAGGAGCAATACGACGGCCATGGAAGAAGCTGAACTTGTAACCCATTATCGCAAACCCATATCGTTGTCAAGGACGAATAGTAAGATTTAGAATCGTGTGATAACTACTGCAGCCACAACAAAATCGATGGAAAAGAGCATAAGATTGAAAAATTGGGGCTTGAGAAAAAAACCAAGGAAATCAGACTGTGGATTTATAATTTAAAGAAAACGACGTAGTATATATGGAAGCCGACAATAAAGGAAAAAATAACATATAAAATTGTAAATGCTTAAAATAAGTGAATGCAATTGACTTTATTTTCATCAAATGCACGTAACCTTATTTTCGTCTAGAACGGCATCGTATTATATGGTTCCACACCTAAGGTTACATGTATTACAGCCTCACACTCACTTTTCCATATATATATATATATATATATATATATATATATATATATATATATATATATATATATATATATATATATATATATATATATATATATATATATATATATATATATATATATATATATATATATATATATATATATCATGATACTCGTCTTTAATACAATTACAACAAGGTTTCCAAAAAGATTTCTACGAATGAACGATTTGTTTTTATATTACAGTCGTTTGACCTTCAAACATTTTTTTATTTACAAAAGTAATCGTAAAATATGATGACAATATACAGAAAATATATTTTATTACAATCATAATGTTTATTTTTTTTTTCTATATAAACAATTGAGTAAGTCCAACGTATTATCCTTAATGTTTATAATGTTTATTTTTTTTTTTATATATAAACAATTGAGTAAGTCCAACGTATTATCCTTAATGTTTATAATATTATTATGTTATTTTATATACGTTAAACAATTTCTTTTATTTTGGTTAAATAAATATTTTGCTACCAATAATCCAAGAAAACATGATGCATAGCCTACATGAAAGTGATTACATAATTTATTATAATAATTTGATTTCAATAAAGTTTATAACTGATATCGTAGAAAATTGTTATCATTTTGCTACAAACTATAACACCATCAATTTTCAGAAACTATAAGCTATATAATTTGAATTAATTTTCAGAAACTATAACCTTATTAAAGTTCTACATAAGTTATGCAACCGATTTTCTTAGGTAATCTGCTTGTAAAACTTTAATTTGCCAAAATCGAATAATATAATAAATTAAATAGTACAATAATAACATAATATTTTTTTTAGCATCGGTGTTTTTTTTTTTTGGTAGTTCTAGAGTTTGAATATAGTAAAAGTATATTTTAAGTCATTTTTTTCTTTGACCTATATTTCCAGTTAAAATGTTTTATTTGACTTAGGTAAATTAAATATTCCAAAACAATTTATCAATAGGTAGATTAATTAAAATTGTTGATTATGATGTTATATTTTTTGGTTATCTCAATATAAGCTGAATATATTGATTTCTAATAAAAAGTTCTAAGAAGTCGATTTTAGATTTTCGATTGATATTGAAATTAAACGTGAGTACTAAATTACATGTAATTTTTATTAACGATTAGATGAAAGACTCATGTATTACATGAGTTTATTTAAAAGAAATATTAAATATGAAATTCTAAACATTTGAAGTTTAAATTTATAAAAAAAAAATGAGAAGAATATTGAATTATTAAAATTAAAGTGTTTTTTTTTCTCTTTTAAATTTAAACAAACAATTTAGATAAACAAATAAAAGAAATTAACGAGGCTTTAATCTAGTAATTTTAAAATTAGAAAAAAATCCATTAATGAAATTACTATGCATTTATTATTACATTTAAATATTATGTAAAAAAAAATTTTAAAAAAAGGAAAAACCATAAAATAACATGTGGAAAAAATGAAAAAAAAACATGTGTTATAATGCATTAGAAAATGATAATTGATAAAATCATTTTCATTTATTATAAAAGATTTTATATGTATAATATATACATACATATGATTACTAATTACTGTATAACATATACATCATGATGTTTTATGGATGACAAAGAAATGGCGACTTGGCATTGTATTCTTCGTCATTCACAAACACGCCGAACTTCAACGTACTTTGAAGGTATCTTGTGGTTGAAGGGAGCCTTATGATCTTGAAGATTTGGGATATAAAGGTATCTTGTGGTTGAAGGGAGCCTTATGATCTTGAAGATTTGGGATATAAAGGTATCTTGTGGTTGAAGGGAGCCTTATGAATTATGATACATGTTTTATATATTTATGTTTTTATATTAAATTTATATTTTATTATGCATTTTAATATTATTGTGTAATTTTTGATTGATTTAATTCGTAGGTTAAGAGTTTGTTTGGCAAACTCTGAATAATTCATATATGAATTATTCAGATGTCTGAATAATTCATCTTTGAATGTTGAATAATTGTGAAAAATGATAAAAATGACAAGTTTAACATTTTGAACTATTTTAATGAAATGTTTGTGGAATAATTATAAAAAATCAAAACACCATAGATTGATTTATTAACATTTTGAAAACAAGTCCCTCGATTAAAGAGAGTGAATTAAAAGCAATTATAAAGTATACATGAATTAATAAATCAACTAATGAACTTTTAGAAAGTTAGAACAAACCTCTAAATGCAATTCATTTCAATGTCATAGAATCAAACATTTTTTAAAAACCAACATTCTTATGATTTTAGATTAGAAAACTAGAAAAGTGAGGCAGAAGTCAAGAATTTCATATTTTGAAATAGCAATTTATTAGGTTTGTGTAAGATATCAACTTAAAATATTAAGAAAGTAATAAAACCTTCAACACACCATAGTGTTATTATCATTCAATATCATATAGTAACTTGTTATGGATAAAATTATCCAATATCATAATCACTTCCAAACACCATTTATAAGCCCACTCAATAGAAGTTATTGATTCTGATTATATGATGTCCTTTGGGAAGACAACATTGGTTTAGATTCTTGTGTTAATGAAAATTGTCAAAATACATAAAATGTAACATCATATTTCGAGAAATTTTTTATTTCAGAATTATGGACAATAAAGGATCAAGTAAAGTCATTGGGCTTCAAGGGAATAAAGTTTAGACCCTATTGGATGTTAATAATATTGGTTACGCAATCTAAGCCCTTGGTTTGTGTTAGAGTCAAAGGGTAAAACAAGAAAAGTGATGTTTCAGACTTCTTGCATGAAATATGGATTTTTGTTTAGGAGGTTTTTAGTCTAAGATGTCTAGAAATATTATGGGGCTCCTCAATACCTTTCCGTGGACATAAAGATCGTCAAAAACGGTGTTGGAACGAAGAAGTTATGACCTTTGAAGTTAGGAAGGTTTTGGGCTTAGTCTAGTATGTTGGGGGTACTGGGCATCCCTAGAACATTGGGCGTACATGGAGTACGTTGGGCGTACCTGGGAGTATGCTTGGCGTACTGGACTCGAATCACATACATTGGGTATACGTAGCCAGTCTTGGGCTTTGACTTTCATTGACTTCTGTTGACCGTTGACTTTTTGAACAAGTTAGACTTTGGGTCAAACTTGAGGATTTTGGACTATTGATTAAGATTTTATCCAGTTCTGGTGTTAGTGGATTCGCGGGTGTAATCAGTGCGGAAAAAAGGATCGTATCGCAGTGTTTCAAAGCTCTTCGATTTAGGTGAGTTTTCCTCATTCTACTTGTGGGTCGAAGGTACTTTTGTTTCCAAAAGGAAGAGCCCGGGATGATTGCAGAGCACACACACCACTCGACTCCACATTTTTTATTCAGTCTGATTATTATGATGTATTGATAAAACTCGATTACCTTGGTTTTATGACAACGATACGGTTTACTGTTTTATAAACTTAAAAAGGAAAATTTTAAGGTCTTATTTTTGGGACGTTACAAGTTGGTATCAGAGCCTTGGTTTGAGGGATTCAGGCATACTCTCGGGTGTGTCTAAACTTAAACTGAGGGTTTGGTAAAGTTTTTTTCAATAGAAATGTTTTCTTTAACATAAAGCAGTTTTCTAATACAAAAAGGGATGTGGTGCATGCAATCGACCGAGCTCAAGTAATTTTTTCGCGAAATACCCATACATGTTATCTAATATGATTTGATGTATGAATCTGTGAATCACATGCCAGTTAGGGCTAAGGATCTGCTCAATGTTGGTATGATAGAATGCTAGGAGAGATGTTTTGTATGCCTATTGTATGAGCTTGTAGACTTACATGCTAGTACTGATCAATCGGTGCTAGGATAGCCTGATTAGGTGATGCTTGGTTCAGAGTATTTGATGCTCGAATGCGGCTTGCTTTTTTCTTTCTAGGAGTTTTCTTTAGCTTCATCTAACTAGTAAGCGAATATGCTAAGTTACATATTATGGGAACTAAATAATTTTAGAAGATTAGGTTTTAACTCTATTGCAGAGCTCTTGTCTGAGTCCAATCATTGTAGTGTGATACCTTTCATTCGAAGAATTATCTGGTTTTTGTGATATGTAATTGTATTCGTGAGCTAGTTAGAGGAAGTTAGTGGGAGTTCCTTCTACAGTTGATGACGGACAGTAGTGTAGATTTTGCCTTAGGAAAACCTAGGGAGAGATTTAGTGCTGGGAGCCTTGTCTTGAGGAAATATTGTGTAGGTAAAGAGTGACTTGGAAGAATCAGAGCGATACTTGAGGAAAGTATGGATAGATGTGGAAGGTAGTATGGGCCCATACTACTGGAAGTAGAGGATCCGTACTCAAGTCAAGGAAAGCTGCGATGAACCTGAGAAGCTTGTGATTTTGTGATGACAATTTTGTCTTGATGTTCAGGATGTTGATGTCTGGAAGGGAAGCGAAGTCCTCCAAGTTAGGTGCAGACAACGAAGGACTTCGTGACTGGATTTCCGCTAAGGTTTCACATATCTTACGGGAGGAGTTGCTCGGTATCATTGGTCGGATCACTGACAGATTGATTGTCAAATTCGAGGAGCGGGTTGCAATCTCGTGTGCTGCAAGAGAAGCTGGTGAGGCTGCTAGTGAAGGAAATCTGGGTATGGAGGGACGGTTAGGAAAAAGAAGGTATATATATCTCGGGACGATTGGAAGAAGGTGGAGAGTTTGACACAGCTGATTTGGTTGTTGGCAGTCAGGAGATCCAGGAGGTGTGTAGCAAGTATGGGGGGACTCACGGGTTTGCTTGTCATAATTTTAGGTGTTTCAAGTGTGGGGAAAGAGGGCATGTGCATTGATATTGTAAGAAGGACTAGATATTCTTTCATTGTCATCGATCAGGTCATTTCAAGTCCAGCTGTCCTGTTTTGATGGCAGAGGGAGCTCAGGTACCAACACTCATCGTTCCTCAGGAGGTCAAGATTGAGCCGCAAGAAATCTCTAGTATGTATTTTGAGCCCCAGTTCTGTAATGATATTATTATGAAATGTTCTTGGCCTGTTTTGTATCGTCAGATCATAAACCTTTTAAATGATAGGTTGTTAGTGTTGGATATAGTGTCTAAGTCCATAACTATATTTGGTATGTACTTGACCCGACCCGGCATGGTCCATTTGGGTTGCACTTCACCCGAACAATTTATGGATAATCTTTGGAGAATAGTATAAGTTATGATTTATTAATATATTATAAGTTCTAATATATTAATATAAGATCATATTATTTAATTAGTATTGGTCTATAATTAATCTATGATTAATTTAGAGATCAAAAGTATTACTAATTAAATATGGACTCCTGTATTTATATAGTGTAGGCTAATGCTTATTTGGAATGGGCTAGGCTTACATGGAAAGTCCATGGATACTCCATGGAGCTTTAACCCATGGATCTCATGGAAATGAAGAGACATGGGTATTAGGGTTTACATGGATGTAACCCTAATCCACCACACTATATAAAGGAGGCTTTGGTTCTTGAAATCACACTAGTTGATGTGAGTAAAGCAAGAGGGCCGATTTCAAGATAGTTGTGACTATTCTCTCAAAGTTCCAAAGTTTGTGGTGATTTGTGATTCCATTTGAGGCATTCACACTATTGGTGCTAGGCTCTAAATCTCCAAGCAATCAACTACAACTACAAGGTAAGTAATTCTTCTAGCTTTATTTGATTCAAGTTCCCCATGCCATGCTAGATAGGATAAGAACCTTGGAAAAATAATTATTTGCATGTATCTTAGTCAAACATAGATCCAAGGTTTATTAGGGTTGCATGTACACTTAGGAAGTGTTAGAATGTTCAAAACCCATCAGTTAGCACCATTGCGTACATTTTGCATTTCATCAATTTAGAGTTTCACCAAATTTTGTTGCGGATATGTTATCTTTTGCTTCCTTCATGCTTATTATCAGTAATTATTTTGCTTTGGAATCTTGTTGGGTATGGGTAAGCATCATCTATGGTTTAGTTCTTTGTTTTTGCCTGGGTTATGTCGTCAAGAATTGTTATATACCATTTTTTCATGCCAAAAGTCATTAGTGGGTCGTATTTTGCTGAGCGGGATTTCGTTATTTGGGAGATTGTTCCGGTTCTTTGGTTGTTTCAATTCAAAGGTTTTGATTGAGAGATCTTTAGTCGAGTAAGCAGGATAAGTTCTCAGGTAAGTTGGAGTGCGGGCACGATAGCATTGTTCAGGCAGGATTGGCAGTCGTCTTCGGTAGGACCTTTGGAACCAATGACTATCGTTGCTAGGGAAGCAACGGTAGCAAGTAGATGTATATGGAAGCCGCATGAGTCCATTCTGGATTTCAAGAGTTAGGCGATCATCGATGTTGGCTACTAATGGAACGCTAGTAATTGTAAGCGCAGGTTATCATCGGTTCATTTTATATGAAGGTAAGATGGGTTGGGAATCCATCAAATTTTGTGGGACGGGAGAGCTTTGACGAATTTAAGTGGGGGAGAATCGTTCAGATTTCTGGGAACTACATCAGGTGTGTAACTAAGGTGAGTTGCGCATCCTAGTTGGGAGAGAAGACGACCCAAGTGGTCGTATGATTAAAGTTGCGTAAGTAGGGAATTCAAGAAACTTCTAATAGTTGGTTGGCGTCTTCTTTGTGTTGGATAGCACGCATGTGGATGGATCCAGGATGTGGGTTATGTTAGAACCTCGCTTCCTGTTCTTGTAAGATGAAGGCTTTGGGGTTCGAAGCATGACCCGAACACCTGATTGGAATTCAGTCATGTGTGGGTTCGATGCAGGATGATTGGGGTTGAGATGGTTTAGGTGAGGTAAGACCATGGATGGTAACCATGGCTGGCTAGAAGTGTTGTAAGACTACGATGGGATCATAACATTCACCAGTTTGAGGTATATTATCATTGATGTGGTCATGAGTATAAAGGAGGACCATTTCGTGCTTTGGGCAAGATGGACAAGATTTTCAGAGAGCATTTCTTTGTTTTAGGAGGAGAACCATTAGGGTTCGAGGCGGGGTTGGGCTTGTGTAGCTCTAGATGGGTGGGACCCATATAGGCGAGGCCTGTGTGATTATGGAAACGCAGGTGGGACCTGGTAGAGACCATTGTATCGAGATATTAGATCTTGGTTCGTAGAATTTATTATGTGGTCAGTGAGTTGCGCAAAGTGATGCTTAGGCTAGGGTAGCCTTGTCATTTGGACTCTTAGGAACCTGGTGGCTGGACTAGGTGCGAGACTGGTAGTCTCTACGATGGTTGGGGAATCTTTATATCGCGGTTTAGTGAAGGGTTGCCGTGAATCAGAAGATTTCAGGTGAAATGCAAGTATAGATCCTTGGATCTCGGGTTATGAGTTATGTACAGAGTCAACTTTTGGTTGAGACTTGCGTTGGGAATCGTTAGTGTATATGTGTGAAGTTTAATTTCAACAAGTTATGAATTAAGGAATCTGTATGCCAAGGACATCAGTTGAAGGGTTAAGGGTTAAAGGATGTTTTCAATTTTGATGGTAGATCAAACTCTTGTGATTGTGATTTGGTTTGGTTCCAACTGGGTGGGGGTCAAGCAAGTTTTGAGACTTCAGAGTTATAGCAAAAGCGCATCGGTTCAATAGTTAAGGAAGCAATGTCTTGTTCAGTGCTAGAAGGTTTATCTCCCAGATTGTCTCTCGTTGTTCATTATATTCATGGAATTGTTAACATCGGGATGAGCCTTTTCTTGAAGAAATATCTAATCTCTTTGGTCAAGTGAAAAGTTTCAAGCATCAACATTTGGTCTTGAATTTGTTTTCTAGTGGGATCCTCAGGTAATCAGAAGTTGAGTAGTCAGTTTAGGAGACAAGTGGAATGGAATTAGCAGTGGTTCGGTATGGACTGTCTGTCGGGGAGTGAGACCATTTCGATATTTCAGATTTCGGGTTAAGTAAAAGTGGTCATTCTGTAAGGGATTGTTTTAGGTTGAGAATGGATTCGTTCTTCATCGAGTTTGGAGAGCCCTGCTAAAGTTGGCTTCGGTTGCCTTTGGGAAGGCTATTGTATGCTTGGGGTTGTGGAAGTGTTGCTCAGGAAATTTTGCATGCCTGGAATGGTAAGGAAGGATTTCGAGGACAAAATCTAACTTAAGTTGGGGAGAGTTGTAATGTCCTATTCCGAATCATTTCCTAATGCAGGGTGATGAACGAATAAACATGTATCATCAGGCCTAGGGCCTTAGAGGAAGATAGATTTAGACCCATTTGTGTGGGTAATGTGATCTAGATGATCTGGGAGTTCGGTTGATGTTTTAAAGCCAAAGGGGTATTTCGGTAACGTGTCAGTTCGGGCTTTTTATGGAAATTTTATTTTTTCGGGAAGTTTTAAGGTAATTATGAGTTTATAAAAGTGTAGAGCTTCTCGTTATCTGTTCGTGGATATAAGGATCGTCGAAATCGGACTTATAACAAAGAAGTTATGGCCTTCTAAAGTTTGGTGATTTTAGGGTTTTAGTCGAGTACGCGGGGCGTACACATGTGTCTACGCTTAGCGTACTAGTGCAGGAGTGGATCGTACATTTGGACCTCGTATGCGGGATCTACGCATTTGTACGCGAGGCGTATGAGGGGTTTAGTGAAACCCTAGTTTTAGGGTGTCCTACCCTATATAAGTTCCTTAGGTCGCTAGGGCTAACCTCTTTACCAGTCTCCATATCTTCTAAACCCTAAGTTTCGACCCTTAGCCATCATTTTTGTGTCTTTGAGCTCTTGAGAAGAAGTTGGTGCTTATTTGCTCATTTTTAAGGGATAGAAGAAGGTTGAAGGTGCATTGCTTAGTGTGAAGCTTAGAGATCCATAATCATCACTCCTTTTTCAAGTCTTTTGAGGTATAAAGTTCATACCTTGTCTACTCTTTGCTTAGATCTCTTCATGTTATGGTTTTATGATTCTTTGTCCCTTTTTGGTTGGTCTTGATAGGTTAAGGATGTTTTAGAAGCTAAAATTTGTAAATCTGGGCATTTGGAGGGTTCCTTATGCTTAAAGGTGCAAACTTTATGGTGTTTATGGTCTCATGCATGCATTAAGTCATTTATTAAGCTCTTTTGATCTTTAAGAGCCTCATTAAGCCATGCATGCATGTAAAGTTGGCAAGTTTATGTGATAAACCATCTTAAGGAAGTCATATATGAGTTTAGATGGAGGTCTTAATTGATTAAGAGCTGAAAAAATGGAAGTTGGCCCATATAGGGGAGTACGATGGGCGTACAAGTAGGTACGCTTAACGTGCTAACCCTAAAGCGAGTACGCTACGCGTATATGCTGAGTATGCTCCGCGTACTCAGTAGGTTGGGATTCGGATGCTTGGGCTTCGGTTTGGGCCATTTTTGGACTTAGATGGTTAGGGTCTTGTTGGGTCATTATGTTTTTGGGCTAATGCTTTTTTTGGGTTTGCTTGGAAAAGGCCCATGAAAGAGATTTGGGCCCAATTTGGACAATTGGGCCATAATTGGGCTTGGAATGATTATTTTGGAATTTTGGGCTTTTGGAAAATTTGGTTTAGGAGTGGGCCTTAGGCCAAGCATAGGGAAGGGTAAAAAGGTCTTTTACCCTAGTTTAGACTCTTTGTGTGAGTTGGGATCAAATTATTGATTGGATGATTATTTTATGATTGATAGCATGGGGATTTTAGTGGGCCAGCAGCCAGAGATTTTTTCTGTGATATTCGAGAGTGGGAGGTGAGTTTCCTCACTGGGTTTAGCGGGTCAAAGGCACCAATGCTAGCCCATGATTTTGTTATGATGCTAGATGTCTACGTGACTCTTGCATGTGTTATGTACTATTATGCGTACCGGGCGGGGCCCGATGACCAGTCTGTATGTTATGTATCTTTGTGATTATTGCATGTGTTATGTACGTATATGTTTATATGTCTTATATGTTTATTGGGAGGGGCGTGATGACTAACAAATATGTATACCAAGCGGGGCTCGATACAGGGCGGGGTCAAATGATTGACATATCTTTATACTGAGCGGGTCTTGATGCCGGGTGGGGCCCATTATGTGTTTATTTATGTATCTGTGGTATGTGGTATTTTGGGAACTCACTAAGCTTTACGCTTACGGTTTTCAGTTTATGTTTCAGGTACTTTTGTTTCTAAAGGGAAGAGCATCGGATGATTGTATAGCACACACACCACTCGACTCCGCATTTGTGATTCACTTTGATTATTATGATGTATTGATAAAACTCGATTACCTTGATTTTATGACAACGATATGGTTTACTATTTTATAAACTTAAAAATGAAAATTTTAGGATCTTATTTTGGGGACATTACATATTTACTTTGAACTATAAGTTTGTAACTTATAGTTCAGTACAAACTTTAACATCGGTATGATCAACCACATCATACCTCGATGATGTACATATTTACTTTGAGCTATAAGTTTGTAACTTATAGTCCAATACAAACTTTAACATCAGTATGATCTGCCACATCATACCTCGATGATATACATATTTACTTCGAACTATAAGTTTGTAACTTAGAGTTCGCTACAAACTTTGGAATAAGGGAGTCAATATCATGATTGCGTGTCAATTATGAAGGTAAAACATAACTCCCTAACTGGTATCAGACTTACCATCAACATATGTCTAATCAACATATGTCTAATCAACATATGTTCAACCTAAATTATAAGTTCATAACTTATCACTTAGGAGGTGATACCACAAGGATAGAGTCTAAGTCCTCATAATAAAAAAATTACTTCAAATCTAATGACTAAATGATATGCGGAAATTGAAGCAGATTAAGGAAAATCAAGGAAAGAGAAGACATGTGCTTTAAGTATAATCTTTGAGTAGTCACATAGCTTAGCCAACACAGGCATACAAATATCCACATAACATTACAAAAATAAGAGTGAAAATAAGAAGAAAAAATGCATGAACATAAACATGTTAGACACTACTAGAAGCACCATCAGGATTCGAAGTGGGATCCAAAGTGCCCAAATTCTCCTTCAAAAGACGAATGTCCACCGCATCTCCTTTTAAAAGGTCGATCAAGGAACACTTATGGGTTACCATGCTTGCAAACCGGTCTGGCACCTGATGTTGCGCATCATGATATGAATAAATGACATTCTTCCCTTCCAAAGAATCAGTATATTTTTCCTTATCTCCACACATGCCAGATAAAGATCGAGATGAATAGCAGTTGTCTGCATTGCATCGTTGACATCCCTAAATTCCGCAGAGTTATATAAATCACGAACGAAGGAGGGAATTCCCTCCTGCACCAACCATCGAAGCTCGGAGGCTCTGATTTCGGTTGTCGAGGTCAAACGAGATTCATTTTGAAGAAAGGAGGTTTGGTTCTGATTCAATTGAAGAATCTGAGCATCCCTATAAGCAAGAAGCCCCTTCTGGATAACAAGTTCTTCCTATAGCGTCTAAATATGCACATATTTGTCAGAGCAGGAGATCTCCAACTAAGATAGTTTCTTAGTAAATCAAAGCTTTAGGGACTCGAACTGGTGAGTCTTCTCCTCCAACTCCTTGGCGAGCACCGAACGACGACCAATGACATCATCTGCTTTGATCTAAAGATCCCCATTCAAGTTCTTCAACTCATTTTAGCAGCGAATACTTTCATTCAGGTCGCTTACAAGAAGAACATTCCTTTAAGAAAGCCCCCTCACCCTTTCTCAGAGTTCTTTTGCTTCATGTTCGATTCGTTCATGAATCTAGCCAAGATCTTTTAACTTTCGAAGAAACTAATCAAACTTAACATGACGTTGGGCAAGAAGCTCCGTTCGGACCTTGGTACGAGCAGATACCTCATAAAGGAGATACATATCCTTCATTAGATGAGAACGGACTTTATCAAGGGTATCTTCATCAGAAGCACTCGCCAACTTAGGACTTATAGGAACGACAGTGGAAATGAAAGGACGTTGAAACTGAGGAAGTGAAGCGGCAAGACTGACCAAGGTAGGAATCGAAGCTTCCCCACCAGAAGATGGGATCATTGTAATTAACAAACAGAGAAGAAAAAGGAATAGGATCTGATAAGTCAACCTACAAGTGATGGGTTTTGAGCAACACAACAATCCTATGGTGCACATGCAAAACCCTAAAGCTTTGGATCTAGGTTTCTCTATTGTACATGCAAAATTATCCAAAGCTTATAAACCTTAATTCTAGCATATCAAAATCGAAATCAATAACTAAATAAATTTAGATGATTACCTTTAGATTATTGCAAGAATCTTCAAGCTTTCAGAGCCTAGTATCACAAATGTAATAACTCTAATCGATCATAAAAACCAAGGCAAAAAGAATGATCTTGAAGAGAGAGGATGGTGGCTCAAAATCGGCTCTAAGGACTCTAGGGTTCTTCTGGTAGCCGATTTTGGATGCCCTAGGGGTCCTTCAATAGCTGACCTGGTAGGGTTTCAATCAAAACCCTAATTGGATATCTTAGGCCCTAAGCAGCCCCAAGAACCTTCTAGAATAAGGCCCTTGGACGCTTTCAAGGTGGGCTTCCACCCTAATTTCGTCCACCCCTATAATCCATAAGATCCACAACCCAAATTCAATTATCTTATAATTGCAATTCCAGTCCCCTAAGTTCAATTAATATCTTTTGATCACAAAATTAATTTCTTAATTAATTCTTGACTAATATTAATTAAGTAATATGATTTCTCATTTAATATATTATTCTTATAATATATTAAAAAACAATAATAACCTATTTCTCCATAAATCATCCAGTCAAGTTGCTTTGGTGAAGGCAACCCAAAAGGACCATGCTACAACCGAGTCAAGTACATACCAAATATAGTTATGGACTTAGACACTAATCCAACAGTCTCCCACTTGGATAAGTGTAATAACTATAAATGCAAGTATGACTTTAGGATCTAATTAGCAATCGTAGCTCTCAAAAGCCGTTGTCAAACTCTGACTCATCCTTTAGATAAGGGATTATATAGTCCCCAGTTCTCAAGATATCGTGTAGACAAATACATGGAATGTAGTCATACTTATTGTCCAACAGTTTGTTTCTTGATCTCTGATTTGTCTGACATAGAACTTAATTGAACACATCAACTTAGTCCTGACCGGGCCCGGCACATAAGTCAAACCAAATTATCGAGGGGCCCAGATATCGCTTTTACCCTCTTAGGATAAAAGGAACAGATAAACTTCGACTTATATGCATTTACTATTCACTTATCAAATCATAGACACCAATGCGTTTTATAACATCAAGTTACTGATGCGTTAACGCATTATCAATGCATAACCAACTTGCAAACAATAAATCATATATCTAGGTTTAAAGACTATATGATATTATCGTCTCACAATCACTCGTGATTAATTCCATGAAGTGATTCAAGTGAGCACGAGTTTATTCCAATACTCAAATCTTATTTCATAAGCACTCATGAACATTGCAGAAAACTTTTGCTATGTCTGATACACTTTAGACAATCGACAAGCAAATTCATGACAGTCTTCTTTCATACCTACTTCCAAAGTATGAGCGATTGAGGAAAGTTCGAATAATCTTATCATTCAAGAAGCCAAAACATGCAAAGTGAAACAATAGGTAAATAATTAACATAAGACAGTAACTTTACTTATAACTAATACTCCTTTATTTAATCATCAAATATTAATTACAATTTATCTATTACATGTTTCAAAACTATCTAATCACTAAAACTTATATCTTCCTTCAGCCCAATGCTCCTAGCATGTTGCAAGTGCTTAACCCTACTCAATCCCTTCATAAGGGGATCTGCTGGGTTATCCTCTGACGATACCCTCTTCACTAGGAGGAGTCCCTCTTCTACCCGATGTCTAATAAAGTGATATTTCATGTCGATATGTCGAGATCTGCCAAGATCTCTTGGTTCCTTGGTCCAGGCAACCGCTCCTTCATTATCACAGAAAATCTCCATAGGCTCCTTTATGGCTGGCACAACTCCAATGTCTCTGCTGAAGTTCTTCAACCATATCGCCTCCTTCGACGCTTCCCTTGCCGTTATGTACTCTGATTCGCACGTTGAATCAGCTACGGTCTCTTGCTTGGAACTTTTCCAAGTCACTACTCCCCCATTCAGGGTAAAGACCTAGACCGACTGAGAGTGGTAGTTGTCCCGTTCGGTATGAAAACTGACGTCACTATACCCTCGCACCCTTAAGTCATCACTCCCACCGAGGACAAGAAACCATTCCTTTGTCCTCTGAAGGTACTTAAGAATATTCTTGACTGCGGTCCAATGTGCTCTGCCAGGGTTCCCTTGATATCTGCTGGCCATGATCAAAGAGAAGGCCAACTACGGAAGCGTAATGTACTCGGCTCGTCTCTGCTATCTCAACTTTGGTACTCGGGCTTTGAGTCTTACTCAACCTGGCGTTGCTTTGTATCGGTAACTCCCCTTTCTTGGAATTCTCCATACTAAAACGTTATAGTACCTTTTCCAAGTAAGTATTCTGACTAAGTCTTATTAGTCTTTTACTCCTGTTTCTCACTATCCGTATTCCCAGAATATAGGCAGCCTCTCCGAGGTCCTTCATAGCGAAGCACTTCCCAAGCCAGGTGTAACATCCATAAATTCTACGCCAAATTTAAACTTTTTCAATCATAAATAAAAATCAAATAGCATTGTTTACAAAAATGTTTTCAAATCATTATCCATCAGAGTGTCCCAAAATCATAACATAAGGATGAGGAGCGGTACGATCACGCCTTCGCCTTGCCATGATCTCCTGAAGTACCTGAAACAATAAACTGAAAACTGTAAGCCCGAGGGCTTAGTGAGCTACCCCCACAATACCAATACCACACTAATAATACCATATTAGTAATAATCAATCAATCAAAATGCATACTGGGCCATCGACCTGACTGGACCGCCCTACAAGGCCTACAGTCTATCTGAATCTATCCCGAGCCTTCGGCATGACTGGTTCGCCACGTGGGCCTACAGTCTCCCCAGACCGCTCAAAGGGTATGTTGGCCTTCAGCACAAAGCAGGACCGCCTCAACCCAACCAATCAAGCAAATAACCATGTGCGCATAACTATCATATACTGGCATATACAAATGCCAAACATGTCTATCTCACTGATCATCAGTCATAGAATTCTCTAGTAACTAGAGCACCAACTAGCAGGTCACTAACATACAAATCCCTACGGATCATAAGAGCATAACATACTGTCTACCCTGATTCCGATCTAACAGATCATAACCACATGTAGCATACCATAACAATAACAACTAAAGGGCCGGCCTTGGTACTATAGACCCTATCGATATAGTGAGGATAACTCACCTCGTAGATGTCAACTCGGAAGGTAAACTCCAACTCTCGGATCACTTGACATAGGCTCCACCACCTATTATCATAGTACAATATACTCATAAGTCCTTAACCTTATGAGGTACTCCATAACCCAATAGTCAACCCCTGATCAAATTCAAAGTCCTCAGTCAAGGTCAACAGTCCATGTTGACCTCGACTCGCCGAGTACCCTCGACTACTCGCCGAGTTCCTTGAAGCACATTCCAACTCGCCGAGTCATCGGGGTAACTTGTCGAGTTCCTTCGATTCTCGATCAAACTTTAAGGCCACCCGTCGAGTTTCCTCCTTGCAACTCGACGGATACACCCGCATACATATCCTGGAGAAAACCCATCCGACTCGCCGAGTTGTTCTTCAACTCGTCGAGTCTATGGCAATCATCATCGGACTCGCCGAGCTGTTCCTCCAACTCGTTGAGTTCACAACCATGTTCATGTGACTCGCCGATTCCATTCAGTCCTTTTTCCCTACAGACCTATTTTGAGCCATGTAGCGGCTCCAAATTACAAATCCAAGCTTCTAGGGCATGATTTTCACGTAAAGTTGCAAACTTCACGTGCATGACCTATTTTGAGCCATCAACCCCGAAATCGCTACTCCGGCTGAAATCACCGCTTTTGAAACTCATGAGCGAGATGCAACGAAGGTACATTGCATCATGATTGCCACCATGAACTCCGAATTCCAAAAGTCCTACGAGGACATGTACCCGTACGAAATGCATCAAGACTTATTGGAGAGATACCACCAAAACGCGAGACAAGAGCGTTATGAGATTTTCACCAACATGATTTCCGCTAAGATGGGTCATGGAGAATCTCTTACCGTGCACCTGCAAAAGATGCAAAGGTATGTCGACCGCCTTCGCAAGTTAAATGTTGACTTTGGGGAAGACTTGGTGATCGATATGGTGCTTCACTCTTTGCCTCCGATGTACAACCAATTTAGGATGACCTGCTACATGAACAAAGAAGAGGTCACCCTAAGCAAACTCCAAGGTCTCTTGAGGGTTGCTGAGAGCAACTTCAAAGACAAGTCTGTTGCACCAACTCCCAATCCGCTTGCTGCTCCTGTCTTGGCTATTGGTCAAGGAAAGGGAAAGAAGAGGAAAGCTTCATCGAAGAACTATCGCAAGGTTAAAGCCCGAGATGGTGCCCCTTCTAGTGGGACCAAAGTTGATCCCGCTAAGCCCTGCCCTAACCCAAAGGAGGCAGAGTGCCACCACTGCCATAAGATAGGACATTGGAAGAGAAGCTGCCCAAAGTACCTACAAGCCATCAAGGAATGAAAGATCAAGCCATCTTTCGCAGGTATATACACAATTAAATCTAACGATTCTAATCATGCTATTTCTTGGGTTCTTGATACCGGTTGTGGTTACCACATTTGTTCTAATGTCCAGGGACTAAGAAGAAGTAGGGATGTGGAGCAAGGAAGAATCAATCTAATCATGGGGAACAGAAGATCGTCGCCTGTGACCAAGATTGGAGTGTATTCTTTAGTGCTTAGGAATAATTTGTGTTTAGATTTGAACAATTGTTGCTATTCGCCAGAAATGGCTAGAAACATCATTTCATTTCATGGTTTATATAGACAAGGTTTTAGATTTTATTTTAATAATGAGAATGGTTCTATTTTAGCTTATCTGAATGGTGTCTTTTACTTTGAAGCTATACCATGTAATGGAATTTATGAAATTGTTATGATTGTTGATAACTTAGGAAATGATGTTTTGAACATAGATTCTTCCACTAGTATGGATAAAGCATCCTTGTGGCATTGTCGTCTTGGACATGTCAACAAGAAACGCATAGCCCAACTCCAAAAGGATGGAGTGTTGGAGTCATTCGACCTTAGGGAAGATGACACGTGCGAGTCTTGTTTACTTGGAAAGATGACTAAGTCACCCTTTGTAACGCTCGCAGATCCGGGCTAGTCAATTTAGAGGCAATAGAGGTCGAAAACAACTTTTCGACAAAAAGATTATTTAGAGTAAATAATCTTAACCAAGTTGTAGAATATGTCACAAGGTTTCCGTACATATAAAGAACGCCGAAATCCGAGTTATAACGAAGAAGTTATGACCCGTCGAAGTTTCGCGTCGGAACCGGCACGGCACCGGGAAGCATAAATAGTAAATTTATGATAGAGCGAGATTTAGCCTTAGCGCTCTAAACGAAAGTCGTAGAATATGTTAAACTAAGAACATCGATAAAAAGAACACCCAAATCTGACTTCGTATGAAGAAGTTATGATTTTTCGAAGTTTCGGATTAGCGGTGTACAACCCGAAATTCGAATTTTAGATCGATTGATTTTTAGCCGACACAACCTAAACGAGAATCGAAGATCTCGTTATTAGTAGCGTAACGATAAAAAGACAGACGAAAATGGACATCGGATAAAGAAGTTATGAGATTTTAATGGACCAATCCTGTCCCGGCCTGTTAAAAATATAACTTTAAAAATAAAGTCAAAATTAGCCGACGGAGTCTAAACGAAAGTTGTAGAGTACGTCTCCACCTACGCGTGGATATAAAGAATGTCAAAAACGGAGTTCGTATGAACGAGTTACAAATTATAATAGCATATTTACGTATTAAAATAAAGTATAAATCATGTATACGTACACATATATATACATATGATATATCATTAGAAAGGTATCGACGATGCGGTCATTATAAGACTAATGTTGAGTTCTTTCGACGTTAGTTTACTACAAATATCATTAAATCCATTTAAAATAGTATTATAGAGGGGTATTTAGTTGTTTATATAACTAAAAGGTCATTAAGTAATTATGGAGGGTAGTTTTTGAAAATTCAATTAGTATAAATAAGAGCCTTGGGCTCTCATATTTCTTGCACCATTCTCTTGATTCAAGAGTCTTTCTCTCCTTATCCCCCGAGCATTTCGGTCCCTCGTGATTCGACTTCTCTTTCTGTAGTTTTAGTATAGTAAGGTGAGCGTTGAAGCGCTGCACGAATCTTTCTTAGAAAGATTCAGCGACGAAGTTCTGCCCCTACAGAGCCCGACTCCTAGCTAAAATCCCCTTGTAAGTAAGTTATGCTTACCATATTTTAAATATAGTTTATATTTAAAATTAGTATTGTTATTATAAATTTATAATAAATATTTGAGCTATTATTATGACTTATATAAGTGTCGTTATAATATCTTTTTAACTACTCGCGGTACGGGGAATCTGGTTTAAAGGGCCGCATAGGGTTGTTGGATTTCAGAAGTGCTATATGCCAAAATGGTCCTGCCCTCCGGTGTTTTATGTCTGGCCCCTGTCTGTACATAGTGGTTGGAAAGTATTGTTTAAACGCTTATATAATAATAATAATAAGACTAATAATTAGTCACGGTAAATATTAGACTAAAATCTAGTGGTAATAATACTAGGTTTCGTCGAAGGAAATTATTTTAAAGTAAACGAAGCGCTGTCCGAGTACCGAGTCACCACCTTCTCAAGTGAGTGCATAGTTACTTTCATCTTACACATAGATATGAAGTATTTTATATAAACTACGTGCTATATGTGCACATTATCTGAATACTTGCTGTCTATGTTGGTTGAACGTTTTATACATGTTTTAAAGGACTTAAACTGTATATGTATTTTATATATACGAAAATGTTGGGTATGAGATGGGTAGATGAATGATGAGAGATAGAAGATGACGTGAGTATACATTGGCAGCTACAGACTTAGTGCCTATGGGACAAACACCGGTAGCTATGGACTTAGTACCTTTTAGACGTTGGTAGCTATGGATTTAGTACCTGTAGGAATTGGTAGCTATGGACTTAGTACCTGTTGAACATTGGTAGCTATGGACTTAGTACCTATTAGATAAAGACTGGTAGCTATGGATTTAGTACCCGATGAATAGACTATAGCAGCTATGGAATTAGTGCTTTATGAACGAACATTGGCAGCTATGGATTTAGTGCCAGTCCCATAACCCTGGAAGTAAGGGACTTCGGAATAAACGAATGCAGGATAGATGACTCTTAAGTTAAATCCTTAAAGAGTAAAGAAGATAATGGGGATGGGTAATTGGGTTGATTGTTTGATTGAACATAATAATTATATTATTGTGGGTTGAAAACCCTATGTACTCACCAGGTTTCCCAACCTGACCCACTCAGTTTATGTATATCACAGGTGACGAAGTGAAGTGACATTACACTGAGAGATTTAAAAGAGATGTAGATCACTAGTGTAAATCATTGTAAGTTCTGTTTATGCTTATGTTTCGGTATTAACGATGACATCCCAAACATTTTAAAATGAAATAAATACGTTTCTTCGAAAATGTTTTAATAACGTATTTACCATGTTTTTCTGGGAACAAATTCCGCAACCTTTTTATAAAATGAAGTACTCTGATTTTTATAAAGCATAAACAAAATCGGTCTTTTCTGGCCGTGATTTTGGGGATGTCACACCCTTCACGAGTACATGTGAAAGGGGTGAGGGTCTATTGGACCTAATACATACCGATGTATGTGGACCGTTTAGATCAACCACGAAGGATGGGAACCGCTTCTACGTGACTTTCACCGATGATTATATTAGATATGGGTATATCTATTTAATCAAGCAAAAGTCAGAAACCTTTGAAAAGTTCAAAGAGTTTAAGAATGAAGTGGAGAATCAATTAGGCAGGAAAATCAAGATGCTTCGATCCGATCGAGGAGGAGAGTACCTAAGTCTTGAATTCCACGATTATCTCAAGGAGTGTGGAATAGTTTTGCAATTGACGCCTCCTAGGACACCACAGTTGAATGGTGTGGCAGAAAGGCGTAATCGAACCTTATTGGATATGGTTCGCTCTATGATGAGTCGTGCTTCACTACCTATCTCTTTCTAGGGGTATGCCTTAGAGACTGCCGCCCATATCCTTAACCGAGTCCCTACCAAGAAGGTTGCCAAAACACCTCACGAGATGTGGACAGGGAAAGCTCCCTCGTTGGCACATATCAAGGTTTGGGGTTGCGAGGCTTTCGTAAGACGAGGTACTCACGACAAGCTCGAACCTCGAAGTGAGCGATGTATTTTCATCGGCTACCCGCAGACATCCTTTGGATATCTCTTCTATAGACCGAAGGACAATGTTGTCTTCGTTGCGAGGAGAGGAGTTTTCCGAGAGCAAGAACTCATAAGCCAAGGAGACAGTGGGAGGCAGATCGAACTTGAAGAGATTCAAGAGTCGGTAGATGAAGGAACCTCGACCGCTGGCATTCAACTCGAGGAGGAAACTCCAGTTGAACCAATTGACAAGTCCTTACCTCTTAGACGTTCCGATAGAGTTAGAGTTCATCCCTAGTTTTATGGTTTTCATATTACTACCAAAGGGGACACGTATATTAGTGATGGTACACTAATAAATCTCGATGAACCTAATAACTATAAGGAAGCCATGGCAGGCCCGGAGTCTGCGAAATGGAAAGAGGCAATGGATAGAGAGATCCAATCCATGTATGACAACCAAGTTTGGAATTTGGTTGATTATGTGCCCGGACGTAAAACCGTTGGGTGCAAATGGATCTTCAAGAAGAAGACCGACGTGGATGGAAAAGTACACACATATAAAGCGCGATTGGTTGCGAAGGGCTTTACTCAAACTCCCGGAGTTGACTATGATGAGATCTTCTCACCAGTTGCGAAGATAAAATCTATTAGAGTGATGCTAGCAATTGCCGCATTTCATGATTATGAGATTTGGCAAATGGATGTCAAGACCGCTTTCCTTAACGGGAAGTTGGCTGAGGATGTTTACATGGCTCAACCATAGGGGTTTGTGGATCCGAAGCATCCAAATAGAGTGTGTAAGCTTGAGAAGTCCATTTATAGACTTAAGCAAGCATCTCGCAGATGGAATCTTTGCTTCGATGAGAAAGTCAAAGAGTTTGGATTTGTACGAAGCGAAGACGAATCATGTGTATATGTCAAAGCCAGTGGGAGTATAGTAAGCTTCCTCGTTCTATATGTCGATGACATATTACTCATAGGAAACGACATCCCGACTCTGCAGGAGGTTAAGTCCTGGCTCGGGAAGTGCTTCGCTATGAAGGACCTCGGAGAGGCTTTTTACATTTTGGGAATAAGGATAGTAAGAGAAAGAAGTAAGAGACTAATTGGACTTAGTCAGAATACTTACTTAGAGAAGGTACTGAAACGTTTTAGTATGGAAAACTCAAAGAAGGGAGAATTACCGATACAAAGTAATGCCAAGTTGAGTAAGACTCAAAGTCCGAGTACCGAAGCTGAGATAGCAGAAATGAGCCGAGTACCATACGCTTCCGCAGTTGGCTCAATCATGTACGCTATGACTTGTACTCGCCCTGATGTAGCCTTCGCTTTGAGCATGGTTAGCAGATATCAAGGGAATCCTGGCAGAGCATATTGGATTGCGGTGAAGAATATTCTTAAGTACCTTCGGAGGACGAATGAATGGTTCTTAGTCCTCGGAGGGAGTGATGACTTGAAGGTGCGAGGGTATAGTGACGCCAGTTTTCAGACCGACAGGGACAACTACCGTTCGCAGTCGGGCTGGGTCTTTACCCTAAATGGAGGAGCAGTGACATGGAAGAGTTCCAAACAGGAAACGGTAGCTGATTCAACGTGCGAATCAGAGTACATTGCAGCGAGCGAAGCGTCGAAGGAGGCAATATGGCTAAAGAACTTCATCGGTGATCTTGGAGTTGTACCTGCCATAAAGGAGCCCATGGATATTTTCTATGATAACGAAGGAGCGGTTGCCTTAACCAAGGAACCGAGGGACCATGGTAGATCAAGACATATCGACAGAAAATATCACTTCATTAGACATCGTGTAGAAGAAGGACAACTCGTAGTGAAGATGATATCATCAGAAGATAACCTAGCAGATCCGCTTACGAAGGGACTGAGTAGGGTTAAGCACTTGCAGCATGCTAGGAGTATTGGGCTGAAGGATGATATTAGCATAGATTAGATAGTATTAGAAATGTGTAATAGATAAATGTAATTAACATTTGATGATTAAATAAAGGAGTTTTATTTATGAGTAATGTTACTATCTTATGTTAATTGTTTAGCTATTGTTTCACTTTGCATGTTTTGACTTCCAAAATAATTGAGTTTATTAGGAATAATCGAATTGTTCAAATTGTCCACAATCGTTCATATGTTGGAAGTAGATATGAATGAAGATTGTCATGAATTGGTGTGTAGATTGTCTAAATGGTTTTAGACATAGCAAAGGGTTGCTGCAACGTTCATGAGTGCTTATGAACTAGTTTTGAGCATTGGAACAAACCCGCGCTTGCTGGAATCACCTTATGGAATATGATATAAAAGGGTGATCGCAAGACGATAATATCATATAGTCTTAAAACCTAGATATATGGTTTGTTATTTGTTAATTGATTGTACATTGATAATGCGAAAACGCATCAGTAACTCGGTGTTATAAAACGCATTGTTGTGTATAGTTGGTTAATGAATAAGTAAATGCATATAAGTCGAAGTTTATCTGTGACTTTTATCTAAGAAGGTAAAAGCGATATCCCGGCCGCTCGATGATTTGATTTGACTTATGTGCCGGGCCCGGTCAGAACTGAATTGATGTGTTCGATTAAGTTCTATGTCGAATAAATCAGAGATCAAGAAACCTAAATGTTTGACTAACCGTTCCATAGGATTGTCAGCATGATATCTAACAGAGGACTGTACGATCCCTTATCTAAAGGACAAGATTGATTAGATCAGAGTTTGACAGCGTCTTTGAGAGCTACGATTGCAAACCGAATTGTACTTGTGCATATAGTTACTAGACTTATCCAAGTGGGAGACTGTTGGAATAGTGTCTAAGGCTGCAACTATATTAGGCAAGTATTTGACCTGGTTGTGCATGGTCCTTTTGGGTTGCCTTCACCATAGCAACTTGATAGGATGATTTATTATGAGAGAGTAAATATTATTAATATATTATGAGAATAATATAAAGAATAATATATTGTTATTTGATTAATATAAGTCATAGAATTAATTGGAATTAATTTGGTGACTTAAAGAGATTAATTAAATAAGAGGGTATAAACTGTCAATTGTTTGATAGTTAAGCTTTAGACTGTAAATCCATATAGATATACAAGGGACGGATTCTAGAAGCTAGGATAGCTTCAAAATCGTCCAAGGGGTTATCTATGGAATGGATTTGGATAGCCTTAAGAGAAGATTATCCAATTAGGGTTTAGGTTGTAACCCTTAAGGAGTCTACAAGTATAAATAGACCCTATGGCTAAGGGAAATCGGAACCTCACCTAAAGTAAGAGAACCCTGGCCGATTTCCTCCCCTCTCCTCTCTCCTAAATCATCTTTCTTGCTATTGGTGTTTGTAAGCCATTAGAGGAGTGGCAATTGTGACTCTAGAAGCTCCAAGACAACAAGATCAACAAGGAATTCAAAGGTATGGTTCTAGATCTGTTTCAATGTTGTTATTTAACCTAATTAGTCATTAGAAGTCTTGGATTCAAAGCATGTTTAATTAGAAAGCCTAGATCCAAGCATTAGGGTTTTGCATGCGCACATAGGAAAGTTCTTATGGCTAAAACCCATCAGGTTCATCCAAATTTATTAGTGTACTGTCACTAATAAACATATCACCCTCACTTGTTATATGAAAACCATATAACACAGGCGGAACACTAATTCTACTGGAACGTCTAAGAGGTAATGACTCGTCAATCGGTTCAATAGGAGTTTCCTCCTCAGGCTGAGCGCCAATGTTTGAGGTTCCTTGATCGTTCGATTCTTGACGCTCTTCATGATCGATTTGCCTCCCACAATCCCCTTGGCTTATGAGTTCTCGCTCTCTGAAAACCCCTCTCCTCGCAACGAAGACAACATTTTCACTCGTTCTATAGAAGAGATATCCAAATGACTTCTGTGGGTAGCCGACGAAAATACACCGCTTACTACGAGGTTCGAGCTTGTCGTGAGTCTCTCGTCTTACGAAATCCTCGTAACCGCAAACCTTGATATGTGCCAACGAGGGAGCTTTCTCTCTCCATATCTCGTGAGATGTTTTGACAACCTTCTTTGTAGGGACTACATTAAGGATATGGGAGGCAGTCTCTAAGGCATACCCCCAGAATGAGATATGTAATGAAGCCCGACTCATCATGGAACGAACAATGTCTAGCAAGGTTCAATTACACCTCTCAGCTACACCGTTAAACTGCGGTGTCCTAGGTGGCATCAATTGCAAAATGATTCCACATTCCTTGAGGTAGTCATGGAATTCAAGACTAAGGTACTCTCCACCTCGATCGAATCAAAGCATCTTGATTTTCCTGCCCAACTGATTCTCCACTTCTTGCTTACACTCTTTGAGCTTTTCAAAGGTTTTTGACTTGTGCTTGATTAAGTAGATATACCCATATCTACTATGATCATAGGTGAAAGTCACATAGAAGTGGCTTGCATACCTTGTGGTGGATCTAAAGGGCCCACACACATTGGTGTGTATGAGATCCAATAAACCCTCACCCCTTTCATAAGTACCAGTGAAGGGTGACTTGGTCATCTTTCCAAGTAAACAAGACTCGCATACGTCATCATCCCTAAGGTCTAATGACTCCAGCACTCCATCCTTTTAGAGTTTGGCTATGCATTTCTTGTTGACATGTCCAAGACGATAATGCCACAAGCATGCTTTATCCAAACTATTGGAAGAGTCGATATGCAACACATCATTTCCTAAGTTGTCTACAACCATCACAGTTCATATATTCCATTACAAGGCAATGCTTCAAAATAGAAAACACCATTAAGGAAAGCATTAATAGAACCCTTTTCATTATCAAACGAAAATCTAAATCCTTGTTTATATAAACCATGAAAAGAAATGATGTTTCTTGCCATTTCTGGCGAATAGCAACAATTATTCAACTCTAGCCCTAACCCACTACTAAGCACTAAAGAGTAAACGCCAATCTTGGTGACATAGACGATCTTCTATTCCCTATGATCAAGTTTATCTTCCTATGCTCCACATCCTTATTTCTTCTTAGGCCCTGCAAATCAGAACAAATGTGAAAACCACATCATGTATCAAGAACCCAAGAAATACCATGCGATGAGTTATTAGATTGAATATCATAATTACATGCGAAGGACGACTTGATCTTCCCATCCTTGATATCTTGCAGATATTTTGGGCAACTTCGTTTCCAATCCCCATTCTCATGGCAGTAGTAGCACTCTGCATCCTTTGGTTTGGAGGAAGGTGCAGCGGGACCAACCTTGGTTCCACTAGAAGAGGTAACATCATGGGAGTTTCCCTTATGGCGCCTCTTAGAAGGAGCCTTCCTCTTCTAACCCTTCCCCTGCCCAATAGCCAAGACGGGGGCAACAGTAAGAGTTGATGCAACAGATTTGTCTTTGAGGTTGCTCTCAGTAGTCCTCAACAAGCCTTGAAGCTTGCTCAAAGTGACCTCCTCCTTGTTCATGTGGTAGGTCATGCGGAACTGGTTGAAACTAGGTGGCCAAGAGTGAAGAATGATATCAATCGCCAGCTCTTCATCGAATTTAACATTTAACTTCAACAGACGGTCGACATATCTTTGCATTTCCTGCAGATGGGCTATGACAGACTCTCCGTCCTTTATCTTGGTGGTGATCATCAAAGTGATGATCTCGTACCTCTCCAGCCTGGCACTTTGGTGGTACCTGTCTAGTAAATCCTGGTGCATCTCATAGGGATAGTAGTCCTCGTAGGACTTTTGGAGTTCGGCAGTCATAGTCGCAATCATGATGCAATGGACTTTCGTAGCATCGTGCTCATTAGCCTCAAAGGCAGCGATCTTCTCGGGAGTAGCAGTGTTGACGTTAACTTCTTTCAGCTCCTTATCGAGGACATTCTCCTTGTCCTCGTAGCGGGTAACCATTTGGATGTTGCAGATCCAATCATTGAAATTGGTCCAATCGAAACTCACCCTCCCACACAAATTCATGAGTGAGAACGAGCCGGAAGAGGTTGAGCCTGAAGCATTGTTGTTGGAGTTAGACATCTGAAAAAGAAAAGAGACAAAGTTTGATTAGATAAGAATCCCCAATTAAACACCCAAATGAGAAATTAGGGCTAGGATCCAACAAATTATTTGCAATTTAGAAGAAGGATGTCGTAATCTAAACAACAAATAATTTGAAGGTAAGTGAATGACGATTCACTAATTTCCACCATGAAAAACGAAAAAGAAATTAAGTTTTAAATGTATTGAAAACTCCTAGATCTTTTGAGATACATTGAACTTTTCAATGGCATGTTTAAATATCGATATGCCCTTCAAGTTTGTGACTGGGATATCGAGGATCACAAACAAGGTGTGAATAACCATGCAAATGTACTTGGTGCCCCCAATGTTACAGTCACCTAATCAATGTGCCGGTTAGCCACAAATGCTCCATTGATCTATGACAAACATCGAGTCACCATTTTCCACCTTTGCTAGACCCACATTAGTGTGCCGGTTAACCACACACACTCCAATAACGTCTTGGCAAGGGTACAAAGTGTAATTTCATGGAATAACATCATTTTCACATTTTTCCTAAAATAACTAAGATTGGGAATTTTTCTAAAACATTTAGTTACTTTATTTATCATTATACTTTTAATGAGGAATTAGTTTCCCTATCCTACCCATTCGGTTAACGACCCTCCACCAATCAAGGAAGTGGTGGGTGAGAGTGGACACCCATTAAACTGTCATTTTATAGGCAGCAACCCTATACCCCTAGTAGATCGGCTTCGTGAATGAGGCATACTAACGGTAAGACTAGCATTTATCTTATACATATAAATAATCATTATTCTTATAATATTATAATAGTATAAGGGTTGAATTTTAAACATGTAAAATTCTAGGGTTTAGAATTTAAATATTTCAAAATTAAACTTTTAATAAAAAATTTAAATTTCAAAACTTGAGGGCAAGTTTTGAAACGTTTCAAAACTATCTAGATCAAAATTCAAATAATATAATTAAACAATTAAATGGTGATTATCTAATTTTGACCTAATTCAATTCCATGCAAGATAATTCAATCAAATAATTCAAATAATTAAGGTTATCATATAAGGCAATAATTATCTAATTAAATGATATATATATATATATATATATATATATATATTTTATTTTGACAAGGATAATCACATCATATTAATAAAAATTAGATTTTATCAATCAAAAACAATTTTGGTAATTATCCTAAGTCAAAATAAGCCAAAATCCCGAAAATCCGTCTATCTGACACTCCGACTCACTGAGTCACCTTTTGGACTCGTCAAATTCATCTTGTGACTCAACGAATCTATCAGGCAGAAGGCAGAATTTTAGATTTTAAGCAATGAATAAACACTTAATGTATCAAATACAATAGAAACCAAGCAAGGTTATGATACCACTGATGGGTTTTGAGCAACACAACAATCCTATGGTGCACATGCAAAACCCTAAAGCTTTGGATCTAGGTTTCTCAATTGTACATGCAAAATTATCCAAAGCTTATAATCCTTAATTCTAGCATATCAAAATCGAAATCAATAACTAAATAAGTTCAGATGATTACCTTTAGATTATTGCAAGAATCTTCAAGCTTTGAGAGCCTAATATCACAAATGTAATACAACTAATCGATCACAAACACCAAGGCAACAAGAATGATCTTGAAGAGAGAGGATGGTGGCTCAAAATCGGCTCTAAGGACTCTAGGGTTCTTTTGGTAGCCGATTTTGGATGCCCTAGGGGTCCTTAAATAGCTGAGCTTGTAACGTCCCAAAATTCAAGACTAAAAATTTTCTTTTTAATAAAACATTACTTAAAGCAAAATCATCAATCCAATTATAATCAGAGTATTAATTACCAAAACACATGTTCATTATCAGAGTAAAACATTCTCAGACTGTCTAATCTATGGTGCGTGCCATGCGATCACCCCGAGCTCTTCCCTCCGCTACCGGAAGTACCTGAAACCAAAACTGAAAACCGTAAGCACGAAGCTTAGTGAGTTCCCCACCCTACCACATACCATGCATAACCACATACTGCACATATTGGGCCATGCCCGCTATCCTGGGCCTCGCCCGCTACAACAGCCCCGCCGCTCCAGGCCCCGCTTGGCTTCGAGCCCCGGTCGGATACAGATCTATTTCACTTAGGCCTCGCCTGTCACAGGGCCCCGCCCACTAACATATAATTGCACATAAACATATCACATCACATCACATAAGCTAAACACATACTAACGGATCTTGTCCTAAGGCCTCGCCTATCTCTGGGCCCTGCCCTTGTCCTGCTACTGATGAGTCATGGAACCCTGTCCATACTCTTGCTGATAGTGAGGTACGGGCCCAGCCTACCCTCACTTCTTCTCTAACTTGGGCCTCGCCCCTGATCTGCTGCTACTGAGATGTGGAACACCATCCACACTCTGCTATTGGTGAGATACGGGACCTCGCCCACACTCACCTCCCTACCAGGCACATACGAGTATCACACAGACAACAAGTATAAACTATCACATAAACCATTCCTTAGGCACCCGCCCTCTATCATTGGACCTCATCCTGAATATCATACTAGCATACTGTGCCTAGGGCTGACCCCCAGGTCTTCTACTCATAACTACATGGGCCGACATTGTGGCCGTAGATCCGTTCATACAAAGGGAAACTCACCTGCACTAGCTGATCTCGCTGATGATCCTACTAGCTGCTGACCGGCAATTCTCTGAACTCCTGCTCCACTAGCTCCCCGAGCTACCAATAACAACACACATATCACTTAGCTCACTGATCCCCCAAAATTCAACTAAGTCAACTCTGGTCAAAGTCAACCTTCCAGGTCAACCCTACTCGCTGAGTCTACCTACTGACTCGCCGAGTTCATATGTTCAGAGTCCTTCTATTTGCGTCTCGACACGCCGAGTCAGTCCATGACTCGCCGAGTCTACCGATTTCCGAGTCCTGACCTGTCCAACTCACCGAGTCTCCATTCGACTCACTGATTCGAGTCTCGACTCGAAGGGTTTGGGATTTCGCGACCTGACTCGCCGAGTCCAAGAACACACTCGCCGAGTCCAAGACAACCTTCAACAGACTCGCAGAATTGTTCTTCCAACTCGCCGAGTTCCTGCCCAACTTCATCTAACTCGCCGAGTCCACCCATGTGACTCGCCGAGTTGCTCCTAATCTTAATCCATTCAGTGGCTTTTCGAGCCATGCAGGGGCTCCAAACTCTAGATCTATCCTTCCCAAGCCCATTCCTCACGTAAAGTTGCAAACTTTACGTGTAGAGAAGGAGATCTAGGCTAAACACACCATAAACTAGGTTTTAAGACAAGGAGGTTTAACAACCAACCCAAAGACTGATGCTTTATGACATATTGGACCATCCCAACACTAGATCTGAAGTGGCAACCACATTTCTAGGCCCCAAACTCGGATTGGGTCTCAAAAAACCATAAAACCCCCAAATCTCATAACACAAAATAGATCTAGATGCAAAGGAGGGAAAATAGTAGTTTATTACCTCCAAGATGGACACAAACTGAAATAGATCCCGGATCCACACTTCCCCTTTGAAGCAACCTTCTTAATCTTCAAGCTCCTTTCCAAAGTTTCCTTCCTCCAAGCTATTTCTCTCAAATGATGGAAGCTCTAGGGTTTACTGGCTCTCTAGGATGATAAGGAGGCTGAGGAAGGGACATAACACCCTTTAAATAGGATACAACTCCCAGGATTAGGGTTTTCCTTGAACAGAACAGACTCGCCGAGTCTCCTTGGCCAACTCGCTGATTCGGTCACTTACTCCTCGACCCGAATCCCGCTCGGACTCGCCGAGTCGACCCCTAAACTTAGGGTTTTCTTTCCTTTCTTGACCTTCAAAACTTTGGGTGTTACAGAGCTGCTAGAGTTTCAGTCAAAACCCTAATTGGATAGCTTAGGCCCTAAGCAGCCCCAAGAACCTTCTGGAATAAGGCTCTTGGACGATTTCAAGGTGGGCTTCCACCCTAATTTCGTCCACTCCTATAATCCATAAGATCCACAACCCAAATTCAGTTATCTTATAATTGCAATTCCAATCCTCTAAGTTCAATTAATATCTTTTGATCACAAAATTAATTTCCTAATTAATTCTTGACCAATATTAATTAACTAATATGATTTCTCTTTCAATATATTATTCTTATAATATATTAATAAACCATAATAACCTCTTTCTCCATAAATCATCCAGTCAAGTTGCTTTGGTGAAGGCAACCCAAAAGGACCATGCTACAACCAGGTCAAGTACATACCAAATATACTTATGGACTTAGCCACAAATCCAACAACAAACATGAATATATATATATATATATATATATATATATATATATAGAGAGAGAGAGAGAGAGAGAAAAGAGGGAAAGCCACTTACGCTCTATGCCAGACGTAGGGGGATTAGAATAAGAAGAAGGTTCAATAGAGGAAGTGTCTATAAGCATCAGTGAACATCCAGTGATATCAGATTCCAAGTTTAAAGGATTCACAGTCACAACAGTAGCTTCCGCATTAGTAGCCTGAAAACGACCAAGCCCAACCCCAAATAACTTATGGCGAAAAATATTGGCAACAGACAAAGCAGAGGTAATGGAACCTCTTGACAAAGGTCGAGATACCTCAGTAACAATCAAACCCTCGGATGAAAAAATAGAGAAAAAGGAGAGCTTCCTTTTGGTTTGAGGAAGTACGTAAAACTTCAATTGAAGGACCGTCGGAGTCAGACAAGGGGATATTATCATCAGCATGTTTTAGCGCAGGGTCGGTGATCACAGGGCAGTCATGTAGAGAAGAGGATGTTTGGGTCTCTACAGGATCATTGGACTCAGCAGATGTAGGGGGAACCTGGGTATCCGATCCTCCGAATTCCTGCAACCTCGATCCAAGAGCACAGGCATACCTCTTTCTTTTTGGAGGGGAGGTGGCGATCAACTGATCAGGACGATTCATTATGCTCTCTAAGGAAACCACTTATTCCGAACCATATTTCCTTTTTAACAAGTCCTTCATGGAAACCCTAGTAGAGGAAGACGGAGGTTTCACGCTGCCTGAATCCATCTTCACATTTTTCTTGATCGGAGAAGAGACGGGCGATATCAAAGCTTCTAAAGACAGAGGATTCACGGTGGAATCCATACTCGATTCGAGGGAGAAGGGGAGTCTGGCACAACAACGTCCTCGATGACCACATATGAGTCTGTTAACCGTTTCTTATGCAAAAGATCTAGCAGAGTTACATCTCAACCGACCACAGTTTCAACCAGTTTCTTACCCAGTCTGTTCCAAAGAGGACTCAAGTCAGCCATGCCTAGGGTCACCTCTTCTGATTCCGCCCACTTAACATAGTTCTGATCCAAACGATCAATGATTTCTCACTCTTCAGTGGATAAGACTGGTGGAGCATCAAAACCCTTATCAGTAGTAGCGCCATATGTCATGGGGCCAGAGAAAGCAAAAGCATCAACAAAGAAGAATTCCTCTTTCCACCCTTTAACGGAAGTAGGAAGTCCATCTCAAAGTTCTACCAAACCATGGCGAAGGGAAAAGGAGACCCAATCGCCATTAGACATGGTAATATAGAAATGATGAAACAAAGTTACAAAAGGAGGAATATAGGGCAGAGCACATGAGCATGAAACAAATCACCTTCCAAAACCCGTTTGGAGGAATTTGAGCGATGTGTAGTTGGTAATAGTCAAGAACCGCTTCCAGAAAATCAGGGGCAGGGAGGCGAAGCCCTAATTTGAAATGAACCCTGTACACTCCAACAAAGGCAGTTGGTGTGTCGGCAGTTTCATTTCCAAGCTCCAGAAGGCGAGGATGGAATTGGGGATCAATGTGGTATTTTTTAAAGAGGGCAGCCAAACTCTTGACGGAAATTTGGATTTCACGGTCTCGATGTTGGAGATGTATTTGCTAGCCATGAGAGAAGAGAAAGGAAGACGAATAAAATTGGGGAGAAGTTCGAATGAAAGAAAATGAAATGAACCAAATAAGTATTTGTAAGGGGATGGAAGAGGGAGTGATAATATGGGAGACAAAATGGCAGTTACACAATATACACCCCTTAAATGGAAAAGAAACAAAAAGATAGTTATAGGCAATGATGGTCTCTAGGAGTTGTCAAACCGTCTCATCAGAATTCAATTCAGGTGCCTCGCCCCTTTCTATTCACAACGGTCCTCATCAAAAACCTCATTAGTTTGAATTAATACTCACAACGGAAAGTAATAATCCAAACTGGGGGGGGGACTTAATAGGGTATAGGGTTAATCACCGTTCCTATACGCTCAGAATGAGCGAACTACCGAAACTCGCGTAACCCTCGAATTGTGTGAAAACCTCGAACCACATTCGATACCTAACTGAACCTAAAGTACCGAACATAGGTGAAGAGGTGACAAAAGAACGAGATGTTGTCGCTATAGTATAAGAAAGTACATGGGAACTTAAAGAACCAGGTACAATTGTATAACGGTTTCCGAGTTTTTTCTCTTCTTACCATCGGATTTACGACCATAAATGCGACAAGACCTCGGATCAATTCGGTAGAAAGGAAGGTCGGGATGTTTTCTACTCCAAATATGAATAGGGGATTCGATGCACTCCTGCAAGGTACGCTAAGAACTACTCTCTCGCTTCGATTTAAGAACCAACCCAAAATCATAAGTTCAAAACATGAGGATGTGTACGGCCATGCCTTCGCCTTCCCGCGATCCTCTGAAGTACCTGAAACATAATCCAAAACTGTAAGCCAACGCTTAGTGAGTTCCCCTAAAGTACCAACACAAATCATAATCACAATAACATGATGTATACAGAGCCTTTAGTCTGACTGGAACGCCCACCAACCTATAGTATATCTGGTAGGCTCACAGAACCTTCAACATGACTGGTATGCCTCAACGGGCCTTCAGACTATCTGGAACGTTCTCTGGGCCTTCAGCCTGAATGGTACTCCTCTCGGGCCTAGAGTCTATCTAGGACGCCTTGGGTCTCTCGGCCTTCAGCACATAGCAGGACCGCCTCAACCTAACATACCATCACATATCAACTTATATCATATCAAACCTAGCTAGCATATATATACAGTCATACAGATCTAACAGATCACTAAGCATAGCATCATCCTATATACCAAGATACAGATCTAACAGATCACTGCAACATACAATCATGCGGTAAACCAAGATAACAATCCAAAGGGGACAACCTTGGTGCCTTCGACCCAAAAATACAGTGAGGAAAACTCACCTCGCAAACTGAACATAACTGATGAGGTCCGAATCCGAATCCCAGCTCTCTAACTAATACTTATTTCCACCAGGTGACCAAGTCCATCAAAATCCCAAAATACCCTCAAGGTCAAACTTGGTCAAAGTTAAAGTCAACTAGTCAAACCCACCGAGTCAACTGAGTCAACCCACCCGAGTCAACTCAATAAGGCTCACCCAGTGCGAGTATGCGGGGCGTACTCCGGAGGTACGTATGACATACACAAAGCCTCACAGTTGACCACCCATCGGGGTGGTTGACCGAGTATGCAGGGAGTACTCCTATGTACGCGGAGTGTACCCTCGAAGCCTCCAAACTCCATTAAGTTCTTAATGGATTAAGAACTTAAGTCCATATTTCAGATCTAAGGTCCAAATACACTCTAGAGTCATAAAGTTTCCAACTTTATGACTTTACAAGTCTAAAAAGTGCTTAACACAAGGTCTTAATCCATTAAGATCTTCTACAAGATGCATGAAGCAAATCTAACAAATGGGACCTCATTTTTATGGCTTAGGACCCCTCCTAGGGTCTGAAAGGACATCTCAAATCGACAAGAACAAATCATGCACAAGATGAGACTTTTGGGACCAAAAAGTAACATAAAAACACCCAAAAATGAGATCTAACAAACAAGACATCAAGGTATGAACTTTATACCTTCTAAAGATGGAGAAGGATGCAAAATTCCTAGATCCAAGCTTGCTTCAAGCTTTCCAGCTTCACCACCACCTTCCTCTTCATTTGGAACACATAAAAACTCACACTAAACCTTCCAAGAACTCAAATGAAGCTAGGGTTTGCAAGAGAACATAAATATGTTGATAGAGGCTGGAAATGAGAAGAGAAATGAGGCTTAATTTTGCTTAAATACCACCCAAATCCTAAAAATTAGGGTTTTCCTTCTTTATCTAGTATGCCCCGCATACATAAGTGTACGCCCAATGTACATACATGTACGCATGACGTACTTCTCCGGTCAAAATTACGAAAAATGCCACTAGGGCTTCAAGGCACTTTCTCTTGGGACTTAGGGACCGAAATGTCATAAATAAAATTATAAGGATGAATTTAGAAGTACCTTAACATCGGGATGTTACATGAAGGCTTCTACTAAGTTAATCGTCGGAGCGTTGTTTCGGGACCCTGTCCCGACCAACCATCTTATGAATATGTGATTGTTTCTAGGTAATCCATTGTTAGAAGAAGTTACTCAACTCTGCTAATATGTAGGATGGAATCGGAGGCACATCATGTACCCTAGGCAAAAGGGACGAATTACAAATTTTGAAAAGTGTTTGAAAACACGATCCTTGAATCTATCCAAGTTTGTATTTATTGTTATTTTGATCCCTTAAATTCTAACAACACCCACCGACTGTCCAATGCCGACTTCACCTACCATCCCTCAAACCCTTCTCCCGACTTCACCTGTTGATCAGCAACCCATCTTCGAGCTTAACTCTCAATCATCCACCAGTTACAATGACACAACTGAATCACTCCCATCCCTAATATCTCCTAACCACCCTTCACCCATTAATCAAACTTCACACCCAATGCTCATACGTGCTAAGCAAGGCATTTTTTAACCCATACGTAAATTAAATTTACACCTTGATACCAGCTCTCCTATTCCCAAAAATTATTTACAGGCTTTTAAGGATCCAAATTGGCTTAATGTCATGAATTATGAATATACCGCACTTATCTATAATCAGACTTGGATACTTGTTCCAAGACCTCCTCCTGCTAACATTATTAATTGTATTGGGTTGTTCAAAAAGAAACTCAATGCAGATGCACCATTATCATGATACAAAGCGCGTCTTGTTGTCAATGGCCGCAGTCAGCGACCCAATATTGATTGTGATGAGACTTTTAGCCCGGTGGTGAAGCCTGCCACTATTCGCACGATTCTTAGTATCATTGTCACTCATAGTGGCCTATTAGACAACTTGATGTAAAAAATGCGTTCCTTCATGGTCAGCTACAGGAAATGGTATATATGCATTGGCCTCCGGGTTTTCGTGATCTTTCTCGCCCTGACTATGTTTGCTTGCTTCAGCGGTCTTTGTATAGTCCGAAGCAAGTCCCTTGTGCCTGGTTTCAACGATTTGCCACCTTCACTTCTCACATTGGTTTGTTCATAGCAAATGTGACTTTTCTTTGATTATTTATCGTTAGGGCACTTGCATGACATATTTGTTGCTATATGTAGATGATATTGTTCTTACCGACTCATCGAATCAGCTTCTGTCTCACATCATCTCTTTATTGAGCATTGAATTTTTTGTGACAGGCCGTGGGGATCTTCAGTTCTTCACTACTTTCTGGGCATCTACCTTATATATTTATTAGAAATTTCATAGTCATGCATGTTTAATAAGTTTATCTGATCTTTATGGTTTTATCAGAATAAAAGTTAATAACTATTTTAAAAAAAGTACAAAATCCGAACGCTTCTCTAATATTAATCATGCAACCAAAGTCGGTAATTAATAGGTTTGTAAAAATGACCAAACTCATCAAAGATTATATCTGAGTATTGAACAAAATCAAAAGGCAATTCAAACATGCTTCTTAATAATGCCATGGGGTTTTCTTATTAAACTTTTTCCCTAACATTTATTAAGATGTTATTATTTTTGTTATGAAAATAAATAAATAAAAATCAATTAAATAGCACATGATTAACTTGTGATAGTTATATATAAAAAGGATAACAGAAAATACATCATAATTTAATTGATAAAAATTTAGAGGATATCATTTTTATATCCAAAATAAAACAAAAACATGTGTTCTCACTCATCCTGAATCCTGATCTTGTATGGATATTATTAAATATTTTGATAGGCATATTGGCTTTGTTTGTTTGGGCGAGATCCAACGCACTGTAGTACACTTGTACGTAAGAGGAGGTCGAAGTACATGTGTACTAATAGTCTAATACCAAGTACAACAAATTACCCTATCAATATAAACTCCTTAATTTCCTTGGTATAACTAGAGCAGTAGTCAATAGTCATTGAAAAGAAGTAAATGAAGATCGACGTGTTTGTGAATGACGAAGTTTCAATAACGCCATCACACTAACTTTGTGGTTAGTTTTCTTCTATCGTTTTCATTATACTCTAGTCTTCTATAATATTACTAAATAATAGTAATAAAAATAATAATAAACTTTCATAGTTTATTACATTTTTTAAAAACAGAAAGATTTTTTATACTACAGGTCTCTTGACCTATAAACATATACTTTAGGTGCTTGTACTTTCGCAGGTGGTTTTAATTTTTTTTTTTTAATATTTTTGTTGTATATATAGGGGTAATTTCGCAGATGGAATAGGTCCATCTGCGAAATACTCACTCTATCTGCGAAATCGTGGTATTTTTTGTATTATTATTATTATTTTTTTTTAAGTTTGACTATGAAATGAATTGGTTTGACTACGAAATAATGTTGCTATATAAAAAGTTTTGTAGAAAAAATATCATTTTGGTTGTTACATACAAACCAAATATTCAATCATTTTTTGAGCAAATTGTAGAGAGAGTTCCTAAACAAATAACAACCAAAATGATATTTTTTCTACAAAACTTTTTATATAGCAACATGATTTCGTAGTCAAACCAATTCATTTCATAGTCAAACTTAAAAAAATAATAATAATAATAATACAAAAAATATCACGATTTCACAGATAAAGTGAGAGTATTTCGCAGATGGACCTATTCCATCTGCGAAATTACCCCTATATATACAGCAAAAATATTAAAAAAAAAAAAAATTAAAACCACCTGCGAAAGTACAAGCACCTAAAGCACAGCTGTGCTTTAGTTGCTTGTACTTTCGCAGATGAGAAGCTCATTTCGCAGATGGGGCATTTCCATCTGCGAAATCGTTGGTTATTTTTGTAATTTCGATTTTTTTTTTACTATTTTTGTAATGTCATTAGTGTAAATGACTATTTTTGTAAATTTCTCTTACAAAAATCATATTACTGTACAATACTAATGTTTAGTTTTTTAATCAAATAATTTAAGAGATTAACTGTATTAATATATATTTTGAATAACATTTTTTTTATAATTTAATATATTTTATTTGATTTTAGTTAATAAATGTCTTTATCAGGCTACTTTGAGATAAAATGTACCTCAAGTCAATTCATTAATCATTAATAACTAATAATTAAATTAATTAAAACTGTTGCGTATGATGTTATAGTTTGGGTTATCTCAATATAAACGTAAATTTTTGGTTTCCAGTTACATTATTCTTTGTTTGTAAAAGATTAATTTTAGGTTTTCGATTGATATTGAACTTATGGTTGATATTGAATATATATATATATATATATATATATATATATATATATATATATATATATATATATATCTTAATTACCTTATAAAGCATTTTTGATCAAATGTTGAATTTTAAGTCGTACAAACATAGAATGCAATCAATTTATACATTACAAAAAGAATAGAATACATATGGTCAACAGTTGAAAAGATCAAATCTCTTATCCCCTATTCTTAGGCTATTTTGACCCGATTCATTCCTTATCTCCGTATTTCCCCAAATCTCGCAATTTTTGTTCACAAATCTTGGATATATATCGCTGACGTTTCCATTTCTAGGGTTTAATTCATCTTTCAGCATTCAACCACCATTGTCACACCCGTCGCTTGGCACGGGTAAACGGCTAGTATGTATATATATATATATATATATATATATATATATATATATATATATATATATATATATATACACACACACATACGCGCTTAGGTTCATGTGAGATAACCTAATTTTGTGAAACCGTAAGAGACAATCTTAGCCACTCATTTTGTAGATAAAAAAAATACAAAATAATTGAAAATTTTCGAAAACAAAAATTTCAAATATTATTTTCGTCATTTATATTTTCCAAAAAAAAATGCAAAAAAAATAAAAATAAAACTACCGTTTTTTTACATATTCTAATAAAATATTAGAATATTTTACATATATGACAAATCTAGTAGAATATTCTAACATTCTAAAAATCATATTAGAATATTTGCAGTGTAATATTCAATTGAAATATTTCACGTATTTTTCAAAAAAATTGTAATTTTTTTTTGGGTAAAAAAAGTAACGAAGATAATAATTAAAAAAATAATTGTCGGATTTTTTCCTTTTATTTTGCATTTTAAAATTATTTTTAGAATGTGTCTCATAGTCTCACAAAACTAATATGGTCTCAAATGAACTTGAACATATATATATATATATATATATATATATATATATATATATATATATATATATATATATATATATACACACACAAACATATTTATGATGATGTGTTATGGATGACAAACTACGAGCGACTTAATTGGCATTGTTTCTACGTTGTTCACAATCACGTCGAACTTCACCTATTTCAAGCTCATCTTGCAGTTGACTGGAGCCTTATATATGATCATTGAGATTAAGAAGAAGGTAACAATTGATCACATTACATAAAAATATATTATTATTATTATTATTAGTGATATAATATCGTTTTTTCTGTTAGATTTTAATATCATCTAATATAAGTTAGATAGGGTAAGAGGTTACAAAAATTTTGTTGTGAATGTGATGTAATTGTCTCATATATGTATGTTTTTATATTAATGAACATCAGAAAAAAAAATTACCAGATCATATTAAAATCGCAATAAACCTCAAATAGAAACTATACTTAAACGAAGAACAGTGAAATACATGGAAAGCATGCAATGAAATCAGCCAACATCGGCTTGTACCCAGCCGAGAAATAGAAAAACCAGGCCACTAAAGAGAAAACTGGAAACATGTCTAGCCAAAGTAATGAAAAAAACAGAAGGCAAATTGGTGGAAACATCTAGAAAAAAAAAAAGATAGAAAAGAGATAGTATACCACCACCCTAAAGTAACCCTGCTTGAGTAAAGGGACCGCACATGGTGGAACACTCCCATTGGATAGAGAGGCAAACAAGTATCATTAAAAACTTTTTGTAACACGTGTCCAAGAAATTAATCCAGGCATTAACCAAAAAAAGAAAATAAAAGTGGTCCAATAAGATCAAATCATTGTTAATAAGGGAGCTTCAAAGTTTATATATATATATATATATATATATATATATATATATATATATATATATATATATATATATATATATATATATATATATATATATATATATATATATATATATATAGGGTAAAGTGAATATACCTAACAATCTTATATAAGCTTAGGTACCTAACTTCATCAAACTACGTCATTTTGCATTAAATTTTCATTGCAATCATCCAAATTTCTTAAACTTCATCCCTAAAATTGATTTACTTCAAAAAAATTTGGAAATTCATTATTATATTTCTCCTACATCCTTTCATTTGTAGCGGTAGGATATGAAGCCCATCCGGTGGTATTCGATAGAAAAACGTGATGTAAAAGAAAGATATTGGTGAAAGTCCAAAGATTTTGGAAGTAATCAAGTTATGAGGTTGAAGTTTAAGAAACTTAGACAATTACAATGTAAATATGATACAAACCGATGTAGTATTATGGAGTTAGGTACCTAAGCTTATATAAGGTTGTTAGGTATATTCACTTTACCCATATATATATATATATATATATATATATATATATATATATATATATAAAGCATATTTGATATTTTTGAAATTTTTAAAAGGTATTATAACTACTGCATCATATACAATCAACTTATGCTTACAAATAATCATTGATATTACATTTCCGTTTCATAAATTAAATCACCTTAAACATTAAGGTTTTAGATATTAAATCAAGCTATGTCCCTCTAGACTCACATTTTTCCTCAAACGGGAAGAAAACCCCTAATTAGAACCGCCAATGTCGCTCCACATCCCCTCGATTCATCATTGTCACTACCATCGGCAGTGAAAGGTAATACATTCCTTAACTGATTTTTTTTTTGCCTTAAAAGTTAATGTTGAATGTATATAAAGATGATTGTTTCTTTTGAAGTCGTTTTCAATTAGATATGTAATGTGTTTTTTTTTTTTTTTTTTTTTTTTTTTTTTTTTTTTTTTAAATTTTATGTTTTGATTTGAAAGAGGTATTGAAGATGAGTGAATGTAAATTTAGTTTCATTTTCCCCTATAAATGAATATTGCAATATAGTTGAATTCAGACTCTGATTAGTGAATGCATTTGTTATCTCCTCGTGTCCTCTTATACTTTTGCATCTGTTTAAGCTTATTTATTATATCATCCATGTACCTTTTGGTTTGATTTGGAATTTTCTCATTGAAATTTGTTCAATTATACATGTTCCATTTCCTCTTTCAGATGCGAGCAGGCTATGGTCGTTCTCTATCTGAGTCCCTCTTTCCCCTGATTTTGGCCCATGATGTTAGTGGTGAAATTGCAGCAATTGGACAATCTGTACAAACTCTTAATGTTGGGCAATAAATTTTTGGGGCACTTCATCCAACAGCTACGAGAGGTACTTACACTGATTATTCCATTCTTGCAAAAGATCAACTTACCCGAAAACCATCAACATTCTCACACGTGGTATTGTGTTATGGTTTCTTAACATTATTAACTTCTCTTTTCTTGTTCATTTTCTTCATATATATATATATATATATATATATATATATATATATATATATATATATATATATATATATATATATATATATATATATATATATATATATACCAACTACATCAAATCCATATGTTGCTTTCATGATCATCCAGGATGCAAATGCAATTCCTTTTGCTGCCCTAACAACATGACGTGCTCTTAAATCTACTGCCAGGATAAGTAAAGGGTATGTTTGTAATCTGTTGCACTTTTGCTATAAAAATTAATCAGGAGCATTTTCTCACTTATGTGTGGCTGGTTTTCTTAATAAATCAATGTACTTTTAATAGTTCCAAATCGCTATAATAAAAGCAAGCTAATGAGCTTCATATTAACTTAATCGCAAAGCGATAAAGTATTTCGATTTTTTTCTGGAGAAGTTCTTTTATACTAAACCTTGGATGGTTACAAAATCTGACATATGTTGATATTATTCTTTTCAAGGGCTCAATAGCACGCACTGCTGTATTTTTATTTAGATCAACAATATTGATATAATTATACATTTCCTTTGTTTGATCAGGCTATTGCAAATGCTAACACAAGCATCTTACTTTTACTTACAAATATTTTAACATACATTGCAATTTCTTGATTTAATCATTAATGTAGTAAATTTATTTTTTGTATATCAAAGTCTACTCTTTAAATTAATTTCATTTTGTCCACTCTTCAAGTGACACGATAATTGCAGCCATAGATCTGATTAAGGACCGTGGAGTTGACAACCAACATATCAAAGTGGTAAAATATTTAGTATAAAATCATTTATTAAACAATATCCTCATGTTTACATGCCCTCGTATGAAATATATTTTATAAAAAAAACAAAAAAAAACATATTATCATTGCATTGTTTGTTAATTTAACTCAAAAAAGTTTCATGTTTGACCCTTCTTCATGTTCCTTATGCAGGTTTACCTTCTTTATTGTAGATCCAATGATAGCAACAGGTAAATCACATCATTAGCCAAATGTCTTAAATACCTTTTAATAATGATAAAATTACAAGATTTTCTTTTTCTGATTTGGGTTTATCAAAAAAATCATATTCTAACATGGTCAAAAACTGTTTTTTCACTTTTCTTTCTTATAGAATGGTGGATTAGATCAAAGGCTATTACTTTGTGAAATTTGGAGATGAGAGTGATAAAGTACTTGCCATAAGTGAAATGAATGGAGGATTTTGTTAAACCAAACCAGTGTAAATTAGACCATCTACTAACAAAACAAATGTTATATTACATAGTCTAATCTTATAGTACTAAGAGAGTGCCCTGTATATGTTTTCTAATGAAGACATATTTGTCTATGTGAAAGTCTTTTATTTATGCATGTAATTTTGTGTAAAATACGTGTTGCTTCTCTTTTTTCTTTTCATTTCCACTATGTAAGGTTTGACATGGAATAACAAATGTAAATGGTCTATGTTGAACTTCAAATGAATATATATATATATATATATATATATATATATATATATATATATATATATATATAAAAGAAAATCGAAAATTTTCCACTGCATACAGGAAAAACATGTGTTGTCGGTGCAACCCCGGACACCTAATGAAAACCGCCCCTGGAGTTGGTATGTTCGATTTTATGAGAAAATAAGAGTTTAGCTTTCTCAAGAACTAAGATGATCCATGTGTATATCAAAAGTTAATAGTTGCATTAGCATTTTTATAATCTTGTATGTTTATGACATATTACTCATGAAAATGAGAATATCCAGACTTTGCTAGATAAGTGTTTCTTTATGAAAGACCTAAAGCATACTATATGTATATACAATGCTACATGTATATACAATGGGAAACAAAATACATAAAGATAAGTCGAAATGATCAACAAGTTTTCCCAATCTTTGCGGTGTTATTCACAGAGAAAATTGTTTCAAAAAATAGGTCAACAACTTTTCTAACGTTAACCAAATAACCAAAATGCTAAACGAGCCAACCTTTTTTTAGGATTAAATTAACCAACCTTTTATTTTGCATCAGAATAACATAACAAACCTTTGAGAAATTAAATATCATCCTACTTATCTTCCTACCCGTGTAAAATGATTATCTTCCTACCCGTATAAAATGATGACACGTGGCTTAAAATATTATCAATTTTATCCAAATATGATATCTGTCACCATTTCACATGAGTACAAAGATAATTAGAAAGAAAAAGTAGAAAGATATTTAATTTCTCCTGACGTTTAGTTTCTTCTATCAAAGGTAAAAGAACTTGTATTTTGTTTTTTCTATTGTCAGTCAACTGATTTGCATTGCAGCATTGCATTTCATGCTTTGAAACCAACATTTGTCCTATCTCAAAGAAAACTAAACCTCACAAGCATTACGTGACATACCTTCTCCATACCATCTTCTGAAAACGTTTGAGACACACACAATATATTTCAAAATATCAAAGCATTATGCCTACAAAAAAAAGTAATGACTCATCACAAGGTCTGTGTAACCGGTGCATCCGGTTTCCTAGCTTCCTGGCTCATCAAGCGACTCCTCTTATCCGGTTATCATGTTGTTGGCACTGTTAGAGACCCCGGTCTGTGTCTCACCATCTTCAATCTCTTCCTCCTTATATAACATCCTACTAACCTTTTTTTTCTTTTTTCTTTTTTTTAATTTAAATTAAATTCGCAGCAAATGAAGCAAAACTAGCTCACCTATGGAACCTTGAAGGAGCAAAGGAGAGACTCCACTTAGTGAAGGCGGAGCTAACAGAAGAAGGAAGCTTCGATGATGCAATCATGGGATGTGAAGGCGTCTTCCACACGGCTTCCCCTGTTCTCGGGCATATTACAAACCCTAGGGTATGTTACATACGTATGCTTCTGCTTTTAGTTTTAAATTTTAATCATGATGAAGTGTTTTGCTTCTTCAATTTGAATGTTGTTTTTCAGGAGGAGATTTTAAAGCCGGCTGTTGATGGGACACTGAACGTCTTACGTTCATGTAAGAAAAATCCGTCACTGAGACGAGTCGTGTTCACCTCTTCGTCTTCTACAGTAAGAGTAAAAGACAAATTTGACCCTGAAAAACCCGTGGATGAGTCCTCTTGGAGTTCCGTTGAAATCTGTGAGAAGTATCAGATCTGGTATGTACTTTCGAAAACCATGGCGGAAAAAGCAGCGTGGGAGTTTTGCAATGAAAACGGGATCAATCTCGTGACTCTTCTTCCCTCGTTTCTTGTTGGACCAAGTTTACCTCCTACTTTATGTTCTACAGCATCAGATATCCTCGGATTGCTTAAAGGAAACTTCTCTTCTCTAATAATCCTAACTACTAAAACCATAACCATGTGTTTTATTTTATTCCTAAAGACATATTTGGATTTTGGATGAACAGGGGAAACAGAGAGGTTTAAATGGCATGGGAGGATGGGATATGTTCATATAGATGATGTTGCTCTTTGTCATATTCTAGTTTATGAACATGAAAAAGCTCAAGGACGATATTTATGCAGCTCAACTGTAATCGACAATGATGAACTTGTTTCCATTCTGTCATCACGTTATCCAACACTACCAATTCCAAAACGGTATTGAAAAAAAAATGAAAATTGATTTGCTATAACTTTACTTACTATAATTAATTGAAAGCTAATTTGCAGGTTTGAGCAGCATGATCGACCATATTATGAGTTTAACACGACAAAGATAACCAGCTTAGGGTTTAAGTTCAAGTCGATTCAAGAAATGTTTGATGATTGTATCACGTCTCTTGTTGCACAAGGCCATCTTTCTATTCCTTAGTTAAATCTGGAAACTTCTCTTTTCATCAAAATGTTACCTCAAGTGTTCTAATATTTACTGATACATCTTTCTATATATAGTAATCAAGAACAACAATTTCGTGCTAAAAAATATTTTTTGTGTACCTTTGACTTTGAGAGAAGATTTGATTCAAACAAGATTTTGGATCCCTAATTGATGAAGGGAATCTGGCCCCACAAGAAATACTCGCTTTAATGTTTGGTGCCGAAAAACAACAACTCCTTTATACGCTGTTCTTGGTATGCCATCCTGAATAAAGTAAAAAAATAACATAAGTTATTATTTGAATAAATTGCAATTTTGGTCCCTGAGTTTATCTCTTTTTATACTTTTGATCCCCCAAAGTATCTTTTTTGCAAATTTAGTTCTTATTGGAGGTTTTTCATTTTTGTAACATTTTTTGTCATTGTTCCAAGTAAAATGACTATATTGTCCTTTATCTGATTTTTTTTATACCTTCCACTCCTCAAAAATGCCAAATTGTTGAGCGATGTTTTCAAAATGTGATTGATCTTTATATTTTATACGCACATCTCCATCTACATTATTTGTCTTCAAAACAAGATCACTTCCATAAAGAAGTTTTGCATTTTTCACCATGTCTGCAAAATGCTTCACAAATTTATCCTACAAAAACAATGAAAATGGTTAGTTAATTACCTGTTGACTCATTAAATTAGTTTTAATTGAAATGCTTACCTCCATTAGGTAGCTTAAGTTCATCGATTTCCAATCAACTTTAACATCATTGAGCTTAATAGGTTTAAGATATTGTTGGAAGAACTGTCCCAAACTAGAACCCTGAAAACATATAGAAACAAGTAAGTAATCAATGTATTCTATCATTTTTATGTATGACTAAACAAAAGATGAAATGAAAAGTTAATATAGAAGATACCTACATGCTCCCCAAAATTGTAAGTCCTGCATACTTCTGGACGAATGAATTGTCTCCCTTTGTGATTTTCTTGTAATCTTAGCCAGTCATCCCAGTAAGTAATATTTTGTCAAAGAAAATTATCTTTAAAAGTTTTAACCACAAAAAACAATTTTTTCAGAAAGTAGGATATGCTTTTGGCCATTTTGGAGAAAGTTCATCCCATGTAGGTTTAGCTAGCATCCATCCAAGACCAGGGAAAAAATCTGACCGATATAACATATCTGCAAATTGTATTATTTAACAAGATTAAATACAAAATGGTTTTCTATTTTGATAATTGAAAAATAATAATAATAATAATAATAATAAAGAAAAAAGAAGATTAGACTTACAAGGATCATGCACAAATTGCTTTTGCCCGTTGTCATTCCATGAGGAGATAGCCATGATTGACCTATAAAGTGACTGAATAAGTAATGATGTCTGTCTCGATAAAGTGTTGTGTACACAAATTTCTTTATTTTTTCAGCAGGATAAACCGTTTGAACGAAACTAAATGACCATTTTACCCTTCATTAACAATACGGACATAGTATTTATAAAAAAAACAGCCACTTACTTATCTTTATCCAGGAGCCCAGCTCCAGCCTCAAAGTAATCAAAAAAATCAGGAGCAATCTCCATATCGTCTGCATCCCATGAATGTCTAAACTCATAATGTTCTTTCTAATTCTAATAACAAAAACAAAAGTGATATGCTTCAAAATTCATACCTTCAAGTATGATGACACGATTAAACTTATGTTTGTAAAACAGTTGATCCATTGCCCACTTGTAATGACCTGAATATACAGTGGAAATGCATAAAGAAAAGTTCAAATGAAACTTATAAATTTAATTTATGGCTTACGTGCGATCTTGTAATATGCAATTAACTCCCCAGGCCTTTCAGTATGTACAGGTTCATAATCCAAGTGCTGTAACATATCACAGATAGACTTCAATTCAATATAATGGAGCACATAAGTAGTCCAATATCAAAATATTTTTTCATTTTTGGTTCTTATTTCAAGTCTTAAGGGACCAAAATCGACATGAAGCTTTGACATGAAGATCAAAAGTCAAAACTGAAACATATTATCATTCATTGCTCAAGCAATAACATATTAACATATATGATGACATTACCTGCATGTAGGTCAGTTGATCATAACTGAGTGCCTTTGCTCTAACATCAGAATTTGACCCATCCTGAAAATTATAATATTTAAAGATATGAAAATTGTAGAAAAATAACAACATACTATGGGCTATGAACTCTATAATAGCAACATATACTTACATTTTGCTACCAATATTAGCAAATGTACTTTATCTCTTAAATATGGCCAATATTGGTTAAAAAATGTAAGTATGCTGCTATTATGAGCACAAAATTGTTCATATGTTGCTATTATGTGTTATGAGTAACAAATTTCCCTTATCAGTATAAAAATGTAAGTAAGCTGCTTTTATGGGTAAAGAAATGTAACTACATTTCTATTATGACTAAAAAGTAAATAAAACGTATATTGGTAAAAAGAGTAAAGTACATTGCTATTTCTAGCAATTTTCCTTTAAAGATCAAGAAAATTATAAAAATTATGCGTACCTGGGATACGAAAATAGGAAACTTTGATGCGACTAAACTATGATATCTGATAATCATGAAGAATGGTTGAAGAATTAGTCGACAGAAGCTTAATTGAGTTATGGAAAAATTTAAGATAAGAAAACATTTATGGAAGAAAAACGTACTTTAAGATAGATTTGATAGTTCTTTCTAGATAATCAGCACGATTGCATGCCATAATTACAACAGCTGCCACTGGTGCCTGGAATGATGATTTACATACTTTATTATAAATAAAAATTGATAGACAGGAGATTAGATTATAAAGTTGGTTTTATTATTCTTATACAAACCTGTTCTTCCCGTGTTAAACTTCTGACACCTTTTTCTGGAAATTGATAAGTATAAGATCAGACTGGTAACACGTTTTCATCCATAAAGATAAATCTGGTATTTCTACTAAGTTATCCATGGAATAAGCTTACTTTCAAGATCTTGAACAACTGCCCTCAGATGTTCACACTCCTGTTCTTGACGTTTTACTTTTTCTGAAACAATAGTAGATGTAGAATGTCAAATTAAACTATTAAAGAAAAGAGTCTCTTCCTGATGAAAGAATCAAAAACAAACATGACATCATAATGGAAAAAATAGTTAGAAACAACAGGATTCATTTTATCAAATGAGATCAGTTACCTTCCAAAACCACAATATTTTCCTGATTCATGCTTATCTGATCAATTAGTAACCGCATCTGATTCCTGCAATGATTTTCTGCTTCCACCTGTTATGATCCAGATGTTCACTAAATACTTGTTCAATAGAAATTTTTAGGATAGACAGCACACAAAATCAATAGTGCCAAGAAACAAGTCAACAACTAATAAGTTTTCTAGGGTAAAACAGATACGAAGGATGAAATTGAGTAGATCAATATGATTACATAGTTAGATGAATAAATTATCAACTACATAGCTCAAAAATGTTGATATTTTCAAGCAATAGAGAATATATAACTAGGAAAATAGAACAAATATACGCTATGTAAGGGCAATATACGTACTGCAGTTTCAAGTGCCTCGGCGTACTCAGATTGTGTGGCAAAAAGCTTCACCTGATGAAAAACAGAAAAAGTAAGTAAAATAAGCCAAAGTTAAATAGTTACACACCAATCAGGAATTAAACGGGAAAGATGCATAACATAGGATAGCGATTAATTAGACCTAGATGGCTGGAATTCAATCGATTTGCCTAAAAAATGTGTTCAAATTACGTCGAACCTGGGTATATATGAATCCGATTACAACGAGGATGAGAAGGTATCTGAAATCGCAAGACCATCTCGCCATTTTTCTTTTTCTTTTTTCGTCCGTAGGGCTGCTTTTTTGTGGATCAAAAGCTTCAGACTAGAAATGGGACTGAAGCCTTCGATCTCTGATCGCAAGAGGGATCAAGAATTCTGACTTAATTCTTCTCTGTTCGTCTGGGTAGTCGAACCTTCTTGCATTACTTTACCCATGAAATTTCAACATCCGGGTCATCCCATGTCTGTAGTGGAAGACTACTCCCGGATGCTTAAGGAGGTTGTACGGTACAAGTATTTGATTCTCTGCACACGCATAATTGTCCGTGGGCAATTGGGCATTGATCATTTGATAACTATGTTTTGTCGGTTTTACTTAGGGGTTTCAACTTATGACCCGGCAAAATAAAAATACACGAAACGAAAAGAAATTGGGATAAAATCAAAATTCGAATTCATTTTCGTGTTGTGTTCGTGTCAAATATAAAAAACACGATGTCGTGTTCGTGTTTACAAATCCACACGAAATTGACACGATTGAGCATGTGTTTGTCGTGTTTTTCGTGTTTGTCGTTTTTATCGTGTTATATATGATTAAATATGAATTAAATAAAAATAACAGTTATGTAATATTATCTTTGTCGTGTCGTGTCGAGTTGTCGTTTTTTAATTTGTTCGTTTTCGTGTTAGTGAAAAAAAACACGACATCGTGTCGTGTCGTGTTCGTGTTACAAAAAACATTGTCGTGTCGTGTCGTGTCAGACAAAAACACGACATGACGGCCCGATTTGACACGGCAAAATAAAAATACACGAAACGAAATGAAATTGGGACAAAATTAAAATTCGAATTCATTTTCGTGTTGTGTTCGTGTCAAATATAAAAAACACGATGTCGTGTTCGTGTTTACAAATCCACACGAAATTGACACGATTGAGCATGTGTTTGTCGTGTTTTTCGTGTTTGTCGTTTTTATCGTGTTATATATGATTAAATATGAATTAAATAAAAATAACAGTTATGTAATATTATCTTTGTCGTGTCGTGTCGAGTTGTCGTTTTTTAATTTGTTCGTTTTCGTGTTAGTGAAAAAAAACACGACATCGTGTCGTGTCGTGTTCGTGTTACAAAAAACATTTTCGTGTCGTGTCGTGTCAGACAAAAACACGACATGACGGCCCGATTTGACACGGCAAAATAAAAATACACGAAACGAAATGAAATTGGGACAAAATCAAAATTCGAATTCATTTTCGTGTTGTGTTCGTGTCAAATATAAAAAACACGATGTCGTGTTCGTGTTTACAAATCCACACGAAATTGACACGATTGAGCATGTTTTTGTCGTGTTTTTCGTGTTTGTCGTTTTTATCATGTTATATATGATTAAATATGAATTAAATAAAAATAACAGTTATGTAATATTATCTTTGTCGTGTCGTGTCGTGTTGTCGTTTTTTAATTTGTTCGTTTTCGTGTTAGTGAAAAAAAACATGGCATCGTGTCGTGTCATGTTCGTGTTACAAAAAATATTGTCGTGTCGTGTCGTGTCAAACAAAAACACGACATGACGGCCCGATTTGACAGGCCTAGTTTTAACTTTAGAGTTTAAATAATATATTTTTTTTGGAAATTGATTGTTTTGGAAAGACCAAAAGAGATAGAATGTGTGTGGTAAAACAAAATTATCAATAAGTTTCTCTTTTTTTCACATATATATACAACAATACCCACACATAGTCATCAAAACCAACTAAGCAAAAATAGTTGGATTACTTAGTGGGATCATCTGTCGAGGGACAGAATCTGTCTAGTTTAGATTATGTATCCGTAGGGGTTCAACATGGTTTGCAGTTAAGCATACCAACACGCTCAAGGATATCAGTAGTATATTAAGATTGGCTCATAAATAAGGTTGTAGTTAAACGAATAGCAGAAATCCCAATAAAGTAGTTTAAAGCACCAAAGCTAATCATGGAGAACTCTCTGGCAAGTGAGGCAATGACCTGGTGAAAAATTGTGGTGGAGGATGTTGTAAGGATAATATCATTGACGTGCGGTAACAAGTACCCAGTAGTACAAAAAGACATGAGTCTGAGAGGCTATGGAAAAACACTACTCACGAAAAGTGTGGCAAAGCATTAAAACCATGTTTTAGGCGCGTGCTTGAGGCCATATAAAGACCGTCCCATGTTACATACATGATATTTGAACTGAATGTCACGAATCGTGGCGAATGGTGTATAGTTTCTAGGTTGATGGCCGAGGGTATAGTTTCTAGTTTGACAACCAAGCTGAAAAGTCTCATCACAATCAATACCGATGTGTTAGCTTTTTCCATTTTACAAGAAGTTATGTTTTGTAGCAAGTTAAATTACCATAAGCATTAGTTTGCGTTTAAAGAGCCACATCGATCGAATAATATTTACCCCAATGGGTCTCGGTACAAGAACCCAAGTGTCATTGGAGATAAGGATATGAACTCTTCATCCATGGCTTTTGCCAATATGGGTCCTTTTGATTACTTGTATATATACGATCGAGGAATACAAGAGAGAGAGGGGGGGCGATGATGATGATGATGTTGAGATTAAGACAATGCATGGTTTTGGGAATGCCATGTTTGGCACGAGTTTGCATGTGATGAGATCATGGTTTATGATCGAAGATGTAGCCAACATCAATGATGAGTGTGAGGTTGTTTGGGCAGTGATCGAAGACGTAACCAACATAGATGGTCGATGTAAAGTAGTATGGTCGATCGATTCACAAGTAAGATGCCACTATTAGGCCGAATGTGATTGGAAGGTTAGGTAGTGGGGAGGTTGGGGTTGTTTTTGACAGCTCAAGAAATGTACATGAGATAGAACGGAGACTAAGCGACCCACAATAAGGCCTATAATTGGCTATTGGCAGCCCAACCTTGTTGTGTTCAGTGTAGTGTTGCGTTTGAAACACAGTTCACTGGATGGCGACGTCTACGGTGATTGCTGTTGTTTTTCACTTGGTGGAGGGTTGTAGGTGGCGATAGTACCAGTTGTGCCCCGTTGTCACACCCCCAAAACCAAGAACGGCGGAAACGTTCTGGGGCGGAGGACGTCATGTATAATATCAACAACAATGTAAAGTAGTAAACAAGCAACAACATCATCCATTGCATTAATAATATAATTATTATACAATGTTGTTCTGTTAAATTTTGATAAACAGTAAAGCATAAATCAAAATGAAAGATAAGTCTTGAACAAGCTCCATCTTCCTTTCTCCTTGCATCGATACCTGTCTATGATGACTTGAGGATACAAGTAATTTTGAAAGCGAGTATCAGCTTTGAAGCTGGTGAGATCATAAGTATTTAGTGTCTTAATTTGTATGTAAGTATTTGTATGTAAGAATTTGTAAGTGTATATGAACTGTAAGTGTTTGAAAACTCTAGAATCCCTATGATTCCTACTAGTATATGAAGGTGTCTTCTACCAAGACCTAACTGTTCTGAAGGTAGTCTTCTACCAAGACCTAACTGTTCTCAATGTTCGTTTCTTGTAAGAGTGTGTAATTTTCCCAAGTGTAACTATTATTAACAAAATATAGTTTTTACATTTATAGTTTAAGTGAAAAGATCACTAAATATATGTATAGGGAAAATTAATGTAGTACTAAAACGTAGCGCTATAAGAGTTACTGTTGTACTAATTACCTTAAACCGGATTTATATTAAGGCATTATGTGATAAATTGCACCATACTATCGACTGATAACAACGACATACGAATGGTCGTAATAACGGAATGACATTTGGCACCCGCAGACCTGCAGGTCCGGCTGTAGCTAGCAGCAAGGTGTAGGATTGTCAATCCAGTATAGTTCTATACGCAAACTCACGCTCTCCCTACAAGAGACTATGGCTACAACTCGAGTCATGACATTTAAGTCATGCTCCGATTTAAATCACAATAATTATCGTATTCTTGTATATGTACTGTAATGAACTGTTCTAGCTGTAATGTACGTGCTCTCTACCTAGCAAGTATAGTAACGTAATGAACTGTTCTAACTGTAATGTACGTGCTCTTTACCTAGCAAGTATAGTAATGTAATCATCCTAGTATAGTTGTATATGTAATGTACTGTAATGTTCTAGAAAGTATTGACTCGTGAATGAACTGACTCATTGTATGATATCGTGTTCTAGTAATTGTTCTAGTATCTTCCTAAACTACCCATATGGTAGTTTATTAGTAATCTAACTGGTACGTATGGACATGGATGTATACCCTTGCTACCAAAGGGCATGGGATGAACTGGAAGGACCTTTTATGACTATATATGTACACATGATATATAACTAATATCTAAACGACTTTCGGACGAGTACCCGATATCCCACCAGACCACATCTCAAGCGCGAAAAGGAAATAGGGTGGATAACCTTCCTAAGTCTTTTAAACATTTCTTATATAACTATACATATAGAGGCATGCAATTTATAATATAAAAGCATAATAAGTTTTGTAAGACATTTGAAACAGAAATATTATTTTAAGAAAAGATCGACTTGATGTCAATCTATAAAACAATTTGAAGGCATAAGTTTGATAAAACAGTTTAAGTATAAGGAAACATTTGTTTGAAACACAGTTGTAAATAAGTTTGAACGGTAATGTACAGAGTAAAATGTACAGTGTAATAAGGAGTTTAAAACATATAAAATTTTTATAAAAATCATTTGAAGAAACTGTTTGGTAAAATGGCTAATGAGTAGCCAAATCATTTGAATGTTGTATATTAATCACATGTGATTGATGTAATAACTAGCGTAATTCTACTTATTAATCACATGTGATTGATATAAGAAGTAGCATGATTCTACTTGTATCCCCCCATAAAACATTTAAAAATACTTTAAAACCTTAGTTAAGGGGTATGAACTCACCTGCAGTAAGTGACTGGAATTGAACGGACTGTTATCGTAAGGAAGGATTGGGCAAGTGCTTGGTGTCAAGTGAAGGCTTAGACACACACAATGATCCTAATTACATATGTATATAAATAATTAGTGATTAAAACACTAATTATACAAGTATAAACATTTAAACGCGAGGAAACACTTTTGGCAAGTGCTAGGAGGCTAATGGGTTGCAACAAAAGAGTGCAATGCCCCTAATGGGAGTTTAAGGTCTAATGACCATATTCTTTGGAGTTTACGGCCTAGGGGAGTAAACTCCTGGCCGTAAACTCTCAACCAAGTGCCTAAATGGAGCTTAGAATTATTACAACTCTAGTGGTGAATTGCTTTAAGGCTATAACAAGTGTTCGGGTACCATATTGACTCCTTTGGGGAGTTTACGGCCCAAAGACCATATTCCCTTGGAGTTTACGGCCGTAAACTCCCTTGAGAGGGTTTTTATGGTGCTTTCAAGTCTCTAAATTAACTAGGAACAAATCTAGGCTTTGGTATTTGGCTTTAGAAGAGTTTATGGCACCATTTTATGGAGTTCACAACCCTAGAACCTTTTGGGCCGTAAACTCCCTTACTCTTGGTGTTCTAAGTTTGTTAGCTAGTCCAAAACTCATTTAGGTACATGCCCAAATTGGTCTCTTGGCTTAAGGAAGGAGTTAGGGTGTCCTTTGACCCCTTTATAGGTGTTTACGGCCCAAGAATTTTTCTTGGCCATAAACTCCTCAATTTTAGTGATTTCTTATGTTTTCTAGGTACTAAACACTTTAGGGTACTTGTCTTAATTGAAGTCTAAGCTTTGGGAGTTATTAGGGCTCATTTAAGCCCTTGAATTTGGTGTTTACGGTCCAAGAAACTCTTGGTCCGTAAACACCCTAAGCTAGGTGTTCTTGATTGATTTCTAGTCTCAAAAGATCATACACATTATCCTAAACTAGATACCTAACAAGGAAATGGGACAAGATGGCCATTAAGCTTCATTTTGGAGTTTACTCCCCAAGAACGTTCTTGGGCGGTAAACTCCCAGATCTCTTATATTTGACCTACAATCTATGTTAATAGGCATAAAACAAGCATTATAACACAACTAGAGAAGTGTACTCACGATTTGGGATGAAAACCCGAAGATCCGTGAGAGAGAAAATGGCTTTTCTCTAGTTGGAAATGTGAATAATCAATGAATTTAGTTCAGAAATCTATTTATAGTCCTGAAATATTTTTGGTAGAAAATATTTTTATTCCTGGAACGAACTCTAATGTCCTAGAGTATTGGAATAACAGTGTTGCACAAAACCCTAGTGCATTCACTCTCCTAATATCTCCTTAACGTAAACCCTAATGTACACAAACTTATTCGGAAAAGTCTGAAATTCATTGAAACTAGACTAGCTTCTATTGGCTTCAAATGGTTGATTTAGAATGGAAATTTCGGGTTGTCACATCATCCCCCTGTTGAAGGGAATTTCGTCCCGAAATTAGAGTTTAAGCAAGGAAGTATGTACGAATGATCGAGTCGTGAGGAGGAATCATACTGAAACTTAAAGACATTAGATTTGAACATAAGACGTTTACAGACAAAACACAACCGTGCAACCATGTACAGAGTTACAGTACTTTAGACTTACATCAAGACCATTGTTGCGAATAAGGTATACTACAAAATACAAGTATACGCATCACGAGCATCCTTATACAGACAGGATCTCGCAAAAAGGTAAGACTCTAGTTGCACTAGTTATGGATAGTTTATAAGTCTGTTACAGCGAAACGCCTAAATTACATTAACGATGGTTTCTGGAGTAGGCTCTCCTGCAGCTGTGATCCTGAGAATTTTCCCATCTGCGCCGGAGTTCTTTGCTATAGGTCAATCCTTCTTGACGTGCCCTATCTCACCGCATTGGTGGCATGAATGGCTAGTACTAGCTTTGGTGACGGGATTGCGGTGTTTAGCCAATGTTATGTGGACACGAGTGCCTTCCTCGTTACTCCACTTTGAAAATTGCTTCTTAAATCGTTCGGCGTTATAACTAATCTTGTGTGCAGGGTTAGTCCCGATGAAAGGGACTTGAGTGATGGGTCGCGCCGGTGCTCCACAGGCACGAGCATGGTGCCCTATGTTTAGGCAATTGCAACACTGCATCTCATGGCAAGCCCCATGATGATGGAAACTACACCTATCACACTTCGGGAGTTTTCCCTCGTATGGCCTGCACGGTACGGGAACGGCAGGGGTTTCCACTTGCTGCTGTTGTATAGCCAGCTTTTTGGATTTCTTGCGTTCTTTCCGAGCTTGACGCTTTCGTTTCTTGTTTTCTGTTTTTCGGCTTTGCGAGCCTGTGACTGTTACTGTTTGGCGACCTCCTGGATGGATACCATGATTGGAAACTTCGTTCCCATCAGTAGCATTGACTGTGCTGTTAGCGCTACGGTGCGCAAGGACCGCGGTTATGGCAGCCACCACGGCAGCTGTAACTGTTGTTTGAAAGGTAGCGGCGTCCATAGGAGAAACGGAGGTTTCCCTGTTCGATTGATTGCTTCCGGATGACGACATGATTCTGTTGGATTAGGTGTCTAAGCCCATAACTATAATTGGTATGTACTTGAATTGATAGCAGCACAGTCCTTTTGGGTTGCCCTCAAACCTAGCAACCGGACAAGGAAATTATGAAAGGAGAGATATTAATTTATTATAAGATTAATAAATTAATATAAATGAATTTATTAATATGTTAAAAGATTAATATATTAATAAGAAATCATTTTTTTAATTAATTGTTAGCCAGAAATTAATTAGAATTAATTTTGGGGTTAAAAAAATTAATTATAAAGTGCAGGGACTAGTTTGTAATTATCTAATAGTTGAGTGGAAGGCTCCAGAACCTCCTTGGAAGGAGGTGGACGAAATCTATAGGGGAAACCCTAAGGATTTCGTCCAAGGGGGCTTGGATAAGGCCTTTGGCTTTGCTTAGGCCCTAAGCAAGGAGCATTAGGGTTTTTCCTAAACCCTAGATCCCTCAACTATATAAGGAGCCTCCTGGTTCACATTTTGGTCACTCTTTCTTTGGAAGAAACCCTTAGGGCCGAAAATTTCATACTCCCTCTCTCTCCTTCTACTTTCCTTCTTGCTAGTTTGGGTGTGATTCCATTAGAGGCATTACACTTGTGGTGCTAAGCTTCCAAGAAGATCAAGATCAAGATCAAGGGAATTATCAATTGTTTATTATAACAATTGAAAGGTATGTAATTACTAACCCTAGTTTGTTAATTTTGATATTAGCCTCTCTCCTCTAGGGTTCTTGTTTTGCAGTTCAAAGTTGTATGTTCAATAGATAAAACATAGATCCAAAGTAGGCTGCATGTGAACTTAGGAATTGTTTTTCTAGTTTATTTGTTTTACCTTAAACCCATCAGTGGTATCAGAGCCATTGTTGTTTTAAATTGAATTGCTATAATAGTTGAATTGGAAATTAGGGTTTATAGCCATTAAACCCTAAAGGCCAAAATTTTCGATTTTAGGGTTTTGGTGCAAAGGGTTTTCGAAAACCCTAGCCTCCATGAGCCCTAGTCGAAATTAGGGTTAGGGTTTCCAAAACCCTAGCCTCCTCCCCTTGTAATTTCGAAATATGCTCCCCCTTTTAAGGTTTATTTGTTTTGGATAATAGTTGTCTTATTGGATAATTGAGATAAATAAGGAAATTATCCTATCCCCATATTTTCGAAATCTAGAAGGGATATGGATTAGGATTAAATTAAGTGTTTGATTTAATTAGATAATCCTTACTAGATTTAATTAATTAATTAAAAGTTAATTAATAGACAAATATTAAATCTAGTTATTTGGTTGAGAAAATTAAGGAAATTATCCTATCCCCATATTTTTGAAAACTAGAAGGGATATGGATTAGGATTAAGTTAATTGTTTAATTTAGTTAGATAATCCTTAAAAGATTTAATAAATTAATTAAAAGTTAATTAATAGATAAATATTAAATCTAATTAATTGGTTTACTTAAATTTAAAATTTAATAGTTTAAATTTCGAAAAATTTATATAAACCCTTGGAGTTTTAAAATGTTTTAAAACACACCTTATATGTATATTATAATTAAAAGTTAAACATTATATATGTATAAGAATATGGTCAGTCAAATCGCTAGTATGCCTCATTCACGAAGCTAATCTATAAGGGGGGTATAAGGAAACTGCCTATAAAATGGTAGTTGAATGGGTGTCCACTCTCACCCACCGCTTCCTTGATTAGTGGAGGGTCGTTAGCAGAACGGATTTGATAGGAGAACTACATCTCAGTAAAAGTATAATGTTATTAAAGAAAGTACTAGTACATTATTTTACAAAATCCCAACTCTAGTTACTTTAGGAGAAATGTGAAAAGTATGCTAATCCATGAAATTGCACATTATGCTTTATTGGTCGTTAGTGGAGCGTGTGTGGTTAACTGGCACACTAAAAGGTACTAATAAAGAGTAGTAATGGGTATCTCATAATTGTCATTTTGATGGAGCGTGTGTGGTTTACCGGCACATCAATAGTTAATGATAAAGACAATGAGGTTACCAAGCACATTTGCATGGTTATTCACATCTTGTTTGTGATCCTCGGCATCCCAGTCACAAATAGAAGAGCATAATCCGAGATAAAAACATGCCATTGAATAGTTTCAATGTATCTCAAAGAATCTAGGAGTTTCCAACACATTTAAAACTTAACCTTCTTTTTCGTTTTTCATGGTGGAAATTGGTAAATCGTCATTTACCTACCTTCAAATATTCTGCAAATTGGATTACGGCATCCCTCTTCCAATTTGTGGAATGTTGTGTTGGATCCTAGCCTCGATGTTTCTTTTGGGTGTTACATCAAGGATTCTTATCAACTAACTTGAATTTTCTCCTATTTTTGAAGATGTCTGAATCTAACCATGGTCTTCCCGAATCTAAAGGAAAAAGTATTCCTGCTCAAGGTTTGTTCCACTATGAAGGTGAAAGATCAATCCCTACCATGTGGACTAACTTGATTCCACTTCCTCCACCTCCTACCGTTGTTCTCCCAAACCCACAAGTTCGAAGGCTTGAAAAGTTCAAGCTCACTCAAGCCCTTTTGGCAAGTAAACATGAAGATGGGAAACCTGTGTGTGTACACGTCTTAGAGATGAAGTCACACATTGATAGGTTAAGCATGTTTGGTGTCGAGATTTCAAGTGAGTTGGCTGTTGATTGGGTTCTTCAGTCACTTCCTGAATCATATAGTGAGTTCGTTAGAGAGTACTATATGATGGATCACGACATAACCCTCATTGATCTCACCTATTTGCTTATAGCTGTTGAATCAGCAATGATTTGGCGTGCTGATCAAGCAAATTTGTCTGGTGAATCAAACTCCCAAACTTCAAGGGGCATTGAAAATGATGACATTGGAGATCTAGAAAAGGTAAACTTTGAGATTGTTCCTTGTGTCATTCCAAAAGAGTCCATTTGCTTTTATTGCCAAGAGAAGGGGCATTGGAGACGAAGCTGCCCTATCTACCTGAGAGATCTAAGAGATGGGAGAGTCTAGTGTTATGACTCCTCCTTGGGTATAAAATCCACTATCTAACTCCATCAAGTTCCTATTCATTGATTCTTAATACATAATGTGATAAGATTACATTTGAATGTTTTGCAGGATCAGAGAAAAGAGAGGAAGCTTGATGGAAAAGCAAGATGAGTCTGATCACGAAGAAATGGATCACCGTCGCATGGATTCGAAGATCAGATTTTGAGCTTAGAAAGTTATGATAGATTGTTAGGAATAAATACATAGTTTTTCAGTTGATTTTGCATTGTAAGGACAAGTTTTCCGCTGCTTTTATGAATAAAATAAAATTTTTGGTTTGAATAATTTTATATATCCTTGCAATGAAGTCGTTATGAAAATTTGATGTTTGTGTATTGTTATCAATAATGGATTTGATTCTTAATTATGTAATTTGTGGAAATGTCGAGAATTCGCCAAATGAGGAAAGATTCTCATCGCCTAAGCTTCAATTGGACAAAAACTTGGAGTCATGCGACTTGATTGCGTGATGAATGAGAAACTTCATATTTGGAAATTAGACTAATTCTTTGACAAAGTGTCAAGAGAAGGACTAGGAGATCGAGTACACTAGGTTGTACATTGATCAAGTCCACCACGAGAGTGATAAAGATATTCGTCATAATTTACTAAAGTTTAGTGAATATGGTTATGCTTAAAAGATTAAATATAATTCTGAGTTGATTGAAAGAGTTTCAATCAATGGCAGAACGAATAAGAAGAATCAAGTAGGCAGACAGATAAAAGTATCTCTATTCTAAGAAGAATGAAGAGTAACTTTTATTGTGTTTTATGATAAGTATTAATGATTAGGAACCATATCTCAATTGATCCTCTGAGTAAGTCTTAGTACATTTGCAGAGGAATCGAGAATTGTGGAAATGGTTAAAATCAAGAAGCCAATCATACTTCATTCCAACATCAAGTCTTAGAGTTATACTCCAAGATTGTGAATTGAGTGACAAGTCTCAAGAAGGTTTATAACACTCATCAAATGTGGAATTTGGAAAAGTTTTCTTATTCTTGCACATTTAAAAATTTGTAAGTTGCGACCAACTAGGACAAATTTTGTGAAGTGTTTTGTCTTGATAAGAACCACACTAACTCTTGAATATTTGTTTTGTCGAGGAAAGTTTCCTGACAAGAGAACCGTATATGTCAAGAGGTCAGTGGGAGTTTTAATGATCTTGAAAAAGGTTTCAAGAACAAATCAAGAATAAACCTTATCGTTCATCACTAGCACACGACTTGAGGTTTATAGCCTATTGTGGATGACATACTCTTTTTCTATGCCATTCCAATTGAATTAATTATGCAAGTGAGTTCTATGAGTTCTCATGTGAATGCATAAAGACATAGCACCTTGATCAATGGAAAGTACATTGATAAGTAAGGATGAGTTGATAAACCACTTGGAAGACATGGTGGGCACTCGTGTTACCATGAGGCAAGAAATCGAGATTGAGAAAGTTCAGTCCATATGAGTTTGGATTTGTCACAAACTTTGGTTTTGACAAATTCACATGGATAGGAACTTATACACCACAAAATCTAAGTGTCATAAGATTACCTCCTTCATGAAAATGACTGTGAGGAAATGCTTTCACTAAGAGAGATTTTAAGAAGATAGCAATTGTGGAAATTGTATGCTCAAATTCGATTATGGTTACGACATCCCTTTCCATAGTTCGAATTGTGAGATTTGGCAATTAGTCTGAACATTTGGGACTTAGTGACATAAGTTCTGAATTTGTCTAGACACACATATGAGCTTTCTAAGGCAAAGGTGTATGATTTTAAGAAGCTTTGATAAAGGCTTATCAAAGCATTAGGTATTAGAAATATGAACTTAAGGAATTCAATAAGCATTGTTCTCTGGAAGTTTAATTGTTTTCTGAATACATGTCAAAGCTAGTGGGAGCATAAGTGTTATGCTGGTAAGAAAATAATCATCATGTTAGTGGGAGCATGATTATTATGGTAAAGTATTGCGAGTTAGCAATATTAATTATAGAAAACAAAGATTCACTTTGCAAAGTTGTAATGTTTGAAAAGTTGTTTTGCTATAATTAAGGGAGAGAACATTATACTTCATTTCAAAATTCTAAATCTTAGATCGAGAAATGTTAATAAATTTAGTCAAGGATATATAGTGCATTCTCAAATTCGATTATGATCACGGCATCCCTCTTCATAGATCGAATTGTGGAACAGGACACATAAAATATTATGGCAGAAGGATGATAAAGTATCACTTCTTTATGTGAGACATTATGCATCATGTCCAATACGCTTCGGGTATAGGATCGATTGCATATGCTGTAATATTTTACCATTCTAAAATTTTCCAAATGCCTAGGGCATTAAGAGGGAAAAAGGAACTAGAATCGGTTTTGACTAAAATAATTAAACAACTATCAAAGGAAAATCTGAGGTTCATTGAGGATTTGTCGCTTGTGAGTAGTTAGATGTATAGTACTGAATGGGCTATATTGACATTATTATGAATAGATAAGATTCTATTAAGAATAAGCTGTCATATGGAAAATATGGAAATGTCTCCATATTGGGAGTTGGATGTGGAGAGTCTGTGTCTAGATTAGAAACTTTTATGCAAGAAGGATGTTCAAAGGAATGTACTTTGAATGTGAGACTTCACGTCTATGGAATTATCTTGTAACAATTTCCGATAGAGTACTTTGTAATTTCATTGGCCAAGTCTTGGTGACTTTTGTGCTATGACTTTGCGAAAGGATCGTTGCATAAAATGTTAGAATCTAGCATATTCTAGTAGTTGCAAGAACCTTGTGTTCTAACACTAGTAATAGGGATTGGGAATTGTGAAATGAGCATCATTGGAAAGGTTTTTCAATTGATTTATTTCACAAATTATGGACCATAGGAAACCAAAGTGTGCATGCTTGGAGCATGGGACAATTGTGGTTATAATTCAAGTAATAAGTTGATTTTCTGAAACTATAAGCAATGAATAACGAGTGATCAATATGGTGTTTAAACAAAAGTGTTTTTATTTACGCTCAAAAGCGTTGGGGCCATATAGGATTAATATTATTATTGCGTTTCACTTTGCATGTTTTGACTTCCCGAATAATAAGATTATTCAAACTCCACAGTCGCTCGTACTTTTGGAAGTAAGTAATGAATCAAGACTGTCATGAACTGGATTGTAGATTGTCTAAGGATAGACATGGCAATAGATTTGCTGCAACGTTCATGAGTACTCAGAAATTGAGATTTGAGTATTGGATAAACCCACGCTCAGAGTATTACTTCATGGAATTCATCACGAGTAATACTGAGACGATAATATCTATGATCTTGAAATAGAGATATATGAGTTGTAATTTGCAAGTCGGCTATACATTGGTGATATGAAAACGCATCAGTAACTTGGTGTTATAAAACATATTTTCATGTATGGTTTGATGAGTAAAAGATACAAGCATATGAGTCAATGTTTATTCGTTCCTTTTGCCCTAACGGGAAAATCGATATCTGTGGGCCCCTCGATGATTTGGTGTTGACTTATGCGTTGGGCCCAGCCAGGACTGAATTGATGTGTTCGATTAGAAGTCCTATATCATCACAAATCAGAAATCGGGAAACATAGATTCTGGACAAAGAGATTAATTGTATTCCATGTCTTATGTCTGGGGATATCTTGCAGAACGAAGGATTATATGATCACTTATCTTAGGACTCGTAACTGACTGGGTCAGAGTTCGGCAGCAGCTTTTTGGAAGCTACAATTTGCTGGTCAAATTTAGAAGGCATACTAGCAATTATAGTTACAGACTTATCCAAGTGGGAGACTGTTGGATTAGGTGTCTAAGCCCATAACTATAATTGGTATGTACTTGAATTGATAGCAGCACAGTCCTTTTGGGTTGCCCTCAAACCTAGCAACCGGACAAGGAAATTATGAAAGGAGAGATATTAATTTATTATAAGATTAATAAATTAATATAAATGAATTTATTAATATGTTAAAAGATTAATATATTAATAAGAAATCATTTTTTTAATTAATTGTTAGCTAGAAATTAATTAGAATTAATTTTGGGGTTAAAAGAATTAATTATAAAGTGCAGGGACTAGTTTGTAATTATCTAATAGTTGAGTGGAAGGCTCCAGAACCTCCTTGGAAGGAGGTGGACGAAATCTATAGGGGAAACCCTAAGGATTTCGTCCAAGGGGGCTTGGATAAGGCCTTTGGCTTTGCTTAGGCCCTAAGCAAGGAGCATTAGGGTTTTTCCTAAACCCTAGATCCCTCAACTATATAAGGAGCCTCCTGGTTCACATTTTGGTCACTCTTTCTTTGGAAGAAACCCTTAGGGCCGAAAATTTCATACTCCCTCTCTCTCCTTCTACTTTCCTTCTTGCTAGTTTGGGTGTGATTCCATTAGAGGCATTACACTTGTGGTGCTAAGCTTCCAAGAAGATCAAGATCAAGATCAAGGGAATTATCAATTGTTTATTATAACAATTGAAAGGTATGTAATTACTAACCCTATTTTGTTAATTTTGATATTAGCCTCTCTCCTCTAGGGTTCTTGTTTTGCAGTTCAAAGTTGTATGTTCAATAGATAAAACATAGATCCAAAGTAGGCTGCATGTGAACTTAGGAATTGTTTTTCTAGTTTATTTGTTTTACCTTAAACCCATCAGATTCTGTAACACGAAAGATAAGGATTTTGTGAGCGGTTCTGGTTGACCCTAGATGTACTTAGATTGTTCAATAAAAGAGTAAGAGTATGTTCTAGAAAGTTTGACCTACATCCCTATGATGCAGTCCTAGTACAGAATGAAAGTATGTTCGTGAAGGTTTGACCTACATCCCTATGATGCAGTACTAGTATAGAATGAAAGTATGTTCGTGAAGGTTTGACCTACATCCCTATGATGCAGTCCTAGTAGTGAGTAAGAGTAAGTTCGTAGAATGGTCTCAAGACGTTTGTTGTTCAAGCCGAGGTATCGTGGGTTGGTGAATAACAAGATCCAACCACTGAAAGAGACTTGGAAATGTCTCCGGAGATAAATCACTATAGTCCAATGACTTGACTAAAGCATGTTTCAGATAGACTCCAATGAGAGTATGATAAGAGTACTTTGAATAAAGGAAATGACACAAAAGTTAGCCGGCTGTCAATATCTTTGATATTCACGATGCAAAGGCTCTGGAAAATGACCTTGTAAAGGTCTTACATCATATCCACAGAAGATAGTTCCTGACAGCATAAAGACCTAACTAAAGTACTTACGGTACAAGATAATTTCATACAAAATGCCACATCAGGCATAGACAGAAAAACACGATTCCTTTTTATAAGGGAAATAAAGTAAAGCGTCTACTACCGGCGACGGTCATCCCTCTGGTGAACTCTTAGTTCAGCAAATTGACGTTCCATGTCAAGTAGGTGTCTTTCGTACACCCCCTGGCATACTCGGAGCTCTATGACTTCGGCTCGTGATTCAGCCAGTGCTTGCAGCAGGGTTTCATGGTTTCTCTCTGATCTCTCGCGAGCATCTTCTAGACGAATGGTGCGGAGGGTATGCATTCTAACATAGGCGACTACTTCTGTAATTTTAACGTAGGGATGTCCTGCCTTGAAGCTCATTTCGGGTCACTCTGCGGACCAAGATTGGCAAGACTCTATCTGCTGAGCCCCCATTGTTCAAGTCGCAAAAGCTTCGGTCGCCATTAAATGGCATGGGCTGATTTTGACCTTGGCTCCATGTTTCCAAGCATTCCACTCACTCAGGTCGGGCCATGAAAAGCCGAACGAGGGTTAGGAATTGGAAAGGGAGCTGCTTAGGGTAGGTTCTCAACCTCTGGTTCGGAGTTAGCATCATACGAAAGGTCTTCATCATGGTGATCATTCAAGGGGATAGGATGATCATTATCTGGTTCTTCTCCAAACCAACCAGCTATGACTTCATTTGGAAGATACTGGTTGCCGAGGGGATGGAGTCCAACTATGCTTTCTATGCGAGAATTTAGGGTAAGAGAATAATTATTAGACAAACTATCTAGATAATTATTTAGAAAACCTTCATTAGTTACATCGCTATTTGTGAAGTGCATACCAGCTATGTGTAATCTAAACATGATAGACTTTCGAATAAGTGACCTTAATTCCAAATTCACACAGAATAGGGGTAAGGAAAAATTATCACAGATTCTAAGTCTATAACATCCTAATTACATATAGCCTCAGTGTATCCACTTAGCAACTATCAACTTAGTAATGAAGATCCCGTTTTAGTTCTCAAGTATAAAGTACTTATAGTAACACCAAATACTCCTATAGTATTTTAATTTTTAATGTTATGTTCTATTGTTCTCATTGTGGTAGGGTTGGTAAGATTTTAGCATTGTTGCAACCACACACTTAAATTTAGGCACATGCTAGTCAACCCTCGGATAATATAGGTGATCAGGCTATATCTTCCCAGTTTTGACCATATGTCTTTAAGCCCACTTGTGTTGCTCAACAATCGTAATTCTTTTGTACTGTCCTAGTGACATTGATTTTGGTATGAATGCAGGCACGTATACTTACTTAAATATTTTCCTATTTAAAGTATGAACTCTTGGTCAGAGTATTTTTAATCCCTTATGTATTTATATTTAGTATATCTTTTATGGGTTGATATACTTAATTCACTATAAACAATGCTCTGATACCAATCTGTCACACCCCAAAACCAAGAACGGCGGAAACGTTCTGGGGCGGAGGACGTCATGTTTATCAACAACAATGTAAAGTAGTAAACAAGCAACAACATCATCCATTGCATTAATAATATAATTATTATACAATGTTGTTCTGTTAAATTTTGATAAACAGTAAAGCATAAATCAAAATGAAAGATAAGTCTTGAACAAGCTCCATCTTCCTTTCTCCTTGCATCGATACCTGTCTATGATGACTTGAGGATACAAGTAATTTTGAAAGCGAGTATCAGCTTTGAAGCTGGTGAGATCATAAGTATTTAGTGTCTTAATTTGTATGTAAGAATTTGTAAGTGTATATGAACTGTAAGTGTTTGAAAACTCTAGAATCCCTATGATTCCTACTAGTATATGAAGGTGTCTTCTACCAAGACCTAACTGTTCTGAAGGTAGTCTTCTACCAAGACCTAACTGTTCTCAATGTTCGTTTCTTGTAAGAGTGTGTAATTTTCCCAAGTGTAACTATTATTAACAAAATATAGTTTTTACATTTATAGTTTAAGTGAAAAGATCACTAAATATATGTACAGGGAAAATTAATGTAGTACTAAAACGTAGCGCAATAAGAACTACTGCTATACTAATTACCTTAAACCGGATTTATATTAAGGCATTATGTGATAAATTGCACCATACTATCGACTGATAACAACGACATACGAATGGTCGTAATAACGGAATGACGTTTGGCACCCGCAGACCTGCAGGTCCGGCTGTAGCTAGCAGCAAGGTGTAGGATTGTCAATCCAGTATAGATCTATACGCAAACTCACGCTCTCCCTACAAGAGACTCGGGCTACAACTCGAGTCATGACATTTAAGTCATGCTCCGATTTAAATCACAATAATTATCGTATTCTTGTATATGTACTGTAATGAACTGTTCTAGCTGTAATGTACGTGCTCTCTACCTAGCAAGTATAGTAATGTAATGAACTGTTCTAACTGTAATGTACGTGCTCTCTACCTAGCAAGTATAGTAATGTAATCATCCTGGTATAGTTGTATATGTAATGTATTGTAATGTTCTAGAAAGTATTGACTCGTGAATGAACTGACTCATTGTATGATATCGTGTTCTAGTAATTGTTCTAGTATCTTCCTAAACTACCCATATGGTAGTTTACTAGTAATCTAACTGGTACGTATGGACATGGATGTATACCCTTGCTACCCAAGGGTATGGGATGAACTGGAAGGACCTTTTATGACTATATATGTACACATGATATATAACTAATATTTAAACGACTTTCGGACGAGTACCCGATATCCCACCAGACCACATCTCAAGCGCGAAAAGGAAATAGGGTGGATAGCCTTCCTAAGTCTTTTAAACATTTCTTATATAACTATACATATAGAGGCATGCAATTTATAATATAAAAGCATAATAAGTTTTGTAAGACATTTGAAACAGAAATATTATTTTAAGAAAAGATCGACTTGATGTCAATCTATAAAACAATTTGAAGGCATAAGTTTGATAAAACAGTTTAAGTATAAGAAAACATTTGTTTGAAACACAGTTGTAAATAAGTTTGAACGGTAATGTACAGAGTAAAATGTACAGTGTAATAAGGAGTTTAAAACATATAAAATGTTTATAAAAATCATTTGAAGAAACTGTTTGGTAAAATGGCTAATGAGTAGCCAAATCATTTGAATGCTGTATATTAATCACATGTGATTGATGTAATAACTAGCGTAATTCTACTTATTAATCACATGTGATTGATATAAGAAGTAGCATGATTCTACTTGTATCCCCCCATAAAACATTTAAAAATAGTTTAAAACCTTAGTTAAGGGGTATGAACTCACCTGCAGTAAGTGACTGGAATTGAACGGACTGTTATCGTAAGGAAGGATTGGGCAAGTGCTTGGTGTCAAGTGAAGGCTTAGACACACACAATGATCCTAATTACATATGAAGACATATGTATATAAATAATTAGTGATTAAAACACTAATTATACAAGTATAAACATTTAAATGCGAGGAAACACTTTTGGCAAGTGCTAGGAGGCTAATGGGTTGTAACAAAAGAGTGCAATGCCCCTAATGGGAGTTTAAGGTCTAATGACCATATTCTTTGGAGTTTACGGCCCAGGGGAGTAAACTCCTGGCCGTAAACTCTCAACCAAGTGCCTAAATGGAGCTTAGAATTATTACAACTCTAGTGGTGAATTGTTTTAAGGCTATAACAAGTGTTTGGGTACCATATTGACTCCTTTGGGGAGTTTACGGCCCAGAGACCATATTCCCTTGGAGTTTACGGCCGTAAACTCCCTTGAGAGGGTTTTTATGGTGCTTTCAAGTCTCTAAATTAACTAGGAACAAATCTAGGCTTTGGTACTTGGCTTTAGAAGAGTTTATGGCACCATTTGGCACCATTTTATGGAGTTCACGACCCTAGAACCTTTTGGGCCGTAAACTCCCTTACTCTTGGTGTTCTAAGTGTGTTAGCTAGTCCAAAACTCATTTAGGTACATGCCCAAATTGGTCTCTTGGCTTAAGGAAGGAGTTAGGGTGTCCTTTGACCCCTTTATAGGTGTTTACGGCCCAAGAACTTGTCTTGGCCGTAAACTCCTCAATTTTAGTGATTTCTTATGTTTTCTAGGTACTAAACACTTTAGGGTACTTGTCTTAATTGAATTCTAAGCTTTGGGAGTTATTAGGGCTCATTTAAGCCCTTGAATTTGGTGTTTACGGTCCAAGAAACTCTTGGTCCGTAAACACCCTAAGCTAGGTGTTCTTGATTGATTTCTAGTCTCAAAAGATCATACACATTATCCTAAACTAGATACCTAACAAGGAAATGGGACAAGATGGCCATTAAGCTTCATTTTGGAGTTTACTCCCCAAGAACCTTTTTGGGCGGTAAACTCCCGGATCTCTTATATTTGACCTACAATCTATGTTAATAGGCATAAAACAAGCATTATAACACAACTAGAGAAGTGTACTCACGATTTGGGATGAAAACCCGAAGATCCGTGAGAGAGAAAACGGCTTTTCTCTAGTTGGAAATGTGAATAATCAATGAATTTAGTTCAGAAATCTATTTATAGTCCTGAAATATTTTTGGCAGAAAATATTTTTATTCCTGGAACGAACTCTAATGTCCTAAAGTATTGGAATAACAGTGTTGCACAAAACCCTAGTGCATTCACTCTCCTAATATCTCGTTAACGTAAACCCTAATGTACACAAACTTATTCGGAAAAGTCTGAAATTCATTGAAACTAGACTAACTTCTATTGGCTTCAAATGGTTGATTTAGAATGGAAATTTCGGGTTGTCACACCCGTGGTCGTTGCGTCTGCCCTTATAATTCCACTTTGAACCACAGTTTGAGGGTTGGGTCTCCGTGTTCAAAACGATCAAAGACGAGGAAGAAGCCATATGAGGAGAATAGTGGTCAACTTGAGATATCCGAGAGGAATGAATGCTTTGATGTTGGTGATTCTATAAGGTTTCTCGATGGTTAGCTTAGGGTCGATGTTGGCAAATGCCAACGGAATAGAAGGAAAAAAGAGAGGGAAGTCGATGATGAGCAAGGGTCGATGGAATAGAAGGGAAGAGAGCGGAAAAGAAAGATGGCTAACGTTTTGGCTTTGATTCCACAAAAAAATTTTATTTTCTCGTGAAAACACAGACATTGATTAACCAAATAGATACAATGAATAACAAGAATTTATAGGATATGGACTTTGAAATTGGGCATACTATGATACACAAATACACATAACTCTCTATGAACTAAAGAATTGCATGCAAATTGCGAAAATGACCTTGGCCTACAAATGGGAGTTTTGCACTCGATAATGAAAATCATTTCTCCTTTCATTTTTTTTTTTTTTTTTTGAGATCATCACATCTTTAAAGTGTACATACATGTTTATGTTTACGTATATGATAAAGTGGCCACTAAACACCCAGATATTCAGCCCCATATTATATGTAAAAAATAAAACAAAAGATTCCAAAATCTCACAAAATTTAAACCAAAACAAAACCGTATGAAATAAATTACAGAAACACACTCTGAAACCAAACCCCCCGATTCAATTTTTGTGTTTTGCACCAACTGAGAAGAACTCTGTGATCACTTCCAATGGCATACCCTTCGTTTCCGGCACTTTCAAGAAAACAAACACCCACGATATGATGCACACAACAGCATACATCGAAAAAACACCAGGCAAACCAACAGAAGTAAGCAACAATGGCAGAGAATATGTCACAATGATATCACAGATCCAGAAAGTGAGGGCACAGATGGCTATACAGATCCCACGAACTCTGGTAGGAAAAATCTCTGAACATAATATATTGGGAATTGGACCAAATCCCATCACGAAACAACAGAAATAGATCACAACACCAGCAGTTGAAATCGCTGCATTTGCAACACTCCCGAAGTCTATCAAACCTCCAATTACCAAAATTATGAGACTCAGAATCAATACTGGAATAGTCGTTAACAGCAGACTCCTGCAATATCACAAAACGGATCATCTTCTGTTCGTTTATATCTCAATTCTAACATTCTAATTTTCTTAATTTTGTAATCTGGAGCGAGTACTTTACCTTCTTCCAGATATATCCATGAGTCTCATGGCGACAGCGATACAAGGGAGCATCAACAAAGTTGAGATATTGCTAATGAGAAGAGATGAAGAAATTGAACTAATCCCCCAATTTGATAAAAGAACACCAACCCCTGCTTCTTCAAGGATCTGAGGCGTGTAGTAAAGAACTCCACTGATGCCAGAGAACTAAAAATGAAATTGACAAAACAAATTGGATTTAATTGGAGAACCCTAATTAAAAGGTGAAAAAATTAGAGCTAGAAGTTTGATTTTTGTTACCTGTTGAAGTATTTGAAGACCGATTCCAACAAACAATGCATGCTTGACTCCCGGTTCAGAAAGATCAGACCAGTTTATGCCTTTGGTTGCAGCTTCAGCCGGGTGAAGCATGGCCGGTCCAACCGGGTTCTGGTCCATGAGGTCTTTAGAGTATAGTGCAGGCTGGCTCACCAGGGCGGCGGCCTGAAAGGACTCGCCGTCCGCCGGCATATCGGCACCTGCGAGTGAAATGTGTGACCCACGGTGAGCTCCGACACCATTCTCTTGGTGTAAATAGATTCTTCTGAACCCTTCTTTCGTCTTCCCATCTTCAACATCTTTTTCCGGCCACTTCCAGGCAAGCTGCCAACCACCGCCAATGTCAGTGCTATTCACTTGTTCTCCGTCGATATGAACAACGCTGTTGTTTCTCATACTTATAATACTTGAAGCAGGATGAATCATGTCTTTTTCCATACTTGTAGCTTGACGGGAAATCAACGGAGATTGTAAATTATCATCATTGTCGTCGTTTCCAGGAACATCAGATTGATAATCGTCGCCTTCTCTACCACCAACACTCTCTTCATCCCAATCTTCATGTTTCTCTTGATTTCCTGTAACACTGAACATACTCCCAAAGTGAGGAAAAAGCATGCTTCCTTTGCTTCCAACAGCATCCGGAAGTTTCTCATGGACACTGCTAAAGAGGGAGACAAGAGGATCGACAAAAGGGGCACCGGCGCTACTGACGCTTCCTTGACGGGAAGCAATTCCGATCGTACTTTTTCCGGTGACAGGTCGAGCAATCAAAGATACTCCTTCATCGTGACCAAATAACTTAATTTTATCAGCTTCTGTGATGGGTTGATTATGTGCAGGGCCTATTATGTACTCTTCAATAGTCGTCTCTCCCCCAACTTCAAGTCCTTCAACCAGTAAAGCCATCTCACCTGCAACATCTTCTCTACCACGTAATCTCTGCAAAACCTGCTTCGCTTCAACCATTCTTCCTTTGCTAACCAGCCATCTCGGAGACTCCGGCAAGAAAAAAATCGTGAAAATGAAATAAAGGAAGGATGGAATTGAAAGAACGCCGAGCATCAACCTCCAGTTTGGTGACTCCTGTAACGACATCCCGAAAACCATACAGTAGGAAAGGAACATTCCACCGGAGCCCATGAACTGTGGTAAAGTGTTGAGTGAACCTCTGATTTCCGGCGGTGATGTTTCCGATATGTAAACGGGAACAAGAGTAACCGCTAATCCGATTCCAAAACCATCTAATAGTCTACCCAATAAAAGGATATAAACATTGGGTGACCATAACATAACAAGACCACCAAAAAAATAAAGAACAGAAGAGATGATCAGCATCGGACGTCGGCCGACCGAATCTGATATTGCACCGGAGCAAGTCGTGACTAAAGTCGCACCGATCAGCGACATAGCCACAATTAGACCCTCGATCGTTGGTTCGTTTTGCAAATTGAACTCTTTCTTTATGTATAAAACAGCCCCTAAATCGCATTACAACAACAATAAACAATTATCATCCAGAAAGATAAATCTAGATTTCAATTTTTAACACATGAACTATGAAATGAAACCACACTGATATTTCAAATCGCAATAATATGGTTTATAAGCGGCTTACCGGCAATAGTGGCGTTATCCCATCCTTGAATTAAGTTACCGACGGCGGCAGCAACAGCCACCAGCACAGCTCCACTCATGTTCCCGCTTCTTTTTTCCCTAAATCAGCGCAAACTCTGAGATAAACAAACACACAAGGATCGAACCATCAACTATGAAAATAATAACGAAGGAGATAAAATTATACAAAAAACTAATTTACAAACAGTTTTGACAAAATCCGAAATTCAGGGCTCAATTACCGGGATCGAAGATTGATAAAGAGAAAGGAAAGTCGCTGGTTGTTTGCTGAATCCTTTTCGTCTTTGAAACTGATCGTACTGATCTTTGCTTCAGTTCAATTCTGAGTTTAGTACAGTCGATTCAAATGAAAACAAAAAGATGGAGGACAAAAGATGATTGATTTCCCAATAATTTATTTGAATGGTGGGGAATGGGTATAAATCAAAAGAAGACACCTGAATGAAGAGAATATGGGAGAAAGGGATGGTTATTTATATTCTGTGGAGCATACTGTGTTCATGGGACCATGATTTCCATGGAAATTGAAGTCGAGATATTATTCTACGAGTTAGGGACGGGATTTGTAATTATGTTAAAGTAGAAGGATTGGTTTTACAAAGTTAGCTGATAATTTCCTTTTGTAGAAGCTGCGCTCACACTTGCCCCCACGTCGGCTGGCTTATGTCACCTTTTATTACAACATTTTCCCATGTTGAATTAAAAATAATACAAACACTTAATAATTAGATTTTTCTATAACATTTAAATTTAAAAAAAAAATGATATTATAAGAGATCTCCAAGTAAAACTACATTCTCATTTAAATTTTTGTTATTTTATTATTTCATTAAATTTAATTTTTAATTAAATAATCTCTAATGGTTATTTTTTTAAATAGTTTTTTTTTTTAACTAATTTATTTTATCTACTTAAAATATTCTATAAAATTCTTTAATGTAATTAGTCACTTTTAAACATACATCATATTTTATAGATGTTGATGTCACAAATAAACAAAAATAGAAATAAAAGTATATTGTGTTTTTATTTTATAAACGTAAAATACCAAAAAAAAAAAAAATACATTGTATTTATAAAAAAATAAAAATATTATACAAATCGTTATAAATTTATATTGCATAAATAAAATTTCATTAAAATATTTGATAGAAATATTTAATTGGTAAATAAATATGAAGTATTTCAAACTAAAATATAATTAAACGTAAAATAAAATATGATTAGAAGATGATGGATAAAATATACAAAATATGAAAATATATTGATCATTCATTATAAATTAAATAGTTAAAAAATCTTTAAATAGGCTATTTAATCCATTAAAATCTGAATCCTTATTAAAAATGAATAATAATAATAAAATAAATCCTTATCAAATACGCCCTAAGCAATGTTTTAAAACATAGTTTGAACCAGTTAAACCGAGAACGAGAGTGATTCAACAACGATCGATTTCATGTCAGTTGTTAGACAAGATCGAACCAGACATTTTTTTTTCAAAAGTCGGGTTGAGTCGGTGTGATAAAATCTATAAAAAACGATTTTAATCAGTATATTGGACTTGTAAAGTTTACTTTCAATTAATTTGTTTAAAAAAAAGCTCATTTCCAAGCAAATTTGTTAGTTTATGATCTAGTTTTATTTCATATATGGTGTAGGGTCTTTATTGTCAATATTGTATACACATTGTGTATCATTTATAGCAATGGAATACACAAAAAATCTAACGGGTATTTTCACTATCAAGCATGGTATCAAGTCGTATACGTATCCTTCCCTCCTAATACATAACAACTTCATCGCTTGATCATTGAATCTACTATTCAACTCGCATAACTGTTTGTCCAATGTGGATGTAAACAAATCTACTCAATAAAAATGTTCAAAAGTAACATGATTATCTTTTTTTCTAGGCAGGTATCAAGTAGAAGTATATGAAGCATTCATATTTGGCATATCTATTTGATGCTTCTCACAAAAAAATTATACATATGCAAGTAAAGAATCCAATCCCTTGTTTCTAAAATCATTTAGACCCTCCTTTGTTGCTAAAACTAACTTCATGGCATTAAGAATATCTTGGGATTTTTTTTGTAGAGCTTGAGAAAGTATATCAGTTTTTCCCATTGTTCCTTCGTCAAGTGAAGAATAAACACAAACTCAAATTCTTTCAGGTAACAATAAGCTGCATCATCATCTCCGCGTTGAGAATAAGTAGCAGACACGTCATCAATTATTACGTGGAGCACAACACGAGTACAATCAAACATGTTAAGCAAACTACACACGAAACAATTCATATTAATCATCAATCTCAGCTCATTCTAGACAAACAACAAGCAATTGGAGGAACAACAGTGTGTGGCATTATTTAACTGTGTGAAATACCAACAACAAGTAATTAAGCAAATGGTGAAATTAAGGAATTTAGAAATACATAATTAGAATTTAGAAATACAGGGAAGATAAAAACGGAGGAAAGCATACCTCATTTTTCTGATTTCCTTCCGTAAACAAGAAAGAATAGCAGAAGACTGAAGACAGAAGTGCAGAACAGCATGTGCAGGTCTGCTGCGTCTGCAGGTGGACTCGTGGCTGGAGAGTGGACCTACGGTGGCGGTGTTGCGGTGGATGGTGGTGACTGTGGCGTGAGGCGTCCGTCGTCCGACTAACAGCGAGCACAGCGCAGAACGGTGATGGGGTTTGGGGTTCAATTCGATTCAGCGTTCACGTCTTCATGAATACGATTGCTTCTAAAACTCATGGATCAGAATTCAGACAATTCATAATTGGACAGGAGGGGCCACATCCCAATTTTCACATTCCTGGGCCTATATCTCGAAAAAATAACTTGTTTGGCCTACTTCTAACCCAAAATTCAAAGAGAGGGGGGGGGGAGGAGACCCCTCATGGCCCTATACAAGATACATCCCTGCTCCATCAAACAATTTTCTCTATGATTTAGCTTTGCTTGAGTTGCAAGTCTCGTATGATCCTATCAGGTTATCCGAAGTGTACACAACTCGAACATCGACTCACATCACTGCTAGATATTGACCGATGATCGAAATGGATAAATCGATGGTAAAACCGACAACCGAACATCATAACGATTCAACTAAAAAATCTAGTTTTTAAAATATTGACCATAAGTATACTCTTTGGAATTTCATGACGGAATTTGACTGTGATTTGTTTTTTATACAAAATTTAGAAATCTCCAATAGTGGGCTTTTTGTATTTGTTTTTCTCCTAAAGTTTAACGTTTTAAATTTAAAATTAAAATATAAAAATAGACATGTTCCAAAGCTAGTTTAAGTAGTGTTTAAGAAAAAAAAATATTTTATAATCAATTCACTATATTACCATTATTAAATATTGGTCAAATCATGATTTTTTTTTATCGTTTTATATAATTTTATATATTTTAAAAGATTCAAATTAATTCTATCAAAATTCTATATACAAATAAAGTAATAGCTTTTAGCTTCATCTAATTTTAATAGACACACCCCCAAATTAATTTATAAATATGCCCTTGAATATTAAAATTAATAGGATAATGTTTGAAGTAGGAGTGTGCATCCAACCGCACAAACCGCACCACATAATGCGGTTTAGAGCTTTTGTGATGCGGTTCGCGGTTCGTAATTTCGATAAACCGCACTATATGGTGCGGTTTGCGGTTTTTAGTTTCAAAACTACGGTTCAAACCGCACCGCACCGCACCGCATATATATATATATATATATATATATATATATATATATATATATATATATATATATATATATATATAACGGTTCGATTTTATCAATAAACCTTATGTAATAGTAAGATTATGCGAGTAACTAAACAGTAGTAGTTCATTAAACATGGATTCTTTAACAAACCACAATTTACATTAGCTCTTGGTAAATTACATTAGTATTTACAAAGAAATTACGTTATAACTTCACCACATGAAAATATATATTAGTTGTAAGATATTGCGATATAATATGTTGAATAAGATGTATAAAGATTTGGCAGTATTAAGCAATGACCATAGATATATGTTAAAAAAAAATATTACAATATAGTATTTCTTTAATAAAATATAAAATTTTAATTTAGATCAAATGATTGAAAATAGATTCAAAGTTTAACAACTAATCAAACTGCACAAATCGCACTGAAATTGCAAAACTGTCCGCAACAAACCGCACCGCAAACCGCGGTTTACACCTTTCGCGGTGCGGTTCGTGGTTTCGAAAAATCTCAAACCGTATATGCGGTGCGGTTTGCAGTTTGACTATAAACCGCACCAAACCGTACCGCGAACACCCTTAGTTTGAAGTACCATCAAAGTAACTTAGTGACGATCATTTTAAATTTAAACTTTTAGAGATTCGAAATCCCAATCTTATATATTTCAACTTTAAAGATAGCTTCTTGTTAGAACAAAATAAAGTAGTTATCAATATGCCAACAAGGGGACTTTCACCATTTGGGTTCTTAAAACACAAAATTAGGAATTTAAATAAATGTCTTTTATCACCTTTTTCTTATATATAATTAGAAAACTATAAACTATTTAGATGGTAATACCAGCACATGTGATCCAAAAGAACACAAATTAATTTTTTTGTTTTTTTTTTTTTTTTTAAAAAGAACGTTTTGTATGTAATTTTAAGAATAGTCATAAAAAACCGTTGGTGATTTTATGTTATCAATCTTATTTAAGTATAATCGATTAACTTGTTGACCAATGTGATCTTGATAAATTTTGAACAATAGATGATGTGGAGTGCACACTTATTTGAATTTATTAATATTTAAAGTATATTGTTATTTATGGACGAAACCCCTGAATTACGGGGGTCCGGGAGCAACATTCTTGGTAGCAGGGTACAAGCTTTTTTCCAAGGGGCAGAGCCCGATTTATGAAAATGCATATTATTTTGGTTAATATTACTTTAAAGAAAATGCATGAAAATCCAAAATTTTTATTTTGAAATTGTTTTTTAACCCTAATTGTGAACCCGGTTTAGTGACAGATTTGTTATGGTTACGAAACAAACATATAACAATTTTGGCAGTTTTCAGACAAAGGGATTATTTCCTATCTTATTGGTCATACGAATCCGGGACACAACAAGATCATAACTTCTCTCATTCTTTATTGTTGAATTCTATTGAGTTTTATCTAATTGATAATTTCAATTGTATCATTGAAATACTTAATCCGAAAGTGCAACCACGACTCTTAGTATTCCACGCAATCGAAACCCCTTTTTTTGTAACAAAAACAATCATATAATTTTTTAGAATTATTGTAAACGATCCAATCTTTTTTAATTTGTTTAAATGTCTTCAGTGTCTAGCAATTGCATTTCAAAATAAAAAATTTATAATTCAGACAATATATTTTGTGCTAAAATTATTTTTTGGACAAAGAAAAAAAAATCAGAGTCCATATTTCTAAGAAGATAAATACGAAATACAAAGAAAACATCCATAATTCTAAGGACATTCTTCGATTTTTTATTAAAATATAAAAAAATGTAAAGAAAACAAAACATTCGAAGTAGATTTCAATACAAAAAAAAGTTATTTAGTTGAAAACAATAATAATAAATATTTCGGATAAATGCATGATTTTTTTTTTGAAATGTTTAGTTAAATTATAACAAACTTCATACATCATATTTCTAAAATCCAAAATATGATATTTGAGACTTTCTATTCATTTTAATAAAAATACAAAAACTAGATAATCATGAATATATGACTGTGTGCCAACAAATATATGAGTATATGCCATTATGCCTACAAAGAGACCACAAATAATGGTTGTTGAAAATTCAAGATGTTTTAGAAATGTAAACGACGTTTCCGACTATTAGAAATGCAAGATGTATGAATTATTGTATTTACTATTATTTTCTTGAACATTCAAATTGATAAGATAGATATGAAATTGAATCCAACTGTGCGCCAACAAAGAAATTGTAATCACAATAGATTTTGATGATTATTGATTGCTACTTGCTAGTTGTGTAGGAAAAAGTCGTCTTGACCAGTCTTTATAACTCCAAAAATAAATTTGTGAATTGAGTTAGATTAAATTGATTTATTTTCATATATATTAAAATCAGTTAAACTAAAAACATAATTGTGAATCAGACTATATGCCAGCAATGAGCTATGGTATTTTCTCTTGTAAAAACAAGATGGCTATATTACTCAAAACAAATTTATTTTGATTTTTCTATAAAGAAAGATTGATAGGATGATCTTGTTGTTAGACGTATTTGTTATTAGTGACAATGTTAGGTATAAGGAATGTGGGTCCTAGGACCCATCTAATTTTTCTAATTTATCTAAATTTTATATAGAAATTTTTTAAGGATCTATTTTAAAAAAATATTAAGATCTACCTTACCTATAAAAATCTTCGAATTTGTATAGAAAAATATATAACGAAAAATTAGTAAACAATGTTGTTTTCTATTCTAAACTCGCCACAATTTATTATTGTACACATTTATGTTGTATGTTTAAATAACTTATTTATATACTTAGCCTAGTATTTTAGATAGCTCATTATATTTGTAGAAATCTCATGTCCTTCTTCTTCTTCTTGACTTGGATAGATTGAATTATGATTCATGGAAATAGCTTTTTAAAACCTATTGTATTGGCTATAACGTTTATGATCATCTTGAGTGAACCTCCAAAATTACTGTCGATTCGGAACGGGAGACCTTTGACAACATTGCCAAACAATGGCTATATGGAACCCCAACACAACTCGTCCTTCAATCCATTCTCAAAACTGATGTCATCGCAGCGGATGTATGGAATGCTATTAAAGATTTATTTCATGAAAACAAAGAAACCAAATCTATAGAACTTAATGATGAGTTGCGTAACATTATTATTAGTGAATCCACCGTTATGGAGTATTGTACATACATCAAGTCCATTTCCGATCTCCTAGCTAACATTGGCATCCCCGTACCCAAATCTAATCTTGTCGATTATTCCATCAACGTTTTATCACAAAATTTTACTTATGTTGCCACCATCGTTCGCCATTAAGAACTATTTCCCACCCTCCTTGAAATGAGGTCCAAGTTAACTCTTGAAGAAAGGTCCATGATTAAAGATCAATCACACATTAATTTTGTTCAAGCTTCACACCAAAATAACACCTCATCACCAATGCTTCTTAATATCGAGCATCAAAATTGCCCTCAAAATCCTCGTGGAAACAACTTCGTTGGTCGTGGTGGTGGTCGAAACTACCAAGGTGTGGCAGAGGAGGCCGCTCCGATGGTATGGGAGGTGGTCGTCAAGGCAGAACCAACGCGGGGGGGGGGGGGGTGGTCTTGCAAGGCCAAAATGGCTAAGGGGATTCCTTCCTTGGCAAATTGATGGCATTATCTCCTCAGCAATAGCGACATGGCATGTTGCATTCACTCTCAGCCCATAAGCCTCATTAGACCTCTTCAACACCTAGCCTAAGACAATCTCCACTACAGCCATGTCCCAATGTCGAATCAGCCCAACAAGAAACATTTCTCAATGTCGTTGGTCGGTCCAATGGGCAGCCTAATGGTTGGAAATGGTTCCAATACCCACCTCCTTCAGAACAACCAACCGTCTTACATCAAGCCTTTAGCACTATGATCCTCCAAGAACCGAGCAATGCGGATTGTTAAATGGACATCGGGGAAACCGTGCATCTTCACGCTGACTTAGGTATTCTCAAGTCTATTAGCAGTAAGTGCACAAAATCTAATTTATCGTTTTTAGTCGGTGATAGATCTTGTACTCCGATCACTAAAATTGGTCATTTCACTATTGGTTTCAGCCCTTTCCGCACCATATATCAAAACACGTCCTTATTATCCCACAAGTTATTAAGAATCTCTTTTTTTTCATAAACTTACCGGTGACAACAAATTTTCTATTTAATTTGTAACATCTAATGTTCAGTTATTTCCCATTTCAACCACTCAGTGTGAACTTTTGTAACACCCGTAAAATTCAAGCCAATTTAAAACTTTTTAAACAATTCAAAGCCCATTAGTCATTACAAAATGTTTTCAAAATAATTTAATATCAGAGTATCCCAGAAACATAGTCATAAAAAGTCAGGAGTTGTACGATCACGCCTTTGCCCTGCCACGATCCCCTAATGCACCTGAAACAATAAACTGAAACTGTAAGCCCGAAAGCTTAGTGAGTTACCCCCAAAATACCAATACACAAACAGTCCACATAACCATGTCAACAATAACATATCATAACGAACTGAACAAAACATCACATAACGGGTCCATAGCCCTACAGACTGTAATACCCACGAGCCCACAGTACGAGTCTCCCTTAGCCCGTAACTGGAATGCTCCCGAGCCCACAGTACGCGTCTGGAATGCCTACCGGGCCCTCAGCTCGTATCTGGAATGCTCCCGAGTCCTCAATATGAGTCTGGAATGCCTACCGAGCCCTCAGCTCATATCTGGAATACTCTCGAGTCCTCAGTATGAGTCTGGAATGCCTACTGGGCCCTCAGCTCATATCTGGAATACTCTAGGGTTTGTTGGCTACCGCCCGGAGTAGTACAACCTCAACCCATCCCACATAACATGTCGACATGTATCATAATTAATGCACATATAGATAATCATACAGTATCACAGGTAGTCCTACAGATCTGCCCGACTAGCATATCAACTGGCATACATCACTAACTCAAACTCAACATATCAATAACTACTAGGATATCAAATCCAATGGTGAGGATAGTGAGGATAACTCACCTGCAATTGTCGACTGACGAGATAAGACCGAGCTGCTCCGTCCACCGACACGAACTCCACCATAGAACACTACCAAGGAACCAATTCCATAAATACAAGAATTACCAAAATACCCTTGGAAATCAAACTAGTCAACTCTTGGTCAAATTCAAAGTCCTCAGTCAAAGTCAACCTTCCTGGTTGATTCTACTCGTCGAGTCAACCCGTCGACTCGCCGAGTTCCCATTCCCAGAAAACTCTCATAACACAACTTAACTCACCGGGTCGCCCCAAGACTCGCCGAGTCCAACGATCTTTGAGTCCCATCCTGTCCGACTCACTAAGTTGCGGACCGACACACTTAATCCAAGGCTTTAACCAAAAGAGGTTGGGGTCTGTGACCAGACTTGCCGAGTCCAAGGCAATCATCAACAGACTCGCCGAGTTGTTCTTCCAACTCGTCGAGTCCATGCACATGTTCATACAACTCGTTGAGTACACCCATGTGACTCACCGAGTCTCTCTAGTTCTCAATCCATTCAGAGGCTTTTCGAGCCATGCAGGGGCTCCAAACCATAGATCCACCCCTCTACAATCTAACCCTCACATAAAGTTGCAAACTTTACGTGAAACCAAAGAGATATAGGCCCAAAACATACTATGGCTAGGGTTAAGGACTAAGGGGCTTCACCAACAACTCTTCAACAGAAACTTTATGACATTATGGACCATCACAAGCCTAGATCTGAACTCCAAACCAGAAATGAACCTCAAACAAGTTAAAGAACTCCCAAAACAACCACCAAGGATGAACCAAAAAGGAAATAGCTGAAGATAAGGGCTCCTTACCTCAGAGATGTTCCCAAAACTGATGTAGATCCCAGATCTATACAAGCCCCTTGATGCTATCTTCCAATTTCTCGAGCTCCTTCCACCAATTTCCTCTTCCAAGCCCCAATCTCCTCAATAATGAAGCCTCACACGAATTTAGGGTTTTTTGGAACTCTCAGGGGGATTAGGAGGTTGTGAGAGGGACATAAAGTCCTTTAAATAGGGTGCAAACCCTAAGATTAGGGTTTTCTCATTCCAACACCAACTCGTCGAGTCCAGCTTCCGACTCGGCGATTTGGTCACTTAATTCGCGATCCAAACCCGCTCCGACTCGGCGAGTAAGCGTACCTACTCGTCGAGTCCCTTCCTTTATTTACACTTAGCACCCTTCACATCTTGTTCCGAACTTGGGATGTTACAATTCCCCCCCACTTAAATTAGGCTTCGTCCCCGAAGCCTACTGCAGTATACGCCACAGAACAAACTCCTTGCACTGCATACTCCGACTTCTCAATCAACTCATGCTCTTACAAACCCTACTTCTGCATCTCTCTTAAAATGGTTATTCTCACGTGGCATTCTTGAACTACTCCAAGCCTATCATCGACCTTTCAACTCAATAGCACCATGAATTAACCACGAATCACCCGATAATACTAACCCTTCGTATCAGAGGCACGCTTCCGCGCCCTGCAACGCTAGATTCCACAATGACTCACTGGTTCCTCTCTCAGTGTCAAACTACCCTTCCCTTTTCCAAAACTGGTGATAGCCCAAGTAACTCGCAATGTTGGAACCCAGTCCATCCTCTTCTTGAATCCATTCTCTCTCGCGCTGACATGATACTGCATCCTTCAGCTTCTATAAATTCCCATGAATTTGTTGGATATAGTGTCTAAGTCCATAACTATATTTGGTATGTACTTGACCCAACTCGGTATGGTCCATTTGGGTTGCACTTCACCCGAACAATTTATGGATAATCTTTTGAGAATAGTACAAGTTATGATTTATTAATATATTATAAGTTCTAATATATTAATATAAGATCATATTATTTAATTAGTATTGATCTATAATTAATCTAGGATTAATTTAGAGATCAAAGATATTACTAATTAAATATGGGCTTCTATATTTATATAGTGTGGGCTAATGCTTATTTGGAATGGGCTAGGCTTAGATGGAAAGTCCATGGATACTCCATGGAGCTTTAACCCATGGATCTCATGGAAATGAAGAGACATGGGTATTAGGGTTTACATGGATGTAACCCTAATCCACTACACTATATAAAGGAGGCTTTGGGTCTTGAAATAGACTAGTGGACACTAGTTGAGGTGAGTAAAGCAAGAGGGCCGATTTCAAGATAGTAGTGACTATTCTCTCAAAGTTCCAAGTTTGTGGTGATTTGTGATTTCCATTTGAGGCATTCACACTATTGGTGCTAGGCTCTAAAACTCCAAGCAATCAACTACTACTACAAGATAAGTATTTCTACTAGCTTTATTTGATTCATGTTCCCCATGCCATGCTAGTTAGGATATGAACCTTGGAAAATTAATTATTTGCATGTATCTTAGACAAACATAGATCCAAGGTTTATTAGGGTTGCATGTACACTTAGGAAGTGTTAGAATGCTCAAAACCCATCAGTGGTATCAGAGCCTAGGCTTGTTTGTTTGATACTTGATGCAAATAGTGGAAAAAGTCGAAAAACTTGTTGTCTGCCTGATGAACTCGCCGAGTCCATGGGGGGACTCGCCGAGTTCATGTGAATCTTCAACCTACTCGCCAAGTAGGTTCATGCACTCGTCGAGTAGAAGCCACAGAGTGCAGATTTTCAACTTTAGTTGCTGGAAATGGACTAGAAACATTACCCTAAACTGTTTTGGTACTTGAAAACTTGTTTTACATGGTGTAATGTCTTTGCTAATCTATTTACAACAACTTGTTATCAAAATTACAAAGTTTTATGTGTAATTTTTGATTCATGAAAGTGTTCATATTCATGTTCTTGATCTTATGATGTTTAGATGATCATAAGAATTATTTGTAACCTATGTGGTAGATTAATTCATGATCATTATGTGTTTTAATGGAGTCCATAACTTGTCCTCAAGTTATGGAAAACCAAAAGTCACTTGAATTAAAACCATTAAAAGAACACAAGAGTTAGAAAAATGAAGAGTCTTCATTTTTATTACTCTATTAAACTCATAAGTTACAATAAATGAAAAGTTTTGAAAGTTTACAAAACTTGCCCTCAAGTTTTGGAACAAGTAAAGTCATATTAAAAACTTTAGTTCCAACCCTTAGAATTTTAAAAGTTAAAATTCAACCCTTATACTTATAATATTATAAGTTAATAATATATATATGTGTAAGATTAAAGTCGTCTTACCGCTAGTACGCCTCATTCACGAAGCCGGTCTATAAGGTGGGTATAAGGTTGTTGCCTATAAAATGGCAACTTAATGGGTGTCCACTCTCACCTACCGCTTGCTTGACTGGTGGAGGGTCGTTAGCCGAATGGGTAAGACAAGGACTTATAAATTCTCATTAAAAGTATGATGAATATTATAAAGTAACTAAATGTTTTATTAAATTCCCAATCTTAGTTACTTTAGGAAAAATGTGAATAAGGTGCTAATCCATGAAATTACACTTTACACTTTGTCTAAGTCGTTAGTGGAGCGTGTGTGGTTAACCAGCACACTAACTTGGACTTAACAAGGTAGGTAAAGGGTGACTTAATATTTATCATAGTATCGATGGAGCGTGTGTGGTTAACCGGCACATCGATTGAGGGGTAATTTATTAAGGGTACCAAGTAATTTGCATGGTTATTTCACACCTCGTTTTGTGATCCTCGGCATCCCAGTCACAAAACTTGGAGGGCACACTCGAGATTGAAACATGCCTTTGAAAAGTTCATTGAATCTCAAAAGAATCTAGGAGTTTCTAAAAAAACCAAATTAAATATTTTTAATATTTCGACTTTGGTGGAAATTGGTGAATCGTCATTCACCTACCTTTCAAATATGTTATTACTTAGATTACGGCATAGCTCTTCTAAGTATAATATATTGTGATTGGGTCCTAGCCTTAATATTACATTTGGGTGTTTTATTAAGGACTATCTCTATATCTAAACTAATTCTTTCTTTCTTCTCTTACAAGATGTCTACAAACAACGCTGCTTCTGGCTCTAATCCTAGTGGCTCCTTTTCCCTTATGAACTTGTGTGGGAAAGTCACTTTTGATGGATCCAACTTTAATGAATGGATCAGAAGCATCAGAATGAGTACTCGCTACGAGGACAAGGAATATTTCCTCGATAAGGAGCTTAAGGAGATTGATGAGACAGTAGCTACTCCTCAAGAGATCGCTGAGTTTAGGGAACATGAAAGGGATGCCACCAAAGTGGCATGCATCATGATGGCCACTATGACCGCAGATCTCCAAAAATCCTATGAAGATTTCTACCCCTATGAGATGCACCAAGACTTGATGGAAAGATACCATCAAAGTGCTCGTCAAGAGAGGTATGAAATCATCTCCTCCATGATAACAACTCGCATGAAGGATGGTGAACCCATCACGGGCCACATGCAGAAAATGCAAAGATTTGTGGACCGTTTGCTGAAGCTAAATGTGAACTTCCCCGAGAAGCTTGCAATAGATATTATTTTGCACTCCTTACCTTCATGTTATGATCAATTCCGCATGACATACCACATGAACAAGGAAGAGGTCACTCTCATCAAACTTCAAGGACTCTTAAAGACCGTGGAAAGTGGTCTTAAGGGTAAGGCGGCTGTTACTACTCCTACTCCTACCAACTCCGCCCCTATCTTGGCAATCGGGAAAGGACGAGGGAAGAAGAGAAAGAGTTCTTCGAAGGGTACCAAGGTTAGGACCCTTGATGGCTCTTCTTCAAGTGGAACCAAGAAAGGTTTCATCACTCCTTCTTCTGACCCAAAAGAGGCTGAATGCTTCTATTGCCATGAAAAGGCACATTGGAAGCGGAACTGCCCAAAGTACCAGCAAGATGTGAAGGATGGGAAAGTTAAACCCAACCATGCAGGTATTTACACTATCTTATCTAATAACTCACCCCATTCTAATTCTTGGGTCCTTGATACCGGTTGTGGTATTCATATCTGTTCTGATTTACAGTGACTAAGAAGAAGTGAGGATGTGGAGCAAGGAAGAATAAACTTGATCATGGGAAACAGGAAAGCTTCACCTGTCACCAAGATTGGAGTTTATACTTTATCGCTAAGTAGTGGGTTTAGTTTAGATTTGAATAAGTGTTGTTATTCGCCAGAAATGGCAAGAAATATTATTTCCTTTCATGCATTGTATAAACAAGGTTTCACCTTTTCATTTGATAATGAAGTTGGTTCGATTAATGCTTTCTTTAATAATGTTCTTCATTTTAAAGCATTACCTTGTGATAGCGTGTATGAAACAGTATTTGTGGTTGATAACTTAGGAAATAATGTATTGTGTATTGATTATATTAATAATAATAACTTGGATAAAGCATCATTATGACATTGTCGTCTTGGACATATAAGCAAGAAACGCATAGGCCAACTCCAAAAGGATGGAGTCTTGGAGTCGTTTGACCTAAAGTCAGATGATAGTTGTGAATCATGCTTACTTGGAAAAATGACAAAGACACCCTTCACAGGCTCTTGTGAGAGGGGTGAAGGTTTGTTGGACCTTGTACACACGGATGTGTGTGGACCATTCAAACATGCCACAAGGGATGCTAATCGTTATTATTTGACTTTTACTGATGATTACAGTAGATATGGATATGTCTACTTAATCAAGCATAAGTTAGAGACTTTCGAAAGGTTTAAGGAATTTAAACAGGAAGTCGAGAATCAATTGGGCAGGAACATTAAGATGCTTCGATCCGATCGAGGTGGTGAGTATCTTAGTTCAGAGTTCCTCGACTATCTTAGGGAATGTGGGATTGTATCACAATTGACACCTCCCAAGACACCGCAGTTGAATGGTGTGGCTGAGAGGTGTAATCGAACCTTGTTGGATATGGTTCGTTTCATGATGAGTCGAGCTTCGCTACCAATCTCATTTTGGGGGTATGCCTTAGAGACTGCCGCCCATATCCTTAATCTAGTCCCTACAAAGAAAGTTGCCAAAACTCCTCACGAGATGTGGACTGGTAAAGTACCCAACCTAGACCACATCAAGATTTGGGGTTGCGAGGCTTTTGTGAGGCGCAAGACTCATGATAAGCTAGAAACCCGAAGCGAGAGGTATATTTCATCGGCTACCTACAAAGATCCTTTGGTTACCTCTTCTAAAGACCTAGTGATAATGTGGTCTTTGTAGCTAGAAGAGGAGTCTTTCGAGAGACAGAGTTTATAAGCCAAGGAGACAGTGGGAGGCAAATTGATCTTGAAGAAATTCAAGAGTCAAGCGGTGAAGGAACTTCAAACCCTAGCCCTCAACTTGAGGAGGAAACTCCTGTTGAGCCAATTGACGAGTCTGTACCTCTGAGGCGTTCCACGAGAGTTAGGAATGCACCTGAGCATTACTATGGTTTCCATATTACTGCGGAAGGTGAGACACTTATTAGTGATGAGACACTAGTAGGTCTGGATGAACCTAACAGCTACACGGAAGCCATGGCAGGCCCTAAGTCTGCTAAATGGAAAGAGGCTATGGATAGCAAGATACAATTCATGTATGACAATCAAGTTTGGAACTTGGTTGATAATGTACCAGGTCGTAAGACTGTAGGGTGCAAATGGATCTTCAAGAAGAAGACCGACATGGTTGGTAATGTACACACTTATAAGGCTCGGCTGGTTGCAAAGGGCTTCTCTCAAATTCCTGGAGTGGATTATGATGAGACCTTTTCTCCAGTAGCCAAGATTAAGTCTATTAGGGTTATGTTAGCCATAGCTGCATTTCATGACTATGAAATTTGGCAAATGGATGTCAAAACCGCTTTCCTTAATGAAAAGTTAACTGAAGATGTTTACATGAGTCAGCCAGAAGGTTTTGTCAGCAACGAGTAACCTAATAGAGTGTGTAAGCTTGAGAAATCCATTTATGGATTAAAGCAAGCACCTCGTAGATGGAATCTTTGCTTCGATGAAAAGGTCAAGGAATTTGGCTTTTCTAGGAGTAGAGATGAGTCTTGTGTGTATGTCAAGGCTAGTGGGAGTATAGTCAGCTTTTTGGTGTTGTATGTGGATGACATACTACTCATAGGAAATGACATCCCAACTCTGCAGGAAGTTAAGTCCTGGCTTGGGAAGTGTTTCGCTATGAAGGACCTTGGTGAAGCTGCCTATATCCTAGGGATAAGGATATTGAGAAACAGGAGTAAAAGACTAATTGGACTTAGTCAAAGCACCTATGTGGACAAAGTGTTGAAAAGATTCAACATGCATAACTCCAAGAAAGGTGAGTTACCCATTCAGAGTAATGCCAGATTGAGTAAGGCACAAAGCCCTAGTACTGAGGCTAAGATAGCAGAAATGAGTCGACTACCTTATGCTTCAGCTGTAGGATCGATCATGTATGTTATGACGTGTACTCGACCTGATGTAGCCTTTGCTTTGAGCATGGTTAGCAGGTATCAGGGGAACCCTGGCAAGGCACACTGGACTGCGGTAAAGAATATCCTCAAGTACCTGCGGAGGACTAAGGACTGGGTCCTTACCCTCGGCGGGAGTGATGACTTGAGAGTTGTAGGGTATAGTGATGCTAGCTTCCAGACTGATAGGGATAATTTCCGCTCTCAGTCGGGCTGGGTCTTTGCCTTATACGGAGGAGCAATCACTTGGAAGAGTTCCAAGCAGGAGACAGTGGCTGATTCCACTTGTGAATCAGACTATATAGCAGCAAGCGAGGCAGCAAAGGAGGCTATATGGCTAAAGAACTTCATCGGAGACCTTGAAGTTGTACCAGCTATAAAAGAGCCAATGGCGATTTTCTGTGACAGCAATAGTGTGGTTGCCTTAGCCAAGGAACCAAGAGATCATGGGAGATCCAGACACATTGACAGAAAATATCACTTCATCAGACATCGAATAGAAGAAGGAATCCTCGTGGCAAAGAGGGTATCATCGGATGAGAACCCAACAGATCCCCTCACGAAGGGACTGAGTAGGGTTAAGCATCTCCAGCATGCTCGGAGCATAGGGCTGAAGGATGATATAAGTTTTAGTAGTTAGATAAATTATGAAATTTGTAAAGTGTAATTGACATTAGATGATGAATAAAATGTGTTTTATTTATGAGTAAAGTGTTGCTATCTCTTGTCGATCGTTTACTATATTTCGTTTGCATGTTTTGACATCCAGAATAATTATGATTGGTATATCATATTATTCAAACCTCCACAGTCGGTCATATGTCGGAAGTAGGTATGAATCAAGACTGTCATGATTGGTTGCAGAGGTCTAAGGTGTTGGACATGGCTACAACAATCATGAATGCTCATAAGTTCTGAGCATTGGACTCAACCCACGCTCACTGGAATCACTTCATGGAATTTTATCTCGAGTGATCGTGAGACGGTAATATCATATAAGTCTTCAAACCTAGAGATATGATTTGTTACTTACGAGTTGGTTATGCATTGATTGTACGAAAACGCATTGGTAACTCGATGTTATAAAACGTGCCTTTGTGTATAATTCAATGAGTGGTAGAACAAACATATGAGTCAAAGTTTATCTGTTCCTTCTAGGATTAGAAGCGATATTTGGGCCCCTCGATGATTTTGTTTTGACCTATGTATCGGACCCGGTCAGAACTAAATTGATGTGTTCAGTTAAGTTCTATGTCAAACAAATCGGAAATCGGGAAACAAATGCTGGTCAATAAGTAAGACCATGTTCCATGTATTTGTCTGGCTGATATCTAGAACAGAGGATTATATGATCACTTATCTAAAATGGCGCGTTCTAGTTCAACAGAGTTTAAAGAGCTACGATTGCTGATCGGTTCCTGAAGTCATACTCACAACTATAGTTATTAGACTTATCCAAGTGGGAGACTGTTGGATATAGTATCTAAGTCCATAACTATATTTGGTATGTACTTGACCCGACTCGACATGGTCCATTTGGGTTGCACTTCACCCGAACAATTTATGGATAATCTTTTGAGAATAGTACAAGTTATGATTTATTAATATATTATAAGTTCTAATATATTAATATAAGATCATATTATTTAATTAGTATTGATCTATAATTAATCTAGGATTAATTTAGAGATTAAAGATATTACTAATTAAATATGGGCTTCTATATTTATATAGTGTGGGCTAATGCTTATTTGGAATGGGCTAGGCTTGCATGGAAAGTCCATGGATACTCCATGGAGCTTTAACCCATGGATCTCATGGAAATGAAGAGACATGGGTATTAGGGTTTACATGGGTGTAACCCTAATCCACCACACTATATAAAGGAGGCTTCGGTTCTTGAAATAGACTAGTGGACACTAGTTGAGGTGAGTAAAGCAAGAGGGCCGATTTCAAGATAGTAGTGACTATTCTCTCAAAGTTCCAAGTTTGTGGTGATTTGTGATTTCCATTTGAGGCATTCACACTATTGGTGCTAGGCTCTAAAACTCCAAGCAATCAACTACTACTACAAGGTAAGTATTTCTACTAGCTTTATTTGATTCATGTTCCCCATGCCATGCTAGTTAGGATATGAACCTTGGAAAATTAATTATTTGCATGTATCTTAGACAAACATAGATCCAAGGTTTATTAGGGTTGCATGTACACTTAGGAAGTGTTAGAATGCTCAAAACCCATCAGAATTAACCAGCTATATCTCATAAACACTCATACCTGGCCCAATCAGCCTTGAGCTAGAATACCAAGTATGCCTATGACGGGTCCAGTCCTCCCTAGGATGGTATACCCTCGTATCCTTATGCATGTTTTGCCCAATCAACCCTCGAGTTGGAATACCAAACACATCAGGTCCAATCAATCATAGGGTCTGGTCATCCTCATGATGGAATACCCTAGATTGGAATACCACTACATACATACCCCATGCCTACAAACATACTTGGTATCCAAGGATCTATCCCTGCATTTCCTTCAAACTCCTCCGATTCGACACAGCCGAGCAAAGCTCACCCAAATCTCAACAATACGCCCAATCCGAATGCGCTCCTACAACAGACATAATCACATAATCTCTAAGCCCACATCACGATAACTCAAACCATTATCAACATACCTATCACTACCGGCCAACCAGCACGACACTCATATGTAACCCATATCACCCCCTTCAGGTTAGAATACCAACATGTCTAATCAATTTAACTATCTAGTCAAAAATTTCAGGGTTTGTTGGCCTACCACCTCAACCCTACCGCTTCCTTCGAGCCTCCTGTCTGCGACTTACAGTTGGCCCGCACCGGGTATCTTGGCCTACTGCATAGAGCAGGATTGCCTCAACCCTAACCGAATGTCATAGACGATCATGAGAAAGATCTAACCTGGTTCCCATAACCTGAATGACAGGATATTCTAATCCCAAACCTTCTTAAAACTGACTAATACCCATTCGGATCAACTCTCAGTCCCCAACTGGAGTATTACCTGATCCAAGAAGATGAAACCTCGGAGATGCTCCGAACTGATGGGATCACCAAGATCCTTTGCACTCCATCTGATCTCTCACAACAACTTCTGATCAAACCAAATTACACTGGAGTCTTCAGCCTATTCTAGCAACATGTTCAATATTTGGGGACAGACCCACAGAATGATAGTGTTTGCTACGACTACCCCCGTAGTCTTACAACACTTTCCATGCTGGCCGAACACGCACTCGAACTAACACACAACTGAACTCACTTCATGGCTAGAATCCCAACCTGATTCCCCAACTTCTGCTATCAAGCACCCAGAAGACATGTTCTTATGCTGGGGAGTTTTGCCGAACCCCCAATCAACACAACCCTCAACCCAAACAGCCACTAGGGCTTCCATTTTCCCTATCGGGTTGTGAAACTTATCCCCGTTTCAAAACCTCTCCCACTTTCGCATCTCGGGGTAACACTCCCCCACTTAGATTCGACCACCCCTCATAATACATGAAAATTGGAGGATTACCAATCCTTATCACTTCCCCACGATCGATCTGATGACAACCAATTCTTTTCCCACTAGTGCTCCATTACTAGTTAGACACAAATGATCACACACTTCTAAGAACCAAATGAACACTTCCTGAATCCCAGTGAACTCGACAACCACTAATGCTTGAATGACCCTACACTCACGTCCTGAAGACCACAAGATAGATGCTCCAATTAATACTTCGGCAACGAGTAACTTCTCTTGGTGCTTTAGTCCGTCAATCACTAACGGTTGCTAAAACCACTGAATCTTGACCTGACATCTCTTATGTGATACAAGAGAGCCATACTTTGTTACTATTAATCGTATTCTTTGATATATTTAGGGCACACTAGACCACGGTTTATAACTCTATCCTTCCCATATCGTGGTTTGATCACATACTCTGATGTTAATTGGGTCGAGTGCCCATATACCAGATGCCCCACCTCGAGCTATTTCGTTTTTCTTGGTCATAACTTCTCTCTTGGTCCTACAAAAGAAAAGCTATGATCTAACGATCTATTGTTGAAGTTTAGTATCACATCTTTGTGAACGTCTTTGCTTAGACGAGTTGGATTCGCAATCTTTTACGAGAGCTTCATTACTTGCCTCTTTCCGCTACTTTGGTCTACTGTGACAATGGCAGTGCCATTTACTTATCCACCAACCCAGTCGAACATCAACACACCAAACACATCAAGATCGTCATTCACTTTGTGTGAGAAAAAGTTGATTTTGACATATTCGTGTTCTCCATGTCCCTTCTGTTGGACAAGGTGTCTAAGTCCATAACTATATTTGGTATGTACGTGACCCGAGAATAGCATGGTCCATTTGGGTTGCACTTCATTGGAACAATCTGTAAGGATGGACTTTTGAGAAGAGTTTATTTATGATTTATTAATATATTATAAGTTCTAATATATTGATATGAAATCATATCATTTAATTAGTATCGATCAAGAACTAATTTCGAATTAATTTTGTGATCAAAAGAGACTAATTAAATATAAGGGGTTGATCTGGTAAATCATTCATTCTTATAAAGTGGGCTAATGATCATAGTTCTTTATGTTGGGCTAAACCCATGTGGTGACCCATGGATACTCCATGGAGGTTTTAACCCATGGAGCAAAAGGGATATGGAAGGTCATTAGGGTTTACATGGTGTAACCCTAGTTTTCCACACGATATAAGAGACCCTATGGCTACCAAAATTGGCACCTAGGTGATCTTGAAAGAGGGCTAGCCGATTTTGTGAAGTAAGGAATTCTCTCTCTAGTTCTTTCATTTGTTGGTGGTGATTTGTGGTTCTACTTGAGGCATTCACACTATCGGTGCTAGGCTCTTATAGCTTGAAGGATTTCAACTACACTAAAAGGTATGTCATCTAACTAGAATTTTGTAGTATAGTTACTCCATTGTATGCTAGTTAGGATGATGCTTTGGTATTTTGAAAGTTTTCATGTATATTAGAGAAAACATAGATCCAAAGAATCTAGGATTGCATGTACACCATAGGAGTGTTAGAATGCTCAAATCCCATCAGTAGTATCAGAGTCTAGGATTGTTTTCCAATATACTTGATGCTGCTTGCTTTCAAATGTTGAAAAAATCGATTTTTTGCTATCTGGATAGTGGACTCGCCGAGTCCACTGGGGAACTCGTTGAGTCCCCTCACAAATCTGACCAACTCGCCGAGTTAGTTCATGCACTCGACGAGTTAGTGCTCCAGAGTGCAGATTTTCGAGTTTTAAAGCTGGAATTGGACTAAGATCATTACCCTAAATTGCTTTTGAACTTATAAACTTGTTTTTGATGTGGTAATGATCATGCTAATCCAATTTAAAAGATAATTGTCAACGTTTCATGTTTTGTATCAGTTTATATGGTTAGGCTAATTACATGAAATTTGTTTGATTTGATTTGTCTTGTTCATATGGGTTTGATTGTATCTTCTATGAATTATTTGATTATTGTATTAGTTAAATAATGTTTTAAATGATTTTAATGGACTCCATAACTTGTCCTCAAGTTATGGATGTTATGGAACATGAAAGGTTTTTCTATTAAATATGTCATTAAACTCATATTTATGAACTTGAAGAGTTTTGACAAGTTTCAAAACTTGCCCTCAAGTTTTGGAATTTATATAGTCTCACTAAATGAAACTTTAATTCCAAACCTTAGAATTTTAAAATTTAAAATTTAACCCTTATACTTTATAATATTATAAGTTTATATATATATATATATATATATATATATATATATATATATATAAGATCAATTCAGTCTTACTGTTAGTAGACCTCATTCACGAAGTCGGTCTATAAGGGGAGTATAAGGTTACTGCCTATAAAATGGTGGTTTAATGGGTGTCCACTCTCACCCACCGCTTCGTTGACTGGTGGAGGGTTGTTAGCCGAACGAGTAGGACAAAGACTACAATTCTCATTAAAAGTATAATGATAAATATAAAGTAGCTAAACCTTTTATAAATTGTCAATCTTAGTTACTTTAGGAAAATGTGAAATTGATGCTAATCCATGAAACTACACTTTGCACCTTACCAAGTCGTTGATGAAGTGTGTGGTTAACCAACACATTAACTTGGACTAGTAAGGGTGGCAAAGGGTAGCTTAATGTTTATCGTAAGGTCAATGGAGCATGTGTGGTTAATCAACACATTGATTAAGGTGATAACTGACATTGAGAGTACCAAGTACATTTGCATGGTTATTCACACCTTGTTTGTGATCCTCGGTATCCCTGTCACAAACCTGAAGGGCATAATCAAGATTTAAACATGCCATTGTATCTTTTAGTTGTGGCCACGATGTTCTATCGCTTTGAGAAACTAAAGATGGGAGACCTCTTACTCGATATTTCATCTTTGCAACTGTAGTGGTACCCTTTTCGCAGTTCTTGCCCTTTCCTTTCATGTATGTCTTTTGTTTCCCCCTTTCCTATTTCTTTATTTATGTGATTTGTATCGGTTCTAATTTAATTTTAATGATGTAAGCTGAAGAAATTTGATTTTTTAGGCGTTTTCCCACCAACTATATATATATATATATATATATATATATATATATATATATATATATATATATAATTGCTTCCTTCAGTTGCAAATTTTTGGACTTCAAAGAGGTTCACGAAGACAACCACGAAGGGAATGCTCACAGTCTATATAAATACAATCGTTGAAATAACCATAAAATCAGCAATGGATCTCTCGATGATGAAATTCAAGATCTTAAGGAAGCGCTTTCAATCAGGTTTGTTTCCTCTTCATTAATTTTTTGTGTGAAAGTTTTGTAAATGAACAATTGTGATAGATTTTAATATATTATGCTCCAGTATTAATACCAATTTGATAGTTTATGTAATCAGGTTTGATCTTTTCTTGCATCTTTTACCTACAATTTTCTGTGAATTTATTTCATTTTGTGCTCATTTTTATCTGTAAGCTTGAAAAGAAGAGTTTTACCCCATCTTAGATTGGTGTTGATGAAGATGGTGACATAGATCAAGAATTAAGTGCAAAGGTATGACTTATGTTTAAGTTCATTATCGTTATTCCGAACCATTAAATAGTACATGTGCTAAGTATTATAAATTATACAAGATGTTATTATAATACCTTTTAACTGCTCATAGTACGGGGAATCTGGTTTGAAGGGCCGCATAGGGTTGTTGGATTTTAGAACAACTTAAATGCCAAAATGGTCCTGCCCTATGGTGTTTCATGTCTAGCCCATGTGTGTACATAGAAGTTGAAAAGTATTGTCTTACACTTATATAATACAAGTAAAACAATATTGCTTATAGACCTTGAGTTAATGATAAACCTAGACTAATAATTAGTTGCAATAAATATTAGACTAAAATCTAGTGATGATGATACTAGGTTTCGTCGAAGGAAAATAAAATTGTTAGAAGCTAAGCGCTGCCCGAGTTTGGAGTCATCACTTTAACAAGTGAGTGCATAGTTACTTTCGTCTTACACATAGATATGAAGTATTTAAAATAAATTATGTGTTATGTGTGCATGTTATTTGTTTACTTGATATTTATGCTGAATGAACAAAATATACATGTTTTATTCGATTTAAACTGTGTATGTATTTTATACCTGTAATTATGATGGGTAAAGATGGGTAGATGATATAGATGATGAAATAAATGATGAGAGGTCTCGATGTTTAAGCTGATTCAGTCATCTAGCAGAGTATAGATGATGACCACAGGTTATTTTAGACAGTCCAGTGGAACGTTGACAAACTCGCAATTTGTAGGTGTTTTTGAACTACGTGTTCACCAGGTATACTCCATCCCCATTATGATTTCCTTTTTGACATATATTGCTAATGAATGCTCTAAGTAGTGTTTTCCATCCCAATGATAATCAAGGCTAGGTCCCTTAAATTATATGCTTTAGGGAGAGAAAGTGAGGATAACGGGAACGGATAATCGGGTTAAATGATTTGATGAAATTAATGAACTTAATTATTGTGGGGGTGAAAACCCTATGTGCTCACCAAGCTCCCACGCCTGACCCACTCAGTTTCTTGTATTACATGTAGTGGCCATAGAGCACAGGAATGATGATCTAATGAGAATGAATTATAGGCCATTAGAATAATAGATGTTGTAAGGTCTGTACTATTTCTGTTTATGCTTATGTACTGTATTGACAATGACATCCCAATGTTTTTAATATAATGAAAACCCATTTCTTCAAAATTGCTTTGATAATCTACTTATCATATTTTTGGGAACAAATTCCGCAACATAATTCTTCAAAAGAATACTCTGATTTTTAAATAAAGCGTAAGCAAATCGGTCTTTTCTGGCCGTGAAATTAGGGATGTCACAGTTGGTATCAAAGCATTAGTTTAAGCGAACTAGGAATTTATAGGATTTCTAGACTTAAACTTAGAATGCTATGCGAGGATTGTGAGGTGAGTGTCTGCTATATATAGTCACGAGCACTAGCTTATTTGTGGAACGATGCCTAAATTGCTTTTATGTGCTAAATGGTTGATGTTATTATTTGATCGGATCTATGGTCTATTGCCGACCTGATCTAGAAACTTTATGTATTTAGATTTCTAAACGTTCGACTACGATATTAGAACTAGCATGCAACTTGTCGGAGTGACATGGAGCATTTAAACGACTATCGTAAATAAAGATCTAAATTCACCTACTTCGGTGTATAGATCAACATGGCAAGAACCTAAAGCAAATTAAAAAATGCTAATGGAAATGTTAATGCTAATAAACAAACTGTGATTGAGCGTGCACTAGAGGTAGCAGCCGCGCCCGGGCCCAAGGGAAAAGCCAATAAGATGTCTTGAGAAGACTTTTTGGTGTAACTAAAAATGCAGTACTGCTCTGAGCATGACCTACTGGAGATCAAAAACGAGTTTCAGAACCTAAAGAAGGGAAGAATGAGCGTCACCGAGTATACTGCAAGTTTTACGGAGAATATGAAGCTTGTTCCTTACCTAGTGTAACGCCCGCAGATTCGGACTTGTCAATTTAGAGACAATGAGCGTCAAAAATAAATTTTTGATGGAAGATTATTTATAATAAATAATCTCAACCAATTTATAGTATACTTCACAAGGGTTTCGTACATATAAAGAACGCCGAAACCCGAGATATAACGAAGAAGTTATGACTTGTCGAAGTTTGACGGCTAAACCGGCACGACACTGCGTAACATAAAAAGTGAACTTTTGATAAACTAATTTTAGCCTTAGAGATCTAAATGAAAGTTGTAGTATACGTTAAACCGAGAGCGCGCATAAAAAGAACGTCCAAATCTGACTGCGTATGAGGAAGTTATGAGTTCTCTAAGATTTGGCACATCAGTGTGCAGCCCGAAATTCGAATTTTAGATCAGTCGATTTTTAGCCAAAATAATCTAAATGAGAAATTAATATATCATTAATAGGAGTTCAACGTTAAAAAGACAGTAAAAAACGGAGCTCGTATGCGGAAGATATGGACGAAACTTAGTCCTTACTCTTCGAGCGCGGCGAATTCGATACAATTTTGTAAATCTGAGATAGAATGAGAATTAGCCGAAAGGGTCTAAATGAAAGTTGTAGTACTCTTAAATACCAATGTTTGGATATAAATAACATCGATAATAGAGATCATATGTTAAATATATGGACAAAATTAATCCCTACTCTTCGAGCGTGATAAATTTGATACAGTTTTGTAAATCGGAGATAGAATGAGAATTAGCCGACGAGGTCTAAATGAAAGTTGTAGTACTCGTAAATAACAACGCATGGATATAAAGAACGTAGAAAATGGATCGATTACGCGGAAGATATGGACGAAACTTAGGGCATACTCTATGATCAAACCCCTATAAATAAAGAATGATTTCTTCATATTTTCTTCACACCATAAGCCTTTCTTTCTCTCTCTAACTTTTCTATAGACTCCCAAAACCCCTCTAAATCCCTAGTAACCTCAAGGTGCTAGAGGAAAGCCCCGGAGCGCCTGAAGGCTCCAAGAAAAAGAGCTTTTTGTCTTAGAAGCTCTACTCCAGCGGAGCCTGGTTTTTAGCAAAACTCGCTGTAAGTGAGATACGCCTGCCCTACTTTAAATATAGCTTATATTTAAATATAATATCATTATTATGAACCTATAAATAAGATTTATCAGTGATTCAAATTCGTTATACTGATTGAACTACTTAAGGCAGAGGTGTTTAGAATGGTCACGTTGGGTTTGGTTGTTGGATTTCAGAAAAGCTATATGCCGAAATGGTCCTGCCTCCCAACTGTCCTGCCTGACTAATCCTTACTTGATAGATCATGAAGTAGACTATGAGTTAATGATGAATCTAGAATAATAATTAGTCGCAAAAAATATTGGACTAAAATCTAGTGGTAATAATAATAGGTTTAGTCGAAGGAAATTATTTTTAAGAAACGAAGTGTTGTCTGAGTTCAGAATCACCACCTTAACAAGTGAGTGCATAGTCTTACTGAACATGATTTTAATACAAGTATTAATTGAAGTTTTAAATGTATGTTTATGTGTGAAATATTTGATTTCTCCTGAAATACGTGTTAAAGAGCATACCTGATAATATATGATGATTTGTGATAAAGAATAAACCTAAATTAATTATGAGGAATATTGGGTAGTATCTTCTTATGAGTACAAGTGAGATATACACGGAGAATAGAAATTTAAATTATGTCATTGATCCAGGAGCATGGATTAGACATAGTCATTCGTCCCTAGTCTGAGAGTATGAATTGGGCACAGTCCTTTGTCATTGATCCGGGAGCATGGATTAAGACATAGTCAGTTGTCCTTAGTCCGAGAGTATGGATAGGACATAGTTATTTGTCTTTAATCCGAGAGTATAGATTTAGACATAGACAATTGTCCCTAGTCTAATAGTATGGAATGGACACAATTATTAATCCGAGAGCATGGATTAGATCCGAGAGTATGGATTAAGTAAAGAGATAAATTTTAAGGTCTGAGAGTATAGATAGTGTCATTGTGAGGATCGACAGGGTGGGGTAAGAATTGATTATATATGGTGAAATTTTATACTTTGTGAGCTCTAATATATATATATATATATATATATATATATATATATATATATATATATATATGATATAACATTGTGGGATTGAAATCCCTATGTGCTCAACAGATTTCCCAACCTGACCTACTCGGTTTATTTGTATCACAAGTGTCGATATAAAGCTACACTACACCGAGATTAGAGAAATGTAGACCACCCGTTTAAATGAATGTAAGTTCTATTTATGCTTATGTTTCTGTATTGACGATGACATCCCAAAGTTTTAAAATGAATAAAGTACATTTCTTCTAAAATACTTTGATAACATATTTATCATGTTTTTCTGGGAACAAATTCTGCAACAGTTTTCTTTAAAAGGTTACTCCGATTTGAAAAGGAAGTATAAACAAATCGGTTTTTTCTGGCTGTGAAAATGGGGATGTCACACCTAGTTCCAACTGAACTCTCCAAGGTCAAAAAGTTTGCCATTGGATTACCAACATACTTTAGTCTGGTGGTCAAGCAAGTGACCACCTTTAAAGCCGCCATTTGGGCAGCTAAGAATGTTGAGACCTAGATAAGGGAGAAAAGCCTGGAGAGAGTTGAGGTAGAAGAGAAAAGGAAGTTTGATGGATCTTCAAGGTCCAACAAGAAAGCAAATTCTCGAAGTCTGGTTCAAAGAAATTTGGAGGAGGATGAGGTGAAGCAAGATGGTGTGAGAAGTGCAAAAAGAAGCACTTTGGAAAATGTGATGGGGAGGTGACATGTTACAAGTGTGGTAAAACTGGTCATTACGCCAATGAGTGTACATCCAATAGAGGGTGTGTTATGGATGTAACAAAGAAGGCCATATTTCAAAGGACTGTCCAAAGAAAAAAGAGGCAGAAAGGCCTAATGTTCTGCCGAGGCCAAAGGCAAGAGCATTTCAGATGACCCTAGAAGCAACAAAGGATGCAACAGATGTCGCTTCAGGTATATTTCTTGTAAATGGATTGCCCGCCAGTATATTGTTTGACTCTGGAGCAAATTACTCCTTAATATCGCATAAATTTGGTGGAAGACTAGAATTTCCTATAGGTAAACTTGATAATGCTCTAGTTGTAGAAGTTGCCAGTGGCAAATTCATACCTATTAGCGATTGCATTAAAAACATCGTCATCGATTTAAACGGGAATAAATTCCACGAGGAATTGTTACCCATTGAGTTGAGTGGTGTTGACATCGTACTAGGAATGGATTGGCTTAGTGAAAACGATGTCGAGATACTATGCAAGAAGAAGATGGTGAGAGTAAGTCAGTAAACCCACCTGGAAAAGAGTCATTTATGGTGTATGGGGAAAAACATAGAGTGAATTCTGGAATCATTTCCCCCATGAAAGCCAAAAAAATGTTTGTCCAAAGAATTCACGTCATACTTGGCATTTGTAATCGATGCAAAGAAGGAGAAGAAAGAGATACAAAGAATACCAGTGGTATGTGACTATTCGGAATTCTTTCCCGAAGATCTTCCTGGATTGCCCCCTGAAATACAAGTGGAGTTTCAAATAGACTTGTTGCCAAGATAAACACCAATAGCAAAAGCACCATACCGATTAACACCGACAAAGATGAAGGAGCTTATGATGCAACTTCAAGAGTTGTTGGACAACGGTTTCATTAGACCTAGTTCATCACCCTAGGGAGCTTCGGTATTATTCGTGAAGAAGAAGGATGGAAGCATGAGGATGTGCATAGACTATAGAGAGTTGAACAAGGCAACGGTGAAAAACAAGTATCCATTTGTAATGCCCAGAATCTAGAAGGTAATTATGGAAATAAATCATCCTTGCTAAAGGCCAACTCGTCGAGTTTAGGAAAGGAACCTCGACATGTTGGAGGTCTTTGGCATGCACATTTTTGAGGATCAACTTGACGAGTTGGTGAAGGCCAACTCGACGAGTTGGACGTTATTGGAGAAACCCTAAATCCAAGGTTTTGCACCCTATTTAAACACCTTAAGTCCTAGGTGTTAACCTCATTTCCAGCCTCCATTGACCCTTACCCTAATCTCGAAACCCTAAAGCCTTTTTGAGTTTTGTAAGCCTTTTTGAGTGTGTTTTGGTGTGTTTTAAGCTCTTGAAGGAAGGAGAAGCTTGGTGCAAGGTGGTGATTCAAGTAGAAGCCTTCATATCTTGATTATGTGCATCATTTCTAGCATATTATAGGTATGAAGTTCTATAATTGATTAATATTTGATTAGATCTCTTTTTGGGTTAAGTTTTGATGCTTTTAGCCATGTTTGGGTGATTGGTGGGGTTGAAGGTTGTTCAAAGTGCCATTCTTCCAGATCTATGATCCTCTTGAGCTCTTTTGGCATAAAGGTGCCAACTTTATGGTCCTAAGGGCGGCTTCATGCATTCATTAAGTCCTTATTTTGGTCTCTTTTAAGCTTTTGAGCTTCTTCTAAGCATGCATAAGTGTAAAGTTGGAAACTTTACATGGCCATCTAGCCTCTTATGGTCAGATCTGCATCTTGGAGTTGTGTCCTTGTGGAATAAGTGCTTAATGATTAAGTCCTTACCATTTTAAGTTTAGGGTTTGGGTTCTGAACCCATTTTGGTGGTTCTTAGGGGTAAAGTTGGAAACTTTATCCTTCTTAAGGACATTTCAGTTAAGATCTGAGTGGGAGAAGATGTTAGTTTCGATTATGTCTGCTCAATGGATTAAGTTGTTTGGCCTCAGGTGAACTCGAAAAGTTGGATGGCCAACTCGACGAGTTGTTTTGATTTTTCCCAGTTTGGGGTTGGTGTGGGTCAACTCGACAAGTTGATTAGATAACTCGGCGAGTTGGATCGGGTTCTTCCTGACTTTGCGGTTTTCAGAGGAACTCAGCGAGATGACGGATAAAACTCGGCGAGTTGGGTCAACTCATGCCATTGACTTTGAATTTTGACTTATGCCTTTGATCAAGTTTGTCCCAAGGGGTGTTCGAAGCAACTTGAATTGGAATTGTGGGCTTAGGATAAGTCCCGTATGGGATTAAGCCCAATTTGAAAAATTGGGCCATTACTGGGCTTTCATGGATTTTGTGGTTTTGGATCTTATTGGTTTTGGGCTTGGGCCTTAGTTATGAATCTTATTGGGCCAGGGCAAAATGGTCATTTTACCCCAAGTATGGATTATGGATCGTGGTTTGGAACTCAATTGCTAATTGGATGATATTTTGGGTATTATTAGCTTGAGGAGTTGTCAGGACAGTAAGTAAGGATTTCTTGCAGTGAGCTTTAACATTTGAGGTGAGTCTCCTCACTGTGTTTAGCGGGTCGAAGGCACCAATGTCGGTCCATGGTTATTATGTTAGGAAGCCAGTTGTCTGCGTGACTCTTGCATGCGTATGCATTGATATGTATGTTGGGCGGGGCCCGATGAGTATTCCATATGCTAGTATCAGGTTGTGCATATATGATTTGTATGTGGGCGGGGCCCGATGATTGTACACTATGCTATTATCTTTGTGATTTTTGCATGTGTTGAATGTTTATATGATTTTATGGCTATGCGAGTGTGGGAGGGGCCTGTATCTCAGTGGGCGGGGCCCGTTATGCGAGTGTGGGCGGTGCCCATATCTTAATCAAGTGTGGGCAGGGCCCCATATCTCATTTCTACCCGAGTATAGGCAAGGCCCATATCTCGTTCGAGTGTGGGCGGGGCCTGTATCTCAGTGGGCAGGGCCCGTTATGTGTTTCGTTATGTATGGTATGAGGTATCTTTGGGAACTCACTAAGATTTGTGCTTACGGTTATCAATTTATGTTTATGGTACTCCAGTTTTCAAATGAAATATCGGGACAATTGCAGTGCATACACCCGTGTTTTTCGCAATATGTGATCTTTGGGATTAGACTCTGATAATTGTGTTAATTGTAATGATTTTCAATGTTTAGAACAAAGTTACAATGGTGTTTTGATTATAATATAAATGAATATTTTACCTTGATTTTTTGGGTTGTTACAAGTTGGTATCAGAGCTTTGGTTTGAGGGATTTGGGCATACTCTCGGGTGTGCCTGAACTCAAACTGAGGATTTGGTGAGATTTTTTTTAAGAATAAACATTTAACTAAAAAGGAACCTCTAATCAAAGAATGGGGTGTGATGTATGCAATCGACCAAGCTCAAGCAAGTTTTCCCAAAATACCCATACATGTTATCTATTATGATTTTATCCGTGAATATGTGGAATCGTATACTAGTTAGGGCTAAGGATCTGCTCAGTTTTTGCATGCTAGAATGCTAGGAGAGATTCCTTTGTATGCCTATTATTTGAACTTGTAGATTGGCATGTTAGTTTTGATTAGCCAGTGGTAGGTTGGCCTGTTGTGTGATGCATGGTAGCATAGGAAGCATTAGATGCCGGTTTGGGCGTGATTTGTAGGTATAAGACAATCAGTAGCGGGAGTAGGAGCTCCTAGTATGAGTTGTATTATGTGGTATTAAAGTTATATTGCACGAATGTTGCTTGCTTTGTGGTTTGTGGAACTCATAAGTGATGTGAGTTAGCTATTGAGTGAATATGGCAAGTCACAGGTGGCAAAGGTTGGATAATCTCAGAGTGACGAATTTGACACTATTGTGCAACTCTCGTTTGATTCTAACCATTATAGGGATGAGTCTGTTACTCGAAGGATTATCTAAGCTCTGTTACATGTGATTGTGTTCATAAGGTAGCTAACTAACATTATGAAGAGTTTTTCAGCAACTTATGGTAGGGTGAGGCCGGGAACCTAGGAAAGCCTAAGGATTGCTTTAGTGGTTTGATCGCACGGGTTAGCAAGTGTTGGTGTATGGAATTGAGAAGGTGACTTAGGGGATTCAGGAGGATCCTCGAGGAAAGTATGGATAGGTGTGGAAGGTAGTATTGGGCCCGTACTACTGAAAGCACATGATCCATACTCGAATTAGGGAGATTCTTGGAGAACCTAAGAAGCCTTTGGGATATCTTGCATGTTGTTTCGGTATGGTGTGGAGCACTCAGGAATGGGGTTCAGATTCTGGTTCTGGTTCGGCAACGGGTATTGAACCGATCGAGGCGCAATTAGGGGAGTTCATCTCATGGGAGATCACTCGCACTATTTCGGATTGGACCTTGGTGTTCTCTGGTTCAGCCAAGGAAGGAAATTTGGGATCCTTGGATGGTCATCTCGGGGCCTTTCGGGCCAAGTTTATAGCAGGGCAGTTGGGGGCTCATCTGGATCCCAAAGTGTGTGAATCTCTATAACCTTCAGGAAGGAGGGTCTTGTGGTTAGTTTTTGTCATTTGGGATCGAAAGAGGAGTTATGTACCATGTTCCAAGGATGGTCAGAGTAACATGGGAGGAGGTCAGGATTCCTTCCGATGTTTTGCAGGTTTATCATCTTCTGTTTTCTTTTGGGTTGTTAACGGAAGTTGGTATTGCTTTGGTGTTGAGTCAAAAATATGGTTTATACTTTACTTTTCTAGGCAATTATTTTTATGTAATATTTTATTAATTTATGGTCTAGTTTACGGCCGTAAACACCTTACGGCCGTAAACTCATTTACGGCCGTAAACTCATTTACGACCCGTTTGTTTCCGGCCCATATCCAACATGTATAAATAGAGGTGTTAGGGTGAGGAGTAGAGATTGATGAACTCTAAGTAGTTTACGGCCTAGAGAGAGAAAAACGAGTGTGTGAGAATCTATTGTAAGGAATTTAATTCATATCATTAATACAATCGAGATTCATCTTTTTCTTCTTCTCATTCTCTTTTATTTTATCTGATATCATCCGTTTGATTGGGATTCCGCACCATCAAACGGATCTGACTGATACACAGGCAGATTAGGGACTTACAATTGGTATCAGAGCCAAGTTGTATCAGTCAAAAGGATTTATTGTTTCATCCAAAATCGAATATTCTGTGTTTACGGTCCAAGCTTACGGCCGTAAACACCGAGTTCTTGGGCCGTAAACTCTATTTGGAGCATTATTTGATCTTATTTTCGTAATATTTTTGCATTTTTGGATAGATCTCGCAAAATTAAGGGGGGTTTGTTCTTCGTGTTTTACATAAAAAATGGTTTTTGTTCGAGTTTTGGAGCTTACTGCCGGAAACTGTTCACGGCCGGCGGCGGAGTTAGTGTTTACGGCTAGGGTTTCCGGAGATCTCGGCTCGCCAACGGCTTGCGACTAGGCGGCTTGCGGATCGAAGCGGTGGAGCGCGGCTTGGTGAATCGCGGCTCGGCTCGGATGTGGCGGCTTGGAGAACGGCTCGGTGGATCTCGGCTCAACAGCCGGCTTGCATTAGCGCCTTAATATAAAAAGGCCGCAAATCTCGGGGGAGGCTAGCCAACCTCTTGTGACTTAACTCCGAAAATTTAAACTTAACCTCTCCCAGTCGCAGCAAGTTTAGAATTATTTACACTTTCTGCCCAAAAACAAAAATCAATTTCCTTTTATTTTAAAATTCCTTTTTCATTCAAAATTAAAATAATAATAATAATAATAATAATAATAATAATAATAATAATAATAATAATAAATTGTTTTTATTTTTCTCTTTATTTTTGACTTTTTATTTCAAATTTTGATTTTGACTTTCAGGTTTGACCTTTGATTTTAAACTTTGACTTTTTCGTTTAATTTTTAAATTTTCAAATTTAGCTTTTCGGTTTGACTTTTCAAGTTCGACTTTTGAGTTTGATTTTTTAAATTTGACTTTTAAGGTTGTTTTTAAAAATAAAAAAAAAAATTTTAAAAAAAAGCATTTTAAATTTGACGTTTGCTTCCAGTTGTTTTTTTAATTAATTGATTTTAAGGTCTACGAGGGGTTTGAAAACATGAAAGAGAGTCGTCAGGATATGTTAAGACAAAATTTCAACTTTTTCGATTATGTCCCTGGAGAAACGCTCGAAACTCAGTTGCAGCGATTTACTACACTCACTACTGAGATGAATATAGCCGGGATCTTCTTGACTAAGTCCGAGATCAACAAAAAGCTGTTGAATTCACTTCCAAAATCATGGGACATGGACGTGGCTGACATCAAGAAGACAAAAGATCTCAATCGTCTTAGTCTGGCTGATATAATTGAAGAACTTAACGCTTTGAATTGTCGAAAAACAATGAGTTCAGCAAACCTTCCGATCAATGAAGTGTCGTGTTCTCATTCATGTGAAGTTTCATGTTCTCAATCATGTGAAGATACGATTAAATTTCTTCGGGAACAAATTGATTTATTAAAAGGGGAAGTTGAGGACCTGAGATATAAAGGATATCAACTCAGGAAAGGACAGAAACCCCTGAAGGCTGAATTAGAAGCAAAAACCAAGGACTTTAGGAAACTTCAGGAAGACTACAGTAACAAATGTGAAAACTATGATTATGTAGTCAAACAAAATGTTGAGCTAGTGGCTGAAGTTGAATCTTTGAAAGGAAAGTTTGAAACCGCCAAACTTGATGTTAGAAAATATGATTTCTCAAGTGAGGTGGTTGCAAATATGATAGACCAAAGCATGCAGTTTAAAAGGAATCAACACAAGGGTCTAGGGTATGATAGTGTACCTCCTCCTTACAATCATAACTACACATCCATCCCTATGAAACAAGAAGAAATTGACAGGGCGGCACATCTTAAATACGGAAAACCAGCTGGATTTGTGTCAGGAGGGGTTATTAATGTTGCAAATATTGATGTTTCTGTTACATGTGCAGGTAAAGTAGCAAAGGATGAGAACAAGGAGAGTTCTTCTGAACAAACCAATGACTCCTTGAACTCTAAATCTGTTGCTTCGAACTCGGCTGCTTCTAACAAACCTGCCGTTGAGAAATATAGGCCTCCAATTCCAACGCAACAAAGTGCCTGTTGTAAGTGTGCATATGGGAACAACAAGAAACGAGGCAAGGATACGCCACCAGGGGCAGGAATAGATAACTTCACAGTGAAGAAAAAGACTTGTTTTCACTGTGGAACACCTGGACACATTGCCAGAAATTGTCCAAATCGCGCATACGTTCCCTACTGCGCACAAGGATGGAAAAACGCGCCAAGTGGGAGATACTTCAAAAGAAACCCCTCAAGGTCACGTTCAGACAATGCTGATTGGAACGTGCAGAAGGCCAAGAATCAATCTTCCAAGGCCAAGAATCAAAATCCGAAGGGCAAGAAGGGAATGTCGGCCAAGAAGCCAAATCCAAGAGATGCTCCTGTGAAGCCAAAATCAAAGTCATCTCAAAGGCCAACATCAAGATCAAAAGCAAGCACTAAGCCACCCATCGGATCGAAAAAGAAATGGGTTAAACCCAACTACAAATGGGTACCAAAGGCTCAATCTCCCAAATCTTCTAATGACTCTAATATTTCATCATCTTCTGTTTGTGATAAGCAGGATATGTCATGGGAGAGAGTACCCTGCACTGATGACAAAGGTCGACCCAGTTTCAAAATGGACTGGGTTCCAAAGACCAACTGATCCCGCTCTGTGTCGGAGCAACTATGGAGGCATATCATCAAACTTCAGTTTGTTGGTAGTGGCCGTTCCTGCCATATGATTGGGGACATCTCTCAACTGTACAACATTCATACATTTGTTTGAGAGTATGTGTCCTTTGCGGGAAAGAAAAGAAAGGAAGAAAGGAAGAGAAGAAAGGAAGTGATCACTCACGGGGTTTGTGCTTAATGACATGAAGAATTTTCGGATCTGTTCTGAGATTACGCGTGCTATTCTCAGACCTTCTGGATGCAAATTCAATCGGTGACTTACGGTTTGCGTTTTCTTCTACTCCTAAGTTTTTTCTTAAGCTGATTCGCTTTAAAGACTAATTTTTGTTTTAGGATAGTTTAAATTTGCGCATTTACTTTTGTTTCTCTTCTATGCACAAATTTAGGGGGAGAAATAAAAACAAAACAAAAATTAGAAAATTTTAAAAAACCCAAAAACATCAGAAAATCAGAAAATAAAAAAAAAATATATTGGTTATGAGTCTGTGTTTGAGGGAGATGTTTTGGGAAGTGATATTATCAAGTGATAACAGGCAACCTGAGTCTGTGTAACGTACCCAAAGTTGAAGGGTCTATGCTCTGGTTTGATGCGTCAGTAGGCACGAAAATTTTTAAATGGACTTGACTAGGGAGAGTTGAACTTAGGAAATTTATAGACTTGACAAATCTTGACCTAGTTAGATACGTTCAGCCTGACAATACGACGTTCGGATAGGTTGAGCAGGGAGATATATATGGGAATCTACTCGTCACATTAATTGAAACCGTACTTGGAACCGTGGCTTAACTTTTCCTCGATGTGCGGATTCTGTCCTTAATTCCGGTTGGATGGGGCGACTGGTAAATTCCGATAAATTAGGTCTGTAGAATATCATTTTCTTTCTTTTCGTCTGTTAGTCATATGTTGTCTCCTTTGCGTGACTTCCAATCCGACCTGGTACACAACATATGCAACTCTATTTCTCTGCAGGATATATATATATATATATATATATATATATATGTATATATGTGTGTGTGTGTGTGTGAAATATATGTGTGAAATACTTGTCATCTGTTAGCCATATGCTGTCTCTTTTGCGCGACTTCTAATCCGACCTGGTACACAGCATATGCAACATTCTTCTTCTCAACCCCTCTGAAGTAGTTAGCAATAGAATTATGTATCTCTTCTCTCTCTGAATGGTTGTCTACTCACTCGATGTAAGGAGTACTCTGGAAGTTCTTGATGGCTGGGGCATATCAGGAAGCGGTAAACACGTTCTAGTACACTTAAAATTGAACTCGTACAGATTGTCTGTAGATCTCGCTGCTCAATTTAGGTGGACAACAATATCCCTAGTCGTCGTCAGATGAATGGTCCTTAAGATATAGTATCTAAGAAATTAGGATCAGATATAATTTTTTAGGAACTTAAGTTCACCTTGTCTTGTATCAAATAGTATGTCCTAAATTTGTCACAATTTTTCGTGTTTAAGTGGACAACAATACCGACGATCGACCAGACAAAAATGTGAATATGAAAGGTACCGACAAGTGGATAATGGCTGTCTAAAAACTTTGATCCCAAATCTCTCTTAAAGTTAGATGTCATTTTTATTTTTGTTAAATTTGTCATAGTTTCTTCTAATTTAAATATTAGGGGAGAATTAAAAATTAAAAATAATGAAAATAAAAAAATAAAAAAAAATTCAAAATTCAAAAATCAAAGAAAAATAAAAAAAATCAAAAATCCAAAAATATTTTTGTTTCTATTTTAATTTGTGTGCTAAGTTTTCTTTTAGTTTTGTTTTGTCTTGAAAAGTGATTTCAGGTATAGATAAGACTCATGGAGTTTGTGTTGAAGATTTCTGAGCCAAAGCCTCGTCCGTGAGCATCGAAGAATTCGCATTCGAAGGAGCAAGAAATGAAGATTATTCTTTCAAATTCAATCTTTCAACCCAAGAAGCAAGGTGAAGCAGCAATTGAAGATTATGTGACAGATTGCATTGAAGCCTCCTCAATCAGTCTGCTGCTATTGTTGTACCTGCTGAAGTGATCTAGAAGATTTGTTCTCTCTGATGTTCTCTCTGAAGATGCTCAAGCTGAATGCACTATCTTTCAAGAATCAGTACGTAAAACCTCCTCACCCAACGTGCGTTCAATGCTAAATTCTGAAGAAAACCTCAAGTGCTCAATATGAAGTCATTCATTGAAGATTCATATGTTCATCCTGATGATGTGAAGAAATCGAGAGTTAAAGCTGAAGCCAAGCTCTCATTGAAGATTGACAAGAAGAGCCAGCTACTTTTTAGGGGGAGCTTGTTGGGTCAATTAAGAAAAGAAAGCTATAAACCAAGGGAGAGATTGTTGAGTCAAAAATATGGTTTATACTTTACTTTTCTAGGCAATTATTTTTATGTAATATTTTATTAATTTATGGTCTAGTTTACAGCAGAGTTTACGGCCGTAAACACCTTACGGCCGTAAACTCATTTACGGCCGTAAACTCATTTATGGCCCGTTTGTTTCCAGCCCATATCCAAATAAATAGAGGTGTTAGGGTGAGGAGTAGAGATTGATGAACTCTAAGTAGTTTACGGCCTAGAGAGAGAAAAACGAGTGTGTGAGAATCTATTGTAAGGAATTTAATTCATATCATTAATACAATCGAGATTCATCTTTTTCTTCTTCTCATTCTCTTTTATTTTATCTGATATCATCCGTTTGATTGGGATTCCGCACCATCAAACGGATCTGACTGATACACAGGCAGATTAGGGACTTACATTTGGATTCTGCTTGGGTTGGATAAGTTATATCTCGGGTTGATTCTATGATATTTTATGGGTTATCAAGGGTCATTTTATGCCATTCTGCGTGTTGGGGGTCTTCGGTGAATCTTTAAAAGGGTCGTATCTTGTTGAGTGGGTTCGGTGTGTTCCGTTCTTGTTTCGGGTTTTGTCGAGATCAATTCAGGAGTATTGCTTGGATGATCTATGGTCAAGGTTATTAGGTTAGTTCTCTAGTGAAGACAGAATTCAGAGGTTTTATCATTGTCCTGGTAAGATCGACAATTGTCTATAGAAGAACTTGTGGGTTCAAGCACTACCGTTGCTATGATATGAGCAGTAGCAGGTAGATGGTGATGACAGATGCATGAGTTGATTGGCCATTGGAAGTGCCAGGGGAATTTTATATCCGCATGGGTAACAGTCAGTTGGAGTTCAGTAATTCTTTGAGGATGGGAATTGGAGTGGATATTCATCAGATCATGGCAAGGGTTACGATTCTTAATCGCAAGCATAAGAACTCAAGGAATTGTTATGGTATCATGAGGGTGATTTGGATCGACAGACTAGTTAAGGTCTCAAGAACATTTTTTCGGATTCCAGGAGTTGGGCAATCGTTGAAACTGGTTAGTAATGGAATGCTAGTTTTGATAAGCGCAAGTCGCAGGCGGTTCAGGCTTATGAGGTTGATGGGTTGGGAATCCATCAGACTTATGGGATGAAGGTGCTTTGACGAATCCAAGTTGGGGAGAATCGACAAGAATTCCAGGGAGTTGGATCGGGTTTGGAACTAGGGCAAGTTCCACATCCTGGTCAGGAAGAGAGACGACCCTACTGGCTGTTTGGATTGAGGATTGTGTGAGTTGGAAGTTCGGAAAACTTACCAACATAGAGATTATGTTTTCTTGGTGCTTGATAGCAGGCTTTGGGGAACCCAGTTGGGGTTCCAGGCATGGTGCGAGTTCAACTTGGGTGGTCGGTAGAGTGTGTGCTCAATTCTAGGTGTATTCGATTTGATAAAATTAGAGGTAAGGCTTTGGACTACGATTATGGTAAGCGGAAGTGTTGTAAGACTGCGGGGTGGACCATAACATTCACTATTGGTCAGTTTGTGTGGGAGTTTTGTAAGACTGCGAGGTGACCCGTAACATTCATTGGTCCTTGTTCAGTGGAGAGATTGTAACAAACGTGTGTTTTGCTCACAATGTCTTTTGGATGGTTTAGGACAGAGCGGGTCGATTCGCAAGGATGTAGGAGGGCCACAATATGTTTGGAACTAGGATATGGTAGGTCGTGGGAGACCAGGTATGAGGAAAGACTGCAGTTGGTCCTGTAGCGTTTAGTTTAGCTTCAGGTAAATGTCGAGATGGTTTGGGTAGTTATTGATTGTGAGGCCTTCCTATCGGAAGTCGCGAGGGGTGACTGTGTGGGAGTCTTTTGGCTCAACAACCGGGCTGGAACCTGGTATTTCAGATTACTGGCTGATGAATTGGGACCAAGGAGGTCTCGGTGGATTTTTGGAAAGCAGCTAGGAGGCAATTTTAGTGTTTTGGGCAGTTTCAGTGTTTCGGGCAGTGTTAGTGATCGGGTCTCGTGTATGTGTGTGGAGTAACTTGTTGAATGGGAAACGCTAAGACACTCGTAGTGGGATTAAATAATCTCAGAGTAATTGATTTGATGCTGTTGTGCCACTCTTGTCCGAGTCAAATCGTTGCAGGAATGAATCTTCTACTCGAAGGATTATCTGAGCCTTCTGTCGAGTGTAAGTATTCTGTAGTTTTTTATGGCCAGTGACTTTGTTTCCCTTAGAAGCATCTATGTGATCGAGTGTTGGAAGCATTTTTTTTGTATGACACTCTATGAGGATGGTTTGGTGGCGGTTCGGTGGAATGGAAGTTTTATGTTTGGTTAGTTTCAGTAATTTTGGATAGGCCATGGTATGCTCAGAATTGGAAGTGTTATGTTTGGTTAGTTATTCGTTGAGAGTTGGGCATGGAGTTCTTTTAACATGAGCGGTCTGCCGGGGTGTCAGACTGTTATAGATTCTAGTCTCAGGAAGGTAGAAGTGTTTGTAGGGGCTAAAGGTTTGGATGTCGTCCTCGGGATAGAAGTTTCGATTTGGGTTTCAATTGCCTTGGGAAGATTTTTTTTGCGTGCATAATTTTGATTATGTCCCTCAGGTGGATTGTTTTGTTATTAGTGGTAGTAATGAGCGATTTTGAGGACGAAATCTAATTTGAATGGGAAGAGTTGTAACGCCCAAAATCTAGAAGGTAATTGTGGAAATAAATCATCCTTGCTAAAGCACAAGTCGTCAAGTTTAGGGAAGGAAACTCGACATGTTGGAGGTCTTTGGCACACACATTTTTGAGGATCAACTCGACGGGTTGGTGAAGGCTAACTCGACGAGTTGGACGCTATTGGAGAAACCCTAAATCCAAGGTGGGTTTTGCACCCTATTTAAATACCTTAGGTCCCAAGTGTTGGCCTCATTTCCAGCCTCCATTGACCCTTACCCTAATCTTGAAACCCTAATTCCTTTTTGAGTGTTGTGAGCCCTTTTTGAGTGTGTTTTGGTGTGTTTAAAGCTCTTGAAGTAAGGATGATCTTGGTGCAAGGTGGTGATTCAAGTAGAAGCCTTCATATCTTGATTATTTGCATCATTTCCAACATATTGTAGGTATAAAGTTCTATCCTTGCTTAATATTTGATTAGATCTCTTTTTGGGTTAAGTTTTGATGCTTTTAGCCATGTTTTGGTGATTGGTGAGGTTGAAGGTCGTCCAAAGTGCTATTCTTCCAGATCTATGGTCCTCTTGACCTCTTTTGGCATAAAGGTGCCAACTTTATGGTCCTAAGGGCTTCATGCATTCATTAAGTCCTTATTTTGGTCTCTTTTAAGCTTTTGAGCTTCTTCTAAGCATGAATAATTGTAAAGTTGGAAACTTTACATGGCCATCTAGCCTCTTATGGTTAGATCTGCATCTTGGAGTTGTGTCCTTGTGGAATAAGTGCTTAATGATTAAGTCCTTACCCTTTTAAGTTTAGGGTTTGGGTTTTGAACCTATTTTGGTGGTTCTTAGGGATAAAGTTGGAAACTTTACCCTTCTTAAGGCCATTTCAGTTAAAATGTGAGTGGGAGAAGATGTTAGTTTCGATTATGTCTGCTTAATGGATTAAGCTGTTTGGCTTCAGGTGAACTCGACGAGTTGTTTTGGCTTTTCCCGTTTTGGGTTGGTGTGGGTCAACCCGACGAGTTGATTAGATAACTCGGCGAGTTGGATCGGGTTCTTCCCGACTTTGCGGTTTTCAGAGGAACTCGGCGTGTTGGCTTAACTCAGACCGTTGACTTTGACTTTTGACTTATGCCTTTGATCAAGTTTGTTGCAAGGGATGTTTGAAGCAATCTGAATTGGAAATGTGGGCTTAGGGTAAGGCCCGTATGGTATTGGGCCTAATTTGGAAACTTGAGCCATTAGTGGGCTTTCATGGATTTTGTGGTTTTAGATCTTGTTTGTGTTTGGCTTGGGCCTTAGTTATGAATCTTATTGGGCTAGGGGTAAAATGGTTATTTTACCCTAAGTATGGATTTTAGATAGTGGTTTGGAGCCCAATTGCTAATTGGGTGATATTTTGGGTATTTTTAGCTCGTGGAGTTGTCAGGGCAGCAACTAAGGATTTCTTGCAGTGAGCTTCAGCATTCGAGGTGAGTCTCCTCACTGTGTTTAGCAGGTCGAAGGCACCAATGCTGGCCCATGGTTATTATGTTATGATGCCAGTTGTTTGTGTGACTCTTGCATGTATATGCATTGATATGTATGTTGGGCGGGGCCCGATGATTTTTCCATATGCTAGTATCAGGTTGTGGATATTTGATTTGTATGTGCACGGGGCCCGATGAATGTATAATATGCTATTATCTTTGTGATTTTCGCAAGTGTTGAATGTTTATATGATTTTATGGCTATGCGAGTGTGGGTGGGGCCCATATCTCAGTGGACGGGTCTTGTATCTCAGTCGAGTGTAGGCGGGGCCCATATCTCATTTCTACCAGAGTGTGGGTGGGGCCCGTATCTCAGTCGGATGTGGGCAGGGCCTGTATCTCAGTTGAGTGTGGGTGGGGCCCGTATATCAGTGGGCAGGGCCTGTTATGTGTTTAGTTATTTATGGTATGAGGTATCTTAGGGAACTCACTAAGCTTTGTGCTTACGGTTTTCAGTTTATGTTTTAGGTACTCCGGTTTTCAAATGAAAGAGCTCAGGACGATCGTAATGCCTACACCCATGTTTTCCACAATATGTGAACTTTAGGATTGGACTCTAATAATTGTGTTAATTGAAATGCTTTTCAATGTTTTGAACAAAGTTACAATGGTGTTTTGATTATAATAAAACTGAAAATTTTACCTTGGGTTTTTGGGCTGTTACACCATTGCTAAGGATCGATGACATGTTCGATCAGCTTCAAGGTTCGAGCTATTTCTCAAAGATCGATCTTAGGTCAGCATATCATCAGCGGAAGGTGAGAGAGCAAGATGTTGAGAAGACTGCATTCAGAACGAGATACGAACACTATGAGTTCTTGATTATGTTATTTTAACTAACCAATGCTCCATTGGCATTTATGGATTTGATGAATAGTGTATGTAAACCATTCCTCGATAAATCCATGATAGTGTTCATAGATGAAATTATTATTTATTCAAAGAGCCAGCAGGAGCATGACAAGCACTTACGATAAGTATTAGAAGTTTTGAAGAAGGAGAAACTATACGTAAAGTTCTCCGAATGCGATTTTTGGATTCGAGAAGTCCAATTCTTGGGTCATGTGGTTAACCAAGAGGGAATAATGGTTGACCCCTTAAAGATTTAAGGTGTGATGAAATGGGAATGACCAAAAAGTCCCACTGAGATCCGAAACTTTATGGGATTAGTTGGATATTACCGAAGGTTTATCCAAGGCTTTTCTTTGATAGCTACTCCATTGACATCTTTGACCCATCAAGGAGCTAAATATACATGGAGTGAGGAACATGAAGAAGCATTCGAGAAATTAAAGAAGAAGTGTGAAGCACAAATTATTTCTTTACCTGACGGAGTTGAAGAGTTGCAGTCTATAGTGATGCATCTAGAGTTGTGTTAGGTTGTGTTCTGACCTAGAGAGATAAAGTGGTAGCATATGCGTCTCGACAATTGAAAGAGCACGAGAAGAACTACCCCACTCATGTTCTGGAGTTGGTGGCGATAGTATTCACATTGGAGATATGGAGGCATTATCTTTATGGCACAAAGTGCAAACTCTTCATTGATCATAAAAGTCTCCAGTATCTCTTTGATCAAAAGGAATTGAATATGAGGCAATGATGTTGGCTAGAGTTACTCAAGGATTACGAATGCAAGATACTTTACCACCTTGGTAAAGCAAATGTTGTAGTTGATGCCCTAAGTCAAAAAGTAAAACTGGAAAGAAAAATGAGGGCTATATATATATATATATATATATATATATATATATATAATCCATATATTAGTAAGTTAAAAAAATCAGGGGGCCATGGCCCCCTAGCCTTATAGAGGTTCCGCCTCTGCAATTTCATGAGTTGAGTTGGGAAAAGAAGATATATTTGGTGCCTTCGACCCACGAGTACAGTGAAGGAACTCACCTCGATCTGTTGATAAATGAATAACACCCGGGCTACTGAACCAAAAAATCCTTGCACTAAATCACAAATAATAAAACCCTAATTAACAATTAGGCCATAAACCATAATCGAGAGTCTAAATCCTTAATCCCGAATCCTAAGGTAAAAGACCATTATACCCTTCCCTTATTGGGCCTAACTAATCACGAACCAAAACCCAAAATGGTCCAAGGCCCAGATATGACCTAAATCCACAAAGACCTAAGGCCCAACAATGACCTAAACCCATAGGAACTTATGGCCCAACAATGGCCCAAACTAGTTCAAGGCCTAAAAGCCCAGTTGGTGAGTACGTCGTGCGTACCATCGGATTACGCCCAATGTACAAGTCCATCAACAAGGAAGAAAACGAGACTCAAACCCAGTACACGCAATGTACTCAGATGTACGCCCAAGTACTGGTCAATGGCTTTTTCCTATCCACATGGCTTAATCCCTTAAGACCTTAATGTCCAAACCTCATATCTACATCTAAATAAGGTCTTAATCCATAAAGTCAGAAGCTTTAATCCTTTACATGGCTCCAAGAGGTCAAAATCTTAGATCTAGCATTCTTCCTTCATAAAATGACAATAAACTGTTGCATGGTTGGTCCTCAACCATCAAGATGCAAACTTTATCATTAAGGAACCTCATATACATAATAAGAACAACTCAAGACCTATGGAGTAACATTTACTCACAAGAATCATCTTATGGGACCAAAGAGCATAAGTTTTTACCCACATACAAGATCTACACTAAAGATTCATAAATTTTAGATCTTTATACATTCTGAGGCTTGCAAAGATGTTGAAGAATCTGGATCTTCAAGCTCCAACTCAACCAATGGTTCACCACCAAGCTTCTTCTTCATCTTCAAGGTACCCAAAAAGACCACAAGATCTCAACAAAGGCTCAAGAACACTTAAATGGTGGCTATGGTTTCATGGGGATCTTTTTAGGGTAAGAAGGATGATGAGGGGGTAGCTTCATGGTTCATAATGTTGCTTAAATAGGGGCCAAATCCTAAAAATTAGGGTTTGTGGTCTGAGCGAGTACGCCCAACGTACGCTAAGGTTTGTGTAATGCCTGCAAATTCAGGCTACACATAATAAGTAATAATTATTAAAATTAAATCCTTAATCTATAGTCGTGCGCTCTGCAAACTATATAATATAAATTTCGTATTAAGGAAAAATAGGAAAAATCAGCCGAATCGTCTGAAAGTCATAAAAAACCGCGCCAAAACACACACACACACACACACACATATATATATATATATATATCATTATTATATATAAAAACTTTAATTTTGTGGGAGTGCGTATAGCGCGTGAGACCGGTTTGAAGAAGAGCGCATGTCGTTATCTTCTGGTGAACGATGCAATGAACCGAAACAACCTCTTATAAAAACATGTTTTTTCTGACGCCTCTAAAATCAAATTCACACGGTTCCAACACCCCGTCGTAACCCACCCGCCGATGAACACAATTTATCATTACGTCGACTCAATCCATTTTTGGCCTCTTGTTCAACATCTCCCTTCTGCAAATCGATCCACTGATTCCCCATCTCCAACAAAATGTTCGGCTTCATCCCCAACAGGTAATCCGACCATATCATCCCGAAAACAACCCTAATACCTTGCTCAAATATGCATCGCACATAGCCGGTGTGACGGGTTTGGCGAAATATAGATGTTCTGTTAAAAGACAAAAGGATTAGGTGAATCGAAACATTTTCCCCACCGCTTCGGAAAAAAAGGATGGATCCAACCCACATGACCTTTAGTACACTTCTTGAAGACAAAGAGGGTATATAACCGCTCCTCATCTTGCTGAACAAAATTATGACCGCTTCCCCTCTATTTGATATCTTCTTCCCCCGCCAATGCTCCGGTATAACATTACTCCCCTTTTTGATTTACTTCTTTAAGATCTTCATCAAAGGTTCAGGAAACGGCTGCTTAGTCGGCCTCTTTTTTCCTTCCATTTTGGGACACCAACCTTCTCCTTCTCCACAGCACTACTCCCTCCAATCTAATCATATTCAATGTTTTTCGTTTTCTTTTAATTATGATTACGAACTCAATTTTTACATGACGTCTTACATGGATTTCTCTCAAATCCAATCATTACACCCACTCGCGGGACTCTTTCTTGTTTCTGGTGTTGGTCTATGTCTATTATATAAAAAAACAGTTGGGAAGAAGACAAGATTGAATCACGTAAATTATTTCTTTTTCATCTCTAATCAACAATTCGGAAGTTTGAGTTAGTTTACTCTAATTTTCCGTGATTAGGGTTTTCAGTTTCACCATAACAGTTGATTAGTCCGAAAATTTTGGTATTATTTCACTTAAATATATACTTATGAGTGATGATATGCATGCCTTTTAAGAAAAGTATTATGTGACCAGATATATTAATGAATAATGTTTATGAGGAGACAGGGCGATGTGTAAGTTGTTGATTACAAACATAGGTGATTAGGGTGTGTGTTTGAATCATTTTAGATGTGTGCTAATTCATAAATGAATGTGCATAATGGTGACAGTTGCAATGCTAATATCCTTCTCAATAATTTCACAATCGTAAGTTTACGAACTTTCTTTGGTTTTTGCATATTATTTTCAAATCAAATTCTTTCTTTCTTGTTTTCTTGTTTTGAAAAGAAGGTAGGAGGGGACACATGGCATATTTAGCTATCAAATTTCTCTCTCTATTGTTGTTGAATCTTCTGATTGTGATGGGAGGGACCTCTGATGTGTTAAAAAAACGATAGATGATGCAGGATTCATGCTAGAAATGGTGAAATTTCTTGACGCTAAGTCAGTTGGGTCACAAAAAGTGGCAGGAGAGTATTCGGCCCCTGACTTTTCTTTGTCCATGAGTGTTCATCTCTATTTTGAAACCAAGTATCTAAAGTTCTAATGGCTTATCTTAAGTGTTGTGAACCCAAGACAGAAAAAAATGGAGGAGCAAAAAGAAGATACATGTATCTGTATGTCTTTTATGCTTTTTTTTTCATATTTAGTATTGCTTAATGTACATCAAATAATGATGCCATACCACTTACATTTTTGTGTTACAGATTAATGACACTTCTTTTTCTCCATTTGCTTTTAACAAATCCATATCCGAATATAGTCAAAAGGTGTTATGTTTTTGGCTTTTACACTTATATATCTTTTATCAAATACCCCTCATCAATTATTGGTTCAATAATCAATTTTGAATATATATAACTATGAAATGATAACAATATAATTCCTGATATAGTGATAATACCCAGTTGGTTTTTTTAATTCGGCTATATCATCCTTTTGCGCGATTTCCTTTTTTTTTCTAATCAGATTTATATTCAAGATTTGGGATTTTATTTGTATGGCTATTGATGATAGTTTTTAGGTTTTGAAATAGTATTGGAAGTAGATGGATTGGATGTAGAATGATCAAAATTTGGTGGGAGGGATACATTTTTATGATTTCTTTATTTGGATAATTAAAAAATATTTACAAATTATATATTTCATTGGTTCCGGACAAATCATTCATCTTTGGCAGTTCACTTTATTCATGATCTGACCAGTAGATACCAATGACGGCTACTTCACCATCATTTGTAGTCAGATGCTTATTTTTTCTGTTTTGTTTTCGGTTTCATTGTTAAAGTTCTAACTTAACGAAAGTTATTTGATTGTGTTGTTTAAAAAGCAGTCTAAATAGGCTATTTATGACTTTATGTGCTAATAATTCACGTGTAGTGTGATCTAAAAGAGCAAGATTTCATTGTGAATCATATTCTGAATCTTAAAAATTTGGATAGAATGAGAAATGAAGATTGGTTTTCTTGCATAAAATTCGAGTTCTCGATGTCAATTAATTGTTTTCCTAGGACAAATCAAGGCAAATGGCTTGCTTCTGACATCATCTCTTGGTGAAGGTAAATATAAAAGACCCAATTTGGTCATTTGTCATAGACACTTATTTCTTCTGTAATCATAATGTTTTACTTTTGTATTTTTCTTTTTGGTGTTTCATAATTTTTGAGAGGTTATGATGGTAATTCATATTTTCCTTTTGCATGGTCTTATTGCTATAAACATTGGTGATCATGGTTTCATGGTTAATAAGTCTAGATTTGTAGCTATGAACTATGAATTGAGTTTGGTAAACATTTGATATTTTGGTGCAACAAATAGCAACGTACTATTATTTATTTGTATATTATAGATTATACTTTCATTTCTTAGCATTACAACATTGTCTTATTGTTAATTTGTTATAAACAATGGTGATTGTGGTTTCATTGTTAATATATCTAGATTTTTACCTATGAAGTGAATTTATAAAACATTTGATACTTTTGGTGCAACAAATAGCAACGGACTTCTATTTATTTGTGTATTAGAGCATTATACTTTCTTTTCTTACCATTACAACATTATACCTTAAATAATAACATACTTGATTCTTTACTGCTAACAACAACATACTATTAGTTCCTTACTCATAACAATAATGTACTTATGTTGTTCAAGATTTGAACAATGGAAAGAAAATACCCATATTACCTTTTGTGGGTCGTGCTTAGCACGGGCCTTGTAAGTAACTAGTATATATATATATATATATATATATATATATATATATATATATATATATATATATATAGTAAGTAAACATCATCACAGTCTCGAAAATATAAATTTCATAGAAAGCCGAGTTACTATGCAGGAGATGTGAATTTTATAAGATATAAAAATCAACAGCGTAATAAAAAAATTATTAACGTTAAAAGGTACAGAAAGAATGGTGGAATTTTGGACAAAGTCACCAAAATGAAAGTCATAGTACTCTTTACTATAGGAATTTTAGTAAAAGGAACACCAAAATCGGAGTCCGTACGAGAGAGTTATGATTTTTGCAAAATCATTAAATCATATAAAAAATAGAGTTAGAATTAGCCGATAGAGCCTAAAGGAAAGTTGTAGTACTCGTAGAGAGCTACGCATGGAAAAAAAAGAACGTCGAAAACGTAGTCCATATGAAGAAATTATGGAATTTACAAAATATGTGATTTGCGCCCCGCGCACTGCGTGCCAGGTGCGCGACGTGCGCTTCTAGAAGGTGAAAACGTGGACCACGGAGAGGCCGACACATGACACAAAGTGGTTGGGGAGATGTAGCCTTAAAATGTGCGACGTGCACCCCTTTTTCACGTCGTGCACCCCAAAAACGGCTATAAATATGATGCCAAGCCTCATTCCCTTCCCACACCTCCCAAGATCTTCTCTCTCGAGTTGCTTTCGATTTTAGCCCGTTTTCCCTTAGTTTTAGTCTATGACAAATCCATGTGACCTCTGAAGTAGTAGTAGCTAGAGAATAGAAGCTCTACGAGTGCAATTTCTGGACTTTTGTCCAAGAAATATCTGTAAGTTATGCTATACTCATATCACTTTCAGTGTAACTTATATTTATAGTCATAGTCGTTATTATGAACCTATAAATAAGATTTATCAGTGATTCCAATTCATTATACCGATTGGTCTACTTACGGGGATGATGTCTAGGTTGGATTTAGTGAGGTGTTTAAAGTGGGATTTCCAAACGGTATACTCTGTATACCAAACGGACCCGAGCAGTTCCCCATGGGGAGCATCGATCATGTTCATGAAAAAGAAGGATGGGTCACATAGGATGTGTATTGATTATCGGGAGCTGAACAAGCTAACAATGAAGAATCGTTATCCGCTTTCGAGGATTGATGATTTGTTCGACCAGCTTCAGGGTGCATCTTGGTTTTCCAAGATCGATCTTCGGTCGGGGTATCACCAGATGATATACCGAAGACAGCCTTCAGAACTCGTTATAGTCACTATGAGTTTGTGGTGATGCCATTTGGGCTTATCAATGCTCCAGCGTTGTTCTTGGATCTCATGAATCGGGTTTCTAGACCGATGTTGGATCGGTCTGCGATCGTATTCATTGATGATATTTTGGTATATTCTAAGACCAAGGAGCAGCACGAGCAACATTTGAGGGAGGTGTTAGAGACGTTGAGGATGGAGAGTTTGTACGCCAAATTCACCGAATGTGATTTTTGGTTGTGCGAGGTGTAGTTTTTGGGGCACATCATCAATCAAGAGGATATTTTGGTTGATCCAGCAAAAATTGAGGCGGTGATGCGTTGGGAGGTTCCAAAAAACGCATCCGACATCCAGAGTTTCTTGGGTCTTGCAGGGTACTCTCAGAGATTTATTTAGGATTTTCCAAGATTGCCGTAACTTTGACCCGGTTGACCAAGAAAAGCACGGCCTTTCGGTGGGGTCCAGATCATCGGTCGGCATTCAAAACCTTGAGGCAGAAATTATGTGAGGCCCTGATTCTAGCAATACCCGAGGGATTGGATGACTTTGTAGTGTATTGTGATGCTTCTGTTTTGGGATTAGGAGCCATTCTCATGCAGAGAGGGCATGTGGTTTCTTATGCTTCGAGACAGTGAAGCCTCATGAGGCGAATTACCCCAATCATGACATGGAATTGGGGGTGGTGGTGTTTTCCTTCAAGATTTGGAGACATTATTTGTATGGGGTCTGATGCACCATTTTTACTGATCACAAGAGTTTGAAGTATTTGATGGATCAGTAGAATATGAATATGTGTCAGAGGAGATGGCACGATGTAGTAAAGGATTATGACTGTGAGATCTTGTATCATCCCGGGAAAGCCAATGTGGTAGCCGATGCTTTGATCCGTAAGACGGAAAGTTCCCCGATTCGAGATATTTGCTTAAGGATGATACTGATTTCACCTTTATTGGATATGATTAAGAGGGCACATGTGGAAGGTTTAGAAAGGGAGAACTAGAAGACCGAGCGGATTCGGGGACAAATTTCGTTGTTTGTTCGAGATGGTTGAGGATTATTGACTCGGTGTGGCAGAGTTTGGGTTCCAATGTCTAGGGGTGTGAGGAAAAGAATCTTGGAGGAGGCACACAAGTCCAAATTTTCTATCCATCCGGGGACCACAAAGATGTGTCGATACCTGAGATTGAGTTGTTGGTGGCCCTGCATGAAGTGGGAGGTTGCATGGTTTGTCGAGCGGTGTTTGACCTGCAGGAAGGTCAAGGCCGAACATCAAAGGCCTGAAGGCAAGATGAAACTGCTACCTATTCCCATGTGGAAATGGGAAGAGATCTCTATGAATTTTATCACGAAGCTACCTAAGACGGAGCGGGGTGTGGATTCCATTTGTGTTATTGTGGACCGGTTGACCAAGAGTGCACATTTTGTTCTGATTTCCGAGAGTATCTTTGCTAAGAAATTAGCAGATATCTATGTGCGAGAGGTGGTGGTCAGGCACGGGGTGCCAATATATGTGGTCTAGGACCGCGATGTTCGTTTCACCTCCAGGTTTTGGAGGAAGTTCCATGAGGAGTTCGGAACTCAGTTGCATTTCAGCACTACATACCACCCCCAGACGGACGGTCAGAGTGAATGGACAATTCAGACGCTTGAGGATATGCTTAGGACATGTGTATTGGATTTCGTAGGGAGCTGGGATACTTACCTTCCACTAGTAGAGTTTTCATACAACAATATTTATCATGCTAGTATTGACCGATCCATGTTTGAGGTGTTGTATGGTCGGAGGTGTAGGACTCCAATTTGTTGGGGGAGGTTGGGCATCGAGTTATGGGAAGCACTGAAGTGGTGCTTAAGACGACCGAGCTGATCCAATAGGTTCACGACTGGCTTCAGATAGCGCAGAGCAGATAGAAGAGTTATGCGGATAGACGCAGATCGGACATGGAGTTCTAAGTCGGGGTCTATTCGTGAAGGTGTCACCCTGGAAGGGTGTTATCCGGTTTAGGAGGTGGTACAAGTTGGGCCCCAGGTATATTGGCCCGTTTCAGATTATCGCTCGAGTGGGCAAGGTTACGTATCAGTTGGACTTGCCTGAGGAGCTTGGGCAGATCCACAGTACATTTCACGTTTCATAGTTGCTAAAGTGTGTGGCTGACGAGTCAATGGTTATATCGCTAGATGACATTCAGATTGATGAGAGCCTGAATTATGTGGAAAAGCCCATTGCGATTCTATACAGAGAAACAAAGGTCCTTCAGAACAAAGAAGTGAAGTTAGTAAAGGTGCAATGGCAGCACCGAAGAGGCTCTGAATGGAGCTGGGAGCCAGAGGACGAGATGAGGAAGCACTATCCGCACCTATTTGCATCAGCAGACTTCGAGGACGAAGTCTAGTTCAAGCGGGGGAGATTTGTAACACTTGGTTCAGGTGTAAATCATTTCTTAAATATTTGATTATTGTTGGAAATCGACGAGTTGGGGAACTCCAACTCGTCGTGTTGAGAAGGGTTGTGGTCGTGGGTTTTAATGATCCAACTCGGTGAGTTGGGGTGTCCCAGCTCGACGAGTGGGCGGCTGTGAAGAAAACCCTAATTTTAGAGTTTTGCACCCTATTTAAAGACCTTAAACCCCCTTGATTGGCCTCCATACCAGCCTCCCCTATCCAGAAACCCTAGATACGTGTATTACCTTGCAAGATTGAGTGTGTGATCTTGTGTGAGCTTGGAAAGTTGATTTTTGTGATTCTTTGGAAGGAGCTTTGAAGTTGGAAGTACCTAGACTGGAGGGAAGACCTTGGATCAAGAAACTCTTCTTCATTAGCAGCCTTTTTGAGGTATAAAGTCGACATCTTGCTTTGTTATCATCTAGATCTCTTTAATAGAAGTTTTAGCATGATTTGGGGATTTTGGTTAGGCTAGCCAAGATGTCGAAGGTTCCAGGGGTTATTATGTTAGATCTAACCCCTTCATGACTTCTCATGGATAAAAGTTGCAAACTTTATTAGTTCCAAGCCCCATTCATGCAATAAGTCCCTCATTAAGTCCTTATTAAGCTCTAGAGTGTATTTCTAGCTTGCATGGACGTAAAGTTGGAAACTTTACGTGATTATCCGACCTTTGGACTCTAGATCTGTGTTTTGGAACTATTTTGTGAGAGTTCATGGGCTTAATGGATTAAGACTCACTCTAAAGAGCCTAGGGTTTGGGTTTGCTTCTAATTGGATGGGTCTTAAGGGTAAAGTTGGAAACTTTACCCTTTTAGACATCATTTTGGAAGAGATCTGAGTTTTGGAGTCCCTGGTTTCGATGGAATTAGCTTAATGCATTAAGAAGTTGGATTTCTGGCCAACTCGACGAGTTCATTAGTGAACTCGACGAGTTGATGGGATTTTTTCCCGATCTGTATGGATGATGGAGAAACTCGACGAGTTGAGGGACAACTCGGCTAGTTGGGTCAACTCAGGTCGTTGACTTTGACCTTTGACCCTAGTCTTTGACCAAGCTTGACCTTTAAGGGGTTTTGGGGAATTTTGAGTTGTATTTATGAAATTTTTACTGTTATAGGGTGGTGTAGAGTGGATATTTGGAGTCCCGACCTAGTCAGCTACTGTTCAGTATTGAGGTGAGTCTTCTCACCACACTTATTGGTCAAAGGTACCAAGGCTGGCCCATTAACTGATATGAGATGATTAGTATTAGAATGTGTAATGGTTTGCTATTTGATCTATGTATGGGTTTATGTGAAGACCATGGGAGGAGCCCATGGCACGGGATATAAGACAATGAAGGTAGTTCATGGCATTCCATTGAAGACCATGGAGGGAGTCCATGGCAACTTGTATGTATATGTATGAGCATGACATTATGTGATTATATGATTTGTGTGATTGGGAAACACAATAAGCTTGTGCTTACAGTTTTATTGAATGTTTCAGGTACTTCTATTGATAAGGGAAAGGGTCTGGCTTGATGACATGGCGTGCATTCTCCAGTGTTTTCACATTTAGCTTTTTGTAATCTGAATTCACAAATAATATGGATATGTATTGGGATTTTTGTACTTCCTATGGATGATGTATATAAAATTAAAATTTTAAATTTTTTCTAAAAATTGGCCTGTTACAATTCAGATCTGACTGAAATCACGTTGTGAGCATCTATGCTCACGTCATGAGTTGCGATAAATCAAAAAAACAAGTTTCTTTTCTCTTTATCGATTCACCAATGTGCAATTACATGAAAGATAGCCATAGACTCTGATACCACTAATGGAAAACGTAGGTTACAAAATTTCTATGCACTAAGCAGAAAAACATTTAAACAATTTAAATGATTAGGGCACATAAACCTAATAAGGATCTATGTCTTTCACATATAGGCATCATACTATGAACTTTCTTCCTACAAAACTTTCTTATGAAAAATGAATTCATAAGAGCACGAAGCTTACCTTAAAGACTGTTATTGCAAACAACCTTGAATCCTTCTTCAAATCTTTTGGCAGCTAACACCACAAGCATCGTGCCTCTGATGGTTCACACCGAAGACTAGTAACTAAGGATTATGGAGAGTTGAGGAGAGGGATTTCAAAAAGATATTTCTTAAGGGAAGGAGTGTCGACTTTGTGACGGGTATGACCCTTTATATAGCTGAGATAGCTTGGTGCCAACGCTAGGTTTTAAGGAGGAAACCCTAAATCCATTTGCTTGGTGACTAAGCATCCCATTCCCCTCATTCAAGGGGCTTGGATGAAAACTCATCGGGCTTGCCCAAGTGATTTTCTTCCACCTCATCTAATGAGGCCCATGGGCTTCTTTCCTCAACTTTCAATAAATAACCAAACATACCCTGCACTTTTAATTAATCCAATTAATCCCGAAATTAATTCCAATTAATTTCTGATTAATTGTTAATTAAATATTACTATTTCTAATTATAATATTATTCTCATAATATATTAACAAATCGTTTATTCCAGTTTATTAATCAAATAATAAATCAACTTTCTCTCCAAAATAATCATATCCAATTGCTAGGTTTGAGGGCAACCCAAAAGGACTATGCTACCATCAATTCAAGTTTATACCAATTATAGTTATGGGCTTACACACCTAATCCAACATTTTTCACCCCCACATCTATTTCAACTCATATGTTAGCATAAGGTTGTACCAGGTCTATTTCACCCCACATACATATAGAAAACAGGCACACATGCATACAATACATACAACAAGAGTCACAATGACTATAATCACATACAAACCATAGTGTCTTACAGTATAGTGAGCAAACTCACCTCAGTCCGCCGACAATCCAAACGATGCTCGGGCTACTGGACCCGTGAATCCCCATGCTAACCAATAAAATACAATCATAATCAATAATCGGGTCATATGCCATAATCCGAACTTAATTCACTAATCCCAACTCCTAGGGTAAAAGACTATTTTACCCTTCCCCTCAATTGGCCTAACTAACTAAAGCCTAAACTCAATGGTGCTTAAAGCTTATGGATGGCCCAATTCCCTAAAATACTCAAGGCCTAATATGGGCCTAATTCAATAAAGGCCCAAGCCCTAACATTGGCCCAAATCAGCAATACTTGTGGCCCAAAAAAGCCAAAAACCCTTGAGTCCAAAAAGGTGGTCCAAATCAAGAAAAAGTCCATGCAGCGTATGCCCTGCGTACCAGACTTGTACGCCTGACATACGATCCTTCGACGCACAAGGTACAACTCATCCTTGCCTAAACTCGGGGACTTCACGCATTATGTTGAGCGTACACACACATACACCCAACGTTCCCACCGGGTGACTAGAACTTTCATTAAACACTTAATGCTTAATAACAAAACATCCAAACTCATATCTAATCTCTAAATAAGGTCTTTAACCATAAATTTGCCAACTTTCCTCCTTTGCATGTCTTAATGGGACCCAAAACCCGTTTTTATCCAACTAAGTCCATAACATGAACACCAACTCTCACATGGTTCATCCAAACTCATCAAGATGACATTTTTATGCACTAACAACTTCAAAAATGATAAGATCCAACACTCCAAGCTCTTGGAGTAGCTCATACTCACAAGGATGACTCAAGGGACCATAGTATTGTTGGATTAATGTCTAAGTCCATAACTATTTTGGTATGTACTTGACCCGATGGTGCATGGTCCTTTTGGGTTGCCTTCACCAAAGCAACTTGATAGGATGAATTATGGAGAGAGAAGATTAATTATGATTTATTAATATATTATGAGAATAATATATTAAAGGAGAAATCATATTGTTTAATTAATATTAGTCAAGAATTAATTGATAATTAATTTTGTGACTAAAAGAGATTAATTAAACTTAAGGGACTGGAACTGTAATTATAAGATAATTGCATTTGGGCTATGGATCACCTTGGAATAATAGGTTGGACGAATTCTATGGGGAAACCCATTAGAAATCGTCCAAGGGATATTCTAAAAGGGTCCATGGGCTGCTTAGGGCTTAAGCAATCAGATTAGGGTTTCCTAGTTGAAAACCCTAATAGCCTACATGTATATATAGTACGCTTAAGCCCCAAAAACGTGGCTAAGAGTTCCACCAGGGTTTCTGGACGGTTTTGGGCAGCCTCCTCTCTCTTTATTCTTCATCCTCTTGCTCTTGGTGTTTATGAGCCATTAAAGGAGTGACAATTGTGACTCTAAGCTTTCTAAAGTCATTACTAGGAGGATTTGAGATTGTTATTGCTACATAACAATCAAAGGTAATTCTCTAAACCCTAATTTCAGTTTATAATGTGTTAGATCTAAGATTGTAAGTCTTGGATACATTGCATATACAATAGAGAAACCTAGATCCAAGCATTAGGGTTACATGAGCACATAGGATGATCTTATGGCTAAAACCCATCAAGTATGCCCAAAACAAGCCCTAGACTAAATCTAACACATATAGTTATCAAGATAGAAACTTTATACCTTCAAATGCTAGCAAAATGGATGAAGTGTATGGATCTATGAGCTCCACTAGGGATGAGCTTTGGAACCGGACCGGTTCGGAACCAGAACCGGTTTTCGTATATTATAAGAACCGGGAACCGGACCGCCGGTTCTAGCGTCGGTTCTGGTTCCGGTCCCGGTTTTTCGGTTATTTTTCAAAGTAGAACCGGTTGAAATACTATAGATTATATGCTATCTTCTGGAGCTTGTAAATGATTCAATATTTAACCAAATTATGACTTTTTACATTCTAAATTGAAGTACAAACACTAAGTTACATGTTGAAAAAAGAATCAACTAATTCCGACTTCATATGAGTGAGTTATGCGCATTTTAAAAGCGGGGACAGATTCCAAAAAAATAAAAAATGTTGAAACAGAAAAAACGCAGCATTGATATGTTGTCTTCCGGGGTCTATAACTGATTCAATATCTAACCAAAATATGTGTTTTTATAGTCTAAAATGAACTACAAACATCAAATTACATGCTGGAAAAAAAATTAAGTGATTCCGACGTTATATGAATGAGTTATACACATTTAAAAAATGGGACATATTCAAAAAAACAAAAAACTAATGCTGAAATAAAAAAACGCAACATCGATATGCTTTTTTCGGGGCATGTGTCTGATTCAATATCTAACCAAAACATATGTTTGTACCGTCAAAAATGAATTACAAACTCCAAATTACATGTTGGAAAAAAAATCAAAGAATTTCGACTTCATATGAGCGAGTTATGCGCATTTTTAAAAATGAAAAAAATGTCAAACCGGTTCCAGTTCTTAGAACCGGGACCGGTTTTCATAAAAATGGAGAACCGGTAACCGGACCTATTACCAATTCCGGTTCCGGTTCGGTTCCAGTCCGGTTCCGATTCCGGCGGTTCTAATGCTCATCCCTAAGTTCCACTCCAATCAATGCTTGAACACCAAGCTCCCTCTTCTTCAAAGTAAGGAAAAACTGTTGGATTAGTGTCTAAGTCTATAACTATTTTGGTATGTACTTGACCCGATGGTGCATGGTCCTTTTGGGTTGCCTTCACCAAAGCAACTTGATAGGATGAATTATGGAGAGAGAAGATTAATTATGATTTATTAATATATTATGAGAATAATATATTAAAGGAGAAATCATATTGTTTAATTAATATTAGTCAAGAATTAATTGATAATTAATTTTGTTGCTAAAAGAGATTAATTAAACTTAAGGGACTGGAACTGTAATTATAAGATAATTGCATTTGGGCTATGGATTACCTTGGGATAAAAGGTTGGGCGAATTCTATGGGGAAACCCATTAGAAATCGTCCAAGGGATATTCTAAAAGGGTCCATGGGCTGCTTAGGGCTTAAGCAGTCAAATTAGGCTTTCCTAGTTGAAAACCCTAATAGCCTACATGTATATATAGTACCCTTAAGCCCCAAAAACGTGGCTAAGAGTTCCACTAGGGTTTCTGGACAGTTTTGGGCAGCCTCCTCTCTCCTTATTCTTCATCCTCTTGCTCTTGGTGTTTGTGAACCATTAGAGGAGTGACACTTGTGACTCTAAGCTTTCTAAAGCCATTACAAGGAGGATTTGAGGTTGTTATTGCTACATAACAATCAAGGTAAGATCTAAAACCCATTCTTATGTTAATATGATTAATAGTATACTAGATCTAGGGTTTAAAGTCTTGGATGAATTGCATGTACAATAGAGAAACCTAGATCCAAGCATTAGGGTTGCATGACAACATAGGATGTTCTTATGGCTAAAACCCATCAGTGGTATCAGAGCCTTGATTGGTTTCTATTGTATTGATGCCTTGGTTATTTGTTCAAGCTTCAAAATCGATTTTTTGGCTCCCTGACTGATGAACTTAGCGAGTTCCAATGTGGACTCGGCGAGTTGTTCCAACTCGGCGAGTCCATAGAGGAACTCGGCGAGTTCGAGCGTCAGTAAGAGCAGATTTCGGGATTTCTTGCTGTTTTGCTTGAGGATACTTGCCTTAATTGTTTTGGGTCTTTAATATTCGAATTTTATCTTATATTTGAGTATATCCTTAATTAAACAAAAGATAATTAACAATTTATTAGATAATAACATGCTTATATGATTAAAGATTGATTATTTGTATTAATTGGGTAACTTATCTTGCAAGAAATTGAAATTAGGTCAAATATAGATAATGACAAAATTAATTGTTTAATTTCTATTATTTGTTATTTGATCCTTGTGTTGTGAAAAAGTTTCATTTGTGCCCATGTAAGTTTTATGGTTTAAATTTGAACTTAAAGGTTTTGTTTTGAAATTTAAATAGTTGAAACCCTAATATTTTGAAATGTTTCAAAACTTGCCCTCAAGTTTTGGAATTTAAAAGTTGATTAAAAGTTTAATTTAGAAATGTTAAATTCTAAAACCCTATTATTGTTTTGAAAAGTTCAAATCACACCCTTATGGTTTTATTAATTAATTAAGGTGTATAATTAAAAGAGACTTAATAAACCCATAAAGTTTTGTTTTACATTTAATTAAATTAAAAGTATAATTTATTAAATTAGAACACCTGGTATTTTAAAAGTGTAAAATACACCCTATATTATATAACATTAAAAGTCTAATATATATGTATGAGTAAAAGTCAGTTTTACTGTTAGTAGGCCTCATTCACGAAGCTGGTCTATAAGGGGTGTTTAAGGAAATTGCCTATAAAATGGCGATTGAATGGGTATCCACTCTTACCCACCGCACTCTTGACTAGTGGAGGGTCGTTAGCCGAACGGGTAGGATAGGATAGAAACCTTCCATTATAAGTATAATGAAGTACAAAAGTAACCAAATGTTTTTACAAATTCCCAGTTTTAGTTACTTTAGGCAGAAGTGAATTGATGCAATTCCATGAAATTACACTTTGTGCCCTTGCGAAGACGTTAGTGGAGCGTGTGTGGTTAACCGACACACTAAATGGTTCTAAGCAAAGGTAATAGAGGGTGACTCAATGTTTGTCATAGTTCGGTGGAGCGTGTGTGGTTAACCGGCACATCGAATAGGTGACTATAACATGTGGGGGCACCATGTAAGTCTGCATGGTTATTCACACCCGCTTTGTGATCCTCGGTATCCCAGTCACAAACTAGAGGGGCATATCGAGATTTAAACATGCCATTGAAAAGTTCAATGAATCTCAAAAGATCTAGGAATTTTCAATAGATTTAAAACTTGAATTTCTTTTTCGTTTTTCATGGTGGAAATTAGTGAATCGTCATTCACTTACCTTCAAATATTCTACAACTAGATTACGACATCCCTTTTCTAGGTTGTAGAGTATTGTGTTGGGTCCTATCCTTAATATCTCATTTGGGTGATTTATTAAGGACTCAATCAATCAACTAACTTGAGTTTAATTTTTCTCCCGTTTTGTAGATGTCAAAGTATGACAACTATGGTCTTCCCAAATCCAGTAGAACAAGCTTTTCACATGAAGATGATATTCCACGATTCGATTGAGGAACATGAGATCATGCTTCACTTCCTCCACCTCCTCATATTATTCTCCCTAACCCACAAGTTCAAAAGATTGAAAAGTTCAAACTCACTCAAGCCCTTTTGGCAAGTAAACATGAAGAAGGAAAGTCAGTGTGTGCACACATCCTAGAGATGAAGTCACACATTGATAGGTTAAGAATGTTGGGATCTGTTGTCTGTGAGGAGCTGGCTGTTGACTGGGTTCTTCAGTCACTTCCTGACTCATATAGTGAGTTTGTAAGAGAGTACTATATGATGAACCACAACGTAAGCCTCATTGATCTCACCTATATGCTTATTGCTGCTGAATCAGCAATGATTTGGCGCACTGGAAAAGCAAAGTTGATTGATGGATCTACCTTCCAGACCTCTATGGATATAGGCAATGGCAACGAAATGCATGCCATGATCGAAAAGTTTGATCATAAGAGAAAGGCAAAGTCTGAAGTAGTTCCATGCGTTGTTCCAAAAGAGTCAATTTGCTTTTTTTTTGGAAAGGGAACTTCCCTAACGAGGGTTTCCGGGCCAGCTTACGCGCACCGACTAATCCCCCGCTGCAAACATGAGACTTTGCCTCATGCCCTGGAGTCACTGCAGGCGAACCTCCATGGCCACAAGGGCTGAGTAGTGCCTAGATTTGAACATGAGTCAATTTGCTTTTATTGCCAAGAGAAGGGGCATTGGAGACGAAGCTGCCCTATTTACCTAAGAGATCTAAGAGATGGGAGAGTCAAAATGTATGGCTCTACTTTAGGTAAATTCCATTAACTAACTCTTTTAATTTTCTATTCTAGATTCTTAATACATGATGTGATAAGATTGCATTTCGATGTTTTGTAGGATCAAAGAAAAGAAAGGAAGTTTAAGGGAAGAAGTGAGCGGAATCTAATCGTGAAGAAATGGATTTCGATCGCATTACTTGAAGATTAGAATCTTGAGCTACTACTTGGAGTTAGAATAAGATTGCTAAGAAATATGTATTAACATAGTTTTTCAATTAAATTGCATTATAAGGACAAATTTTTTCCGCAATAAAATAAATTTTGTATTATTTATTTATCCTTGCAATGGTGTGTATGAAAAATTGATGTTTGTAAGTTTCTGTTATTAGCAATAATGGATTTGATTCTTAATTATGTTATTTGTGGAAAGGTCAAGAATTTACCAAATAGGGAAAGTTTCTCATCGCCCAAGTTTCAATTGGATAGAAATTTGGAATCATACAACTTGGTTGCATGATGAATGAGAAATTTCATATTTGGAAATTAGACTAATTCGTTGACAAAGTGTCAAGTGAAGGACTAGGAGATCGAGTACACAAGGTTGTGTGTTGATCAAGTCCACCACAAGAGTAACAAAGATACTCGTCATGATTTACTAAGGTTAAGTAAATATGATTATACTTATGAGATTAAGTGTAATTCTGAGTTGATTGAAAGAGTTTCAATAAATAGCAGAACGGATAAAAAAGAATCAAGTAGGCAGAAAGATAAAAGTTTCTCTATTCTAAGAAGAAGGGAGAGTACCTTTTATCATGTTTTATGAAAGGTCTTAATGATTAAGAACCATATCTCAATTGATCCTCTAAGTGAGTCTTAGTGCAATTGTATGTCTGAGAAGAGGAATCAAGAATTGAAGAAATGGTTAAATCAAGGAGTCAATCATACTTCGTTCCAAAACCAAGTCTAGAGTTAAGATTGTGAAATTGAGTGACAAGTCTTAAGAAGGTTTATAACATTCATCAAATGTGGAAAGTTGTGATGTCTTGGATAAGACAAAGACCATCTAGGACCAATTTTGTGAAGTGTTTTGTCTTGATAAAAGCTACACTAACTCTTGAATATTTGTTTGTCGAGAAATGTTTATTGACAAGAGAATCTTATATGTCAAGGAGTCAGTGGGAGTCTTAATGGTCTTGAAAGGTTTTAAGAACTAATCAAGAATAAACCTTATCAATCATCACTAGCACACGACTTGAGGTTTACAACCTATCGTGTTGACACTATCTTGTTTCTGTGCCGTTCCAGTTGAGTTAATTATGCATGTGAGTTCTATGAGTTCTCATTTGAATGCATAAAAGGCAAGGACCTTGATCAATGAAAAGTACATTGATAAGAAAGGATGAGTTGCTTAACTACTTGGAAGACATGGTGGGCACTTGTGTTACCATAAGGCAAGAAATCAAGATTAAGAAAGTTCGGTCCATATGAGTTTGGATTTGTCGCAAACTTTGGTTTTTGGCAAATTCACATGGATAGGAACACATACACCATTAAAATCTAAGTGTCATAAGATTCCCTCCTTCATGAAAATGACTGTGAGGAAATGCTTTCACTAAGAGAGATTTTAAGAAGATAGTGATTGTGAAAATTGTATTCTCGAATTTAATTATGGTTACGGTATCCCTTTCCATAATTAGAATTGTGAGATTTGGCAATTAGTCTGAATTGTTTAAGACACACATATGAGCTATCTAAGGCAAAGGTGTATAAATTAAGAAGCTTTGATAAAAGATTCTTATCAAAGCATTAGGTATTAGAAATATAAACTTAAGAAATTCAATAGGTATTGTTTTTTGGAAGTTCAGTTGTTTTCTGAATACATGTCAAAGCTAATGGGAGCATAAGTGTTATGCTTATTTGATAATAATCATCATGATAGTGGGAGCATAAATTTTGTGCTTGTATGATTATTAAGGCAAGTATTGCAAGTTAGCAATATTAATTATAGAAACCAAGAGTTATACTTTGCAAAGTCGTAAGGATTGAATAGTTGTTTTGCTATAATTAAGGGAGAGAATATTATGCTTCATTTCAAATCTAAAGGCTTAGGTTGTGGAATGTTAATAAATTTAGTCAAGGATACATAGTGTGTTCTCAAAATTTTGATTATGATTATGGCATCCCTCTTCATAGTTTGAATTGTGAGAACGTGACACATAAAATATTATGGCAAAAGATTGATAAAGTATCAGATCTTTATGTAAGACATTATGCATCATGTCCCATACGCTTCGGGTAAAGGATCAATTGAAAGTGATATAATATTTGACCATTCTAAAATTTTCCAAATGTCTAGCACATTAAGAGGGAAAAAGGACAAGAATCGGTTTTGACTAAGATAATTAAACAACTATCAAAGGACAATCCAAAGCTCGCTGATGATTGATCGCTTGTGATTAGTTGGGAGTATGGTATTGGATGGACCATATCGACATTATTATGAATAAATAAGATTCTATTAAGAATGAGTTGTCATATGGAAAATATGGAAATATTTCCATATTGGGAGTTGGATATTGAGAATCTATATCTAGATTAGAAACTATTATGCAAGAATGATGTTCAAAGGAATGTACTTTGAGTGAGAGACATCATATCTATAGAATTGTTTCTGATAGAGATTAGCCAAGTCTTGATGATTTTGATCTATGACTTTACGAAAGAATCATTGCATAAAATGTTAGAATCTAGCATATTCTATAAGTGGCAAGAATTTGATATTCTTATACTTATGATAAGGATTGGGAGTTGTGAAATGAGTATGATTGAAAATGTGTTCATTTGATCTATTTCACAAAGTAAGGACCGTAGGTAAACATTGTGTGCATAATAAGAGCATGGGACAATTGTTGTAATAATTCAAGTAAGAAGTTGATTACCCGAAACAACAAATAATGAGTAATCAATATGGTGATTAAATAAAATGTTTTATTTATACCCAGAGTTTGGGGCCATATGGGATTAGTATTATTCTTGTGTTTCACTTTTCAAGTTTTGACTTCCTGAATAATTAAATTGGTTCAGAACAATTAAATTATTCGAACGGACCACAGTCGTTCATATGTTGGAAGTAGGTATGAATGAAGACTGTCGTGAATTGGTGTGTGGATTGTTTAAAGTGTATTAGACATAAGCAAATGTTTGCTGCAACGTTCATGAGTGCTTATGAATATGATTTGAGCATTGGATTAAACCCACGCTCACTTGGATCACTTCATGGATTTTATCACGAGTGATTGGTGAGACGATAACATCTTATATTCTTGAAACCGAGATGTGTGAGTTGTATCTTGCGAGTCGGTTACACATTGATAATATGTAAACACACCAGTAACTTGGTGTCATAAAACATATTGTTGTGTGTGATTCGGTGAGTGAGTACAAGCAAGCATTGAATCAAATTTTATCCGTTCCTTTTATCCAAAGTAGGATGAAAGCGATATCTTTGGCCCCCTCGATGATTTAGTGATGACACCCTAAGCGCTTGGCCAAGCCGGGACTAATTTGATGTGTTCAATTGTAGTCTGTTGTCAGTCATCATAAATTGGAAATCAGGAAACAACATATAGACTGATAGGATGATTTCAATCCATGTCTCATGTCTGTACGATATCTAGAATGGAGGAATATATGATCCTTTATCTAAAGGACGCGTATCTGATAAGATCAGAGTTGACAGTGGCTTTTGAAAGCTACGATTGCAGATCAAGATCTAAAGTCATACGCAGAATAGTTATTAGACTTATCCACGTGGGAGACTGTTGGATTAGTGTCCAACTCCATAACTATTTTGGTATGTACTTGACCCGATGGTGCATGGTCCTTTTGGGTTGCCTTCACCAAAGCAACTTGATAGGATGAATTATGGAGAGAGAAGATTAATTATGATTTATTAATATATTATGAGAATAATATATTAAAGGAGAAATCATATTGTTTAATTAATATTAGTCAAGAATTAATTGATAATTAATTTTGTTGCTAAAAGAGATTAATTAAACTTAAGGGACTGGAACTGTAATTATAAGATAATTGCATTTGGGCTATGGATTACCTTGGAATAAAAGGTTGGGCGAATTCTATGGGGAAACCCATTAGAAATCGTCCAAGGGATATTCTAAAAGGGTCCATGGGCTGCTTAGGGCTTAAGCAGTCAAATTAGGGTTTCCTAGTTGAAAACCCTAATAGCCTACATGTATATATAGTACCCTTAAGCCCCAAAAACGTGGCTAAGAGTTCCACTAGGGTTTCTGGACGGTTTTGGGCAGCCTCCTCTCTCCTTATTCTTCATCCTCTTGCTCTTGGTGTTTGTGAACCATTAGAGGAGTGACACTTGTGACTCTAAGCTTTCTAAAGCCATTACAAGGAGGATTTGAGATTGTTATTGCTACATAACAATCAAGGTAAGATCTAAAACCCATTCTTATGTTAATATGATTAATAGTATACTAGATCTAGGGTTTAAAGTCTTGGATGAATTGCATGTATAATAGAGAAACCTAGATCCAAGCATTAGGGTTACATGAGCACATAGGATGTTCTTATGGCTAAAACCCATCAAAAACACCAAATGTTAACCACCCAAAGCTCAAGAACACTCAATAACAAGCTAGGGTTTTGTATTTAGGGTTTAATGGGATGGAGGCTGAAGATAAAATGGTTTGAGGATGAGTTAAGGTCATTAAATAGGGTCCAAGACCCTAAATTAGGGTTTGAGATGAGTCGCAAACTCCCAATGTACATATGATACACGTAATGTTCGCGAATGATCCTTTACGATCAATCCAACCACGTACACCCAACATACATTCCTTGTACACCCAATGTACACGACATGCTCCTTACCAATCAATCTTCCGGTGGCCATAACCTTTGCGTCCCAACTCCGTTTTCGATGATCTTTATATCCACAGAAAGGTAATGAGAAGCTCTACAATCCTATCAACTCTACTTTTCCTTAAAACTTCCCGAACGTAAATCCAAACTTCATAAAAGGCCCGAACCACCACTTTTACCATTTTACCCTCGGGCTCCGAAGCATAAACCGAACTCTTGGATCACCTAATCTACATTATCCGCATCCAAAGGTGTCTAAAACTCTCTTTCCCCAAGGACCGAAGCCTTATGATACTTGATCTTCAGTTCACAGACCCGAATTATGAAATGAATCAAAACAGGATGTTACATGAAATCTCTTCCAGAACCTGGAAGTAAACCGAACATCCCTATCTGAGACAACCGAACCAGGCACCCCATGTTGTACCACAACCTCACGGATGTAGATGTTCCCTAGCTTCTTTGTAGAGATACTCTCCTGAATCGAATTGAAGTGCATGCTCTTGATCAATCAATCCATGATGACCTATATCGAATCTACTCATCGAGCCGTTTGAGGTAACTTCATGATAAAATCCATCGTAATGTCTTCCAATTTCCAAATGGGAACACCCAACGGCTCCGTTTATCCGTGAGGTCGCTGATTCTCGACCTTGACTTTCTTGAAAGTCAAGCACATATCCACATAACTGGCCATATCTTGCTCCATGCATGCCACCAATAATCGAGCCGGAGGTCTCTATACATTTTTGTCGCTCCAACATGAATATAGAAATTTGGCTTGTGTGCCTCCTCTGTCAAAACCTGACGCGCACCACCTGATGGGTTATGAGCATTCTAACACTCCTAAGCGTACATGTAACTCTAAATACCTTGGATCTATGTTTTCTCTATTATACATGCAAATATGAATATTCCAAGTATTACCCTATCTAGCATACAATCTATGATACTTGGGTAATAAAACAAGTTAGAATACATACCTTGTTGATGTAGCTTGACTCTATGATGCTCGAGAGCCTAGTGCCCCAAGTGTGACACCTCAAATGGTTCACACAACACCAAATGCACATGGAATGACTTGAGAGAAATGGAACACTTCATAAAATCTGCTAGCCCTTTCTATCACACATAGTAGCCCATTTTTCCTCAAGAATATGATCTTTATATAGTGTCACAATTAGGGTAGACCCTAACTGTCATGGCTTTCCATTTCCTTGGATCCATGGGTTCAAATTCACAATGGAGCATCCTATGGGTTTTAGCCTAACTTCATAATCCATGGATTCTTAGCCCACTATAAAAGTATGGATGATTTCCACAATCAACCCATATATTTAATTAGTCTTCTTTTGATCACTTAATTAATTCTAGATTAATTCTTGATCAATACTAATTAAATAATCTTATTAATATATTAGAACTTATAATATATTAATAAACTTCAAGTGTTATTTTTCTCATTTTAGTCTATCCAAATGCATGATGCCATGCAACCCAAATGGACTATGCCGAGTCGGGTCAAGTACATACCAAATATAGTTATGGACTTAGACACTAATCCAACACCACCTAAATACGGAAACACACTCTCTGATAAAGAGTAAAAAAAACCCCGACTATCATAATCGAAGGAGGACACCTGACCCACTATATGTTAGCTCTCCGGTGCTTCTCCTTCATAGCCTCAACCTGTGCTTCCCGAATCCGCTCCAGAAGTAGAGTAATCACGGTCATCCTGAAACACACATCCTTTATTAGAGCGGTAGCCGCCTTATGGTTGAGAGCATCAGCCACCACATTGACTTTCCCCTAGTGATAAAGGATCTCACAATCATAATCCTTCACCATATCCAACCACCTATGCTGCCTCATGTTCAGATCCTGCTGATCCATCAAATATCTCAGACTCTTGTGATCCATGTAAATAGTACAAGATACCCCATACAAGTAATGATGTCAAATATTGAGGGCGAATACCACATCCCCTTACTCCAAATCATGTGTAGGGTAGTTTGCCTCATGAGGCTTCAACTGCATCAAAATGTATGCGATCATTTGACCCCGTTGCATCAACACTGCAACCAAACTCGTGATCGATGCATCATAGCATACCACAAAATCCTCAATACCCTCTTGCAGGATCTGAATAGTGCCTCATACAATCTCTGCCTTAGAGACTCAAAAGTTGCCTGCTGCCCTGGCCTCCAACGAAAGGTGCCGGTCTTCTTTGTCAATCGGGTCAAAGGAACCGCTATCTTGGAGAAATCATGATATAATCTCTGATAGTAACCTGCCAACCCAAGGAAAATCCAAATCTTGGATGGAGACCTCAGAATTTCCCACCTCATCACTGCCTCAACCTTGGCCAGATCGACCATGATACCATTATGGTTGACAAGGTGCCCCAGAAACTGCACCTCGCGCAACCAAAATTCACACTTGGAGAACTTCGCATACAGCTTCTCCATCCTTGAAGTATGTAAAACCTCTCTCAGATGCTCCTCATGCTACTTCTGAGTCTTGGAATAGATCAGGATGTCATCAATAAACACACTACGAGACCGATCCAACATAGGTATACGCATACGGTTCATGGGATCCATGAACGTTGTTAGAGCATTAGTGAGATCGAAGAGCATCACCACGAACTCGTAATGACCATAATGAGTTCGGAAGGCCGTTTTCTGCATATCCTCCTTTATTAACCTCATCTACTGATAACCTAAATACATATCAATCTTGGAAAACCAATATGCGCCCTGAAGCTGGTCGAAAAAATCGTCAATCCTCAGGAGTGGATACCGGTTTTTCACCGTTAACTATTTAGCTCCCGGTAGTCGATATACATCCGATGCGACCCATGGTGAACTACTCGGCCGAATGAACCCCTTGTCCAATAGCTCTTTCAACTAGGTGGACAACTCCTGCATCTCTGGAGGTACTAACTAATAAGGTGCCTTGGCTATCGGAGCCGCACCTGAACCAAGTCAATCTGAAATTACACTTGTCTCTCAAGAGACACTCTAGGAAAAACCTCTGGAAAATGTATGGGTATTCCCAAACAATCGGAACATCATCCACAATTACCCTATCCTTCTCCCGGGTATCCATCACATAGGTCACAAATCTGGAACAACCCTGCTGAAGATAACTCCTAGCCCTCGCTGCCGAACAGAGAGTCGGTCCATACTGAGCACCCTCGCCCTGAATAACCATTTCTCCCCCACTTTGGGTTCGAAACCATACTAGCCGGTGCCCATAATCAATCATTGCCTCATTGGGGCTCAACCAGTCCATCCTTACAATGATCTTGCTCTCGTGCAAAGGGGTAGGAACCAAATCAATCGGGTACCTCTATCGGAATTTGGCGGTGATCTACGCCATGGTATCAGTTATCTGTCGTATATCCAGGAACTCCCTCGACAACTGTTGCACCTCAACAGCCAGTGTAAACTTTGTTCAGAACCGGATCACAAAATCCGACCCGGTCGTGGCCTCAATGGTTGGGGCTCCCAAAGCATAACCAACCTCCTCCCAACAATCCTAGGCTTGCTCCTCAAACATCCTGTAGCGAACCTCATCATTGACCCCTCGGGATAGAAGCTAGTCATCTGAGTACGCGTCATATTTGTTATCCATCATCTTGTGACAATGGAGTCATTTGCCCCAAAGAACTTCGACGCCCCACATCCCCTGAAATCCTTGAAGGAGAGAGTGTAGGCTCCGTAGTGACTAGCAGCTACCACTCGTAATCTCAGATACTATGAACTCGCACTCTCGAGCCCAAACCAAATCCATATATTGAACCTCCTGCTTCGCCGCGTCACCATCATGCTGAAACATAATACATAAACAATTAGTATACGCACGAAGAGGTTCATACTCCCGAAGTTTCTCAAATTCATGAAGGCCTTCCTTGTCTTGAGTATATATCTTTTGCTTTCAGTAGTACGGGCCCAATACTACCTTCCGTACTTATCTATACATTCCTCAAGGATTGACTCAAATTCTCAAAGTCACTTCCCTACTATTATATACTTCACTCGCACTATAGAGTACCTTAGACGCTAAGATGTTTCTTAGGTTTTCCTAGGGTTCCTTTCCACACCACTCTCTGCTATCAGTTGCAGAAGAGACTCCCCTTTAATGTCTTCTAACTATCTTACAAATACAATTACATGTTACCAGCACCACATAATTTTCGACTACTAGGTCCTACTCTATAATGGTTGGACTCAAATAACAGTTGTGCATTAGAGTTGAACCTAACCTTTGAGAATTATCTAATCCCCACAACATGTAATCTGAAGTATTCGCTTAATAATTAGTCGACACTAGTGGAGATTCTAGAAGCACAAAGCAAGCAACATTTAAGCTTTGAGTTCTAACCCAGAGTACTACCTAACCAAGTCACTCTATCTAATCATCTAAATCCATAATAACATGCAGTTCTAAGGGTTCATAAAACGGGTATACAAAGTAATCTCTCCTAGCATCCTACTGTGCAATGCTAAGTAGACCCTTAGCCCTAATCTAGAATGCTATACACATATACATATATGAAAATAATAACATGTACGTGTATTTTGGGAATACTTACTTGAGCTTGGCTGATTGCACGCATTGCACCCCTTTTCTTTATAAAAGTTTATTTAGAAAATTCTTTTCTTTCAAAAAGATTATCAATTCCTCATTTCGAGTTCAAACACACTCGAAAGTGTGCCTGAATTCCTCAAACCAAGGCTCTGATACCAACTTGTAACATCCCAAAAATCTAGGTAAAATTTTCATTTTTAATCCAACCCAAACCATCAAATATTCGTATCAAACCATCCACAAGTATGTCATAGTAAAATAGTCATTAGAGTATACTTCTCAAAATCATAAAAGTGCGGAAAAACATGGGTAGATGTGGTGCGATCATGTAGGGCCCTTCTCCTTCGAACTGGAAGTACCTGAAACCATAAACATAAAACTTGAAGGACAAAGATTAGTGAGTTTCCCTTAAATACCTCATACACTACATACATAACTGGGTCTATTTCACCTAATTCGGTCTCTTTCAACCCGTATTGGGTCTATTTTACCCCATTCGGTCTCTTTCAACTGGTACTGGGTCTATTTCACCCCCTTCGGTCTCTTTCAATTGATATCGGGTCTATTTCACCCCTTACAGCTAAGCATACAATCATATCAGCAAGATTCACAAAGACAACAAACACATACAAGCATAACAGTAAGTGTCACAAAGACAACTATCATCCTACACATATAATCCAGTGGGTCGGTATTGGTGCCTTCAACCTACGAGTACTGTGATTGAACCCACCTTGATCCGTTAATAAACAAATAAAACTCGAGCTGCTGAACCGGAAAATCCCCACACTAAATCACAAATAATAAAATCTTAAATAACAATTAGGCCATAAACCATAAACGAGAGTCTAAATCCTTAATACCAACTCCTAGGGTAAAAGACCATTTTACCCTTCCATTATTGGGCCTAACTAATCACGGCCCAAAACCCAAAATGGTCCAATGCCCATAAATGACTCAAATCCACAAAGACCTAAGCCTCAACAATGACCTAAATCCATAAGGACTTTTAGCCTAACAATGGCCCAAACTAGTTCAAGGCCTAAAAGCCCAGCTGGTGAGTATGGCGTGTGTACCACTAGATTACGCCCAACGTACAAGCTCAACAATGAGGAAGAAAATGGAACTCAAACCCAATATGCGCAACATACCCAGAAGTACACCCAACATACTGTTCAGTGGCTTTTTCTCATCCACATGGCTTAATCCCTTAAGACCTTAACATCTAAACCTCATATATACTTCTAAATAAGGTCTTAATCCATAAATTCAGAAGCTTTAAGCCTTTGCATGACCATAAGTTGTTGCATGTCCTCAACCATCAAGATTCAAACTTTATCATCAAGGAACCTCAGAAACATCAAAAGAACAACTCAAGATCTCTGGAGTAGCATTTACTCACAAGAATCATCTTATGGGACCAAATAACATAAGATTTTACCCACATACCAGATCTACACTAAAGAGTCATAAAGTTTAGAGCTTTATACCTTATGAGGCTTGGAAAGATGTTGAAGATTCTGGATCTTCAAGCTCCAACTCAAACAATGCTTCACCATCAAGCTTCTTCTTCTTCAAGGTACCTAAAAACACCACAAGATCACAACAAAGGCTCGAGAACACTCAAATATAGGCTAGGGTTTCGTGGGGATCTTTTTAGGGTAAGGAGGCTGATGAGGGGGTAACCTTCAGGTCCATAATGTTTCTTAAATAGGGGCTAAATCGTAAAAATTAGGGTTTGTGGTCTAAGTGAGTACGCCCAGCATACGCTACGCCCAACTTACTAAGAAATCCCCGTGCCCGACTTAAAGAGAGTATGCCATGCGTACTCCAAGTTACACCTAACGTAACAAGGACCAAAATGCAAACTTTTATAATTTTAAGACCAAACTGGAAGACACTTGGACACCTGATAATCGAGGGTTACATAATGAGTATACAATACCTAACAATTTCTTATACTACATGATTGTTATCCATACGTGAACGATTTATATGAATTCTATATATCGGTAATTTTCATTAATCATTTACCTCTTAGTGGTCTAAATTAACGGGTACACTGTTAGTGATCGACTATGGTGAATAAAAATCATGTATATTGCTCGTTTGTATGTGAATAACCAAACGCGTACCAAGTTATTACATCAATTGATGAGCACTCATTCGTGCCTAGAAAAATCAACATATTCTATAGTAGGTTCAATCGAAAAAGTTTCCGACACATTATATGTAACATCCCAAAAATCATGACCAAAAATTTCCTTTTTAAAGATATTAAATAAGCCGTAAGTATCAAATCATTTCATTCTTAAGTAAAGGTTTATATCAAATTAGAGTATCATCTCAAAACATATTCTTTTTATCAGAGTAAACATCCCAGACTAAAACTTCTTAGTGTGTGTGCCATACGATCATCCTGAGCTCTTCCCTCCACTACCGGAAGGATGCCTTATCCAAGAAGACAATACCACAAGGATGCCTTATCCAAACTAGTGGAAGAATACATATACAAAACATTATTTCCTTAGTTGTCTACAACCAACACACTTTTATATACACCATCACAAGGGAATGCTTTAAAATAAAGAACATTATTATAAAAAGCATTAATACCACCACATTCATTATCAAATGAAAAAGTAAACCCTTGTTTGTACAAACCGTGAAAAGAAATAATATTTCTCGCCATTTCAGACGAGTAACAACACTTATTCAAATCTAACATTAACCCATTACTTAGCAACAAAGAATAAACTCCAATCTTGGTGACAGGTGAAGCTTTCCTATTCCCAATGATCAAGTTTATCTTTCCGTGCTCCACATTCTCACTTCTTCTTAGGTCCTGCAAATCAGAACATATTTGAATTCCACAACCTATATCAAGGACCCAAGAATTAGTATGCGATGAGTTATTAGAAAATATAGTGTAAATACCTGAATGAGTTGGTTTGACCTTCCCATCCTTAACATCTTGCAGGTACTTGGGGCAGTTTCGTTTCCAGTGCCCCTTATCATGACAATAGAAGCATTCAGCTTCCTTTGGGTTGGAAGAAGGAGTGACAGAACCACCTTTGGTTCCACTTGAAGAGGATCCATCAAGAGACTTTCCCTTGGTACGCTTCGAAGGGGTCTTCCTCTTTTTCCCTCTACTTTTCTCTTTTCAAAACTCTTCTCCTTTTGTCACAACGCGTTTTTATAAAAAATGATTTTCTTTTGATAATTTTCATACCATGTCCTCAGTTTGAGTTCAATCACACCCGAGAGTGTGCCCGAATCCCTCAAACCAAGGCTATGATACCAACTTGTAACATCCCAAAAATCATGATAAAAAATTTCCTTTTTAAAGACATTAAATAAGCCATAAGTATCAAATCATTTCATTCTTAAGCAAAGGTTTATATCAAATTAGAGTATCATCTCAATACATATTCTTTTTGTCAGAGTAAACATCCCAAGCTAAAACTTCTTGGTGTGTGTGTCATGCGATCATCTCGAGCTCTTCCCTCCGCTGCCGGAAGTACCTTGAACTAAAACTAAAAACCGTAAGCATGAAGCTTAGTGAGTTCCCCAACCTACCACATATCACATACACATAACTACATACTGCCCCCCCCCCCCGCCCGCTGCATCAGGCCTTGCCCGACATCGGGCCCCGTCTGGCATCAGGCCCCTCATGGCATCGAGCCCCACTCCGTATATAGATCTATCTTTCTTAGGCCCCGCCTATCTCTGGGCCTTGCCCGCTATACACATACATGCAATCAAATAACATACTAACGCATAATGAAAACATACTCTACTGTACTCTTTTACTAAGGCCTCGCCTATTTGGGCCCCGCTCCTGATCTGCTACTGATGAGTTATGGAACCCCGTCCACACTCCTGCTGTTAGTGAGATACAGGCCCCCGCCCACACTCACTTCTTTCATATCACGGGCCTCGCCCCTACTCTGCTAATATTGAGATATGGAACCCCATCTATACTCAACTAGTGATGAAATAAGAGACCTCGCCCACACTCACCTCCCTACCAGGCACATACAAGTATCACAAAGACAACAAGTATTATCTAACATGCACTTATAAATTTTCCTCGGGCCTCGCCCGACATCGGACCCTAGTCCGGAATATACTACCATATAAATGTACATCAGGCTTACCCTGAGATCGGACCTTGGTCCGGATCCTATCGTACCGACATATACAAGAATCACAAAGGCTTCTGGCATACAAAATTCCTCGAGCGTCTCCCGACATCAAATCGTAACCCAGAACATATACAATAAGTGCCTAGGGCTAACCCCCGGGTCTTCTTATGATACATAAACATAATGGGCCGGCATTGTGGCCATAGACCCATGCACACAGTGAGGAGACTCACATTGCACTGTTAAAGACTAGATGAACACTTCTGACTGATAACTGGCAACTCCTGAACTGCTGATCCTTCGGCTCCCCAAACTATCAATACCCAAAATAACACTTAGACCACAATACCCTCAAAAGTTAAACCATGTCAAAGTCAACACTCCGAGTTGACCCACCAACTCGTCGAGTCCCACAATCCACACGTAACTCTGGACTTCGGCCCTACTCGCCGAGTCTTCCTTGAGCTCGTCGAGTTCACCTTCAAACACGTCGGGACCCTTATTCAACTAACTCGTCGAGTTCACTTTTGAACTCGTCGATTCCGTCTTCATAAGTTAGGGATTTTGCCTTGGACTCGCCGAGGTCATTCCTTGAACTCATTGAGTACGATGATCTTCAAGTCCATAATGAACCTAACTGGCTAAGTCCTCTACCAACTCAACACACACCCGCTATCAGAAGGGTTTTAGACAGAAAACGACCTAACTCACCGAGTCCTAAGAGCAACTCGTCGAGTCCTCCTAAGCCCAATTCTATTCAGATGATTTCAGCCGAACACAAAGCATCCAGGACCCAGATCTAATCTTCTAAGGTCGAAATAACACGCAAAGCCTCTGCCTTTACATACATGCATAGCCCTTTCTGCTTAAAAGGTCATAACAACCTCTTTAACCTTGCATGGGGAGTTCTAATGGCATAAATCTTGCACCTTTATGCCTTAACCTCCCTAAATACATCCATATCTGAAAGGATCTTGCTTGGGGACGTCCAAATCCCAATAGCAACCATTATTGGACCAAAGTCTTCAAAAAGGGGGAAAAGAGTAGATCTAATGAACTAATTATCAAGTTAAAGACTTGATTACCAGAAAATGATGAGATTGAGAAGCTACTTCTAGATCCACAAGCCTTTCCTTGAGCCTTCAAGTTTCCTCTTTTTCTTCTTGACTTCAAGAACACATAACACTCTCAAAAATGGCTCACAAGCATTAGGGTTTCAAGATCTAGGGTTCTGGTCTTGGAGGCTGGAGGAGAGACCAAAAGGGGGGAATAAGATCCTTAAATAGGGTACCAAGTCCCGAATTTTGGGTTTTCCAAACCTATACTAACTTTCCGAGTCGGTCCCCCGACTCGTCGAGTAGGTCACTTAACCCACGGCCGAACCCACGCTCCTACTCGTCGAGTCATCTCTTCAAATCAACGAGTCACTTCCTTATTTTGAGGTTTTTCTTTCCTTTCTAGGTTTTCTTAACTCGGGGTGTTACATTATTATTTGGCTTTCAGAGGTATTAATGTGCCTTTGGTCCTATGCTCGGTTTGTGTTTTAGTAACAAAAGAAATGGTTACATTCTTATTTCTTGTGATGTGACTTTGACACTGTGGGATTATATTCATAAATGGTGTAAGTTACCTACAAAGCCTTTCACTAGTGTGGGTGAGGTTATCGATTAGATTGATTGAATTCTTCTCTCAGGTTCTAGGCGTTCACTCTTGGAAGCCATTATTATGACAATATAGTGGTCGATTAGGAAGTTTAGAAACAATATTATTTTTTGTGATGATTTAATTAAAAGGGATTCTTTAGTAGATATGTTTATTCATTTTTTTTGTGTGGTATGTGAATATGAATATAAAAATGACTCTTAAGTGGAAAGAATGGTTAAATATCCCATTCATGTCAATTTCTTTGTTATCCCTTCATTTTTGTTAGTTTTTTGAAAACTTTTTAATCTATATTTATTTTGTGGCTAAAAAACTGCTTGAGTATTCCATAATTGATCATTAACATGATGATTTTGATAGTTAACATTCAATATAAATGATTATCGTGTATATTAAGTTTAAAATATCTAACGATGTCTTAGTATACAATGTTGACCTAGACAGGTGAATGATGAATATAAATTATAAATGACAATAATTTTTTCATAAATGATTCTATTTAAATGATATAGTTTGACGTGATACATTGGTAATTCATATGTAAATGACCAAATAACTAGTATACAAAATAAGGTACATTTGGTTGTAACATCCGAAATCATGAGGTATTACTTTTTAAACTAATTGTTAAAATTTTCATAAAATGGAAGGCCACGACATGGTGGAGGCATCACCACGATGTGGCATGACAAGGTTGATCGCGACTCTCATTTTGATTCCTATGACGTGACACTTTATGGGTCACGACATGGTGACATGTTATGATCAAAATCCTAATTTAGCTGGCTTGATCATTATTTAAAGGAAGTGATGACTAGGTTTTCCTCCATCCTCAGCCTCCATCACCTCCTAAACGACCCTTGAAGCAAACCCTATCCTCTTGGGGATTTTTGTTCTTATTTTGCAAGCTTTTGGTGGTTTTGAAGGAAGAAGAAGGAGAGTATGTGCTTTTGTTTAGCAAGCAAACCTTTCCCTCACTTGTGTGCACCTTTTGGACTCTTTGTAAGTCCTGAAGTTTCCATCTTTTGAAGCTTTCCTCTTTAGATCTAGGTTTTATGTCATTTTTTGGTCCCTTTGATGTGGTTTTTATGGTTTAAAGAGATAAAATTTGCAACTTTATGGTTTCTTTGATCCGTTTGAGCATTATACCTTATAGATCTAGGAATTGGTGGTCGTTTGAAGACCTTGCATGAATTCTAGGTCATAATTCATCATTTTTTTTACCAAGTTTGGGGAAGGACATAAATGGGTCATGCATGTCCATATAGTTTGGATTTTTATAGATGTCTAGGGGTCTTATAACTATTCCGGAAAAGTCGGGTTAAGGAATTAGTGTATTAAGGGTTGAATGCTTATGGATGTCTAGGGGTCCTATAACTATTCTGTCGGTTAGCGACTACAACATGGCTGAGGATTTGTCCACGTCGTGACGACTATCTAATGAGGATTTTGGTTTGCACCTTGACTTTGACCGTTGACTTTTTGACCGTTTTGACTTTAGGTCAAATCCAGGGTTTTTGGATTGTAGTTTGAGATTTGGTCCCTATTTGTTGTAAATGTGACCTGTAGTGCTGGTTATTGGAAATATGATCAGTGTTGTTATCTTCTAGACTGTGAGGTGAGTTTTCACAATATACTTTGTACTACAGTATGTGTCCTTTTGTGTAGGATGTTGGTATACTGTAGTGATCTATTAGATTTGGTGGATCTGTATGATTACATGTACCTGTTGGTTATTGATTATTATTTCATATGTCGACATGGTGTGGTTGGGTTGAGGCAATACTGCTTTGTGGTGTAAGTCAACAAACCTGGGAGCAATCTAGTAATAAGCTGAGGGCCGGGAGGGGAATCAAGTCTTATGTTGTGGGCTTGGGAGCAATTCAATCATAAGCTGATGGTCGGGAGGGGTAATCCAGTCGTATGATGTGGGGTCGATATGCATGCATTATATATATATATATATATATATATATATATATATATATATATATATATATATATATATATTGTTGTGTGGGGTATTTTAGGGGAACTTACTAAGCTTTCGCTTACAGATGTTGATTTCAATGTTTTCAGGTACACCAGATGATCGGGGTAAGGCAAATGTATGATCGTACACATTCTCATGTTGATTTTGTGTTGAGAGATTATTTTGATATACTAATTTTCTATGGTTTTGGTTTGAAAACAATGTTTGACAGTATTATGGTTTTATGAAAATGTTTTATAAAAATGAAAAAAAATTGATCATGGTTTTTGAGATGTTACATTGGTATTGAATGATCAAAGAATATTAATAAGCAACATACCTAAGTTTTACGGTTGATCATTTTCACGAATTAAACATTAAGATGAATTCAACATTCAATGTAAATGACTCCCATGTATAACGAGCTTTCATTAATTGTTATATTCTTACAGTACATGATTGTTAATCCCATATGATTTATGTATATTAATGCTTACTTCTAATGTGGGCTGTCTTTTATTGGGCTAAAAAAAGTTATTTAGGCTAAAAGAAAATATTTGTTAGGTAAAATAACTATTTGTAGCAGAATTTTACATGTTAAAAATAAAAAAGCTATAACATCTTAAAAACATTATACTAACAACTTAAAAATATATATTTTTAATGAATTTTGGAAGCTCAAAATCATGTTATTGTTTATATATTTATATAATTAATATATGTAAATATATGTGTAATTTAGTAACGGGGTCCCCATGGAGGTTTCGGGACGGGATTGCCTACCTCTGCCCCCGCCCCCGGTTTTTTTAAAAAAATTCCCCCAAACGGGACGGGGACCCCACAGAAACGGGGTCCCACGGGACTTTTTGACATTCCTACTTTGGTTGAAAATTATCCGCTTTATTTGGTTATATCTTATATTTCCTGATTTTGCATGGCGATTAAAAGAATTTTTGCAGATAAAAAACCAAAATTTTCATAACCGAATAAAATTCCGAGGTAAATACTCGGATGCCCAATTTTCTAATAACGGGTTCGTATCCACCGAATGAGATATATCCTATTTCAATATTGTACTTGGAGTATATTTGCATGGCACAAAGAAGAAATATTGAGAAGGGAATGGAGATCTAGAAAGAAAATCAGATGCTACATTAGAAGAATGAAACCCAAATAGCCCAATGCTTTAAGTGCAAGTGTCTCAAATCCGGACAATATAAACATTTATCCCTTTAGTTAAATAAACTTAGAAGTCCATTTAAGGACATGAATGAAGCTAATTTCAAGTCAACTAAAAGACTTTTTGAATTTTTTAGCTCTATCTTAATTTTAAAGAGGCTATAAATTTTTAAGATGTGAATTTTAAGAGGTCGAAGAGAACAGTAGGAAGGAAAAATGAGGATGTCTTGTGAAATAGTAAGACAAAGGAAAAAAATTTGCTGAAAAATTAGAATATCTCCGAAACACGTACATCTTTTTTTTTTATTCGGATACAACTCATTCCCTTAAAAATCAAGAGGATATTGAACAATTAAAAAACAAAAATTAAGAGGCACTCTAAATCTAAAATAAAAAGTCTAAGTTACCAAACAGCCTTTTAAGTTTTAAGTCATGAAATAGGCCAAGTGTAGTAAGCAGATGATGTTGCAACAGGCCCAAACTACAAGTCCATTTTATGGTATTGAATGGGCCTAAACTAAACAGCCTTGAGGCCAAAAATATGTGATCGTGGTACTATAAGTTGGTGTGTAACTTATAGTGTACTTCAGTCTAAAATTCAAAACTCCCGTCTTCTAATGCTTAATGTACTTCAGTCTTTAGATGTTTAGATGTTCTAACTTCAATCCTTGTTTATTACCGTTAAGATTAATTTTCTTTTATTGTCTCCATTTCAACATTATGTTTCTAAAATCATGTTTTTTAGATTTGTTGATGTCGTGATATTCATTGTTTTGATTTTAGATTTGTACAATGATATTAGTTACTTGAAAAGTCCATCAATCAAATATTCTAGAATCTCTAAAATCAATCTTTTCGTCTCTCGCAAGTCTCAAGTATCACCCTCTTCTCCTACGGCCGACACTAACCTTAAATCGCCATCATGGTCATTGATGAAATCAACAAAGATGAGCAATGACAACTGACAATCCCTTCGACATAACCAAGATCCCGTTATATGTGGTGGAAAGAAATCAACTACCTGACTTCCTATTAATTTTTTTTTTTAATTAAGTTTGTTAACAATATTAAAATATTATAGTCATGTATTTATATATGTTTTTTTTTTATCAAACTATATCTCAATGTGTAATATCACATGTTTTGAATCTTAAGGACATCTACATTCTATTGAATTCTACAAGTTTAATAGATTAATACGTTATTTTAACAAATTATTTTTTTAAGTTTTCCTTTTATATGAGCTCAACAAATTTTACCTGGTTTTTAGTTTTACCTTGCTTATTGAGATCCTATATAATTTATTTTAATAAATAAAACATAAAAATAACACGTGTCAGTTTTTTAGAATGTCTTTTTGACACGTGGCATTGTTCTATAATTTTTATTATTTCCTTTTTTTTTAGCAAATCAAATTCAATTCAAATTTTGAAAATCTAAAATCATATCCTAATAACATTATTATGTTTATTTTGATAAACAAATTACTTGGTACTTACAATGGACAATATATTGTTTTTTTTCACATTTATTATTTTTTTATATAAAAATTTTAAATATAACGACCGTGGTTTCCACGGGTTATAACCTAATGATCTTATATAATATTTGATTATAAAATATTTGTTGGATAGGGACATAGTCTTGACTATCATAGGACGATTGATGCTTTTGTTTCTAAGAATATACAAATACATTACTTTATATGATTTTTGTAAGTTTTTGTTTCTACTAATACGGATTCGGTTAATTAAAAATTTTATTGCACTTTTGTTATATAATTGTTGTTATATATGTGTTTGGTGTACAAACATATGGACATTTTTTTTATCTAGCTTTACACATGAAAAACCAATTGACCGTCCATATTTTGAGTTTAGGTATTGTTTTGTTTAATTGTTTAGTTCTTAACAATTGACCGTCCATGTTTTAAATTTGTAAACAAGTTACCTATATGGGATCAATTTTTAAATTATTGTAGTAACTTGCATATAAAAAAATACATTTTAAAAGTTATACATAAACATAATAATGATCACTTTCAAAGTAAAAGCCATCGACGAGAACAATTATACTTTATTGTTTCGATGATTGAATTAATTCCATACAATTTTTATTTCAAAAATTATTGATCACTCATTAACCTGTTAACCTGTAGAGCATTGACGCATATATTTTATTATTATTATTATTATTATTATTATTATTATTATAGAACAGTTGCATTTAGGAAACTAGTAAGAAGCTAAAAAAATTACATAAAAATATTTAGGATTGGGTTTTTAAACTAGTCAACCCACCTAATATTAACCTTATTGTTTCTATGCACAAATCTATAGAAAGAAAATTAACTATGCTATCAAAAAGTAAAGTTTAACCTGGATTTATTTCTCCAAACTTAACACTATTTTTATGTCTCCAAATTGCCCAAAGTGTCATTCTAATGATAGACTCAAACACTTCTTTTTTGTGTTTGGAAATCGATAACCCTTCCAACCAATCGAAAATTTCATGAAGGATATTCACCCCCGAAAGATCACATTAACCCAACGGAAAACCTTATGCCAAATATCCATTGCAACTTCATATTTAATAAGAATGTGATCCAAAGATTCCACATGAGACACGTAAACAGGGCACAACAAGGACTCAAGAATAATACCTTTACGACTTAAGTTCCATCGGGTGGAAAACCGATCAACGAGAGCATGCCAAATAAAAATATTGATCTTCCCTAGTATAAACATGTTCCACTGAGAAGCCCTTGTACCACCTGGAAGCCAAGCATCATCGATTAAGTGAAAATTTTCAACAAATTTAGATTCCACAATCCCTCCATAATCCCATCGCCACACATCTTCTTCGTAAGAAATCTAAACATTTTATAGAGTGTTAAGAATCACATCAAAAAGTATTTGAAGTCTACCCTTATAATTGGTCTACTCCATTCCTAGTTCCAATCACCATTCCACCTATTTGCAAAAGTACAATTTCTGTTTCGATCCAACATATATAATCTTGGGAATTTTGACTTCAAAGTATCATCTCCTATCTAAAAGTATTCCCAAAATCTAGTATCCCTTCCATCTCCTACTCTTCTACGGAAAGGAGAATAAGGAACGACACCACTTTCATGTATCAAATTAATCGATCCAATAACACATGCCCAAACTCCTGAATGAGCTTGGATACGATTATTAAAAGTATCGTAACCTTCGGACCCATATATTTAGAGCTTCGAGGCTAACAAAACCAATACCACCCTTATCTCTAGAAGCCATCGTATGTGACATCCTCTAATTTTCTGAACCAAAAAGAACATTCTTTACGATTTAAAAATCATGATACTTCATTTGTGGAAAATCCCAGTACATAAAATATGTTCGAGAACAAACATTGTCTCAAATAAAATCCTAAGAATGTCATAATAAATACCGATACATAAGTTACAGTGTAAAGACTTAATGGTCATGAACACTATTACAGGCAATCTCTTAATCACTTAGCATCCTAATCAAGTTTTAGCAGCTTAAGTCTTGATACATGTGATACATACAAACTGAGTGGGTCAGGTTGGGGAAACCTGGTGAGATACAAAGGTTTTTCAAATCCACAATGTTATTCTATATATATATATATATATATATATATATATATATATATATATATATATATATATCTTAATTCTACAAAAGCAATTGTTACTAAACAATATATAGATATATCTCTAACTTGGATATCTATAAACCAATCATACCCATCCCAAACCGATCCTCAAATATCCTAGTCCATGATTATCATGAAGATAAACCGTTTTTAGAGCAAGGGTTTGACTACCAGCTAGGGGCTTCCTTGGCTGGTGTAAGTCATAAAAGCACTCGAGCCATCATAATATTTGATGAATATGGTATCCCATTTCATCTACGTCTGTGGGTTATGAGCCCACACTAGCAACATAATTCAAAAGACCGTCTAGAATGATCAAGTATTGTCATCTTATTCTGGGAGATGACCAGACATACCGTTATAGTTGCCTGATTTGGACCCATAGTTTATGGTCATCCAACAGGAATACTATATTATAGTCTAGTACGTATTTCATACCATCAACACCCGAAAGTGTCAAGGAACAGATCTCTACTCTTTGTTACTAACTTATGCATATTCTTTAAATGAGACTACCCAATATCAAACTTAATTGAACTAGGCATCTATAATAAGTCTTATCTTACCACTAGGCAAGACTACGAGGATTATAATCAATATTGCTACCTACTCTTATTTAGACAACACTATTATGTCCTAGTGTATGTATTCAACATAGATTCTTAGGCATTTAATATACATTTATCTTCTTAGTAATAATACTTATATTATCATGAAATATACATCTCTTATCACATATAGAACCGTATATGGTTTGCACATAGTCTAACAAATATTCCAGGCAATAAGCATATATTTCACATATAACTTTCAACATATATTTAATACTTTAATTAATACTTGTATTAAAATCATTTTCATGAAAGGGACTATGCACTCACTTGACTTAGATGGATGACTCGTGGGTCGAAGACACCAATGCTGACTCACTATATTGTGCTATGTATCCTTGTGTATAGGATGTTGTTATGTTATATGGATATGTTAGCTTGATGGATCTGTATAATTTCCTATGCTAGTTGGTTATTTGTTTATGTGCATATGTCGACATATTGTGGTTGGCTTCAGTCTTGCTTTGTGATGAAGGCCAAAATACCTAGGCAATTCAGTTGATTCTATAGGCGCAAGGGGGTGGTCCAGTAATATTGTAGGCCTAAGGGAGCGGTCCAACTTATGTTGTAGGCTTGGGAGTGGTCCAACTTTTAGTTGACGGCTCGGTGGCAGTCCAACCTTGTGTTATAGGCCTTGTTTCTTTTAATGGTATGTATTTTACTTTGTGGGGTATTTTGGGGGAGCTCACTAAGATTTGACTTACAGTTTGATTTCATGCTTTCAAGTACATTAGATGATCAGGGCAAGACGAAGGAGTGATTATGCACATCATCCTTGGATATTTTAGTGATAGATGATTTTGGGATACTCTAATTTATGATTATGGCTTTTTGGAAACAAGGTTTTGTATGACTTAAGGGTAATTAAATGATTTTGAAAATGAAAATTTTTATCATGATTTTTAGGATGTTACACTTGTATTCACTTTTCATTCTCTATTGGACATTCAGTCCTAACCTTCGAGTTACAAACTCGATCTTCATCAGATACTCTTGATCCTTCTTGAACAGACTCAAATAAAGGTAAGGTCTTTATTTTGGCTATTGTAACATACCAAATGGTCACGTTCTAATGACCTTCCATCGCATGATGCAATAGCTATACTCAGGTCTCTATGAGTCAAACTCTAGCATGGAAGATACTTTCCTTCATGTTATAATGTGGTACAACCACATCATAGCAGATAGCATTTCTTGCTACTGATTGCTTAGCCTTAACGTCGGCTGCATTACTTTTGTTGATCGCTTCGATTTTCCTTCCATCTTTTAACGTCGGGTACTATATTGAACATAGTTTTCTGAACCAATTAACTTACTTCACATATTTATTTTTAATCGGACTTGATTTGTTATGACCACTCAGGTCAGAATAACATTCATTTTCTTGGTCATCCCCGAAATGAAAGTAGTGACAAAAATTGGAAAAATAAAGTCAACTCTAGTGCCTTAGTAATCTTGTGACTCTTCCTGATCCAAGTATGAGTCATGTGCTTTGGGTAGTATAGGCCTCTACTACCTTTCACACATACTCATAGTCGTGCCAAGAATTGTCTCACGGTCCCCAAGTCACCATACAAGAAAAAGAATCACACAAAAACTAAACACACTGAATAACATAAAGGATTTTTATAACTCTTGAAAATAATTACAATCATATTTAAAGTCTCTTATATTAGGCTACATACTACAAGACTATCTATGTGGGGTGACCACTTCTTGTTTTGAACTCTCTGGATAAGTAGCTTCCTTTCATTGACTCCCTAAAGTGATATCTTCTCCCTTCTTTATAGCCCTGAGAGTCATCTGAGATGCTTGTGCAACTTCTTTCTTCCTTGGGTAGCCCTTCATCACATGCCCTTCTTCTTTACATTGAAAACATACCTTTTCAATGTGTCTATATTCATCAACATAGTAACCATTCATTCCACACATGTATCAGATTACATCTTCTTTGCATTGTCTAAAATGATTTTTTCTGATGCTATACGGGTCATTGTGGATCGATTGACCAAGAGTGTCCACTGTTTGGCCATCCGGGAGAGCTCTTTGGCCGAAACGTTGGTTGATGTGTATGTTCGGGAGATTGTTGCTCGTCATGTGGTTCCGATCTCCATTGTATCAGATCGAGATGTTCGGTTCACTTTGCTATTCTAGCAAAAATTCCACGAGGAACTGGGCATGAGGTTACATTTCAGCACTGCTTATCATCCACAGACCGATGGACAGAGTGAGCGGACCATACAGATACTTGAGGATATGTTATGGGAATGTGTTATAGATTTTGGTGGGAGTTGGGATTCCTACCTACCTCTAGTGGAGTTATCCTACAACAATAGTTATCACTCCAGCATCGGTGCCCCACCTTTTGAGATCTTGTATGGTCGGAGGTGTCGTACCCCAGTTTGTTGAGGGGGAGGTTGGCCACAGAATCATGGGAAGGATTGAGGTAGTCCCTCAAACCACAGAGTTTATTCAACAAATCAGATATAGATTGCAGACAACTCAGAGTCGATAGAAGAGTTATGCCAACCGACGCCGATCAGAGTTGGAATTTCAGGTCGGTGATATGTTATTACTAAATGTCTCACCTTGGAAGGGTGTGATACGTTTCAGGAAGGGGGGGGGGGAATGGGTCCCTAGTATATTGGACCGTTCCGAGTAATCACCAGGGTAGGCAGGGTAGCCTTTTCCGAGTGAGCTCAGCCATATCCACAACACTTTCCATGTTTCGCAGTTACAGAAGTGTGTGTTGGACGATGAGGATGTGGTCCCCTTGGTTGATACTCAAGTCGATGAGTGCCTGAATTATGTTGAGAGGACGGTGGCGATGGTGGAAAGGAAGATGAAGATTATGCGCACTAAGGAAATACCTTTGGTAAAGGTTCATTGGCAGCATAGGAAAGGCTCTGAGTGGACCTGGGAGATGGAGGCGGAGGTGTGGGTGCATTATATTGAGTTATTCACAATGGCCAACTTCTAGGACAAAGTCTAGTCCAAGTGGGGGAGAATTGTAACATCCCGATGTTGAGGTATTTTCTATTTTAACATTTGTATGATTAAATATTGCATTTGGTCCCTGAGTATAAGAAAGAGTACAAAATGGCCCATAGTGGCATTGTTGTAAATTTGGGTGGAACACGCGTACACTGGGCTTATGGCATAGTACATTGGGCGTAAGGAGAATTTAAGGGAACAACGCCGTTATGGGAGTATGCTGGGCGTACTCCGTCTGGGCAAAAACCCTAATCTTTAGGGTTTGGACCCTATATATTGAACCTTAAGTCCCATTTCCCCACCCCATTTCCAGCCTTCATTATTAAAAATGTCTTCTCTTGCAAATCCTAGCCCCATTGTTTCATTTTGAATCTTGAGTGTGTGTATGTGTTTGTGTGTGTTACTAAGGAAGAAGAAGGTGGTGGTGAAGCTTGGAAGCTAGAAGCAAGCTTGAATTTGGAATTCTTGTATTATTCTCCATCTCCAGAAGGTATAAAGTTCATAGCTTGACGATTAACTTGTTAGATCTTGGTTATATGATGATTTTATGAAATTTTGTCCCCAAGCTATGACCTTCTTGTGCATGGTATGCTATAGAACATATGGGTTGTCCTTTTGGACGTTTTTCCATGTCTAGAGTCATAAAAATATGATCTTGGCCCCTTAGTTTCCCCCATGCAAGTTATTAAGAGAATTAGTGGTTTAGAAAAGTTAGGGTTTTGTTGTTGGGCTTGATTTAGACATGTGGAACCATAAAGTTGGAAAATTTATGGTTTGGGGTGTCGTTTGGGACTAGAACTGAGAATTTTGCGAAGTGGATTAAGGGATTAAGTCCTTCAAAGTGAGGCTAGTAAGATGTCGTGTATGTTAAGCGTACCTGGTTATATGCTGGGCGCACGTCTGAGGGAGCCCCAATCTGGACCACGACTACGCATGGCGTACGTGCCGAGTACGATGGGCGTACTTGGTCTGAGTTGACTTATTGACCCGTGACTTTGACTTTGACTTTGACCAAGTTTGACTTAAGGGTATTTTGGGTATTTTGAGTTATATTTGAGCCTTGGTCTTTATCTGTTGAATTGTTGGATTAGGTGTCTAAGTTCATAACTATTTCTGGAATTTACTTGACCCGGTTAGCATGGTCCATTTTGGGTTGCATGACATTGCAACACTTGGATAGACTAAATGAGAGAAAAGGACACTTATGGTTTATTAATATATTATAAGTTCTAATATATTAATAATAGTATTTAATTAGTATTGATCAAGAATTAATTTGGTGATCAAAAGGAGACTAATTAAATATATGGGGTTGATTGTGTAAATCATCCATTCTTTTATAGTGGGCTAATGATCCATGGTTTATTGAATTAGGCTAAAAACCATAAGGTGCTCCATGGATAGTCCATGGAGGTTATAAACCCATGGATCATGGAATATGGAAAGCCATGTCAATTAGAGTTTACATTTTGTAACCCTACTTGTGACACAACTATAAAAGGACCCCATGACTAGAAAAATCACACTACTATGTGTAGAACAAGAGGGATAGCCGATTTTGAGTGATAATGTACTTCTCTCAAAGTTATTCCAAGAGTTGTGGTGTTGTGTGAAACATTTGAGACATCATATTTGAAGTGCTAGGATCACAAGGTTCTCAAGGAATCCAAGCAACAAGAAACGTATGTCTTCTACTAGCTTTTATGTTTCAAAGTTCCCCATGTCATGCTAGTTAGGTTAAGAACCTTGGATAATAACATTTGCATGTATCTTAGTAAAACATATATCCAAGGTTTCTAGGGTTGCATGTACACCTTAGGAGTGTTAGAATGCTCAGAACCCTTCAGTGGTATCAGAGCCTAGGCCTGTTTTCTTGATACTTGATGCAAATTGTTGAAAAAACTCAAGATTTCTGCATTCTGCTGAGTGAACTTGTCGAGTCCATGGGGGGACTCGATGAGTTTATGTGTTATTTAATCCTACTCGTCGAGTAGGTTCTTGCAATCGACGGATAGGAGGCCCTGGATGCAGATTTTCGAATTTTTTTTTGCTGGAAATGGACTAGAAACATTACCATAAACTCCTATAGTATTTTAAACTTGATGTTCGAATTCTAGTATTCTCTTGTGTGCATAGTTGTTAGGTCTTTGGTTTGTTGCAACACCACCATCACTCCCAAGCACATGTTGGTCATATCTCAAATAAATATAGTTAATCAGGCTATATTGATCCCATATATGATTACATAACTGCCCAGGTTTGACTATAGTGTTCAACCTTTAGTTACTTTTGGTTTTCTTCTCGTTATGATACTATGTTAGTAATTATGTATACTTTTATAAAATACTTATCTTCTTAAAGTATACTTTTAGGCAAAGTTTGTTTTAGTCCCATTGTATTTATAGTTGTATATCCCGTATGACTAGATATACCAGTTCACTATAAACAATGCTCTGATACCAATCTGTCACACCCGCCGACCAGACGGTGAAAACGTCCGGAGGCGGGTGACTTCATTGTGCAGTATCATAAAAATTGAATATAAATGAAACAGAGCAATCCAAACATCATACATTGAGATAACAAATTAAACTTACATTGTTTACATATTGTATTTGTTCTTCGAGTTACACAAAAGATACATAAGTAGATAAAGAATCCAAACTACAGCTAAATGGTCTTGCATAAGCGTCCCTTGTTACCTGCTCACTAGATCCCTAAGAGTACAAGTCGTTTTGAAAAGCGTCAACTAAAAAGTTGATGAGTTCATAAGCATTTTTGTATAAAATCGTTTACACTTGTTTAAAATCGTTCTCATTGTACTTTCAGAAAATCCGATATTTTCTATGAAATCGTTTGAAGTCTTGCCTTGAAAATCATGGATATATGTGTGCATGACATTACTTTTGTTCATCCTTATAAGGAGTGATTTTGAAAAGTAGTGTGATTTGTAAAAGCGAGCTGTGTCCGAAAACAGTTCTTTTGAATAGTAACAATCAACCGTCTCAAGAAAAATCCCTTATTTTCAAAAAGGAAATATGGTTGAAAATCCTGTTCCTCTTATCGAGAAAAATTGAGTGTGTGCGTTCTAGTTTATCGTTATCGAAATCGTAGACAAATCATTTTCCCCAGAAAATCCTATATTTTCTGCTATAAAATAATCGTAAGTTCTGGTTTATCGTTATTGAAATCGTAGAAAATCGTTCTCCAGAAAATCCTATATTTTCTGCTATAAAATATTCATAAGTTCTAGTTTATCGTTATCGAAATCGTAGAAAATCGTTTTCTATAGAGTACTACGCTTTTAATTTGTAAAATAGCAGTATTACGACTCTATACTTGTTAGGAGAAAGAATCAACATGGCTATTGTGTACATTCTACGCGATGAAGAAGGACAGCCAACACAACAAATGCGGACTATCACCTATCACGTGTAGGACAGTCAACACAAAGTGCCAAAATTTATTTATGAGGTTTTCCTTACATAAATTTCTAGTTAATATAACATATTCTAGTGAGTCGTTATAACCATACTAATCATGACAACGTGCCTGTTTTGGCGTTTCTCAGGCGCCCTCGGTTTGGAAAAGACATTTGTCACCCTAGACTGTCCTGTCTAGCTGTAGCGAACAGCGAAGGTGCGGGTGTCAACCCTGTATAGATCTATACACAAATTCCCGCTCTCCCTCCAGGAGACTTTGGCTATAACTCCTTATAGGACTTAGACGTACACTAATATTTTTATATTTAGGTACTTTTGAGATTTTTCTGACTAGAATATTAACAACCTTTTGAGCAATCGTTAGAGATCCATTATTTGTTAGATAAATAATGAAATTCATACTCATTGAATAGAAATATCGTTCTCGTTCCATATCGTTGATTGTGCTCGTTAACTGGGTGTTCATGTTCGTTCCTTTTCGTTCATTGAAAAACAAGTCATTTTAGTCAAGAGAAAAGTGTCAAGTTATAATTTGTATAATTTTATAACTGCCGGTTATGACACGCATTTTCTGTTTTATGACATATAGAACATTACTTATGTTCTTGGAGGTTTTATGACATCAGCTTATGACATGCAAATATTTCTGTCATAAGGGCTCTATTTGCATATTTTCTTGACGCAAACTTTTATATCGAATATTTATAAAATATCCCCTGATAGTTTGTGTATAGTTCGCAAAGTTTCCATTTTCGAAAATTACTAGAAATGGTGTCCACTTATCAAGATCCCTATTATAACTTTTATCTTTAGACATGAAAGCATAAGTAAAGGGGTTAAGTTGGACACACCCAATAGTTGGGAGACTCTTTTGTACAAAGTATCCTCTGTTCTTTATGAAATTTAGAAATCATTCGTTCATAAGTATATTACTAAATAATAATTTAATAATATTTCACACACATACAAACATACATATATATGCAATCATTTAAGAATCTAGGCAAGATTTGACTTGTACAAAGTATCCTCTGTTCTTTATGAAATTTAGAAAAAGGTGGGGTATGAAGCTCGCCTTGAGTTAGTTGAGGAGTTGTCTGGAGTTATGGAGTGAAGATCTCAAGCTTAAACTCTTGCTGAGATAAGGAACTTTTCTGGGAAGAATGTTATCCTAAGGTTGATTATCACATATTATTATGAGTAAAATAATATGAATTTATCTTGAAGATTATATAAAATCTTAGATGAGTGGAGAACTTACTTTAGAAAAACTCCAGGGAAGATTTGAGAATTTTGCTTCCAGCAAGATCCTTAACTTTGCTCTTGGGAGGTGTATTGGAGAGAAAATGAGAGTGTTCTTATGAGTTTACAGAATATGGATATGAGAAGTGGGAAAGTAGTTCACATTTTCAATAAGGGAAGATAAGGAGTGATATGAAACTTGCTTGGAGGACTAGTGTACAAGACTTATATCCATGGGTTAATGTGTTTTTATTTGGGATTGGCATGGGAAATGAGGAATTTCATCAAATCACAAAGTCAATCCCTTTGTCCTTTTTCTTGAGTTAGGATAAGGTTTTCCTAAATCCCAAACATTTATTTTTATGAAAAATATGCTTAAAATAATTAATTTTAGCATCAAATATGGGTATAAGGGGTTTAGGATAGGAAAAACACAAGTTTGGTGTAATTCCCGGCGTCAAAATGCCTTAAAATGGTGAAAAAGTCCGAAAATAATGAAAATTCGGAGTGGGGGTTGGTTCCTGAGAGGATCCGAAGTCAAACTCCTCATTCCAGAGTCATTCTTCTACTTTCGGAGCAAAGGGGTAAAATTTCCGAAGCAATTAGTGAGGTTCCGAAGCAAACAGGAACTTCCGGAGCACTTTCTCGGATTCCGAAGTTGCCTGATTCATTCCGGAGCGAAGCCAACAGTCTAGACCTAGGGTTCCGAAGTCAGCTGACCTTTCCAAAGCGAGACTAGCCTTCTAGATGAGAGGATATTGCGAGATGGTCCGGATGAGAGGCTTCCGAGGCAAAGAAGGTTCCGAAGCAAGAAGCTTCTTGGTTTCTTAGAAGGTATCCGGACTAAGAGGGTTCCAGACCAAGAGGAGTCCGGACCAAGAGGTTCAGGACCAAGAGGGTTCCGGACCAAGAGGTTTCAGACCAAGAGGGTCCTTTTGGGGTTTCCTCTTCCGGTTTTGAGTTGTTTTCGACTGAGGAAGGTACTTAGGGAGATTTGAGAGAGATTTGAGAAACGTGGAGAGATTTGGGAGAGATTTCACATACTTGTTGAGATTTCGCATACTTTGAGAGATTTGGGAGAGATTTTCATCTACTTGGAGAGATTCACCATACTTGGAGAGATTTCGCATGCTTAGAGAGATTTGGGAGAGATTTCACATACTTGGAGAGATTTGGGATATATTCACTATTCTTGGAGAGATTTCACATACTTAGAGAGATTTGGGAGAGATTTTCACCTACTTGGAGAGATTTGGGAGAGATTCACCATACTTGGAGAGATTTGCATTTTAACACTATATGGATCCTTAGGAACTCATATTGAACACTTAGGTGTGTTAGCACAAGTCTCACAATAGTTCTTGCTTACTTAAGAATGAAATTTCCTAGCCAAAAAGGCTAGTTGTGACACCTTTGAAGCCTATGGTTGCGTTCTTGCAGCGGTTTCGCTCGAATGATGTGGATGATCAGTCCTTGTTGTCATTTGATAAATGTGCACAACCTCTTTTTTGATTAATTCCGAGCTCGGATAAAAAACACCTTGCTAGTTTTTTTATATTATATATATATATATATATATATATATATATATATATATATATATAGGAATAGTCGGTTATCGTCACTTTGATTAATAACATACTTAGAAGATATCAACACAGCTTAGTGAGGACTGAGGAGTGGCTATGCTATGGTGTTTAGCGGGGCCTGGACCTTGGCTCTACCATTAGGATATAACAATCCGTTTGGAGCTTTTTCGCGTTGCCCTAGGTCCTTGGTTTATGAATAGAAGTGGAGAAGGTTGTGCGTGTTCCAAGTCTGGGGGATTGATGTCCCGTCTTGTGCTTCCAGGACATCGGCTTCATTTCGGTGTACTCCTATGACCTTATATGGTCCTTCCCAGAAAACGCTCAACTCACCTTGCGGCTCCGCGCGATTGGATTCGTTCTCCCTTAACACCTATTACCCGACTTTGAAAATTTTCACCCGCACTCGCTGATTGTAGAAATTTTCGATGCGAGCTTTTGTAGGTTGCTTGTCGGAGTTGGGCGGCTTCGTGTTTCTCATTAAACATATCCAGTTCCTGGTGTAGCTCATCCTCGTTGGTCTTTGTGTCGAGGCGCGTCACCCACAACGATTTGCTTATGATTTTGAGCGGGAGCACCCCCTCTGTTCCATATGTTAGACTGAAAGGTGTTTCCCCTGTGCTAGACCTCAAAGTAGTTTGGTACGACCAGAACACTATTGCTAGCCCCTCGACCCAGGCTCCTTTTGATATCATTAGGCTCTTTTTGATCCCATTAACAATGAGTTTGTTCGATATCTCAGTTTGGCCGTTGGCCTGGGGGTGTGCTACAGAGGTGAAACAACGATGGATTCGCTTTTCTTCACACCATTCTTTAAAGGGGTTACCTTCGAATTGGGTGCCATTGTCGCTTACTAGGAATCTGGGGGTGCCGAATTGTGTTAGGATGTTCTTCCACATAAATTTTATCATTTGTCTGCCCGTGACTGTGGCTAGGGGTTCATTCTCGTTCCATTTGGTAAAATAATCGATGGCGACCAGCAAGAATTTGAGTCCACCTGGTGAGATGGCATAGCCAACACACACGGGAATAAAAAATGATTAACCGATTCCACCCTATCATCATAAATAACACATAACATCGAAGTAATACCCATAACACGTCTATCAAGATTACATATTCTGGGGAGCATATCCAAAGAAAGCCTCCAAGCAGAAACATTCATCTTTATCGGAACCTGACAAAAAGCAAAACCATCTATCTGTACTTTTTGAACGTCATAATTTTATTAAAATCGGACAAGCTAACAACTGGCTGGGACAAAGAAAAAACATTACATGATAGCAAGTTGGGGGTTTTGAAGCCAACCAACCTAATTGATATATTTCTTAAATCTGGCATTATACCATAAGAAAGATCGAGTTACTATGTTATCAAAGAAGACCGCTCAAAATTTTATTAAAATCGGACTAGCAAAACCATCTATCTTTATTGTCCCTTAACGGAACCAAGGATAACAACGTAACAAAACTAACTAGCTGGTCGATTTCAACCCCTCCTTTCAGGAGTCGACAAAAAGAACCGAAACAACTTTATACGATTTCATCTTCGCTTGAACAATAGCTTTTTTTTATCTAACTCAAGAGCGAACAACCTAGGAAAACGCATTTGCAAAGGAAAATCATGAAGCCATTGATCATCCTAAAAAGAAGTAAGAGACCCATCCCCCAACTTTATCTAATACAAAGATATAAGATCTATACCTTTGTCTTGGAAATTATAAAGGGAAAACTGCAAAAAATTCCTTACATATTTGACTCATAATCGATTTAATCCTTATCTTTTTTTTTTATTCAATTAAGTTCCAAAAACCGATAATCGTATTCAATTTAGTCCTTTTTCCCGGTCAACAAGTCATCCAACTTTCAAAAATTACACTTTTGGCCCAGGTTTCAAATTTTATTACAAATTTGGTCCAAAATTTACACTTTTGGCCCAGGTTTTAATTTTATTACAAATTTGGTTCAAAATTCACCCTTTTAGCCCAAATTTTAAAATTTTCTTATGAATCATCCTAAATCTAGTTTTTTTAGACTTTTTTTCTCAAAAAAATATTCAAATATGTTTTTTCTTTATAAAAAACATACCTATTTATAAAAATAGGTATTTATTAAGTACATAAATATATACAAATCCATTATATTAAAAAAAATATACAAACACGTATTTTACAAAAAATGTATACAAACATCTATTTTATTATAAATATATTTTGTAAAAACATATTTATACACACCCAAATAAGTGTTTTGTATATATTTCCTTTGTAAACACACACACACACACACACACACACATATATATATATATATATATATATATATATATTATAAACATCTATTTTATAATAAACGCATTTGTATTCAAACACGTTTATATATAAAATTGATACAGACACATATTTTATAAAACTATATTCAAACATGTTTTATAAACAAATGTATACAAACATATTTTTATAAAAAAAAAATACATACAAACATGTTTTTAACAAAAAAACGTCATTTGAGAAGTAAATTATCGACAACTAAATTATCTTTCTAAATGTAAACAGTAAATAATAGTTATACAAGAATTAATACCATAAAACAATAACACACATTCAAAATTCAAAAGGAATTTTGATCATAGATAAAAAATATGCGTCTTCGAATTAAAAAAACAAAATTTATTGTTGTACAACTTTTTTTCTTCATCCGACACAACGTTATATTTTTGTTTTAAACCCAAAATAATCTATCAAAATGAGCTAATTTCCAAGTTATAAGTTACCATCTTTCATAGCAAATTAGTTTTCACTATTAAGGATTTACCTTTTCAATACCTTCATGTCAAAGTTAGGTGTCCAATCATACTTGTTACCAGATAGAAATAATACCGAAAGAAAATATTTGCAACCATCGTTTGAAACGAGTAAAAGGCTAGTGTGTGTGTATATATACACACACACACATTTACTATGAAATAACTGTTTGTATATATATTTTTTATAAATATGTGTTTGTATACAAATGTATTTATAATAAAATAGGTGTTTGTATAGATTTTTTTTGTAAAATATATGTTTGTATACATTTTTTTTTAATAAAAATAGATTTGTATATATTTATGTACTTAATACATATCTATTTTTATAAATAACTATATAGAAAATATAAGATTTTTTATGTAAAAATATGTTTTTTTGTATAAATATGATTTTTTATAGAAAAAAACATATTCAGAATTCTTTTTAGAGAAAAAATGTTGTAAAAAAACTAAAATTATGATGAATTCATAACACAATTTTAAAATTTAGGCCAAAATGGTAAATTTTAGACCAAATTTGTAATAAAATTTAAAATCTGGGCCACAAGTGTAAATCTTGGATCAAATTTGCAATAAAATTTGAAATCTGGGCCAAAAGTGTAATTTTTGAAAGTTGGATGACCTGTTGAGCAGGTAAAATGGTTAAATTGAATACGATTACCGGTTTTTAGAACTTAATTGAATAAAATATATATATATATATATATATATATATATATATATATATATATATATATATATATAAAGACTAAATCGATTATAAGACCAATATGTAAGAATTTTTTTATAGTGATGCACGTTTAGACTCAGGTCTCTACCTCAGGCTAGACTCCAAATTATGACCTATCATCATGTGATGCACGTTTAGACTCAGGTCTCTTAGAGTTAAATTCTAAAATAGACTATGCCTTCCTTCATGTTCTAATGTGATATAATCACACTTTAACATGTAGCGTTTCTGGCTACCAACTTCTTTAACAACGAACGCGATACTTCTATTGATCGCTTTGATTTCAATTGTTTGGTTTAAGTCAGACGCTACATCGAACTTGGTTCCCTGAACCACGCAACATACTCATCGTAGTCGGACTCAATTCGGTATGACCACTAGGGTCGGAAATCAACAATCTTTTTAGTCATTATCGAAACGATGGTAATGACATACTTGAATAAAACAGAATCAATTACTAGCTTCTTGGTAACCTTGTGACTTTCCCTGATCCAAGTGTGAGTCCTGTGCTTCCGGTAGTATAGGCCTCTACTACCATTCACACCTACTCATACTCGTCTCAGGTATTGTCCTGCAGTTTTCCAAGTCACCACACAAGAAAATCACATAACAGCTTAACACATCAAATATCAAAACGAAGGTTTTTATTATTCCTTGAAACTATTACATAGGTGTTCAAGTTCACCCTAGACTATGCCTCTAACAGGCTACATCATACGATTCTATGGCTACTTCATAACTCGATCTTTGGATGTCAAGTCGTCACTCCTGAATCCTCGCATTGTCATCTGCTTCGTCAAGGATCATTTGAAATGCTCTCGCCTTTGGCTTTGGCGGCACATTTGGCTTTGTAGCCCCCTCTCTCTTTGGGCAATCTTGCTTGAAGTGCCCTTCCTCATTACATTCGTAACACACCCTTTTATTGAATTTACACTCGTTGGCATAATGCCCATGCTTCCCACACTTGAAACAAGTTACTTCCTCACTGCATTTTCCAGAGTGTTTCTTTTTGCACTTCTCGCACCATCTTTCTTCACTCCCTCCTCCTCTAAACTTCCTGGTACTTGATTTGCTTCTCTCATCGGGATTCGCAGACCCCTCAAACTTCCTCTTTTCGCCAACCTTGGTCTTGTTGGCGGCTCTTCCCTTGATCATCTCTTCAACCGACTTGGCATCCCAGATAGCTACCTCCAAAGTAGGTGCCTGACGCACTGGCACTGCATATTCCCATGGAAGTCCTTTTGCGTACTTGTCAATTTTTGTCAGCTCATCCGGAACAAAACGTAAGGCGAACTCCATCTTCTCTGTGAAGTTGTTGGTGTATTCATCAATAGATATGCTTCCTTTCATTAAGGTAAGGAATTGGTTTTCTAGCTCGAGCAGATTTTGGGCTGAGCAGTACCTACGTTTGAATTGCACCAGAAATTCTGCCCATGTCAGTTGCAGGGGCTCATTGGGGCTCAGCGTCTTTCCCAAGGTATTCCACCATCGTACAGCGCCTCATCGAAACTGACGCACTGCAAACGTGGTCTGTTGTTTTCCCTTGCAACCGCACGTCATGAAAGCTAATTCCATCTCCGAGATCCAATCCATGACCCCGATCGGATCCTCCTTTCCAGTGAAAGTCGATGGCTTGCAAGTCAGAAAATCCTTGTACTTGCATCCATTCCTCTCGACTTCGTCATCTTGGTTGTTTTGTCGAACTATTGGTGGGTTGACTTGACCAACAGTCCCACTGTAGTTTCCTTCCTCAGTCTGCCCTTCGTTCAACTCGGGCTGTTCGATCTGAATAGTCGCTTCCTCTCGATTTTGCTGGAGCAAACGTCTGGTTTCCTCCATTTGACGATCCAACATCGCTTGGATCATCGCTTGCACTCCTGCCATCGTTATTGGCTCAGCAACGGCTACCACAACCAGTATTTGCTCAATCGCTGGGGGTTGATCTCGGTTCCCATTTGCATTCACGTTTCCGCTACGGGTTCTTGCCATCTTGATCTATACACTGAATAAGGTGAATCTAGACCTTTACTTAGGATTGACGTTTAAATCATTCTTATCACTCCGAAACGTTTATATGCTAGTTCTAATATCGTAGTTAAACGCTTAGAATCCTAAACACATAAGGTTTCCAGATCCGGTCGGCAACAGACCATAGATCCGAACAAATAACAGCATATCAGGCACAAACATTTAGCACATAAAAGCATTTTAGGCACAATTCCTAAAATAATCTAGTGCTCACACCTCACAATCATCGCTTAACATTCGAAGTTTAAGTCTAGAAATAAATCCATATTCCTAGTTCGCTTAAACTAATGCTCTGATACCAACTGTGACATCCCCATTTTCACGGCCAGAAAAGACCGATTTTGTTTATGCTTTATAAAAATCAGATTACTTCTTTTAATAAAAATGTTGCGGAATTTGTTCCCAGAAAAACATGATAATCGCGTTATCAAAGCATTTCTAAAGAAATATATTTTTATTCACTTTTAAAAACATTTGGGATGTCATCATCAATACAGAAACATAAGCATAAACAGAACTTACATTTATTTACACTAGTGATCTACATCTCTTTTAAATCTCTCAGTGTAATGTGACTTCATATCAACACCTGTGATACAAATAAACTGAGTGAGTCAGGTTGGGAAACCTGGTGAGTACATAGGGTTTTCAACCCACAATAATATAATTATTATGTTTTAACAATCAAACAATCAACCCAATTACCCATCCCCATTATCTTCTTTATTCTTAAGGATCTACCCTAAGAACCAGTTATTTCTCATTCATTCATTCCTAAGGATCATCCTAAGGAAACAACATGAAGTCCATTGTTGCCAATGACACTTTGGTCAAGCGCAGCTGCTAATCTTGTCACTTAGGCGCAACTGCCAGAATTGGGACATTTCTTATGAGGCGCTTCTGCCGGTATTGACCTTTTAACGCCACTGTCATGGTCATAAGGCTCTCTATTAGGCGCAGCTGCCGATACTGTCCTTAGAGCGCAACTGCTAGGACGTTTACCGTAGATCTAAAACATCTACGAGTTGTGGCGCAGCTGCCAGTGCCCATCTATAGGGTACTAGGTCCACTGCTGCCAATGTATACCTATAGGGCACTAGGTCCATGCTACTAATGTTCCTATATTTCAGCTTTTATCCCTCATCATTCATCTACCCATGTTCTACCCAACATATTTTGTAGATATAAAATACATATACAGTTTAAATCATTGAAAACATGTATAAAACGTTCATCCAGCATAGATAGCAAGTATTCAGATAATATGCACACATAGAACGTAATTTATATAAAATACTTCATATCTATGTGTAAGCTGAAAGTAACTATGCACTCACCTGAGAAGGTGGTGACTCGGTACTCGGGCAGCGCTTCGTTTACTTTAAAATAATTTCCTTTGACGAAACCTAGTATTATCACCACTAGATTTTAGTCTAATATTACCGTGACTAATTATTAGTATTATTATTATTATTATTATTATTATTATTATTATTATTATTATTATTATTATTATTATTATTATTATTATTATTATATAAGCGTTTAAACAATACTTTCCAACTACTATGTACAGACAGGGGCCAGACATAAAACACCGGAGGGCAGGACCATTTTGGCGTATAGCACTTCTGAAATCCAACAACCCTATGCGGCCCTTTAAACCAGATTCCCCGTACCGCGAGTAGTTAAAAGATATTATAACGACACTTATATAAGTCATAATAATAGCTCAAATATTTATTATAAATTTATAATAACAATACTAATTTTAAATATAAACTATATTTAAAATAGGGTAAGCATAACTTACTTTCAAGGGGATTTTAGCTAGGAGTCGGGCTCTGCAGGGGCAGAACTTCGTTGCTGAATCTTTCTAAGAAAGATTCGTGCAGCGCTTCAGCGCTCACCTTACTATACTAAAACTACAGAAAGAGAAGTCGAATCACGAGGGACCGAAATGCTCGGGGGATAAGGAGAGAAAGACTCTTGAATCAAGAGAATGATGCAAGAAATATGAGAGCCCAAGGCTCTTATTTATACTAATTGAATTTTCAAAAACTACCCTCCATAATTACTTAATGACATTTTAGTTATATAAACAACTAAATACCCCTCTATAATACTATTTTAAATGGATTTAATGATATTTGTACTAAACTAATGTCGAAAGAACTCAACATTAGTCTTATAATGACCGCATCGTCGATACCTTTCTAATGATATATACATATGTATATATATGTGTACGTATACATGATTTATACTTTATTTTAATACGTAAATATGCTATTATAATTTGTAACTCGTTCATACGAACTCCGTTTTTGACGTTCTTTATATCCACGCGTAGGTGGAGACGTACTTACAACTTTCGTTTAGACCCCGTCGGCTAATTTTGACTTTATTTTTAAAGTTATATTTTTAACAGGCCGGGACAAGATTGGTCCGTTAAAATCTCATAACTTCTTTATCCGATGTCCATTTTCATCTGTCTTTTTATCGTTACGCTACTAATAACGAGATCTTCAATTCTTGTTTAGGTTGTGTCGGCTAAAAATCAATCGATCTAAAATTCGAATTTCGGGCTGTACACCGCTAATCCGAAACTTCGAAAAATCATAACTTCTTCATACGAAGTCAAATTTGGGCGTTCTTTTTATCGATGTTCTTAGTTTAACATATTCTACGACTTTCGTTTAGAGCGCTAAGGCTAAATCTCGCTCTATCATAAATTTACTATTTACGCTTCCCGGCGTCGTGTTGGTTCCGACGCGAAACTTCGGCGGGTCATAACTTCTTCGTTATAACTCGGATTTCGGCGTTCTTTATATGTACGGAAACCTTGTGAAATATTTTACAACTTGGTTAAGATTATTTATTCTAAATAATCTTTTTGTCGAAAAGTTGTTTTCGACCCCTATTGCCTCTAAATTGACTAGCCCGGATCTGCGGGCGTTACACTAATGCATGTGATGCAAGATGTACATGATTAACTTAACATTTTTTTAAAAGCATTTAGCAAGAAATTTCAAATAATTAGAAATTTATCATCTAATATGCAAAACATCATAATGTCATAGTCAACATGATTACCATCAAATCATCATATAATATAATACAGTAGAAACTATATTTAAACCGAAAAAATACCAAAATATTAGATCATTATTGAAAAAATATTAAGGCCCATTTGATACGCATCTTTTCAGGTCCAAACAGATCTTTCTGGCTGAATGGACCGGAAAGACTGTTTGATTTGCACAAAAGAAGGAGTCTTTCCCGGTAAAATATGTCTTTCACAGAAAGCCTTAAAATCATATCTTTCTGGATGAATGGGTTGGAAAGACAATTATACATCAAACCCTGCCTCTTTCTTTGTTTATTGGATTATTAATTTTTTTCAAGGTTGTAAAAATCGCTTGATGATAGCTCGGCAGCCGACTGGTGTTAAGGGATTAATCGGTCTTGGCGAGGATTAATCGAAAATTAATCGGGGACCATAGATTATTAATAAAATATTAAAATTAATTAAATATTAATATATCTTAAGAAAAACAAGTATTTCAAAATTAGAAAATAAGAAAAATTGTAATTTGGAAATTTGGAAATACGAAAATACGAACATTTTGGTATAATATTTGAAAATTTGAAATTTGAAAATTTTAGAGTAAAAAAGGAAAGTTTGTTTTTTGAATTTTTTAAATTTTTTTTCACATTTTGTTTTTTTACCTTTTTGACGTTTTTTGACTTTTTTCGAATTTTTTGATTTTTGTTGACCGATTAATCCCGCCAAACCCGATTAATCATAAATTTCCGATTAATGCCCTAATCCTCGACGGTTGGAGACCGCCAAGTGATTAATCCACGATTAATCGCCGATTAATCCCGATTTCTGCAACCATGATTTTTTTAAATAATTTTTTTAAATTTATTTTTTATTGAATTATATTTTTTCATCATTCAGCACAATCAATCAGATATACAATCAAACAGCATGGTTTCTTTCTCAGTCAGAAAACTTTCCCAAACAACATTTTATCGTACACAAACTATCAAATTGTGTGGAAAAAAAAATCAAACGGCCGGGAGAAGTTTAGATCAGAGTTAACGGGGGGGCCTACAAAACATATATCGAATCGAGTTGGACTAGGAGACGTTTGGATCAGAATTGTGGAGACGATCAAATCGGTTGCCTATTTTAGTAATTTTACCATTGAGTGCAGTCCGGTTCCAAGGGTGGACAATTCCATGTTTTTTCTACTTTCAAGGGTTTCTAGACTCGAATGGATCCAAAGCCATGTATCTGGAATTGGTTGCAGTCGCTATCAAATTTGCATCCAATTCCCACGAATTTGGAGCAAATTAGTTCACGGCTGACTTCAGCTACCATCTTTCACGTGTCTCTTTCTCATATGGGCCTTGCATTTGTCACTGCGAACGTGGGTTTACTTCCATCAAGAGAATTTTCCCCGCAGCCACCCTCTTTCGTACCTTAAACCCTCTTTTTCTCCCCAAACTTTAACAAAAACCCTGAAAATTCATCTGATCATAACAGCCTGTGAAGAAAGATCTCTGGGATTTCGGCAGATCAGATATGGGTTTCCTTTGAAGAAGGGGGAATGACTGATTTCAGAACAAAATTGGGGGTGGAAGGAGGCGGGTATTACTATTATGGCATATGCACCGCCGGTGGAATGTTCAGCGCCGGTGCCACCCATCTCGCCGTCACCCCTCTTGATGTCTTGAAAGTCAATATGCAGGTCAGATACCCTTTTCCGTTAACACGCATAAACATAAAAATTCTTCATTTTCCATCAATTCTCCATGACAACGATTTCGCAACGATTTTTGCGTTAGGGTTCTTTAATCTTTACATACTTTTGACAATTTTCGTGTCAATTTCATTAACACAGGTGAATCCAATCAAGTTTCACAGTATCGCCTCTGGTCTCAATATTCTCTGGAAAGAAGAAGGTCCTTCGTCTCTATGGAGAGGATGGTCGGGTAAACTATTCGGCTATGGCGTTCAAGGTGGATTCAAATTCGGACTTTACGAATTCTTCAAAAGACGCTACACAGATGTATTAACAGACGAAAGACAAAGCATCGTATATTTCCTCAGCAGTGCATCTGCTCAAGTATTTGCAGACATTGCTCTTTGTCCATTTGAAGCTGTGAAAGTTCGTGTCCAAACACAACCCAATTTCGCAAAGGGATTATCAGATGGGTTCCCAAAATTATATTCACGAGAAGGAATTTCTGGATTTTACAAGGGACTCCTTCCACTTTGGGGACGTAATCTTCCATTTTCAATGATCATGTTCTCAACATTTGAGCATTCGGTTGACCTAATTTACAAAAAAATTGTTCAAAAGAGAAAGGAGGAATGTTCGAGGGGACAACAATTAGGGGTGACATGTTTAGCTGGGTATACTGCTGGAGCTGTGGGAACTGTGATTTCGAATCCAGCTGATAATATTGTGTCTTCTTTATATAACAAGAAGGCTAATCACACAGTGTTGCAGGTTGCAAAGAGTATTGGAATGGTGAATTTGTTTACAAGAAGTCTTCCTATAAGAGTTGCACTTGTGGGACCTGTTGTGACTCTTCAATGGTTTTTCTATGATACGATTAAAGTGCTTAATGGACTGTAAGTGTTCGTGTTCTTCAGTTTCTGATTATTTGATCTATTTTACAATTGAAGTTTAATTGGGAATTGTTTGATTGTTATAGGCCTACGACTGGAGGGGTTAGCTTAGGGGTAGAAGGAGATGCATGAAGCATTGCTTCAATGGTGGTTCACTTTTGAGGTCTCCTTCCTGCAATTTTAACACTCATTAACATTTTATTGGTTTGTATAAGTATAAAAATATATACAAAATGTAGTTCTTTTTTTCTTGGTTTATAGAAATTGTAATGCTTTGTTCTTAAAGAAACATTATGCGCTTCAAAGATGAATGAAAAAATTAAGATACGAGCTCTGATGTGAGGAATAAAAGTGTCGGAAAATGTTATGGACAATGAAGTCGTTTGAGCTTTTTATGACATGCTTGAGAATTTATAAGTTTTTAAAACGGAGTTTTTTTTTTATTATATGTTATTCTATTATCTTATTAATTATTTCAGGAGACCAAAACTTTACTATAGTGAAATGTTGGAACTGGAATTGAAACTGATGATAGTGGTTTCTTAAATATTGGAAACCCTTTATATTTTTATAAAACATATATAAATTATATACATTGAAGATTTACAAGAAAATTATCAATTGATAGATTAGAATCAAAGTGACATAATTCTGATTGAACGATGAATATGAAAATAAATGGAATTTTTTCTAATGATCGTTATTTTTATTTATCTTGGCCGACCTAATTCTGTTTGCCGCTGGTCTAATATCGCATTTGGACAAGCTCATAGGTCGAATAATTTCATTCATAATTAATTAAATCCTCAATCTAAGAAATTTCTTTTCTTGTTTCTGATTTCTAACCATTTTAACATTATATACCAATTAGACGAGTTTAAAACCAACTAATGAAGTCCTAATATAACTAGTAGCAGCAATAAATTGAAACATAGCATTAGTAATCAAAAAATGCAATAGCAGCAATAGTAATAAAAAATTGCAAAGGTCCATAATCCGTTTTCAGTTCTTCATTAATCTTTATTCTTATAAATGATTTTTTTTTTCCTTCCGAGTATCATTCTAATAAAATTCCTCATTAATATTATACTCATCATTAATATTATGCATGTGTAATGTAGATATATTAGACAACTCATTTTAAAATTCAAATTTATATTTTTTAATTATATATTAAATTCAAAGTTATATAACTTTAAAAAGTTGATATATCTCTTAATTAATAATTTATTTAAAATGACTTATTTAAAATAATTGATTAATATTTATAAATTTTTATTTTAAAAGTTTAATTAATTTTATAACCGTAGTTTCCACGAGTTATAAACTATTATTATAATATAATACAAACTCAATAACAAAAAAATGTGTCAAAAGTATAAGTTTTAAATCATGAAATCATATATATTAGACAAAATTTAATAATTGGTCCATATGGTTTGTAAAATATCTCATTTTGAGCACTTTCAAGGAAAACGACATGCCACTGGTCCATGTGGTTTGCAAAATTACATGAAAGGTCTTGCTGCCGTTAAATTTAATTTTTCAGCTGTTAGATTTTAATGGAAAAAACTATTTTACCCTTGTACCAAATTTGCAATATATACTACAAACTTCAAGGACCATTTATATAATTTTGTAAATTTGAAAAATTTATATATATATATATATATATATATATATATATATATATATATATATATATATATATATATATATAATTTTAGTTATTTATTGTTTTTATTTATTTTGATTCAAATAAATAAACTTAAATTCGATAAACCTTGTCGAACCCTTTTTCTTTAATTTTTCTTATTTGTGAATTGAAGCGTTAACGTTTTTTTATAACAATTTTATACTGTTACAGTTCATGTTCTTTACTTAAATGTTCCATAGTTAATATCGTTAGCAACTTTATGTTTGCGTTTATCATTATCATTATTTCACCTTTTGTTTTCTACTTTTTTTATAATTTTAGTTATTTATTATTTTTCTATTGTTTTTATTTATTTTGATTCAAGTAATGAAAAATAGAAAAATAAAAACAAAACTCAAACACCAAAATTGTAATATCCTCTAATATATTCATACATTTTACACTTTTTGGAAAATGTTAAAAAAAACTTATCAAATTGATGAAAAATAAAACAAAACAACGAAAAAATAAAAATATGAAAAAAGTAAAAAATAATACTAAAAATAAAAAAAATAGTATGAAAATTATATATATATATATATATATATATATATATATATATATATATATATATATATATATATATATATATATATATATATATATATATATGAAAAAACCAAAAAAAGATAGAAATGTAAAATGTATTAATATTTTAGAGTATATTACAATTTTGGTGTTTGAGTTTTTGTTTTTTGTTTTTTTATTTTTCATTACTTGAATCAAAATAAATAAAAACAATAGAAGAATAAAAAATAACTAAAATTATATAAAAAAACTAGAAAACAAAAGGTGAAATAATGAGAATGATAAATGCAAATATAAAGTTGCAAACGATATTAACTATGGAGCATCCAAGTAAAAACACGTGAACCGTAACGACATAAAATAAAATAAAAAAACTTTAACGCTTCAATTCACAAATAAGAAAAATTAACGCTTCATTACACTATAATAACACCTTTAATAGAGTTTATTTAACCCTACACAATAGGACATAGTCAGTTTGGGTGTTATGTTCACTCTATGGAATAAATGAAAATGTAAATCCCTCTTTCTAAAAAATTTGTTAAGCTTTATTTATGTCGTAAGAGGCCCTTATTTGGAAAAGTTGACAAAAATGGTCCCACATGAGACGCGTTTAAGAGGCATGTGTTGAGGTTGTACGCGCAACGTACGCTGGGGTACGCCCTGCTCCTGGTCCCAAACCCTAAGTTTTAGGGTTTTGCTCCTATATAAACCCCATTATAGCTCATGGAATCCTCATTCTCTCAGCCCCACTGACCTCTAGCCTCATTTTGGAAACCCTAACCTCTCATTGAGTGTTTATGAGATCTAAGTGTGCATTTTGGTGTGTTTTTGCTCATTTTCAAGGAAAAGGTGTTTGGTGCTAGCTTGTGGTTCAAAGGAAGACTTATAGATCCAGATTCTTGGCTTCATTTCCAGCTCATTTAAGGTATCAAGTTCATACCTTGGCTTCTTGTTATGTTTTATGGGTTTAGGATTAAGTTTGTGCTTATGTTAGGGTTTTGAGTCCTCCTTGTGAGTTTGAGCCACTCCAGAAGCTAAGATTGCTAGATCTTACTCTTTCTGAGTTTATATGTAACACCCATAAAAAAATCAAGCCAATTTTAAACGTTTTCAACCAATTAAAACCATTAATTATTACAAAGTGTTTTCAAAATATTTTCATGTCAGAGTATCCCAAAAATCAAAATCATAAAATGTGAGGAGCTGTACGATCACGCCTTCGACTTCCCATGATCATCTGATGTACCTGAAACCAAAACTGAAACTGTAAGCCCGAAGCTTAGTGAGTTCCCCCAAAATACCCACACACACAACGATATACATATAATCACAAACAACATACTATGGGTCCAATCAACCATCGGGTTGGAACACCCCAGGCCCTCAACCATCAGGTTGGAATGCCAACATACTATGGGTCCACTCATCCTCAGGATGGAATACCCCGGGCCCACAACCATCGGGTTGGAATGCCCACATACTACGAGCCCAATCATCCTCGGGTTGGAATACTCACGGCCCACAACCATCAGGTTGGAATGCCCAGGTCTGCTGGCTCTCGCACAAATCAGATAAGCATCAACCACCAATCAAAGATGTACACATATAACAGATAATCACATAACAGTTTATAGACAGAAAAACCGATCTAACGGACCATAAAAACATAATAACATCCTATCTACTAGGATACTGATCTAACATATCATAATAGCATAATACCATCCTATCTACTAGGATACTGATCTAACAGATCATACTAGCATAACATATCAGGATAACAATCCAAAAGGGCCGGCCTTGGTGCCTTAGACCCTGGAGTATAGTGAGGATAACTCACCTCACAAATGTCGAACTGAAGTGATAAAGCTCAAACTCTCAAAGCACAACCACAAACTCCACCACCTATATTTACCATGAGACCACTTTCATAAATTTCCAATTTACTAAAATATCCCCAAAAGTCAGAATGGTCAACCTTTGGTCAAAGTCCTAGTCAACGGTCAAGGTCAACAGTCCATGTTGACCCAAGTCGTCGAGTACAGCTTACTGACTCATCGAGTCCTTCCAGAACTCGAGAAATATTGAAAACTGTCACACCCCCAAACCAGAATGGCGGAAACATTCGGGGGTGGATGACTTCACGTAATATCACAACAATTGAATATTGTAAAGAAAGTAACACAACCATCATATATATAATGAAAACGTATATTGTTGCGTTATACATATTAGCAAAAGAATATTACAATATGATGATAAATGTTCAATAATAAAACATCCTTAGTGTTCCTCCTCCAAAAGCTGGTAGTTATCTGTATTACTGATTCCCTGAGAAATACAAGTGGTTTTGAAAAAGTGTCAACAATTAAGTTTGTGAGTTCATAAGTGTTTTGCACTTAAAAGTATGTCCTTTTTGGTAGTAAATCGATGAACGAGGTTTTCAGAAAATCCAATATTTTCTATAAATGGTTTGAAAAGTTTCCAGAGTTGGTGTGTGTTAGTGTGTTCCATACTTGAATAATAATGATAACTTTGTGCCAAAATGATGTAGAAAACTGAATGCATATATGAATCTCGTAAATCAAAGTTGTTTTTATACTTTTATGTGAGTTTTAAAACCATACTATTGACACCGACGGCCTGTAACAACATTCTTCAGGTGTTGTAGTGTTATGACATTTGTCACCCCAGACCTGCCGGACTAACTATAGCTAATAGTTTAGGTGCGTTGTCAATCCCATATAGATCTATACACAAGTATCACGCTCTCCCTCCAAGAGATTATGGTATATAATATAGGACTTGAAATGCATACATACGAGTACATTCAAGTTTGAATGTCTCACATTACTTGGTATAAACAGATTTACGATAATAAAGACTTTACTTCCTTTGAAAGTATTTCATTTGTCAAGATGTATATGTAAAATGTATGAATAACTTGATGACTATACTCATTATAGTTTCTCAAAAAGTATGTTTCCATTTTGTAAGAATAACTTGGTGATATAATAGTCCTTTAAACATAAAGATATTTGTATCAAAACCCTATAAGATAGATATTATAATTAGGTTTATAAAACGATACTTTGACATGTAATGTACTTGTATTCCCTCCCTAAAACGTGAAAAGAATTGAAAAGTAGGGGTATGAACTCACTCGTTAAGTTTGAAGAGGGAGGCTAGAGTTGAGCAGAGTTTCGACCGCGGAAAGTTGCATCTTCGGGCTCTCGGGAATCTCTGTAGCGTAGATCTTTCGTCGGGGGTTCGGGTGCGGAAATCGAGGTCGCCGGGACAACTTCTGGTGCTTGGAAGTGTGTGGGAGTAAGTGGAGATTTGAGAAAGTGTGCCTAAAACTCGCAGCTTATGCCATCTATTTATAGTGCTGGAGTGGTGAGTACACGGGGCGTAATTCTGGAGTACGCGGGGCGTACTCACGTACGCAGCGCGTACCTCGTTACGCTGGGCGTAAGAATGCGTCATGGCTTACGACTCCAGGCTAGCTAAGCGTAGAGGGGGCAGCCGATGGGACTCGACTCTGGGTCTAGTACGCGGGGCGTACTCCCAGAGAACGTGGGGCGTAATCCGGTATGTCCTCTTCTAAATTCTGTAACTTTCGCGTACGAGCTCCGTTTTTCGTGTTCTTTATATCCACGCGAAGGTGAGATTATGCTCTACAACTTTCATTTAGACTTCGTCGGCTAGTTTTGACTTTATTTTTAATGATATAATTTTAATAGGCCGGGCCTCCTAAAGTTCGTTAAAAATTCATAGTTCTTTATTCGACGTCGGTTTTCATTTGTCTTTTTATTAATTTGCTCCTATTGTGGAGATCTTCAACTCTCATTTAGGTTGCGTTAGCTAATTAACACTCGATCTTCAATTCGAGTTTTTAGCCCTCTACTACTGTTACGAAACTTTGAAAATTCGTAACTTCTTCATACGAAGTCCAATTTGGGCGATCTTTTTATGCACGCTCACCTTTCAACGAGACCTACGAGTTTTGTTTAGATACTTAAGGCTAAAATGCATTTTATTGAGGTTTTACTTTTTACGTCAAATAATGTTTTAACGGCGTGTCGTAAATATACGAGTGGTTATCATTTCTTCAATATAACCCGGTTTTGAGCGTTCTTTATGTTTTTGGAAACCTTGTCATGATATCTAATATTTGATGCATCCCAACTTAGATATTTGAACACTTTATTTTTGTCACACCCCAAAACCAAGAACGGCGGAAACGTTCTGGGGCGGAGGACGTCATGTATAATATCAACAACAATGTAAAGTAGTAAACAAGCAACAACATCATCCATTGCATTAATAAAATAATTATTATACAATTGTATTCTGTCAAATTTTGATATACACTAAAGCATAAATCAAAATGAAAGATAAGTCTTGAATAAGCTCCATCTTCCTTTCTCCTTGCATCGGTACCTGTCTATGATGACCTGAGGATACAAGTAATTTTGAAAGCGAGTATCAGCTATAAAGCTGGTGAGATCATAAGTATTAATGTGTCTTAATTTGTAAAAACTTATAATTACTAAGACTTGACATTGCTATGAAAGAAAGCTCGTATAAGTATGAAAATGTTTGTAGCTCAACTGTAAATGTTTGAAAATCCCTAGAAATCCCTATGATTCCTATTAGTAACAAAAGGAGTCTTCTACCAAGACTTAACTATTCTGTGTGTGTGTGTGTGTGTGTCTCTTGTAAGAGTAAGTATTTTTCCAAAGTATAACTATCATTATCCAAAAATATAGTTTGTACAATTTTGTTTAAGTGAGGTTATCACTAAAATATGTACTGGAAAAATTAACGTAGTACTAAACGTAGCTCTAAAAGCACTACTACCGTACTAACTACCTCAGGCCGGATTTTGGGCAAAGGCATTACGTGATAAATTGCGCCATACTATCGACTAGTAACAACGACATAATGAATGGTCGTAATAAAGAAATGACGTTTGGCACCCGCAGACCTGCAGGTCCGGCTGTAGCTAGCAGCAAGGTGTAGGATTGTCAATCCAGCATAGATCTATGCGCAAACTCAACGCTCCCCCTTCAAGAGACTCTGGCCGCAACTCAAGTCATGAGGTTTTAAGTCATGCTCCGATTTAAATCACCGTAATCGACGTATTCTCGTATGTGTAATGTAATGTACGGATCTAGCTGTAATGTAATGAACTGATCTAGCTGTAATGTAATGAACTGTTCTACCAAGTATAGTAATGTAATGAACTGTAATGTTCTATGTGTGCTAGCTGTAATGTGTGTTCTCTCTATCTAGCAAGTATAGTAATGTAATGAACTGTAATGTTCTATGTGTGCTAGCTGTAATGTGTGTTCTCTCTATCTAGCAAGTATAGTAATGTAAGCGTTCTAGTATAAATGTATATGTTCTCATCCTAGTATAGATGTATATGTAATGTATAGTAACGTTCTAGAAAGTATTGACTCATGAATGAACTGACTCATTGTATGATATCGCGTTCTAATAATGGTTCTAGTATCTTCCTGAACTACCCATATGGTAGCTTACTAGTAATCTAAGTGGTTTGAATGGACGTGGATGTACACCCTTGCTACCCAAGGGCATAGGATGAATTGGAAGGACCTTTTATGACTATATATGTACACATGATATATAACAAATCTTTAAACGACTTTCGGACGAATACCCAATGTCCCACCAGACCACATCTCAATGCGCGAAAAGGAAATAGGGTGGATAGTCTTCCTAAGTCTTTTAAACATTTCTTATATAACTATACATATAGAGGCATGAAATTTATAATATCAAAGCATAAATAAGTTTAGTAAAACATTTGAAATATAAATATTAGTCTAAGGAAAGATCGACTTGATGTCAATCTATAAAACAATTTGAAGGCATAAGTTTGATAAAACAATATAAGTACAAGGAACATTTGTTTGACAAAACAATATAAGTACAAGGAACATTTGTTTGATAAAACAATATAAGTACAAGGAACATTTGTTTGATAAAACAATATAAGTACAAGGAACAATTGTTTTAAACACAGTTGTAAAGAAGTTTGAAATATGATAAACAGTGTAAGAGGTACAGTGTAATAAGTAGTTTGAAAACATATAAAATGTTTATAAAAATCATTTGAAGGAAACTATTTGGTAAAACGGCTAATGAGTAGCCAAATCTTTTGAATGCTGTATATTAATCACATGTGATTGATGTAATAAGTAATATAATCCCACTTACTAATCACATGTGATTGACATAAAAAGTAGCATGATTCTACTTGTATCCCCCCATAAAACATTTAAAATAGTTTAAAACATTAGTTAAGGGGTATGAACTCACCTGCAGTATGTGACTGGAATTGAACGACTGTTATCGTATGGAAGGATCGGACAAGTGCTTGGTGTCAAGTGGAGACTTAGACACACACAATGATCCTAATTACATATGAAGACATATGTATATAAATAATTAGAGATTAAATCACTAATTATACAAGTATAAACATTTAAGCGCGAGAACAACACTTTTGGTCAAGTGCTAGGAGGCTAATGGGTTGCAACAAAGAAGTGCAATGCCCCTAATGGAAGTTTAAGGTCAAAAGACCATATTCATTGGAGTTTAAGGTCAAAAGACCATATTCATTTGAGTTTACGGCCCAGGGGAGTAAGCTCCTGGCCGTAAACTCTCAACCAAGGCTTGGAATGGTACATTGAATTACTACAACCTTAGTGGGAATTGTTTCAAGGCCTATGCAAGTGTTTGGGCACCATATTGACTCCTTTGGGGAGTTTACGTCCCAAAGACCCTTTCCCCTTGGAGTTTACGACCGTAAACTCCCTTGGGAGGGTTCTTATGGTTCTTTCAAGTCTCTATAACAACTAGGAACAATTCTAGGCTTTAATACTTGGCTTAAGGAAGGTTTATGGCACTAAATGGTACCATTTTATGGAGTTTACGGCCTTGGAACCTTTTGGGCCGTAAACTCCCTCACACATGGGGTTCTAAATGTTTTAGTTAGTCCAAAACTCATCTAGGTACATGCCCTAATTGTCTCATGGCCTAAGGAAGTGTCTAGGGTGTCCTTTGACCCCTTTATGGGAGTTTACGGCCCAAGAACCACTCTTGGCCGTAAACTCTTCAATACTTGTGCTTTTCTTATGTTTCCTAGGTCCTAAACACATTAAGGTATTTGCCTAAAATAGATTCCAAGCCTTTGGGGGTGATTAGGGCACTCTTAGCCCTTGAAAAAGGGGTTTACGGCCCAAGAGCATATCCTTGGCCGTAAACTCCTAAAATGTATATGGTTTTGATTGCTTTCTAGTCTCTAATGCTCATACATAACACCCTAAGATAGTTACCTAACAAGGAAATGGGACTAGATGGCCTTTAGGATTGATTTTGGAGTTTACTCCCCAAGAACGTTCTTGGGCGGTAAACTCCCGGATCTTGCATTTTAGACATGTAAACAATGTTATTTAGCATATAACAAGTATTAAAACACATCTATGAAAGTAGACTCACAATATGGGATGAAAACCCGAAGATCCGTGAGAGAGTATTTGGCTTTTCTCTAATTGGAAATCAAATAATGAACCAATTTGGTTCAGAATTCTATTTATAGTCCTAAGATTTTTGGCAGAAAATATTTCTATTCTCGGAATGGATTCTAATGACCTAGAGTAATGGAATTACAGTGTTGCACAAAATCCTAGTGCAACCACTCTCCTAATAACTCCTTAGGTGTAAAACCCTAAAACTGCCAAACTTATTCCAAAAGTTTGAATTTTCACCGTAACTGCTCTACTACTATTGGATTGCAATGGTTTGATTTAGAACAGAAATTTCGGGTTGTCACAATTTTCAAGGTTAATTTAGTTGTATTTGACTTTTGAGCGTTACAATGCTTTTGGAAAATATAGGGTTGCCACATCATCCCCCTGTTAAGGGAATTTCGTCTCGAAATTTAACCTAAGATAGAGTTTACAGGTTAGGAAAAAGATGTGGGTATTTCTGTTTCATCTGATCCTCGCGTTCCCAGGTGTATTCAGGTCCTCGCTTGGCGTTCCAGCGGACCTTTACAATAGGTATGCGGCTTTGTTTAGTCCTTTTGATTTCCCGATCCATGATCTCTACCGGTTCCTCTACAAATTGGAGGTTTTCATTTATTGCAATTTCGTCTAGAGGGACGACAAGGGTCTCGTCGGATAAGCACTTCTTTAGGTTTGATACATGAAAGGTAGGGTGTACGTTGTGGAGCTCCTGAGGTAGTCTAAGTTTGTAAGCCACTGGACCGATCCTGGCAAGGATCTCGAATGGTCCGATGTATCTTGGGTTTAGCTTTCCGCGCTTCCCGAAGCGTATTAATCCCTTCCAGGGCGAGACTTTTAGTAGTACATGGTCTTCAACCTGAAATTCCAAGGGTTTTCGTCTCTTATCTGCGTAACTCTTTTGTCTATCCCTTGATGCTTTTAGACGTTCTCGGATTTGGACAATCTTCTCCGTAGTTTCCGTTATGATTTCTGGTCCAGTGAGCGTGTTGTCAGTTGCTTGTCCTTTTGCTAGTTGTGTGTCCCCCACCTCGGCCCAGCACAAAGGTGACCTGCACTTGCGGCCATAGAGGGCTTCGAACGGGGCAGCTTTGATACTGGTGTGGTAGCTATTGTTGTACGAGAACTCGACCAAGGGTAGATGTGTGTCCCATTCTTTGCCAAAATCGATCATGCATGCTCTCAGCATGTCTTCTAGGGTTTGTATGGTTCTCTCGCTCTGGCCGTCAGTTTGTGGGTGATAAGCGGTACTCATATCTAGTCTCGTCCCCAAAGCTTTTTGTAGCGACTGCCAGAACCTTGAGGTGAATCTACTATCTCGGTCTGAGATAATGGATATGGGCACACCATGTAGTCGTACAATTTCTCTGAGGTATTTCCTTGTTAACTTCTCCAATTTATCCGTCTCTTTGATCGGTAGGAAATGTGCTGACTTAGTTAACCTGTCGACAATTACCCAAATGGTGTCGAGTCCGTTTGTTGTTTTGGGTAATTTTGTTATGAAATCCATGGTTATCCGCTCCCACTTCCATTCGGGTATTTCTGGTTGTTGTAATAAACCCGAAGGCTTCTGGTATTCCACCTTGACTTTGGCACATGTCAGGCATTTGCTCACGTAGGTAGCAATTTCGGCTTTCATGTTTTGCCACCAGTACAACTTCTTGAGGTCGAGATACATCTTATCGGAGCCGGGATGTATGGAGTATCATGTTTTATGGGCTTCGTCCATAACGATTTCTCTGAATCCACCAAACTTCGGTATCCAAATTCGATCCATGAAATAACGAACTCCGTTGCTCTTGGTCTCAAGGTTCTTATCCATTCCCCTTAGGGCTTCTCCTGTCACATTTTCGGATTTCAAGGCTTCTATTTGGGCTTCCTTGATTTGCGTGAACAGGTGTGAATGGATCGTCATGGTTAGGGACTTCACTCGGCGACCTGAGTACTCCTTCCGACTGAGTGCATCAGCCACTACATTAGCCTTTCCGGGGTGATATCGAATTTCGCATTCGTAATCACTTAGTAGTTCTACCATCATCTCTGTCTCATGTTGAGTTCCTTCTGGTTGAGGATATGTTGGAGGCTTTTATGATCGGTGAAGATTGTACATTTTGTGCCGTAGAGGTAGTGCCTCCATATCTTCAGAGCGAAGACGACTGCTCCTAGCTCAAGATCGTGCGTTGTGTAGTTTACTTCGTGCGTCTTTAGTTGCCTTGAGACGTAGGCGATGGCCTTCCCTCTTTGCATTAAGACACACCTAAGTCCTTGGTTTGATGCATCACAATAGACCACGAAGTCCTCCGTTCCCTCTGGCAGGGTCAGGATGGGCGCACTACATAAGGCTCGCTTTAGTGTCTGAAATGCGCTGTCTTGTTTTTCTCCCCAGTCAAAGGTCACATTTTTCTGGGTTAGGGTGGTAAGTGGCTTGAAAATCTTTGAAAAGTTCGGTATGAATCTTCGGTAATACCTGGCGAGTCCCAAAAATTGTCGGATTTCTGTAGGGGTCCTTGGAGTAGTCCAACTATCTATTGCCTTTATCTTGGAAGGGTCCACGTGTATTCCTTCTTTGCTTACAACATGTCCTAGGAAATCCACTTCCCGAATCCAAAATTCGCACTTTGGAAAATTTTGCGTAAAGTTTCTCTGCCCTTAATGTTTCCAGTACTTGGCGGAGATGTTGGCTGTGTTCTTTCTGGCTTCTTGAATAGATGAGTATATCATCTATGAACACGATCACGAATTTATCCAGGAAGGGACGACATACTCGGTTCATCAAGTCCATGAACACTGCTGGAGCATTTGTCAATCCGAAGGGCATTACCACAAATTCGTAGTGACCATAACGTGTTCGGAAAGCCGTTTTGGGGATGTCTCCTTCCAGTACTCGCAGTTGGTGATAACCAGATCTTAGATCGATCTTTGAGAAGTAGCTTGCTCCCTGTAGTTGGTCGAATAGATCGTCTATGCGCGGTAAGGGATATCGGTTCTTGATCGTGAGTTTGTTTAGTTCCCGATAATCGATGCACATGCGAAAGGATCCGTCCTTCTTTTTCATGAATAGGACTGGTGCTCCCCATGGTGAGAAGCTCGGTCTGATGAATCCCTTGCTTAGCAGCTCGTTTAATTGACTGGATAGTTCCTGCATCTCGGCTGGGGCTAAACGGTAAGGCGACTTTGCTACTGGGGTAGCTCCGGGGATTAAGTCGATTCTGAACTCGACTTGGCGCTCTGGTGGAATTCCTGGAAGATCTTCTGGGAAAATATCTAGGAAGTTGCAGACTTCCGGAATGTCTTTAATGTTCTTTGGTTCTTGTTTCTGGTCTACTACGTGGGCTAGAAAGGCATGGTATTCCTTACGAAGATATTTTTGTGCTTTTATACAAGAAATGATTTGTAAATTTGAACTAGGTTTGTCACCATAAATGACAAGGGTTTTGCCATTTGGCAGATTTAGGCGAATGACCCTTTCGTGACAAAGTATATCGGCATGGTGAAGGCTCAACCAGTCCATACCGATGATGACATCGAAACTTCTTATCGAGATGGGCATAAGATCGACTCAGAACAAGTGCTCATTTAAATTTAGTGTGCATCCTACGTACAAATCGTTTGCGTTTTCTGTCTTACCGTTTGCCATTTCTACAGTGAATATTTTATTGAGTGGTTGGGGTTTTTGACTAAGTAGGTGTTTGAATTTATGACTCACAAAACTTCTCTCCGCACCGCAGTCAAAGAGTATGCATGCATAAGTGTTGTTGAGTAGGAACGTACCCGTAACCACCATGGGGTCTGCTATTGCTTCATTCTGTCCTACTGCCAGCACCCTCCCCACACCGCCGGTATTCCTTTCCTTGGGACAATCCCTCCTGAAGTGTCCAGTCTCTCCGCACCCATAACACGCCCGACTTACTCCAGTACCAGAAACTTGAGTGATTGGTCGTGCCGGTGCTCTACAGATACGGGCTGTGTGCCCTTTCCTGTCACAGTTCTTGCAGTACATCTCGCGACAAATACCGTGGTGATGGTAGTTGCACTTGCTGCACTTGGGCAGATTCCCCGCATATGGTTTTGTTGGCGCAGAGGTAGCAGGAGTTGTGGTGGGGGTAGTAGCAGCATGAACCACAACCATTTGCTTCTTTGAAGGTTCTTGCGAAGTTTGCCCCTTCCTTTTGTTCCAGAAATTCTTCTTCTTGTTGTTGTTGGCATTGATCTCGTTGTTGCTGTTCCCTTTGGTCGGTTCAACCATGATAGCCGCGACTCCTTGACAGACACCATGATCAACAAGAGATTGCGCTAGTTCCTTGGCGCTGGCGAAGGTCAAGGGTTTGGAAGCTAACACACTTCCTCGAAGTTGGGGTGATAGTCCCCAGATGTATCTCTCGACCTTTTGGCTTTCCAGGGTTAACATTCCTGGGCAAAGTGTTATTAAGTCACTGAACCTGTTGGTTTAACCTGCTATGTCCGAACCTACCATCGAAAGGTTCCATAGTTCCTGTTCAAGCTTCTGAATCTCTCCCCTTGGGCAGTATTCTCGAAGGAGCATTCGTTTTAGGTTTTCCCAACCCATGGAGTTCGCCACCACTAGGGTTAGTGTTTGGACGTGGCCGTTCCACCATGTCAGGGCGCGTTCAGAGAAAGTAAAAGTGGCAAACTTTACTTTGCTTTCTTCAGGGCATGCGCAGATTTCGAATACAGCTTCTGTTCTCTCTATCCATTGAGATAGAGCCAATACTCCCCCAGTCCTGTAAAAGGGAATAGGTTTTCCGTTGGTGAAGTCTTTGTAAGTGCATAGCCCTGAACGACCTTGACTTTGGCCATTTGTAAAGCTGTTTGTTCCTCCCCCTGATCCGTTGTTGCTCATTTGAGCCATTGCTGCGGTTACAGCAGCGGTTACAACAGTTTGGAACATAATGGCATCCATAGTTTGAGGAGGTGGTGGAGGTGGTGTTGAAGTTGAGTTTCTGTGTGTTGATCTACGAGGAGGCATGTTCTGGTAGAGAAAGATAAGAATGAATACTATAAGTTTCTAATGTTTGAACAATAGTGTGTTAGTTGTAATTTGTAATTTGTTTTGACCTTAGTTTATGGTTTCAAGGCTGGCATAGAAATTTTTAGTTAACCCATAAGTTTCCGAGAGGTATTATAAAGAAGTACTTCATATTAATATATATATTGGTCATACCCGTGGTGTGTTACATGTCTTGCTTGGAAAATTTGACGTACCTAGAGGTCTCCGACTATAGTTACAAAAGGAAATAAGCGGAAAGAAAAACTTTTATCCGAAATCCTATTTTATAACAAAATTGTTGGGGCTCGAACAAGCTCTACTTGCGGCGTTTGGAGCTAGATTCGGCATCCGACCGCTTGACTCCCATCAAGCGCCTCTCGAAATCTGCTTGTTGTTCCTTCATCTCTCTTATTTCTGCCAGAGCCGTTATCATTTGGTTCTGAAGTGTCCCCGTGTAGATTTGGGTATTCTCATGTAGTCCTTCCAAACGGCGGATGTCAGCGGCGTTACCTTGGGTAGCAGCATTGACCTCGCGAACTCTGGCTGCTTGCCTGTCCGTCTCGTAGTTCTGGGTAGCTATAGCGTTCACAATAACAGGAAGTGCTCGATCAGCTGAGCTTCTCCCACTGACATTGTAAAAATCTCGGCACATGCCGAAGGGAGGGCGTACACCTTGCTGACGGCTCCAGTAGTAGAGGTGGCTTCCCCACATGGGAATGGGTCCCGGTTGATATGGTCTGATTTCGGGAGGATGAGGGATGGGAGGGTCGATTACTTCCGGCTCGGAGTCTGTTCCGCTAGAAATTTCCTCGACCTCTTCGTCGAATTCGAATTCCTCTCCGACTTCGACTTCGAACTCTTCTTCGATAATTCCTTCGGGTTCCTCCTCGGCCTCTTCTTCAATTTCCTCTGGGTCTTCCTCCGGGTCTTCTTCTATCCAACCGCCGTTGCCTTGGTTTGGGTAGTAGGGATCTCCTGGTAAATGGAATCCGGCCATTTGTCTGTACTAGGATAGAGGTATGAGAATTTTATAAGAAAAGAAATTTCTATTTAACGACTTACTATTTTTAACTATAATTTTTACGGAGCAGAAATATTTTATTGTACAACTATTTTTAACAATACTCCTATAGTATTTTCAAATTGGCGAATCTAAAATAATTTGTATTTGGTAAGTTTTTGGCTTGTTGTCCACTATGACCATTCCTCGACGTACGTTGGTCAAATCCAGGATAAATATAGTTGATCAGGCTATATTTATTCTCGACCTGATTACATACCCCGGGGCTCAATCGTAGTGTCGTAATTTGCCTTAATACTTTTTAGAAAACTTGTTATGATACGAGATTAATGCATGCTAGTAAAAAGGTATATCTTTAAAAGAAAGTATATTGTTCATGAAAACGTTTCGTCAGAGGGTTTTTTTGGTCCCCTTTGCATTTATAGTTTGTATATCTTATGTGGTTCGATATACTTAGTTCACTATAAACAATGCTCTGATACCAATCTGTCACACCCCCAAACCAGAATGGCGGAAACATTTGGGGGTGGATGACTTCACGTAGTATCACAACAATTGAATATTGTAAAGAAAGTAACACAACCATCATATATATAATGAAAACGTATATTGTTGCGTTATACATATTAGCAAAAGAATATTACAATATGATGATAAATGTTCAATAATAAAACATCCTTAGTGTTCCTCCTCCAAAAGCTGGTAGTTACCTGTATTACTGATTCCCTGAGAAATACAAGTGGTTTTGAAAAAGTGTCAACAATTAAGTTGGTGAGTTCATAAGTGTTACGCACTTAAAAGTATGTCCTTTTTGGTAGTAAATCGATGAACGAGGTTTTCAGAAAATCCAATATTTTCTATAAATGGTTTGAAAAGTTTCCAGAGTTGGTGTGTGTTAGTGTGTTCCATACTTGAATAATAATGATAACTTTGTGCCAAAATGATGTAGAAAACTGAATGCATATATGAATCTCGTAAATCAAAGTTGTTTTTATACTTTTATGTGAGTTTTAAAACCATACTATTGACACTGACGGCCTGTAACAACATTCTTCAAGTGTTGTAGTGTTATGACATTTGTCACCCCAGACCTGCCGGTCTAACTATAGCTAATAGTTTAGGTGCGGGGTTGTCAATCCCATATAGATCTATACACAAGTATCACGCTCTCCCTCCAAGAGATTATGGTATACAATACAGGACTTGAAATGCATACATACGAGTACGTTGAAGTTTGAATGTCTCACATTACTTGGTATAAACAGATTTACGATAATAAAGACTTTACTTCCTTTGAAAGTATTTCATTTGTCAAGATGTATATGTAAAATGTATGAATAACTTGATGACTATACTCATTATAGTTTCTCAAAAAGTATGTTTCCATTTTGTAAGAATAACTTGGTGATATAATAGTCCTTTAAACATAAAGATATTTGTATCAAAACCCTATAAGATAGATATTATAATTAGGTTTATAAAACGATACTTTGACATGTAATGTACTTGTATTCCCTCCCTAAAACGTGAAAAGAATTGAAAAGTAGGGGTATGAACTCACTCGTTAAGTTTGAAGAGGGAGGCTAGAGTTGAGCAGAGTTTCGACCGCGGAAAGTTGCGTCTTCGGGCTCTCGGGAATCTCTGCAGCGTAGATCTTTCGTCGGGGGATCGGGTGCGGAAATCGAGGTCGCCGGGACAACTTCTGGTGCTTGGAAGTGTGTGGGAGTAAGTGGAGATTTGAGAAAGTGTGCCTAAAACTCGCAGCTTATGCCATCTATTTATAGTGCTGGAGTGGTGAGTACGCGGGGCGTACTCACGTACGCAGCGCGTACCTCGTTACGCTGGGCGTAAGAATGCATCATGGCTTACGACTCCGGGCTAGCTAAGCGTAGAGGGGGCAGCCGATGGGACTCGACTCTGGGTCTAGTACGCGGGGCGTACTCCCAGAGAACGCGGGGCGTAATCCGGTCTGTCCTCTTCTAAATTCCGTAACTTTCGCGTACGAGCTCCGTTTTTCGTGTTCTTTATATCCACGCGAAGGTGAGATTATGCTCTACAACTTTCATTTAGACTCTGTCGGCTAGTTTTGACTTTATTTTTAATGATATAATTTTAATAGGCCGGGCCTCCTAAAGTTCGTTAAAAATTCATAGTTTCTTTATTCGACGTCGGTTTTCGTTTGTCTTTTTATTAATTTGCTCCTATTGTGGAGATCTTCAACTCTCATTTAGGTTGTGTTAGCTAATTAACACTCGATCTTCAATTCGAGTTTTTAGCCCTCTACTACTGTTACGAAACTTTGAAAATTCGTAACTTCTTCATACGAAGTCCAATTTGGGCGATCTTTTTATGCGCGCTCACCTTTCAACGAGACCTACGACTTTTGTTTAGATACTTAAGGCTAAAATGAATTTTATTGAGGTTTTACTTTTTACGTCAAATAATGTTTTAACGGCATGTCGTAAATATACGAGTGATTATCATTTCTTCAATATAACCCGGTTTTGAGGGTTCTTTATGTTTTTGGAAACCTTGTCATGATATCTAATATTTGATGCATCCCAACTTAGATATTTGAACACTTTATTTTCAAGGTTAATTTAGTTGTATTTGACTTTTGAGCGTTACAATGCTTTTGGAAAATATAGGGTTGTCACAAAAACCCTAGTTGACTCGCCGAGTTTCCTGACAACTCGTCGGGTTCATGCGTGTCCAATGTCGGGAAAACCCTAACTGACTCGTTGAGTCGTCTTACTAACTCGCCGAGTCCATGCAGAAACCAAAAACAGGAAACCCTCTTTCGAATCGTCGAGTTGACTTATGCACTCGTCGAGTCCCTTCGGTCTTTTTCTCATATAAACATTTTTAAGCCATCCTAAAGTCCCAAAATGCATATCTAACCTCCTAAGGCATGGTTTCCACGTAAAGTTGCAAACTTTACGTGCATGCATGGTCCTAAATGTCAAAACCAAGTGAAAGGGAAGGTTTAACCCAAAAGGAAGGACCTTAGCTTGCCAAATCTCATAACTTTATAGCTATAAGGACCAAGGGGAGTTCGGATTTGATACAACTTCAGATCTTGCGCCAATACTCAAAATGACTCCCAAATGTGGTAAAGATAGCCCTAAACCCAAACATGAAGAGGTTTAGCTAAGGATAATCCAAGGTATCGACTTGATACCTTCAAAATTATGCCAAGATGAAGTAGAGTCAGATCCATGAGCTCCTCTCTTCCCTAAGCTTCTTATACTTCACACCTCCTTCACAAAAATGCACCAACATCACTCTTTGAACCTCAAAAACACTGAAGAACAAGGTAATAGCAATTAGGGTTTCTCTCAGCTGTCAAGGGGTGGTAAGGAGTGGAGGAAGGGATTTAAGCTCTTTAAATAGGGTGAAACCCTAAAAATTAGGGTTTCATCTCCCCGCTCCTACTCGTCGAGTTCGGGTTCTCCGACTCGTTGAGTAGATCCAATAATCCACACGGGCTAACCCGCCTCTACATGACGATTTGGGGGCAACCAAATCGTCGAGTAGGTCCATAAATGTGTCATAAAATGCTTAAAACTTGTACCTGAGAGTCGAGGTGATCCGTATATGGATAATGAAGGCCCAAAAGGTTATAGGTAGCTTAATGTTGGGCTAGAAAGTTGTTTGGGCTTAATGGCCTATGGGGTATGCATGGTGACATAGTTGATGGATTAGGGTTTTCATAATTAAATTAATAAAAGTTTAATAAATCCAAGACTTCATTTATTGATTGATTCAAAGCTACGGTGATTATGGAAGCATTTGGAAGGGTATCATTGATGTCTCTCTTTAAACTTTGGGAGTTACACTCTTATCATTGATGGTTCTCTTTAATCCTTGGGAGTTACACTCTACATCTTCTCATAACTGATTACTAGCAATTGAAGACTAATTGACGACATGGACGTTTTTTTGTCATTCTTAAGTGTGGTAGACGTTTTTTTTGTGTTATTTCAAGAGTTTCCTTAAATTTCATTTACTAGTTTTAATGAATAATTGGTTGGTTGGCTTGTAACCACCAAGTTTGTAATAAAGGCTTCATATAAAGCCAAGTTTATGCATGGGAAAGATAATAGACGAATTTTTAAGAAATAAACCTTTGTTCAATTGGAATTATTGTTATAATTCACAAATTATCTTGTTAGGACGTGTTCTTGACTTGATACGAACTCAATCCAATAGGTATTGGATTGTTTTCACCGGTATACAACTTAATAGGTCTTGAGTTGTTACTAATCTATCCATTTCTTTCCATTCATATATCATTTGTGGTTAGTATTCTCTTTTAATTTACCTAAACACTACCCTACTCACCAAATCAAGCCCATACACGTATCATAAGTGGTATCAGAGACTAGTTCCGATTGGGGGTAACTAAGTTCTTGTTCAAAAAAAATCTGCTAAGTTTGTTTGAATTCAGTTGTTGTCCAAAAATGTTGCGCAAGCTATATGATGAAGAAGATATAGAGGAAGAGAAAATTGAAAAAGATGAGGAAGAAGATTCCGGTCCCATTTATGACACCAATGGAGAAGGGGAATTTTGTGAAAGAATAAATTTCTTGGTTGAAGAGGAATTTATTGAAGAAATTGAAGAAGGAACTAATTTTGTGATCGGAGATGAAATCTTTGAAGCAATTGTGGAAGAAATCAATTTTGTTGATATGCACAAAATTGTTGAAGAAATGGTGATTTTTGTTGAACAACTAAAATCATTCCGAGAGCTCACAACCTTGAGAACCAATGACTATAAGTGCCACAAAAATTCAGGTTCTCATATCTTTTATGAAATGAACACAATTCCTTTTCTAAAGTGTGGGGTATTTCCATTTTTCATCTTTATTTTCGTTTCAAAGTGTGGGAGATTTTTACACTTTGGATGCCATGGGATGCTGATATTTTGCATTTTGAAGGCCTTAGTGACAAGAAGAAGTATGGTGAGAGGTTGGATTTTACTAATTATGATCTTAATAATGATGTTTTTGTTTTGTCTTCATTCATTGATCAAAAGGAGAAAAATGACCTGCGTATTACTTTTGATAAAAAGTTTTGTGCAATTAGAGATGAAGACTTTTCATTCGTGGCTCAAAAACAGCAAGAGAAATTATTTTTGGATGATGGTAGAATTTTGTACCCTCCAAAAGATGATATGATGATTTCCAAAACAATATGTGTTCATGGTGATAGCAATCAGTCACCAAAAGAGGCATTGCGTGGCAATTCTTATGCCAATTTTCTATGTTGTCCACAAACAAAACATATTTTCATTAACTCTTCATTCATTGTTCAAAAACACCAAGACCGATGGCGTGAAGTTTATTGGGAACGAAAGAAGAAGGATGGTATCCATCTTTTTACAAACCATCTTTCTAAGAGAAAATATGAAGATACAAGTCCTAATTATTTACATAGGAGGGAGCTCGTGATGTTTGGACTGATATTCTTTTGGTGTCTCTTTAATTGGGAAGTTGTGATATTGGGGCATGCTGCTCATCAACTTATAAATACAAACCATGATCCATTCTTTAAAATGACTACAATTAACCATTTAAATTATTGCAAGGTTAATTTGCAGAGCCGGGTTCATGGGAATGTACGGAAGTGGTTTTTCATCCACAAATGGAAGATACGATTAGGATTGAATTTGGCGAGTTATTTGAGTTATTTGAAGAAGAACATGTGTATGTGGAGAAAAGACCAAGTTGGAGTAAAGAAAAGGTCACATTATGCAATAAAAATTTGTTTTCAAGACTTGCTGTCAGGGAAGGCTCGTATGGGGGAACAACACAATTTGGTTCTTACTGAATTGAGGACAATTCCTTTCGAAGAAGGAGGGAATGATCCGTATATGGATAATGAAGGCCCAAAAGGTTACAGGTAGCTTAATGTTGGGCTAGAAAGTTGTTTGGGCTTAATGGCCTATAGGTATGCATGGTGACATAGTTGATGGATTAGGGTTTTCATAATTAAATTAATAAAAGTTTAATAAATCCAAGACTTCATTTATTGATTGATTCAAAGCTAGGGTGATTATGAAAGCATTTGGAAGGGTATCATTGATGGCTCTCTTTAAACTTTGGGAGTTACACTCTTATCATTGATGGTTCTCTTTAATCCTTGGGAGTTACACTCTACATCTTCTCATAACTGTTTACTAGCAATTGAAGACTAATTGAAGACATGGACGTTTTTTTGTCATTCTTAAGTGTGGTAGACGGTTTTTTTTTGTGTTATTTCAAGAGTTTCCTTAAATTTCATTTACTAGTTTTAATGAATAATTGGTTGGTTGGCTTGTAACCACCAAGTTTGTAATAAAGGCTTCATATAAAGCCAAGTTTATGCATGGGAAAGATAATAGACGAATTTTTAAGAAATAAACCTTTGTTCAATTGGAATTATTGTTATAATTCACAAATTATCTTGTTAGGACGTGTTCTTGACTTGATACGAACTCAATCCAATAGGTCTTGGATTGTTTTCACCGGTATACAACTTAATAGGTCTTGAGTTGTTACTAATCTATCCATTTCTTTCCATTCATATATCATTTGTAGTTACTATTCTCTTTTAATTTACCTAAACACTACCCTACTCACCAAATCAAGCCCATACACGCATCACGAGGTGTTACATTATAAGTTCATAAAAATGGTATCTCTATCCTTACTTTTGGTCCTTGCATGTTCTAGTTGGATTAATATGGGTCTTAATGGATTAAGACGGTTATTGGGTCCCATTAAGGCATGTAAATGCATATAGGTGCCAATTTTATGCATTAAGAGCTTTATTTTATGATCCTCTGAAGTTTGGGTGCAAATTGCTTAATGGTTAAGCCATAAAAATAAGTTTTGGAAAAAGTCAGTTTATGCCCTGCGTAACTGACTGTACGACTAACGTACCGAGTTTTGGTCGCGATCTAGATTCATCGAGTATGCCCAGCGTGCTGAGCGTACACCCCGCGTAAAACGCTCAGTTGGGCTATGGACTTGTTGTGTTTTTGGGCTCCTTGAACTTGGGTTTTGTTTTGGGTCAAGATTTTAGGCCTTGCAATGATCAGAAGTCCCTTTTAGAGTTTCAGATTTATTGGTGGGTCGTATTGTGGACTTGTCTTATTGGGCCTTTATGGGCCCAACAGTTTGGGCTTTAGTAGGCCCATTAGTATTGGGCCTTAGTGGGCCCAATGGGATTGGGTCATTCTTGGGACTATTTAGTGGGCCATTGTTGGGCTTAGTTGTGGGTTTAACACTAGATGCTAATTAGGGTTTTGACTTGTTTGTTTAGCGATGTGTTAGCCGATAGCAGCTGTTGCGTGTATTTTTCTAATTCGGCTAATTGAGGTGAGTTTTCTCACTTATCATGTAGAATGCTAGTTAACTTTGTGTTGCTTGCATGTTTGTATGTGTTAAATTGGTGGGTGGAGCCCACCATGTACCTTAGCCGAAACTCAAGATGATCGAGCAGGGCTCGATGACCGGGCGGGGCCCATAATTTACCGAGCGGGGATCGATATATGTTTGGTATGTGGTATATTGGGGAAACCCACTAAGCTTTGTGCTTATGGTTTTGTTGAGTATTTGAGATAATGAAATTGATTTGGCATATTTGGTTATTCAAGGAAGCCTTTTTAGGGTTAATTGTTTTATGATTCCCTACGGTGCCTTTACAGTAGAAGTTCTTATTCGAGCTCTTCTAAGGCATTGGTTTTATATTAAGGCATTGCGTATACATTTATGGTATATATTTTATGTTCCATATAAATAAAAATTAGGTTAGATTTTGATAAGAGCTTTTTTACAAGATTAGGTTTTTCTCCGTACGTTCATATCATAATATACACAAAAACCTTTATCAGATTACTTGCATATGATGGTGATTGATTCTTGATTGTTCTTGATATTCCGCATTTGTCATCTCGGATTTATTCCCAACAAGTGGTATCAGAGCAGGTTCTTGTAGATCTCAGCGATTATTGCAAGAATCGATCTTGTTTATGGCGATATTTTCTCATGAATCTCACCTTGTTCTTCAAGATTTGCAAGTTTTCTGAAAATAAAAGGTCTAATACCTCATTTTATTGTAAAATCTTGTTCATATTTGTTATCTTCTACTCGTTATTTCATCTGATTTGTTCTTGAATTGTGTTCTGGAAGAGTATTAGAAGAAAATTTTCGTGTTTATTCGAATGTTTGTGTTCAGATCTACTTTATCTCTCTAAAAATCATCCTAGATCTGTTTTCTCTCTTTAGAAACCATCTCAGATATGTTTTCTCTCTCTAGAATTCTTATAAGATCTACTTTCTCTCTTTTCAAGGTTTCTTTCTTGTTGAAGATCTAATGGCTGATTATATGGTGTTAAAAGACATTAAAAGACCAGGATTAAAAGTTACATATCCAAAGTTTCATCTTAAAGAAGGATATTGGTTTTGGGATGTTCATGAGCAATCTATGTTGAAGAATGCCATTGAAATGTATAATCTCTATGTTGATGAGAAAATTGGTGATTTCACACGAATTTCTTGTGGTGGATTGGAAAATAATCGTTTAAATGAAGATAAAGATTTCTTAAAGCAATTTTTTGTTATCAAAGAATATTTACTTATGAAGAAAATACAACATAAGTTAGAGAAAGAAAGAAAAGAAAAAGAAGATGTTATTGGTGTTCTTGGAGAAGTTCATGATGTTCTTCAATTTTCTAAAGAAAAAGTGATTCCAAATGTTCTTGTGGAGGGGGAGTCAAGTGTTTCAAGTTTTCCAGAAGCTTCACAATTGGAATCTAGTTGTTCTGAAGATGAATCTCAAAGAAAATCTTCAGAAACCGTGAAAGTAAAGACATTTTGTTCTATTGGGACAACAACAAATGATTTTTTGTGTTCTGATGATGTTTTTGAAGGATTGGTTCCTTACAGAAAGCCAATAATTCAAGATGTTTAGATTTACCAAACTCCTAAGGATTGTGTTCAAAAGTCTTCAAATGTTTAGATTCAGAAAGATGACAAGGTTGTTCAGATCCAAATTTCGTTTATGAAGGCTAGAAATATGAAAAGGAAGAAGAACAAGAAAAAGAACAAGAACATGAGTAAAATGAAGAAGGTTTGGATGCCTAAGGTACAAGTATCTAATGCATGTGAAAAGATTCAGAAAGCTGAAGTCAAGAATGTTCAAAGGAAATTCCATTCACATTTTTCTTCAGATGAATATGTTAAAAGTTGGAGAAAAGAGAAAAGAGAATTTGGTTGGTTTAATGAATTATATGGAAAATTTTATTTTCCAACTAAAAAGCGAGTATTATTTTCAGAAGATGATATATTTTTTTTCAAATAAGAGGGTGTGCAAGAAACAAAGTTCAATGTTGAATTTTAAATGGGTACCAAAAGTGTCTTAAAGTTTTGTCCTTTATAAAAAAAACACGAAAAAGTGACAAAATCTGGTGAGATCTAGTGAAAAATCAGTCAAAGATATGAAATTGTGTTGAAGAAATCAATTTTTATTGATATTTAATGGTTGATAATGACAAAAAGGTGAAATGTTGAAAAAGTTGGTGAAAAATGACTTTTTCTACAAAAAGAAGGTTGTCATCTGACACTTTTCAGCAAAAAGGGTGTAAGCTGTCAGTTCACTACAGTGAGCAGGGTCAGATTCGGAACTATTGAAAAATGGGTGTTAATGTGACATCCCCAATTTTACGGCTAGAAAAGACCGATTTGTTTATGCTTGTTTTTTAAAATCAGAGTAATCTTTTAAAGAAAACAGTTGCGGAATTTGTTCCCAAAACAAAATGTGATAAGAATTTGTTGAAGCATTTCTTTAAAGAAATGTATTTTCATTAAATAACAAAAGCTCTGGATGTCATGTTCCGATACAGACCAAAAGCATAAACAGTAAAAAAATAGACCTTACAACGGTCATTTATAACTACTGATTTGTAACATCCAGAATTCCCAGGTATATTATTTTATTTAATTATTTTGGAATTTGTGGAGGAACTCGGAGAGTTGGAGCCAAGACTCGCCGAGTAGGGTCGCGGATGTTCATCCGGGTTCACGTCCGGACTCGGCGAGTTCATTAGTGGACTCGGCGAGTCCACGCTGTTTAATGAAACCCTAATCCCCCGGGTTTGGAGCCTATTTAATGGCACTTATAGCCTCCCATTGCGGCTACCAGTCCCTTGAGAGAACCCTAAGTGAGATAAATCGTTGTGAGGGAGAAGAAGTCACTTTTTGATCCTTGTACCTTTGGTTTAGCAAGAAGAAGGTGACAAGAGCAAAGAGGAGGTGCGATTCAAGCAGTTCCAGAGTTCAGAGACTTCATTTTGAGGTAATAGTTCGAACCTCCTTCAGTTTTGGTGTTGATCTTTAGAGTTAGGGTTTTCTAACCCCTTTGGAGAGTGATTATGTGGAGCAAATGGTCCCTCTTCGAGTTTGTGCCTTGGATCTGGAATCAAAGAGGTACAGAGACCTTAACCCTTGGAGCTTTATGGATCAGTTTGGGGTTGTTGGACTTAGGTTGCCATTTTTGGGACTAAATCTCCTTTTGATGCCTTGTTGTGGTTGTACAAGCATCAAGTTTCGAACTTTACGTGACATTCATGCTTGGGGAGGCCAGATCTATGGTTTGGGGAAACAAATCTGACCTCAGGAGGTCAGTAGAGTTTGTGCATGGCATGAACTCGTCGAGTTGTTCTTGAGACTCGGAGAGTAGGGCTAGGGTTTCACGTAAATTGTTCAGTGAGTAGAATTGCCGAGTTAGGGGATGTCTCAGTGAGTCAGGAGGGAGTTATAGGACTGGAGTTCAAGGAGATACTCGTCGAGTTGTTCTTAAGACTTGGCGAGTTGAGTCGGGGTGGCCCCGCGATTCATGACTGGGATGACTCGTCGAGTATAGGGAGGGACTCGGCGTGTCAAGCGGGACAAAGAATTAAAGGACATGTGAGAACTCGCCGAGTCACCAGGGTGTACTCGGCGAGTAGGGTCAAAGTGGGACCGTTGACTTTTAGGGTTGGGTCATCAATGGATTCCTTGTGACAAGAGGGGAGGGTAAAATAGTCTTTTACCTTTCTGAGGGTGCCAATGGCAGGTTTAGTCTAGTCTCGAGAGTTATATTTATAAGAGTATTTATTTATGTGAATAGGCGGAGGCTAGGCAATATTTTCCAGCGAGTCAGAGATTTACCAAGACGCCTGAGGTGAGTCTTCTCACTGTACTTTACCTAGTGTGGTAACAGAGTTATGTGACAGAGTACTATAGAGTTATATGCCGGTGTATTTGCATGTTATTTATGTGTTGTGATTTATTGTGATATGTGATATGCATGATTCAGAGTTACAGCATTGGGACTTTCGGTTCCCTAGAGTTAGGGCCATAGGGCCCACAAAGAGTTGGGGCTAGAGGGCTCCACTAAGACACATTGACCAGAGGGTCGACAGAGTTACAGCCTCGAGTGGCTATTATGTGTTTGAGTGGTATTTGGGGAACTCACTAAGCTTATGCTTACAGTGTTATGTGTTATGTGTTTCACGTACCAGTGATGACCGCGGGAAGGCGCCGACTTCATTCGTACACACATGGGATTTTATGTATTTTGATCTTGGGAGATATTTTGTGAAACAAAGACATGATATTATGACATTTTATGAATGAATGAGTTTGTAAAAAAATGTGTTTGAAAATACGAAAAATTGTTTTAATTTTTACGGTGTTACATGATTTATAAACCAAAATCTCTCGTCAAGTCCACCAACTTATACTCTTGTGCCATTACCTGTAATGCAAAGAAAATTGAGTGGGCCAGGCTTGGGAGCTTGGTGAGCATATAGGGTTTTCAACCCACAATAATATAATTATTATATTCAACCATCAAACAATCGACCCAATTACCCATCCCCATTATCTTCTTTATTTCTTAGGATTTTACCCTAAGAATTCGACTACCCGCCGTTCATTCATTCCTAAGGATTGACCTAAGGAATTGGCACAAAATCTATTGCTACATAAGGCGTATCTACCAACATCATCCTTTAAGCGCCTCTACCAGGATTACGTCATACACTATGAGGCGCGACTGCTAGGTTTATGACATTCTCTTTTGGGCGCATCTGCCGGCATTATCCTATAAGCGCATCTGCCAGGATTATCCTATAAGCGCATCTGCTAGTATTATGGCATTCTTTATTTGGTGCATCTACCAATATTATTCTTAAGAGCATCTACTAGTATTATGACATTCTCTATTTGGTGCATCTACCAATATTATTCTTAAGCGCATCTGCTAGTATTATGACATTCTCTATTTGGTGCATCTACCAATATTATTCTTAAGCGCATCTGCTAGTATTATGACATTCTCTATTTGGTGCATCTACCAATATTATTCTTTAATCATCTTACATACCTCGTCATTTACCTCATTATTTTATCACTTACCAACTATCTCATCTACCCATGTTCTACCCAATATATTAGTAGATATAAAATACATATACGGTTTAACTCATTTAAAAGCCATATAAAACATCCATTCCACACTTATCTCAAATAAACAATAGTATATAAACACATAACACGCATTTCAAAACAAATACTTCATATTTATGTGTTAGAAGAAAGTAACCACACACTCACACATATAAACAACAATATATATATATATATATATATATATATATATATATATATACACACACACACACATAACACGTATTTTATAAAATACTTCATATCTATGTGTAAGAAGAAAGTGACTATACACTCACTTGATCAGAAGATGATCGGACAACACTACGTCTTGTAGAAGTAGTATTCTTCAGTAGATATGGAAGATCTTTACAAAAAAAATTGGCTTCTCGCGGGCAGAGCTTCGGCTCGGGAATTGCACTTCTCGGGATCTTCGGGGCTTTGGGACTTGCTTCGGGGCTTGGGAATGATATCGGGGCTTCGGGATATTTCTTGCACGCAAAACGATGCAAAACGAGAGAGAAAGAAGAAAAAAATGAGCAAAGAAATAAGGCAGCCTCACATTCTATTTATAGGGTGCAGAATCTGGGATTACGTTGGGCGTAAATCTAGGTACACTGGGCGTACTAGGCCTTAAGCTGGGCGTACGCGACGTCATTGCATGTGTATGCACTCGAGTGGCGTCATTGCATGCGTAGTTGAGGCGGTTTCGAGTACGCTGGGCGTACTCCAAAATTACGCTGGACGTACTCGATTAAGCATACTTCAAACTTGCGTAACTTTCGCATACGAGCTCCGTTTTTGACATTCTTTATATCCACACGTAGGTGAGACTACGCTCTACAACTTTCTTTAGACTCCGTCGGCTAATTTTGAATTTATTTTTATTATTTATTTTTAGTAAGCCGGGACAGGAAAATTTCGTTATAAATTCATAACTTCTTCATCTGAAGTCTGTTTTCGTCTGTCTTTTTATCGTTGCACTACTAATGAGGAGACCTTCGATTCTCGTTTAGATTGCTTCGGCTAGAAATCACTCGATCTCGAATTCGAGTTTCGGGTTGCATACTACTAAGCTGAAACTTAGAAAAATCATAACTTCCTTATACGAAGTTAGATTTGGGCATTCTTTTTATGAATGCTCTCGGTTTAACAAACTCTACGACTTTCGCTTAGATCACTAGGGCTAAATATCGCCCTAACGTAATTTCACTATTTACGTCGCGCTGTGTCGTGCCGGTTCTATCGCGAAACTTCGACAGGTCATAACTTCTTCGTTATAACTCAGATTTCGGCGTTCTTTATATGCACGGAAACCTTGTGACATATACTACAACTTGGTTAACATTATTCATTCTAACTAATCTTCTATCAAAAAGTTGTTTTTGACGTTTATTGTCTCTAAATTGAGTAGCCTTAATCTACGGGCGTTACAGTTAAATTCGCATTTTGAGACAAAAATGAGTCACTTTCGGAGTTAAGGGCATAATCTGCCATCTTTTTCAATCTTTAAGGTTTCCTTTAGCATATGTAAAGTCATGGAACTGATTTCTTCAAAGGTGTTTGGGATATCTTTTTAAACAACTTTTTGACTTTATCCTTTTCAAAAAGTAAAAAAAAACCCTAAAAGTCATTTGGCAAATTGAAAAGTTCTTTTCATTTTAACTTTTAGCCAAAAAGGAAATAAAGGCTAGACAAAAGACACACATCTACTATAATAAATGAAGGTTTTTTTGCCACATGTCCTCTTCTCCTTCATTTAGACACATGTCATTTTCTAGAATTTTTAAATTTTCTATTTTCCACTTGTCATTTTATTTTATTAAATTAAAATTCCACATTTAATATGTAAGGTAATATATATGTAAAGTATTTATTAGAAAGAGTTTATATATGTAATGTATTCAATACATTAAAGTCTCATTAATTTTAATAATTTAATTTTTTTTTCATTTTTCTTATAAATTCAAAATTTTCAAATTGTTAAAATTTTATATTTGTTTATTTTTAAATAAACCTATGTAATACATGGGTCTCACACCTAGTTCTTATTTTTTTGAGACTTTTTACTTTTGCATTCCAACACATTTTAAAAGCCTACTTTTTGAGAAAGACCTTTTACGAAAAGGACTTTTAAGGTATAAAAGATATCCCAAAATCATTGTTTTTATCTCGCTCCGAACCTTCGTAGCTTGCAAGCATTCGCAGGTTACTGTTCATCTACGAACATTCGGTTGGATTTGGTTTTTCGCACCACAACACATTCGCGGTTATAGGTTCATTGTTCTGTCGACCGGAGTTGATAGGCTCGTGAGGAATCGGATTCGCAACTACAACACTTTCGGAGTCGGAATTGAAGCCTCGAAATTGAAATCAGAGTTCTGTTGCTTTCGGAAGTAATCTCATCGAAATCGCACCTATCAAATCGAAACTGTAATAAGAAATCGAAATCGGGTGTTTCTATCAAATCCGAATTCACAATGACGATTCAGACTCGGAACAAATTCTTAATCGGATATTCACACCAAATCAAACGAAATCGGAACCGATTTTGCTTCTTAATCGGAGTCGGAATTTATACTCGGCATTTTTTTTTGAATCAAAATCCGTATCATTCCGAGAGTTGGAATCGCTCGCAATCGTTAGTTTCGGAACTTCTAATCGGAATAACAACCGCAAAATCGTAATCGGAATTGATTTCTATAGTCAATCGGAAGAGATTTGCAATCGGAAGCCTGATTTTGACTTTCAGAAGTCAAAGAAGCGTCGTTCTTCTGATTGAACGAGGATGATGATAAAATTTACATTTCCAGTCCCCAGCATTTATGCATATTGACAGATTTAACCCCAGATTTAAATATCTCACAATTTATTGGGTTTTTGCCACTTTTTACCCTTCTTACCAAAAAAAAATTATTTCTATCCTTTTCTTTGGTCTGGTTCTTTTTAAAACCTTCTAAGTAATTGCTTCTTATTCTGTTTTTTGTCTGATATTTTAAAAAAATGGAAAAATACAAAATTAATTTTGTTATTTTTCCGGTTTTAATTTTTGAGAATTGAGTATATTTTAAAAGCATTTATTTCATCTAATCTGATGGGTTTTGAAGACTGTTGGTGATTCTTCTTAACTTTCCAGATTCTCTGCATATTATTTGTTGAAGATTCAAGGGGGAGTGATGATTATTCAAGGGGGAGTTCGTATTTAGAAATGTTATTTGTTTCTCTCGCTTTGAAGACCTCATGTGTTGATGAGTCTCACAATTTAGGGGGAGAAATGCCAAGAAGATGTGATCTTCATCAGTTTCAACATCTAGGGGGGGGGGGGGGATTGTTGAGTATTTGAGATATTGAACCTGATTTAACATATTTGGTTATTTAGGGAATTTTTAGGGTTAATCGTTTTATGATTCCCTACGGTGCCTTTACAGTAGAAGTTTTTAATTGAACTCTTCTAAGGCATTTGTTTTATATTAAGGCATTGGTTTTACATTTATGGTATATATTTTATGTTCCCTATAAATAATCATTAGGTTAGATTTTGATAAGAGCTTTTTTACGAGATTAGGTTTTTCTCTATATGTTCATATCATAATATACACAAAAACCTTTCTCAGATTACTTGCATATAATGGTGATTGATTCTTGATTGTTCTTGATATTCTGCATTCGTCATCTTGGATTTATTCCCAACAAGTTTTCAGTTTGTGTTTTAGGTACTTTTGGTTCGAAGGGTTCGAGCTGACTGCATGGCACGCACCATAAATGTATGGATATATGTGGAAGGTAGTATTGGGCCCATACTAGTGAAAGCAGAGGATCCGTACTCGATTAAAGGAGAGTCACAATGAGACTAAGAAGCTTGTTAGGGTTGTGACTCTCGTATGTATTCTGATAGTTTATTAGCTTATTTCAGTATGGTGACTACGAGACACGATGCCAGCGAGGGTACGAGCTCAGGTTCTGGAGCCGCAAATTTAGATGAGAGGACTCGCGAGTTCATCACGTAAGAGATTACCATAGTGATTCTGGACCAGGCTCCTATGATCTTTGGAATGGTCAAGGAGGGTATCATGGAGCTGTTCGATGAGTGGCTGAGTAATCACAGGGCTGAGGTGACAGATATGGTTGGTGCGAGGTCTTTGACCTTCCGGGAGTTCTATGCTTGTAGGGCACCCAAGTTCTTTGGCGAACGGGATCCGATTATCAGTCGGAGATGGATTGCCGATATCGAGAGCACCCAGATGACTAGCTTATGCCTGGAGGGGTCGAAGGTGAGGTTCGTTGCATTTCTATCAAGGAGGTGAGCCCACGATTGCTGGATTAAGGTCGTTGATGCTCTGGGAGCACCGACAGTAGAGGCAATGGCATGGACCGAATTTGTGGCACGGTTCAGCGCTGAGTTTCCTCTAGCAATCGAGGTCCAGTAGCTGGCAAGGGAGTTTCTGGACCATCTCCAGACTACTGAGTCAGTGGCAGAGATTACGACAATCTTCAGAGAGAGGTCCCTCCTGGTTCCACGATATGTGGCTGATGAGGAGATGAAGAAGACAAGGTATCATGATATGTTGAGGAGTGATATCCGACAATTTGTGAGTGTGTCCAGTTGTAGGATACTGGATGAGATGGTGACGAGGGATAGGGAGAAGGAGATTGATCTGGAGATGAAAACGAAGAGGAAACCAGACCAGGCTCAGGGTTCGGAGGGTGCGGGAAAAAAGCCCAATATAGTTGACACGAGATCTAAAGGCCAGCAGGTTCGGGGCCACTATGGGAGATGCGGCAAGGTGCACTACGGAGTGTGCCAAGCAGGTGGTTCGGGATGTTTTCGGGGTGGTAGGACCGGACATGTCAGTGGGGACTGTACCTCTACTACAACCACCGCCACTCAAGGATCAGGGCTGATTTGCTTCCATTGCAGTCAGCGGGGCCACAAGAAGGCCGACTGTCCGAGCTTGACAGCGGTGGGTCTAGTTGCAGCGCTGGCTACGGCTACATTAAGGATTACTGATGGCCGCCAGGGCAAGGCGCAGGCTCTGGTTGTGAGGAGCAGATCATTCCAGCTTTCAGCCGAGGAGGAACGAGCAGCGCCCAATGTGGTCACGGGTATGTATCTTCTCCTTATTCTTTTTATTTATGCTTGTGATATGCTTATGATTTTTATTTTTTCAGGATCGTTCTGTGTGAACAGTATTTCTTCCCAAGTTCTATTTGATTTGGGGGCTACCGAATCTTTTGTGTCTCTTTCACTTAGCAAGAAGTTTGCGGATGCTCCAGGGGAGCTTGAGTATCCACTTTTGGTAGAGATCGTCGATGGCTGTCCTGTGCATGCTTGTCCATCGGGGTTGTGATCTAGAGGTTTTTGATCGACTTGGCCCATGTTCCCTTGCAGGAGAGCAAGGTGATCATCGGTATGGATTGACTGAGCCCCCATGGGGCGATGATAGATTGTGAGGACCAGTTGGTTTGGATACGATCCCCAAGTGGGGGAGAGTTGGAAGTACATGGGGAGGGTGCTCATCCGAGTCCATCTCTCTGTTATACAGCGAGAGCCAAACATTATCTCCATTAGGGATGTTCTGGGTTTGTGGCTTATGTATTGGACGCTCGAGATAAGAGCAAGGTGTCGTTTGATGATGTGCCAGTCATCCGGGAGTATCCTGATGTTTTTACTGATGATCTTCCCGGAGTGCCTCCGGAGAGGCAGGTTGAGTTTCGGATCGATTTGGTTCCGGGTGCGGCTCCGATAGCCAAAGCACCTTACGGGTTAGCTCCGTCGGAGATGCAGGAGTTGTCTACACAAATTCAGAACTTGCTAGACAAGGATTTTATCCAGCTGAGCAGTTCACCTTGGAGAGCATCGATTTTGTTTGTGAAGAAGAATGATGGGTCGCACCGGATGTGCATCGACTACCGGGAGTTGAACAAGTTAACGCTGAAGAACCGTTATCTACTCTCGAGGATTGATGATTTGTTTGGCCATATTTAGGGTGCATATTGGTTTTCCAAGATCGATATTCATTCGGATTACCATCAGATGAGAGTCAGGGACAAGGATATGTAGAAGACCGCTTTTCAGACTCGTTATGGTCATTATGAGTTCGTGGTGATGACTTTCGGGCTCACCAATGCTCCGATCGCGTTATTGGATCTCATGAACCACGTGTGCAGACCCATGTTGGATCGGTCTGTGATTGTATTTATTAATGATATCTTGGTCTATTCTAAGACCCAAGAGCAGCATGAGGAGTACCTGAGAGAGGTTCTGGAGACACTAAGGAGGGAGAAGCTTTTCGCGAAGTTCTCCAAGTATGAGTTTTGGTTGTGCGAGGTACGGTTTTTGGGGCACCTCATCAACCAGAACGATATTCTGTTCGATCCGGCCAAGATTGAGGTCGTGATGAGGTGGGAGGTTCCGAGGTCTCCATCTGAGATTCGGAGTTTCCTAGGATTGGCGGGTTATTATCGGAGATTTATTCAAGATTTCTCCAAGATCGTAGTTCTTTTGACCCGTTTGACAAAGAAGACAGCCACATTTCGTTGGGGGCCTGAGCAACAGTGTAACGCCCCGTCTTTGGTATGATGCTTTCGTGGCTTTTATTTAGAAGTTTTATTGAGGGACTCGGCGAGTCTATGGCCTGACTCGTCGAGTAGGGTCGAGTTTTCGTGCACGTGTTAGTTGGCAACTCGGCGAGTCCATATTCGGGACTCGGCGAGTCTGCCTGCCTGGAAGAAACCCTAAATCCCTGGGTTGCTCACTATTTAAGCAATGCTTTGTGCCCCAAACTCGCCTCCTTCACCCTCAGAGAGCTGTGAGAAAACCCTAATCCATTCCTTGTTTGTTTTAAGTGCTTTTGTGTGGATTTTGAAGGCTTGAAGAAGAAGAAGAAGAAAGGAGCAAGGAGAAGAGGTGTTGAGCAAAGATCCAAGGGCAAAATCAGAGTTCATTGAGGTATTTCTTGGATTCCTTCTGTTTTATGCTTTAGATTTCCATTTGAACTCTTCTAGGGCTAGTTTGATGCATTTTCCAAGCCTTATAGTTGTTTGGATGCCTTAATAGGTCGAGATATCCCTAGATCTGTTCATTTAGGAGTTGTCGAGCCCGGATCTATTGCCTTTTTTAAGATGCTTTGCATAAGAACCCTAGATCTACTCTTCTAAGTGCCTTTTTAGCCTTTATCTCCTTTTTCATGTGTATGTACACGTAAAGTTGGAAACTTTACGTGGTGAATCAGCTTATTGGACTCAGATCTATCATTTGTATGCGATGGATTCAAGCAGAATCGAGTTTAGAGTAGTTGCATGGATGTGACTCGGCGAGTCGGAAGAACGACTCGGCGAGTCAGGTCGCGAGTCCCTTTTTCCCCTTTTTGAGTGACGTCGAGTGGAAGCCTGTGAGTAGTAGAGTGGACTCAGTGAGTTGGAGAGCAGACTCAGTAATGGAGGGACTCGATAAGTTGTTCATACAACTCGGCGAGTCCAAGGCAATCTTCTTAAGCTCAAGAACAACTCGTCGAGTTGTTCATATGACTCGGCGAGTCGGATGCAGATTGTCTGAGTTCTTGGATCGAGAGAGTACTCGTCGAGTCGATGCCATACTCGACGAGTAGCCACGAGTGGGGTTGTGAAATGAGACTAGAGACTCGGCGAGTTGGCGGCCCAACTCGGCGAGTCAGGTCAACTGTGGGTTGACTTTGACCGAGAGGGTTGACTTTGACCTGGAGAGTTGACTTTGACCAAGGGTAAAATAGTCATTTTACCCCAATGCAGTGTTTAGTATTTGATTGATTGTGTTTATGGACTTGTAGCCGGGGAGATACCGGAGCAGCAGGAGTTAGCTTCCAGAGCCATTCACACAGCAGCCAGTTCACGAGGTGAGTTTCCTTCCATTAGGAACGGGTCTAAGGCCACAATGCCGGCCCGTTTAGCCAGCAGTCAGCTTCGGACCTCGATCCGATGTAGTAGTTAGTATGTTTGATCCCTTCGTGGTTCAGATAGGATTTATGTGTTTATGCCAGTTGATATGTTTATGCTATGTTCAGTCAGCTTCGGACTTCGGTCCGATGTAGGGGACAGAGGTCCAGTCAGCTTCGGACTCCGGTCCGATGTAGGGGACGTAGGTCCCAGCCAGCTTCGGACTTCGGTCCGATGTCTCAGTCAGCTTCGGACTTCGGTCCGATGTCTTAGTCAGCTTCGGACTCGGTTTGATGTAGGCGACGAAGGTCCCAGTCAGCTTCGGAGTTCGGTCCGATGTTCTAGTCAGCTTCGGACTTCGGTCCGATGTAGGGGGCAAGGCCCCGGTTAGCCGGACTTCGGTCCGATGCAGTGGGCAAGGCCCAGTATGGCTTTATATGTTATTATGTGGTATGTGGTAGTTTGGGGGAGCTCACTAAGCTTCGTGCTTACAGTTTCAGTTTTGGTTTCAGGTACTTCCGCAAGCAAAGGGAAGAGCTCGGGATGATGGCATCGCACACACCACAGCTACAGTTTTTATCCTGGGAGTTGATCAACTATCTTAGATATGTTTTGATACAGTCGTGACACCATTTTCTCATTTGTATTTTAGTATGGTATTGAGATTTGCAACGCATGGTTTTATTATGATATACTCCGTTTTATGATTTTGGTTATTTTAAAAATGAAATTTTCGGGTCGTATTTTTGGGTCGTTTCAAGTTGGTATCAGAGCCTTGGTTTGAGGGATTCGGATACACCTCCGGGTGCATCTGAACTCAAACTAAGGGAAAGATAAAAAGATTTTCAAAAGGAAAATGTTTTCGAAAGAAATTTTGAAAAACACTTAGAAAGAAAAGATTTTTTTTTAGACAAGATAAGGGTGTGGTGCATGCGATCAGCCGAGCTCAAGTAAGTACTCCCAAATTACCCATACAAGTTTCAGTTTCAGTCCAGTTTCAGTAGAATAGCATGCTAGTATAGGACTAAGGATCTAGGAGGATGCCTTATGTGCCTGCTATATGTGTTTTAGCTTATTAAGAATTGCATGCTAGTATTGAGTAAACATCAGTAGGATAGCCTGTTTAGGTTATGCCTGATAGTATGAGTTTAGCATTGTATGCTAGTATAGTTTTCTCGTTATGAGGATAGAATTGCTTGAATAGTTTCTTGTGTCCGAATGTTGCTTGCTTTGTGCTTTGTGGGGATCTGAGTGATGAGAGTTAGCCATTAGGTGAATACGTCACGTCACATGTAATCAAGGTTGAATAATCTCAGAGTGTTGAGTTTGGCCCTATTGCGCAGCTCTTGTTTGAGTCCAACCGTTGTAGGGACGAGCCTTTTACTCGAAGGATTATTTGAGCCTCATCACATGTGATGGTATTCAGGTGGTGGCTAATTGGCATTACAAGGAGGGCTTCAGCAGCTGAGGACTGGTTTGAGTGGAGTCAGAGATTTCCCTAGGGCAAGCCTAGGATGAGAGTAGCAGAGATCAGTAGTAGTAGAAGTGACTTGGTGGAGTTAAGGCGGTTCTTGAGGAAAGTACGGATAGATGTGGAAGGTAGTATGGGCCCGTACTACTGAAAGCAGAGGATCCGTACTCGAATCAAGGAAGGCCGAGACAAGACCAGGAAGCTAGTAGTAGTATCAATGATCCCTTGAGATATTTCAGTTTTCTAATATTGCTATGATGTGTTTCAGAATGGTGGTTTTGCGTCCGAGGACAGCAGCCGGCAGTGGAGGTGCCGGGGAGGGATCAGGATCAGGCTCGGGGAACGAGCACATGGATGAGCAGACCAGAGAGTTTCTTTCTTCAGAGATTACTCGTATCATTTTAGAGCAGACTCCTGTGATCTTCGGTTCGATCAAGGAGGGTATCCTAGAGCTGATGGATGAGAGATTGGGTACCTTCCGTGCCGAGGTGGCGGCCATGATGGGGTTGCGCACACTTACATTCAGGAAGTTCAGGGCATGTGGAGCTCCAGACTATCATGGGGCGCGGGACCCCATAGCGAGTACTAGATGGTTGGCGGATGTGGCCAACGCGTTCCGCACTAGCAGGTGTCCCAGGGGGGACAAGGTCAGATTGGCGTCCTGTCTTCTGAAGGACAAGGCACTGGATTGGTGGGAGGAGGTCAGACATACCATTGGAGATGATGCAGCATTGGATGCCATGACCTGGGCTGATTTCTCTACCAGGTTCAGGGCGGAGTTTGCACCAGTTATTGAGGTGCAGCAGTTAGCCAGAGAGTTTCAGGACCTCACCCAGACTACAGAGACTGTGGCGGAGATCACCGCCAAGTTCAGGGAGAGGGCTCTTCTTGTTCCTCAGTATGCAGCCGATGAGGAGATGAAGAAGGCCCGATATCATGAGATGTTGCGAAGTGATATTCGCCAGTTTGTGAGCCGGTCCAGCTGTAAGACGTTGGACGACATGATTGCTAGGGCTCGAGAGAGGGAGATTGATCTCGAGATGGAGAAGAAGAGGAAACCGGAGGCGGTTTCGGGTTCAGGAGGTTCGGGCAAAAAGCCCAAGGTTTCAGATCACAGGTCCAGGTTTCAGCCGAGCCACAGTCGATGTGGCAGGTGTGGGAAGATGCACAATGGGGTGTGCAAGGCAGGGAGTTCCGGCTGCTTCAAGTGCGGTCGGACTGGGCATTTGAGCAGGGATTGTACGGCCCCTGCTCTTGCCGTTGCAACATCAGATCTGATTTGCTTTCAGTGCAATCAGAGGGGACATAAAAACTCCCAGTGTCCGAGTTTAGCTGCAGTAGGGAAGGTGGCTGCACCTGCCCCTGCTACTTTGAGGATTACAGATGGCCGGCAGGGCCGAGCCGAGGTGCCAGTGGCGAAGAGTAGGGCGTTTCAGATGACAGCAGAGGAGGCGCGAGCGACTCCTGATGTGGTGACGGGTATGTATCTTCCCTTCATCTCTTGATTTTATTGATTGATTATTGCTTATGATTGTATGTTTTATATAGGGTCGTTCTCTGTGAACGACATTTCTGCTATGGTATTATTCGATTCGGGGGCTACCCGATCATTCGTATCGCTTGCGCTTAGCAAGAGATTTAGCAGAGCTCCAGGGGAGCTGGAATGTCCACTAGAGGTTGAGATAGCAGATGACAGGACCGTGAGGGTCGCCAGAGTGCATAGAGGGTGTTCTCTTCAGTTGTTTGACGAGCAGTTTTCGGTGGACCTGGTTCCTATTCCCCTGCGAGGGAATAAGGTTATTGTGGGCATGGATTGGCTAAGCCCCAATGGGGCGGTGATTGATTGTGAGCTTTAGCTAGTGAGGGTTCGCACTCCCAGTGGGGAGAGTTAGTGATTCAGGGCGAGAGGCCACAGCGCGGACCGACCTTTTGTTTCGCCGCAAGGGCGAGGCGCTATTTTCAGCAGGGTTGCGCTGGCTATGTAGCTTATGTCTTGGATGCCCGGGAGAAGGGCAAGACGACAGTGGGTGATGTTCCGATAGTGCGAGACTTCCCGAATGTATTTCCTGAGGATTTACCGGGGATACCTCCTGAGAGGCAGGTTGAGTTTAGGATCGACCTGATTCCTGGTGCGGCTCCGATAGCCAAGGCACCGTATCGCCCAGCTCCCCCTGAGATGCAGGAGTTGTCTACGCAGCTACAGGAGCTGCTAGACAAGGGTTTCATTCAGCCGAGCAGTTCGCCTTGGGGAGTGTCGATCCTGTTTGTGAGGAAGAAGGATGGGTCACATCGTATGTGTATAGATTACCGGGAGTTGAATAAGGTAACTGTGAAGAACCGTTACCCACTCCCAAGGATAGACGATTTGTTTGACCAACTTCAGGGAGCGTCTTGGTTCTCCAAGATCGATCTACGCTCCGGGTATCATCAGATGCGGGTTAGGGATGAGGATGTGCAGAAGACTGTTTTCAGGACCAGGTATGGTCATTATGAGTTTGTGGTGATGCCATTTGGGCTCACCAATGCCCCAGCCGCGTTCATGGATCTCATGAATTGCGTGTGCAGGCCGATGCTGGATCGGTCAGTGATAGTATTCATAGATGATATCTTGGTATATTCCAAGACACAGGAGCAGCACGAGGAGCACCTGAGGGAGGTGCTGGAAGTTTTGAGGTGGGAGAGACTTTTTGCAAAGTTCTCCAAGTGTGAGTTCTGGTTGCGCGAGGTGCAGTTCCTTGGTCACCTCGTCAACCAGAAGGGTATTTTGGTGGATCCGGCCAAGCTAGAGGTCGTGATGCAGTGGGAGGTCCCGAAGTCTCCATCTGAGATTCGGAGCTTCCTAGGGTTGGCAGGGTATTACCGGAGATTCATTCAGGATTTCTCCAAGATAGCAGTGCCACTCACCCGACTGACCAAGAAGTCGGTGGTATTTCGTTGGGGGCCTGAGCAGCAGGCAGCGTTCGAGACCCTCAGACAGAGATTGTGCGAGGCTCCGATCCTTACCTTTCCAGAGGGAGTAGAGGACTTCGTAGTCTACTACGATGCCTCAATCACAGGTATGGGAGCAGTGTTGATGCAGCGAGGCCATGTGATAGCTTACGCCTCGAGGCAGTTGAAGCCTCACGAGGCTAACTATCCTACCCATGATTTAGAGCTGGGGGCGGTTGTGTTTGCCCTCAAGATTTGGAGGCATTATCTTTATGGGGTCCGTTGTACTATCTACACGGATCACAAGAGTTTGAGGTACCTTATGGATCAGCCGAGTCTGAACATGAGGCAGAGGAGGTGGTTGGATGTGCTGAAGGATTATGATTGTGAGATCCTTTACCATCCAGGGAAGGCCAACGTGGTGGCCGACACCCTAAGCCGCAAAGTGTCGGCAGCACCTATCAGAGATTTGTGTTTGAGGATGACAGTGATTACTCCGTTGTTGGAGCGGATCAAGGAGGCTTAGGGTGAGGGCCTCAAGGAGGACAGGCAAAGGTGTGAGAGGATAGTGGGCCGAGTAGCTTCGTTTGATTATGACAGTCGTGGATTGCTTACACTTCATGGGAGAGTGTGGGTACCGTACTGGGGTGGGGTACGGCAGGTGTTGATGGATGAGGCTCATAAGTCTAGATTTTCTATCTCCTAGGGGCGACAAAGATGTATAGAGATCTTCGACCCGATTATTGGTGGCCCTGCACGAAGCGGGATGTCGCTTGGTATGTTGAGAGGTGCATGACCTGCAGGAAGGTCAAGGCGGAGCACCAGAGGCCTCACGGCAAGATGCAGCCGTTAGACATTCCCGTGTGGAAATGGGAGGACATCACCATGGATTTTGTCACCAAGCTTCCCAGGACCGCACGAGGAGTGGATTCGATATGGGTAGTAGTGGATTGGTTGACGAAGAGTGCTCATTTTATCCCGATCCAGGAGAGTATATCAGCAGAAAAGTTAGCCGATATCTATGTGCGTGAGATCGTGGCACGTCATGGAGTGCCGGTATCGGTAGTGTTAGACCGAGATGTCCGTTTTACATCCAGATTCTGGAAGCGGTTTCACGACGAGATGGGTACTCGTCTTCATTTCAGCACCGCTTTCCACCCTCAGACGGACAGGCAGAGCGAGAGGACGATTCAGACTCTCGAGGACATGCTCAGAGCGTGTGTTCTCGACTTCAGTGGCAGTTGGGATACGTATCTTCCGTTAGCGGAATTTTCGTATAACAACAGTTATCATGCGAGCATTGATCGACCACCCTTTGAGATGCTTTATGGGAGGAAGTGTAGGACCCCAATTTGTTGGGGCGAGGTCGGTCAACGAGTCGTTGGGAGCACAGAGGTGGTGCTCAAGACGACCGAGTTGATTCAACAGGTCCGTAGTAGACTGCAGACTGCGCAGAGTCGGCAGAAGAGCTACGCCGACAGGAGGCATTCAGACTTGGATTTCCGGGTGGGCGATATGGTCCTCCTAAAGGTCTCACCCTGGAAGGGTGTCATCAGGTTCCGGAAGAGGGGCAAGCTGGGCCCCAGGTTCATTGGTCCCTTCAGGGTTTTGGCCCGAGTGGGTCGGGTTGCTTATCGGTTGGATCTTCCTGTAGAGCTTAGCCAGATCCACAACACTTTCCATGTGTCTCAGTTGAGGAAGTGTTTGGTGGATGAGTCAGCAGTTGCTCCCCTAGAGGATATTCAGGTTGATAGCAGCCTGAATTATATTGAGAGGCCGGTAGCGATTCTGGACCGGAAGACAAAGACCTTGAGGAACAAGGCAATTCAGTTAGTGAAGGTGCAGTGGCAGCACCGGAAGGGGTCTGAGTGGACGTGGGAGGCTGAGGAAGAAATGAGAGAGCATTACCCGGAGTTATTTGCAGATTCAGCCGCAGCAGACTTCGAGGACGAAGTCTGAGACAAGTGGGGGAGAATTGTAACGCCCCGTCTTTGGTATGATGCTTTCGTGGCTTTTATTTAGAAGTTTTATTGAGGGACTCGGCGAGTCTATGGCCTGACTCGTCGAGTAGGGTTGAGTTTTTGTGCACATGTTAGTTGGCGACTCGACGAGTCCATATTCGGGACTCGGCGAGTCTGCTTGCCTGGAAGAAACCCTAAATCCCCGGGTTGCTCACTATTTAAGCAATGCTTTGTGCCCCAAACTCGCCTCCTTCAACCTCAGAGAGCTGTGAGAAAACCCTAATCCATCCCTTGTTTGTTTTAAGTGCTTTTGTGTGGATTTTGAAGGCTTGAAGAAGAAGAAGAAGAAAGGAGCAAGGAGAAGAGGTGTTGAGCAAAGATCCAAGGGCAAAATCAGAGTTCATTGAGGTATTTCTCGGATTCCTTCTGCTTTATGCTTTAGATTTCCATTTGAACTCTTCTAGGGCTAGTTTGATGCATTTTCCAAGCCTTATAGTTGTTTGGATGCCTTAATAGGTCGAGATATCCCTAGATCTATTGATTTAGGAGTTGTAGAGCCCGGATCTATTGCCTTTTTGAAGATGCTTTGCATAAGAACCCTAGATCTACTCTTCTAAGTGCCTTTTTAGCCTTTATCTCCTTTTTCATGTGTATGTACACGTAAAGTTGGAAACTTTACGTGGTGAATCAGCTTATTGGACTCAGATCTATCATTTGTATGCGATGGATTCAAGCATAATCGAGTTTAGAGTAGTTGCATGGATGTGACTCGGCGAGTCGGAAGAACGACTCGGCGAGTCAGGTCGCGAGTCCCTTTTTCCCCTTTTTGAGTGACGTCGAGTGGAAGCCTGTGAGTAGTAGAGTGGACTCAGTGAGTTGGAGAGCAGACTCAGTAATGGAGGGACTCGATGAGTTGTTCATACAACTCGGCGAGTCCAAGACAATCTTCTTAAGCTCAAGAACAACTCGTCGAGTTGTTCATATGACTCGGCGAGTCGGATGCAGATTGTCTGAGTTCTTGGATCGAGAGAGTACTCGTCGAGTCGATGCCATACTCGACGAGTAGCCACGAGTGGGGTTGTGAAATGAGACTAGAGACTCGGCGAGTTGGCGGCCCAACTCGGCGAGTCAGGTCAACTGTGGGTTGACTTTGACCGAGAGGGTTGACTTTGACCTGGAGAGTTGACTTTGACCAAGGGTAAAATAGTCATTTTACCCCAATGCAGTGTTTAGTATTTGATTGATTGTGTTTATGGACTTGTAGCCGGGGAGATACCGGAGCAGCAGGAGTTAGCTTCCAGAGCCATTCACACAGCAGCCAGTTCACGAGGTGAGTTTCCTTCCATTAGGAACGGGTCTAAGGCCACAATGCCGGCCCGTTTAGCCAGCAGTCAGCTTCGGACCTCGATCCGATGTAGTAGTTAGTATGTTTGATGCCTTCGTGGTTCAGATAGGATTTATGTGTTTATGCCAGTTGATATGTTTATGCTATGTTCAGTCAGCTTCGGACTTCGGTCCGATGTAGGGGACAGAGGTCCAGTCAGCTTCGGACTCCGGTCCGATGTAGGGGACGTAGGTCCCAGCCAGCTTCGGACTTCGGTCCGATGTCTCAGTCAGCTTTGGACTTCGGTCCGATGTCTTAGTCAGCTTCGGACTCGGTTTGATGTAGGCGACGAAGGTCCCAGTCAGCTTCGGAGTTCGGTCCGATGTTCCAGTCAGCTTCGGACTTCGGTCCGATGTAGGGGGCAAGGCCCCGGTTAGCCGGACTTCGGTACGATACAGTGGGCAAGGCCCAATATGTGCTTTATATGTTATTGCGTGGTATATGGTAGTTTGGGGGAGCTCACTAAGCTTCGTGCTTACAGTTTCAGTTTTGGTTTCAGGTACTTCCGCAAGCAAAGGGAAGAGCTCGGGATGATGGCATCGCACACACCACAACTACAATTTTTATCCTGGGAGTTAATGTTTTGATATAGTCGTGACACCGTTTTCTCATTTGTATTTTAGTATGGTATTGAGATTTGCAACGCATGGTTTTATTATGATATACTCCGTTTTATGATTTTGGTTATTTTAAAAATGAAATTTTCGGGTCGTATTTTTGGGTCGTTTCAAACAGGCAACTTTTGAGACTTTGAGGAAATGTTTATGTGAGGCACCGATTTTGGATCAACCGGAGGGTGTCGAGGTTTTCGTGGTTTATTGTGATGCTTCGATCACAGAATTGGTTGTAGTTCTGATGCAGCGTGGTCGCGTGATAGCTTACGCTTCAAGGCAGTTGAATCCTCATGAGGCGAACTACCCGAAACACGATTTGGAGCCGGGGGCTGTGGTTTTCGCCTTCAAGATTTGGCGGCATTATTTGTATGGGGTCCGGTGTACCATCTACACGGTTCACAAGATTTTATAATGTTTGATGGATCAGTCGAATCTAAACACGAGGCAACGTTGGTGTCTGGATGGAGTGAAGGATTATGATTGTGAGATTCTTTACCACCCAGTGAAAACCAATATGGTGGCCAAGTCTCTTAGCCTCAAGGAAGTTACGACACCGATCTGGGATTTATGTTTGAGGATGATGGTGGTTACACCGCTGTTGGACCGGATTAGGGAGGCTCACGTTGAGGCTATGAAGGAGGAGCACTGAAAGAGCGAGCGCATTATGGGTCAGGTGCCCTTTTTCAATTATGATAGTTAGGGGTTGTTGAATCTTCATCGGAAAGTATGGGTTCCATATATGGGTGGTGCGCGTCAGGTTCTGATAGAAGAGGCGCACAAGTCGAGGTTCTCTATTCATCCTGGAGCGAAAAAAATGTATCGAGACTTCCGACTTAATTATTGGTGGCCCTGCATGAAGCGGGACGTGGAATGGTATGTGGAGTGGTGCTTGACTTGAAGGAAAGTCAAGGTCGAGCACCAACGACCTTACTTCAATTTGGAGCCGTTAGGCATTCCCATTTAAAAATGGGAAGAGATCACGATGGACTTCATTATGAAGTTGACAAGGACTGTGCGTGGAGTGGAATCTATTTGGGTCATCGTGGACCGACTGACCAAGAGTGCGAAATTCATACCCATTCAGGAGAATATCTCTGCAGAGAAGTTGGCGGATATCCACATTCGGAGGTGGTAGCATGACATGGGGTGCCGATTTCAGTGGTTTTTGATCGAGACGTTCGGTTCACTTCCAGGTTTTGGAAGATATTTCATGAGGAGTTGGGTACTCATCTGCACTTCAGTTGTAACGCCTGTTCCAAGTATCATTTAATTTTCTATGTTTTTAGGGTTTTGTACTAGAAATCGACGAGTTGGGGAGCCCAAATAGACGAGTAGAGGTCACTTTTGGACGCATGACTTAGGGTCTACTCGACGAGTTGGAAGGCCCCGACTCGACGATTAGACACTGTAAGAGAAATCCTAATTTTCAAGGATTTTTACCTTATCTAAAGAACTTATGGCTCATTTGTAGCCTCTTTCATCACTCTTACGGCCAGAGTGTCGCACCCCAAAACCGGAACGGCGGAAACGTTCTGGGGTGGATGACGTCATGTCAAGTATCACAACATATGCAGTATAGTAATCAAAGTACAACAACCATTGCATCAATAGTAATAGTTTTACATGGTTTACATTACATAGAAAACATCAAGTAATACAAGTAATAATATAGGTGCAACTTGGTACTAAACGGTCTTCACCAAAAGCGCCTGAGATGTACCTGTCTATTGCTGACCTAAGAATACAAGTTATTTGAAAGCGAGTATCAGAATTTTTACAAATGATGGTGAGTTCATAAGTATTTAGTGTCATTTTATTCAAATAAATTAATTAAAAGTAGTAGTTTAGAATCAACAGTGTATTAGAGTCCTTTCCAGAAAATCCTATATTTTCTTAAATAAAATTAGTCTTCTACCAAGACCCGACAGAGTTATGTTGTAAAAAGTAATTTTCCCTTAAACACTATCATTACCAAAATACGGTGTTTGATTTTAAAGAAAGTAGGAGAATATCAGGGAAAATAACATATGCCTCAGCAGTAAAGACTGCGGAATAAGGCAAAAAGAAATCATAGACTCCAGGAGAGTATCGAATGAACGGTACGCCTGGCTCAGTCTAACAAAAGGGGGAGACACAGACCCCCAAACAGTATCAAATGAAAGATACGTCTAGCAAGGTCTAAAAACAGTGAACACAGACCCCAAACAGTATCAACTGAATGATACGTCTAGCAAGGTCTAAAAACAGTGAATACAGTGTTAAAACCCGTTACCTTAAGGCCATGAATTATAAGATAACCCCGAGATACTCGTAACCATACTGATAGACACTAGAGAACTAGATGCCCTGCAAGCGTCTGTGTAAGTGTGACATTTGTCACCCCTTGGCTTGGTAGGCCGTGGACTGTAGCTAGCAGTCAGGGTGCGGGGGTGTCAATCCCGTATAGATCTATACACACAATGTCCGCTCTCCCTACAAGAGACTCTGGTTACCAACTTGACAATGGAGAAGGCCGTGTACTGAAGATGTATCTCGTATAGTGAGATCTGATGTAAAATACTGTACTAATTATAGAGACTCACTACTGAACTGACTAATGTAAACCTATATGTCTATGCTTGTATACATAATATATAACTAATGATCAAACGACCTCCAGACGGATATCCGATCCCACCAGACCACATCTCAACGAAGAAAAGGAAATAGGGCGAACTAGCCTTCCTAAGTCCTTTAAACATTACTTATATATATCTATACAAGCATAGGCATACATTTAACTAAGTAGAAGCATTTAACAAAGTTTAAGTGTTTAACAAAGTAGAAGTGTTTCCCAAAGTATAAGTGTTAACAAGTAGTAGTGTATCGTGAAGTATAAGCGTGTCGTGAAGTATAAGCGTATCGTGAAGTAGAAGCGTATCGTGAAGTATAAGCGTGTCGTGAAGTATAAGCGTATCGTGAACTAGAAGTGTATCGTGAAGTATAAGCGTATCGTGAAGTATAAGCGTATCGTGAAATAAAAGTGTATCACGAGGTAAAAGTGTTAACAAAGTAGTAGCATTTAACTAAGTAGAAGTATAACAAGGCAGTAGAATCTAACGAAGTAGGAGTATAAAACATGGAAGTAAACTTCGGTGAAAACTTTGGAAAACCTTTAAACTTAAGAAAATCACGACTTGGTATTCTTTTATAAAATAAGTTTGAAAACCTTTAGAAATTCTTTGGAAACCTTTCATAACCAAGTTTTAATCATAACTTTAATAAAACAATATAAGTACGAGTTGAACAAGTAAAGACATTTTAGAAAACCATTTACGGTATCATTCTTGGTAAAACAGTTAACAGTGTAATAAATCCTTGTGCATGCGGGTTATCAATCACATGTGATTGATATGATAACTGGCATGTTTAACTTGTATTCCCCCCCCACATAAAAGCATGTAAAAACATTTAAAAGGTTAATTCAGGGGTATGAACTCACCTGTTGTAAGTGGATCCGACGAAGGTGTCTGTTGGGTGCTCGGTGTCAAGTAAAGACTTGAACACACTTAGTGACCTATTAACATATGATAACATATGTTTACATACAATTAGTAAATATAATACTAATTAAACATGTTTACGCATCCTAAAGTGTGGAAAATACTTTGATTGAGTGCTAGGGGTGTCCCGGGTAACATCTATGGGTGCGTATGGCCTAGATAGGGAGTTTACTCTTTAAGAGTAAACTCTTTATAGAGTTCACGGCCCTGGGACTAACTCCCCATGAGTTTACGGCCGTAAACTCATGGTGAGGGTGTTCTAGGATGCCAAAATATCTTATATCACTCAAGGAATTAGGCTAGGTCCATATACAAAGTGTATGAAGGGGTTTAAGGCTCTTAAAGAACCACTTGAGACGTTTACGGCGCTAAACAAGGAGTTTACGGCCGTAAGCTCCTATATACTCATTCCTTTGGTGTATTAGGGTCTTAAATGGTAGGAAATAAAGTTCTATTCATTTTCCAAGTCAAATGAAGGAGTTAGGGTATCATTTGGGCACTTAATGGGAGTTTACGACCCATGGACCTTTCCTATGGGGCTTTACAACCGTAAACTCCTATTTCGTTGGTTTCTTTAATGTTTAAAGCATTTACACCAATGGGATTGCTTCTAGACATTTTTCCAAGGCCATAGGAGGTGTTTGAGGGCATTTCTAACACTTGATATTGAGTTTACTCCCCATGAAGAGGAGTTTACGGCCCAAGCATGTTATTGGGCAGTATACTCAAGTTTATTCCCCAAAAGTTAAGTTCAATGTGTTCTAAGTCCGTTTCCATAAGCCATTTAGCCATATCTAAGCCTTAGGGGTAGTTTAGAGGGGTTTGGGGCTTAAAAACCCCATTTAATGGTGTTCACGGTCCAAGAGTGTTCTTGGGCCATAAACACATGAATCTACCCCTATTTGATGTTTTAAACACGAATTTTCATGCTAGCTAAGCTATACACCAAGTTAGGGTAGATTGCTTACTCGTTTTGGGGCTCGAAAGGGACGATTTTTGGCTCGAAAAATAAGTTATAGAGAGAGAGAGTGGAGAGAGGGTGAAAAAGTCTCTAATGGACTCCACTCCCCCTTATATAGGGGTTTGAGTTAGGGCTCAGTGGAAATCTACCCGATACTACCGCTAAACGGGGCTTTTGGTCGCACCCGATTTAGTGGTCGTATTTCGACTTGGTTGAAACTAAACATTTTTAAGGGCATTTTGTGGGTGTTTCTAATTTATTTCAACCCTTACCAAGTCATTATAAAAGTCCCTTAATCTCTTCCAAAATGTTAACGGACAGCTTAATAAAACGAGGCTTATTAACGGAAAAGGGGTTAAAAATAACGGAATAAATCTCGGGTTGTCACATCATCCCCCCCATTAGAGGGAATTTCGTCCCGAATTCAGGTTTAGGCAAGGAAGTAGGTATGAATGACCGAGTAAAGGCAGGAGGGTACTTCCTATTCGGTTTGCCTTGCACTCCCAAGTGATCACTGGCCTGTGTCTGTCATTCCAACAAACCTTCACCTATGGGATGCGGATTCCGCCTCGTGCAGTTAGCGATTTCCTACAGGTACGTCTACGAAGCTAGGGTTCTCAATGGTTTCTATCAAGATGAGTGGGATATGAAGGGTGACGTCGGGCAAACACTTATCAAGTCTACGGAGTGGATCGATCTGTGGTGAAACTTGTGGAATTTCCGAAAGTAGTAGTGGTCTGACGAGGGTTGGACCAATCTCTGTAAAGAATCTCGGATGGTCCTAAGCCCTCGGAAGGGTAGAGATTTTCAGTACTTAGAACATAGTGTAACATAGTGTACTTCTATGGCGAGATCATCACTGGCGTGATCGCCATTCCGAAGTTCTAAACGTTCTCTCTCATACTGGAAATGTAGTCCTTCAGGTTGGTTCTTAGGAAGCTTGGGTTGTCCTTGGTTTCACGTTTCCTGTCAATTGGCTTTTAGAGACTTTCTAGATCATCGGATGGGTTGTGTGTCTACGGTATCTTTTTGTTGTAGAGTGGCTATCTCAATCTTGTGCAAAATGAACTTGCACTAATGAATCTTGAGATATTCCTAATGGAAACCCTCAGGGTCGGGGAGATAGGGTTTCACCAGACGAGTGTTGGACTATCTCAGGAGGTGGTTCTACTATTTCTGCGTGAGATAGTATTCGTGGAACACCTGATAGTCCAATGAATCTTGTAAGACATGCCCTAATATCCATGGTGTTAGTTTATTCTAGTGCGGAAAGCGCGTGCTCCTGTATAACCCATCGACTAACACCTAGACTGGTGTCAAGTCTATAATCTCTTCGGGATCTGGGTTATAAGGTTTAACGCAACTACTTCCACATTTTGACCAAGTATTCTTGGCTACGGAGGTTATCCTGTGGTTCTCGGTATTCTAGTGTTCACTTTGGAGAATGTAGTCTATCGTCTACAAGGCGATGATGACTTCATCCATGTGATGGGGCGGAGGATCCTAGGCACTACTCGTCTGTAACAGGGTGGACGAAGTGCCTGAGTAGTGCGAACACCTTCTGCAACTACTCTTCCGAAGGTTCTGAGTTTTCTCAGTCTAGGTCAAATCTAGTGAGTATAGGGTTCCATCACTCGGAACTTTAATCTTCTCATCCATTCTTCTCAGAGTTTAACTTATCGAAGCTTCTAGGGTTCCGGGGATATCCGCTAAGATGCTTATTTCGTGGGATTAAGCATGAGTGGATGGTCGTAGTCAATGTCCTTGACTCTTACGACTTAGATCTCTGTACCAACTGAGGGTGTTAGCTACTATGTTGGCTTAACCGGGATGACAACAACTTCGGATCTGTGGTCATTATAGTAGCTCAACCTGCAAGGGTTCTCTTGACTCTAGCTCCCGTTCCAAGGGATAGGATGAAGGGTCTTTCTGGGGGACCTACGGAGTATGCTTCGGGTAGTTATCGTCTTCTGGAATACCTGCAGTGTCTTTCGCTTCGGTTTCTATCTGTCTAAGGAGGGTTGGTTAACAGCACGCGGTACCCCTCTCCTGGGTACTTCGGAAGGTTTGAAATAAGAGTGACGACTGACGGATCGCATTAGTCTTTATTATTTTTATCTTGTTTAGGTTCGGGAGAACCTTTATTTGCTGAAATGGATACGGTGAAAGTTCTTTTTACACAACACTAAGGAGTTACACACGGTTGCACTAAGTCAAACCATGATCGATAGAGGCGTCGAAGTTGGCATACATCAACATGACATAGAATGAGGATCGATAGGGTCATGTGACGAACATGCACACAAGTTCTAGGCGTCTCGGGTTTCATCCCGTGTATCACTGCCATGGATACTTGGACCGATAGAGTCGACGCGGAACTATAGAGAGTCCTGAGTGTTTCTGAGTAAAGTATCTTTTCATGAATGGATTTTCACGAGGCATTTCTATAATCGCCTCACATATACGAGTCATGTATAATTAAGGTGGGGACGACTGTTGACTGAGCGACTCCGCCCCAAATCCACAACCAAACGAGGAATAGGAAATGAGGCGGCCTTCACTCACTCTAGGTCTATCCATCTCAATTATACATGGCTGTAATGTATATATTTAGCCATTATAGTTTTACCTGATGAAATTTTAAATTTTATAACAGTGCTGCGACTTTCGCCTTGATGGGGAAGTATTTAGATTTTGAATTAGCCTTTTAATGTTTTCGGTTAGTTATCTGAGACTGAGAGATGTACCAAAATTTACTAGGTTCCTTGATGCTTCTCTCTAAGCATTTAGAGTTAGACTCCTCTTGTGTCCTTGTTATTTCCTTCGGTTGGACAATCCTTCTTAAAGTGTCCCATTTCACCACATAGGTGGAAAACTGTACGGGTCGCCACATTGGTGGTTGATGTAATAAACTCAACCGGGGTTCTGCAGACGCCCCTTCATGTGGCACCTAGCACAATAGAGTTCTCGACAGATACCATGATGATGGTAGCTACACTTGCTGCAGTGGGGAAGGTTTCCTAGGTATGGTCTTCTGGAGGTTAGGATGGGAGGGCTGGCATGGGTATTGACTGTCTCAGCTCGTTGCCCTTCGGAAGGTCCTTGAGCCGAGTACTTCCCTCTTTGTTCTTAAACTTTCTCTTCGATGGAGTTGGTTGATGTTCTTGGGTGGCTGGGTATGCAGGTGTTGGTTGCTGCTGTCCATTACTAGGATCGGAATTTCCGATAGGGCTCTTGCTAACATTGGCGTTGTTAGCATTCAGTTGAGCCATGGTAGCTGCAACGGCTGCCGAGACTGCAGTCTGGAAGGTAGCTTCATCGAGTAGGAGGGTAGGTTTCTTGCTAGTGGATTGGTTACGCTTGCTCGGAGGCATGGTTTTTCCCTATATGGAAAGGAACTCAAGCGGATGAGAGATGATGGTTAACCCTTAGACGTATCTATTCTTACTATGTTAGGCCTAAATTTTTCCCGTGCTTCGGGTATTGGTTGTCCGAGTGTCGACCTACATCCCTATGATGTAGTCCTGGTATGCAAGGTAGGAGTATGAGTATCGGAAAAGCCATAAGATGCGAGTCGTTCCTACTAAGTTACCTTTATACTGGGAAAGGTTCACTCTCCGGCTTGGAAAGATCTGAGGACAGTTCAGAACGAAAGCCGCGGGAAGAAAGGCTCATGAAGACTTATGGTTAAACAACCTCAATAGAGGTGTGGGGATCCATTCTAATCGTATTAATTGCAACGGGAAAAGGCGATTTACCTAACACGTAGCGTGAGTAGTGTGACCACTAACTCACTAAATTGTATTATTTTATGGGCGTATTAGCGTGACGAACACGAGGAAAAGACACTTCTTGGGTTCCATGTACTGGCTCCCTCTGTCTACCTCGTATCTTTGACCGTGACCGGCGTTGGTTTCCTTTGGGTAGTTACCTAGGGTTCTCTCCTCGTATGGACATATTGAATCTCTACTCTGCCTTCCTTCTGATTCCGACTCTGAGCATCATCGCTTCAGGATGGATGACTAGAAATCTCGGAAGTTTAGGCGAATTTCCCACTGATGTTCCTATAAATATATAGGCACTTGGTGGTTTCAATAGTCTCGACCTAGTTCATTTATTTTCGAACTGGAAATCTTCTCAATGAACCTCTCCTAGGTCTGCATCACCTCTTATGCCAAGTATTGAAGTGGATAGGGTTTTCTACAGGGTTCATATGATAATGGAAATGTCTAAAGAATCCTAAGAGATTATTAACATTTCACTGTGTGATCCATATCGAGTCCTGCTACGATTACACAGGGTATACAAATCATATATAGCTTAGATCCGATAGGCCTTCAAATATGTGATACTACTTTATATCCACATCCCAACGAGGAAAAGGAAGTAGAGCGAACCCACACATTCTTAGCCTATGGGATCCTTATTATATATAATCTTGGGAGTATACCCTCTGTAATTGTAGGTATATCAATAAGGATCTTTTTAGTTCTTCACACAGGGTTATCTATGGATCCTAAAATACCCCTATGGTATTTTAATTCTTGTTTGTTTCTTATCTTCTGATTATGATTCTGGGATTAATGTGAGTCTTTTAATATTCCAAAATACTCCCATAGTATTTTAAACTTTATGTTTGGCTCTAGCATTCCTAGTTGGTAAGTTTCAGACCTGTTGCAACACCACTAGCACTCCCAAGCACACGTTCATCGCATCTCGAATAAATGTAGTTGATCAGGTTACATTTATTCCAGCTTACGATTACATAACTGCCCAGGTTTGACGGTAATGCTCAACATCCGAAGACTTTTATTCTTGTTCTTCTTGTGATACTTGTGTTCGAGTGTTAAGATTCTGGATGTTCTTATACTTTGGTAAAATATGGTTATATTTTAAAGTATAATTCTTGGTCAGAGTGTTTTATCCCTATGTATTTATAGGCTGTATATCTTTTATGAATTGATATACTTAGCTCACTATAAACAATGCTCTGATACCAATCTGTCGCACCCCAAAACCGGAACGGCGGAAACGTTCTGGGGTGGATGACGTCATGTCAAGTATCACAACATATGCAGTATAGTAATCAAAGTACAACAACCATTGCATCAATAGTAATAGTTTTACATGGTTTACATTACATAGAAAACATCAAGTAATACAAGTAATAATATAGGTGCAACTTGGTACTAAACGGTCTTCACCAAAAGCGCCTGAGATGTACCTGTCTATTGCTGACCTGAGAATACAAGTTATTTGAAAGCGAGTATCAGAGTTTTTACAAATGATGGTGAGTTCATAAGTATTTAGTGTCATTTTATTCAAATAAATTAATTAAAAGTAGTAGTTTAGAATCAACAGTGTATTAGAGTCCTTTCCAGAAAATCCTATATTTTCTTAAATAAAATTAGTCTTCTACCAAGACCCGACAGAGTTATGTTGTAAAAAGTAATTTTCCCTTAAACACTATCATTACCAAAATACGGTGTTTGATTTTAAAGAAAGTAGGAGAATATCAGGGAAAATAACATATGCCTCAGCAGTAAAGACTGCGCAATAAGGCAAAAAGAAATCATAGACTCCAGGAGAGTATCGAATGAACGGTACGCCTGGCTCAGTCTAACAAAAGGGGGAGACACAGACCCCCAAACAGTATCAAATGAAAGATACGTCTAGCAAGGTCTAAAAACAGTGAACACAGACCCCAAACAGTATCAACTGAATGATACGTCTAGCAAGGTCTAAAAACAGTGAATACAGTGTTAAAACCCGTTACCTTAAGGCCATGAATTATAAGATAACCCCGAGATACTCGTAACCATACTGATAGACACTAGAGAACTAGATGCCCTGCAAGCGTCTGTGTAAGTGTGACATTTGTCACCCCTTGGCTTGGTAGGCCGTGGACTGTAGCTAGCAGTCAGGGTGCGGGGGTGTCAATCCCGTATAGATCTATACACACAATGTCCGCTCTCCCTACAAGAGACTCTGGTTACCAACTTGACAACGGAGAAGGCCGTGTACTAAAGATGTATCTCGTATATTGAGATCTGATGTAAAATACTGTACTAATGATAGAGACTCACTACTGAACTGACTAATGTAAACCTATATGTGTATGCTTGTATACATAATATATAACTAATGATCAAACGACCTTCGGACGGATATCCGATCCCACCAGACCACATCTCAACGAAGAAAAGGAAATAGGGCGAAGTAGCCTTCATTTAACTATGTAGAAGCATTTAAACATTACTTATATATATATATATATACATACATACATATATATATATATATATATATATATATATATATATATATATCTATACAAGCATAGGCATACATTTAACTATGTAGAAGCATTTAACGAAGTTTAAGTGTTTAACGAAGTAGAAGTGTTTCCCAAAGTATAAGTGTTAACAAGTAGTAGCGTATCGTGAAGTATAAGCGTGTCGTGAAGTATAAGCGTATCGTGAAGTAGAAGCGTATCGTGAAGTAGAAGCGTATCGTGAAGTATAAGCGTGTCGTGAAGTATAAGCATATCGTGAAGTAGAAGCGTATCATGAATATAAGCGTATCGTGAAGTATAAGCGTATCGTGAAGTATAAGCGTATCGTTAAGTATAAGTGTATCGTGAAGTAAAAGTGTATCACGAGGTAAAAGTGTTAACAAAGTAGTAGCATTTAACTAAGTAGAAGTATAACAAGGCAGTAGAATCTAACGAAGTAGGAGTATAAAACATGGAAGTAAACTTCGGTGAAAACTTTGGAAAACCTTTAAACTTAAGAAAATCACGACTTGGTATTCTTTTATAAAATAAGTTTGAAAACCTTTAGAAATTCTTTGGAAACCTTTCATAACCAAGTTTTAATCGTAACTTTAATAAAACAATATAAGTACGAGTTGAACAAGTAAAGACATTTTAGAAAACCATTTACGGTATCATTCTTGGTAATACAGTTAACAGTGTAATAAATCCTTGTGCATGCGGGTTATCAATCACATGTGATTGATATGATAACTGGCATGTTTAACTTGTATTCCCCCCCCCCCCATAAAAGCATGTAAAAACATTTAAAAGGTTAATTCAGGGGTATGAACTCACCTGTTGTAAGTGGATCCGACGAAGGTGTCGGTTGGGTGCTCGGTGTCAAGTAAAGACTTGAACACACTTAGTGACCTATTAACATATGATAACATATGTTTACATATAATTAGTATATATAATACTAATTAAACATGTTTACGCATCCTAAAGTGCGGAAAATACTTTGATTGAGTGCTAGGGGTGTCCCGGGTAACATCTATGGGTGCGTATGGACTAGATAGGGAGTTTACTCTTCAAGAGTAAACTCTTTATAGAGTTCACGGCCCTGGGACTAACTCCCCATGAGTTTACGTCCGTAAACTCATGGTGAGGGTGTTCTAGGATGCCAAAATGTCTTATATCACTCAAGGAATTAGGCTAGGTCCAAATACAAAGTGTATGAAGGGGTTTAAGGCTCTTAAAGAACCACTTGAGGAGTTTACGGCCCTAAAAAAGGAGTTTATGGCCGTAAGCTCCTATATACTCATTCCTTTGGTGCATTAGGGTCTTAAATGGTAGGAAATAAAGTTCTATGCATTTTCCAAGTCAAATGAAGGAGTTTGGGCATCATTTGGGCACTTAATGGGAGTTTACGGCCCATGGACCTTTCCTAGGGGGGTTTACGGCCGTAAACTCCTATTTCCTTGGTTTCTTTAATGTTTAAAGCATTTACACCAATAGGATTGCTTCTAGACATTTTCCAAGGCCATAGGAGGTGTTTGAGGGCATTTCTAACACTTGATATTGAGTTTACTGCCCATGAAGAGGATTTTACGGACCAAGCATGTTCTTGGGAAGTAAACTCAAGTTTATTCCCCAAAAGTTAAGTTCAATGTGTTCTAAGTCTGTTTCCATAAGCCATTTAGCCATATCTAAGCCTTAGGGGTAGTTTAGAGGGGTTTTGGGGCTTAAAAACCCCATTTAATGGTGTTCACGGTCCAAGAGTGTTCTTGGGCTGTAAACACATGAATCTACCCCTATTTGATGTTTTAAACACGAATTTTCATGCTAGCTAAGCTATACAACAAGTTAGGGTAGATTGCTTACTCGTTTTGGGGCTCGAAACGGACGATTTTTGGCTCGAAAAATAAGTTGTAGAGAGAGGGTGAAAAATTCTCTAATGGACTCCACTCCCCCTTATATAGGGGTTTGAGTTGGGGGTCAGTGGAAATCTACCCGATACTGCCGCTAAACGGGTCTTTTGGTCGCACCCGATTTAGTTGTCGTATTTCGACTTGGTTGAAACTAAACATTTTTAAGGGCATTTTGTGGGTGTTTCTAATTTATTTCAACCCTTACCAAGTCATTATAAAAGTCCCACATTAATTAATCTCTTCCAAAAGGTTAACAGACAGCTTAATAAAACGAGGCTTATTAACGGAAAAAGGGGTTAAAAATGACGGAATAAATCTCGGGTTGTCACACAGAGAAATCCTAGTTCAAGTCTTATACCTTCTTGAGTGTGAGAGAGAGCTTTAGAGAGTGATTTTGGTGTGGTTGTGAAGGATTTTGAAGCTTGAAGAAGGACTACAGAGAGGAGCAGTAGATCCGACATCAACTCTGTATTGGCAACCATCTTGAGGTATAAAGTGGCTACCTTGACCTTTAGTTGCTTGGATCTCATTAATGGAAGTAAATGGTCGCTTTTGGTGCATCATGGTGTCATCTTTGGTTTGGATCTTGTTATGAGGGTCGAGTTTTAGATCTGGACATCTCTAGACCTCTATGGACATAAAGTTGCTCACTTTATCTAATCTAGACCCTTTTCCATGTCCTAAACATAGTATAAAACCTAGTGTTAGTGTTTTAGCCATTTGAGGCCATGCATGCACGTAAAGTTTGCAACTTCACATGGTATTTCGGTCCCAAGGGATTGGATCTGTAGTTTGGAAGGTTAGATTCGACTGGATGGATGGATTTTGTAAAGGCAAAGGGAGACTCGACGAGTCGCCTTGGCGACTCGGCGAGTTGGAGCAGGTTTACCCATTTTCGTTCTGGAGAAGTAAACTCGGCGAGTTGGAGTGGGTTTACCCGTTTTCGGCCTGACAAGTAACTCGGCGAGTTGGCTAGGGCTTGTCCCGGTTTTCTGGACTCAGAAGGAACTTGATAAGTTTCCAGATGTACTCGACGAGTTAGGGTCAACATGGACTGTTGACCTTGACTGTTGACTTGGACTTTGACCAGGGTTGACCAAGTTTGACCAAGTTTGACCTTGAGGGTATTTTTGGTATTCCAAAATTTTGACAAGATTAGTCACATGATGATTGTAGTCAGTTGAGTTGGATCTGCACATTGGGACTTATCCGATCTTATCTTATCAGTTCAACACTTCGAGAAGGTGAGTCTCCTCACCATACCAATGGGTCTAAGGCACCAAGGCCGACCCATTCTATGATATGTGGTATACTAGTTGATGTAGTGCTATGTGGTATATTAGTTGGTTATATGTGATGGGTTTGAGCCATAAGAACTTTCCTATGTGCACATGCAAACCCTAATGCTTGGATCTAGGTTTCTCTAATTGAACATGCAATGTATCCAAGGCTTACAATTCTAGATCTAGTGGAAACAATTGAATCATATCATATGAAATCAGATCTAGAAGAATACCTTAAGTTGCTTGCTTGAAACTTCTTGTTCTTGGAGCTTAGAGTCACAATTGTCACTCCTCTAATGACTTACAAACACCAACTAGCAAGAGGATGATCTTGAGAGAGAGAGGAGGTGAGAAAATAGGCTCTAGGGTTTCTTCCTTGCAAGATTGGCCGATTTCCCTCACCCATGGGGTCTATTTATACTATGAGCTACTAGGGTTACACACTTAACCCTAATTGAATAACTTAGGCCCTAAGCAATCCAAAGATCCTCCTAGATATGAAGCTTGGATGATTTTAAGATATCCAAACCCTAAAATCCGTCCACCCTAATATCCAAAAGGATACATAGCCCAAAACACAATGATCATACATTTGACAGTTTATGCCCCTTTATTCAATTAAACTCTTTAAGTCACCAAATTAATTCTCAATTAATTTATGACTTATATCAATCAAATAATATTATTATTCCTTTTAATATATTACTCTCATAATATATTAACAATAATATCTCTTCTCTCTTTACAAATCACCCTGTCAAGTTGCTATGGTGAAGGCAACCCAAAAGGACCATGCACAACCGGGTCAAGTACTTACCAAATATAGTTACAGCCATAGACACTAATCCAACAGTCTCCCACTTGGATAAGTCTAGTAACTATATATGCAAACACAATCCGATTAGCAATCGTAGCTCTCAAAGACGCTGTTAAACTCTGATCTTATCAGTATCATGTCCTTTAGATAAGGGATCATACAGTCCTCTGTTTAGATATTGTGCGGACAATCTCATGGAATATAGTCATACTTATTTTCCAACAGTTTGGTTTCTCGATCTCAGATTCATTTGACGTAGAACTTAATTGAACACATCAATTCAGTCCTGACCGGGCCTGACACATAAGTCAAATCAAATCATCGAGGGGCCCTGATATCGCTTTTACCCTCTTAGGATAAAAGTAACAGATAAACTTCGACTTATATGCATTTAGTATTTACTAATCAACTATACACAAAATTGCGTTTTATGACATCAATTTACTAATGTGGTTTCGCATTGTCAATGCACAACCAATTAATAAACAATAAACCATATATCTTGGTTTAAGACCATATGATATTATCGTCATGCGATCACTTGCGGTACATTCCATAAAGTGATTCCAGCAAGCGCGGGTTTATTCCAATGCTCAAAACTTGTTCATAAGCACTCATGAACGTGCAACAAACCTTTGTTATGTCTAATACCTTTTAGACAATCTACACACCAATTCATGACAATCTTCATTCATACCTACTTCTAACATATGAACGATTGTGGACCATTCGAATAATTCAATTATTTTTAATAACTCAATTATCTAGGAAGTCAAAACATGCAAAGTGAAACAATAGTTAAACGATTAACATAAGACAGTAGCTTTACTTATAAATAATACTCCTTTATTTAATCATCAAATGTCAATTACATTGATCTATTACATGTTTCTAAAACTATCTAATCTAAACTAATATCCTCTTTCAGCCCAATGCTCCTAGCGTGCTGCAAATGCTTAACCCTACTCAGTCCCTTCGTAAGCGGATCTGCTGGGTTATCCTCTGACAATACCCTCTTTACTACGAGGTGTCCTTCTTCTACTCGATATCTAATAAAGTGATTTTTTTGTCGATATGCCGAGATCTACCATGATCCCTCGGTTCCTTGGTCAAGGAAACCTCTTCTTCATTATCACAGAAAATTTCCATAGGCTCCTTTATGGCAGGCACAACTCCAAGGTCACCAATGAAGTTCTTCAACCACATCGCCTCCTTTGACGCTTCGCTCGCTGCAATGTACTCTGATTCGCACGTTGAATCAGCCGGTCTCTTGCTTGGAACTTTTCCAAGTCACTGCTCCTCCATTAAGGGTAAAGACCCAGTCCGACTGCGAACGATAGTTGTCCCTGTCGGTCTGGAAGCTGGCGTCACTATACCCTCGTACTTTTAAGTCATCACTCCCTCCGAGGACTAAAAACCATTCCTTGGTCCTCCGAAGGTACTTATGGATATTCTTGACTGCGATCCAATGAGCTCTGCCAAGGTTCCCTTGATATCTACTGACCATGCTTAAAGCAAAGGCCACATCAGGGAGAGTACAAGTCATAGCATACATGATTGAGCCAACTGCGGAAGCGTAAGGTACTCGGCTCATCTTAGCTATCTCGGCTTCTATACTTGGACTTTGAGTCTTACTCAATTTGACATTACTCTGTATCGGTAGTTCTCCCTTATTCGAATTTCCATACTAAAACGTTTTAGTACTTTATCCAAGTAAGTATTCTAACTAAGTCCTATTAGTCTCTTACTTCGTTCTCTCACTATCCTTATACCCAAAATATAGAAAGCCTCTATGAGGTCCTTCATAGCGAAGCACTTCCCGAGCTAGGACTTAACCTCCTGAAGAGTCGGGATGTCGTTTCCTATAAGTAGTATGTCATCGACATACAAAACGAGGAAGCTAACTATACTTCCACTGGCCTTGACATATATACATGATTAATCTTCACTTCGAACAAATCCAAACTCTTTGACTTTCTCATCGAAGCAAATATTCCATCTGTGAGATGCTTGCTTAAGTCCATAAATGGACTTCTCAAGCTTGCACACTCTATTGGGATGCTTCGTATCGACAAAACCCTCTGGCTGAGCCATGTAAACATCCTCAGCCAACTTCCCGTTAAGGAAAGCGGTCTTGACATCCATCTGCCATATCTCATAATCATGAAATGTAGCAATGGCTAGCATCACCCTAATAGACTTTATTTTAGCAATTGGCGAGAAGGTCTCATCATAGTTAACTCTAGGAGTTTGAGTAAAGCCCTTCGCAACCAATCACGCCTTATACGTATGCACATTCCCATCCACGTCGGTCTTCTTCTTGAATATCCATTTGCACCCAACCGTCTTATGTCTGGGCACATTGTCAGCCAAATTCCAAACTTGGTTGTCATACATGGATTGAATCTCACTGTCCATTGCCTCTTTCCATTTTGAAGACTCTGGGCCTGCCATGGCTTCCTTATAGCTATTAGGTTCATCTAGATTTATTAGTGTACCATCACTAATATACGTGTCCCCTTCGGTAGTAATATGAAAGCCATAAAACTGGGGTTGAACTCTAACCCTTTCGGAACGTCTAAGAGGTAAGGACTCGTTAATTGGTTCAACCGGAGTTTCCTCCTCAGGTTGAGCGCCAGCGTTAGAGGTTCCTTCATCGCTCGACTCTTGAATCTCTTCAAGATCGATTTGCCTCCTACTGTCCCCTTGGCTTATGAGTTCTCGCTCTCGGAAAACCCCTCTCCTCGCAACGAAGACAACATTGTCACTCGGTCTATAGAAGAGATATCCAAAGGATTTCTGCGAGTAGCCGATGAAAATACACCGCTCACTACGAGGTTTGAGCTTGTCGTGAGTTTCTCATCTTACGAAAACCTCATAGCCCCAAACCTTGATATGTGCCAATGAGGGAGCTTTCCCTGTCCACATCTCGTGAGGTGTTTTCGCAACCTTCTTTGTAGGGACTCGATTAAGGATATGGGCGGAAGTCTCTAAGGCATACCCCCAGAATGAGATAGGTAGTGAAGCACGACTCATCATAGAACGAACCATGTCTAATAGGGTTCGATTACGCCTTTCTGCCACACCATTCAACTGTGGTGTCCTGGGTGGCATCAATTGCGAAACTATTCCGCATTCCTTGAGATAGTCGTGGAATTCAAGACTTAGGTACTCTCCTCCTCGATCGGATCGAAGCATCTTAATTTTCCTGCCCAATTGATTCTCCACTTCATGTTTGAACTCTTTGAACTTTTCAAACGTTTTTGACTTGTGCTTGATTAAGTAAATATACCCATATCTACTATAATCATCGGTGAAAGTAACGTAGAAGCGGTTCCCATCCTTTGTGGTGGATCTAAAGGTCCCACACACGTCGGTGTGTATGAGATCCAATGAACCCTCATCCCTCTCACAAGTGCCAGTGAAGGGTGACTTGGTCATCTTTCTAAGTAAACAAGATTCGCATGTGTCATCTTCCCTAAGTTCGAATGACTCCAACACTCCATCCTTTTGGAGTTGGGCTATGCGCTTCTTGTTGACATGTCCAAGACGACAATGCCACAAGCATGCTTTATCCATACTATTGGAAGAATCTATACACAACACATCATTTCCTAGGTTATCTACTGTTGGATTAATGTCTAAGTCCATAACTATATTTGGTATGTACTTGACCCGACCCGGCATGGTCCATTTGGGTTGCACTTCACCGACACAATTTATGTGGATAATCTTTTGAGAATAGTATGTTTATGATTAATATTAATATATTATAAGTTCTAATATATTAATATGGAATCATATTATTTAATTAGTATTGATCAATAATTAATTTATAATTAATTAAGTGATCAAAAGGAACTAATTAAATATGGACTCTTATATATATGGAATGGGCCAAGTTCATTTAGGTTGGGCTAAGCTTTCATGGATAGTCCATGAAGTGTTTAACCCATGGATCCTAGGAAATGAAAGGCCATGGGTATTAGGGTTTAACCCTAATCCTCCACACTATATAAAGATGTCCTTGGTTGGTGAAATGGGCACTAGTGTGGTACATTAAGAAGGGCTAGCCAATTTCACTAGAGAGAACCAAGTATCCATATTCTCTAAAGTCTTCCAAGGTGTCTTGGTGATTTGTGATTCCATTTGAGACTTCCACACTATTGGGGCTAAGCTCTTAAAGCTTGAAGACATCAAGCTACATCAAAAGGTATGTCCTCTAACTAGTACTTTGTAGATTAAGAACATCATAATATGCTAGTTAGGATTAAAGCCTTGGAAAGTTCTTATTTGCATGTATAATAGAGAAAACATAGATCCAAGGTTTATAGGGTTGCATGTACACCATAGGAATGTTAGAATGCTCAAGACCCAACAGTGGTATTAGAGCCTAGGCTTGTTTTCTTGTTATACTTGAAAAACTGCTTAAAAAATTGAATTTCTTGCTGTCTGATCATCAGACTCGGCGAGTCCATCAGGAGACTCGGCGAGTCCATGCCTAAAAAGTGATGAAATCGATCCAACTCGCCGAGTTGGTTCATGCACTCGACGAGTTGGACCCCCAGACAGCATAAACTCGACTTTTTTGGCTGGAATTGGACTAGGAACATTACCCAAAGATGTTTTGGACTTATAAACTTGTTTTTGATGTGGTAATGTTCATGCTAATCCAATTTTAAAGATAATTGTCAATAGATTCATGTTTTGTATTAGTTTAAAGTGTTACTCTAATTACATGGAAAAGTTTGATTTGAATTATCTTGTTTATATGAGTTGCTTAGATTAATAGAAGTTATGTGAAATTGTTGTTTTCAATCCAAATTAATCTAAGAGTTGATTCTAAAATGTGTTTTTGTAACTTGTCCTCAAGTTATATGAAAAGTCACATTTAAGTTTCATAAAACTCATAAAAGTTGGCAATGGTTACAAAAGATGAAGAGTCTCTTCCTTAAGTTATGGAGGTTCAAGAGTCACTTCATTAATAAATAAATAAATAAAGTGTAACCTTAATTAATTTCATAAGTTATAAAATAAAGAAAAGTTAATTCTTTTATTAGTTTAAAGTCTTCCATAACTTGTCCTCAAGTTATGGAACTTGAAAAGTTTTTGGATTAAAACTACTTTAAACACATAAGTTATGGAATTAATTAGTTTTGAATAGTTTCAAAACTTGCCTTCAAGTTTTGGAATTTGTAAAGTTTCACTTATGAATACTTTAATTCCAAGTTAGCCCTTAGAATTTTAAAAGTTAAAATTCAATCCTTATACTTTATAATATTATAAGTTAATAATATATATATATATATATATATATATATATATATATATATATATATATATGTATAAGAGTAAAGTCAGTCTTACCACTAGTACACCTCATTCACGAAGCCGGTCTATAAGGTGGGTATAAGGTTGTTGCCTATAAAATGGCAACTTAATGGGTGTCCACTCTCACCCACCGCTTGCTTGACTGGTGGAGGGTCGTTAGCCGAACGGGTTTGAGAGGACTATAATTCTCCCTCCATTAAAAGTATTAATGATAAATACTAAGTAACTAAACTCTTAATAATACCCAATCTTAGTTACTTAGGAAAATGTGAATAAGGTGCTAATCCATGAAATTACACTTTGCACTTTGTTTAAGTCGGTTAGTGGAGTGTGTGTGGTTAACCGGCACACTAACGCGTATTTAACAAGGTAGGTAAAGGGTGACTTAATATTTATCATAGTATCGATGGAGCGTGTGTGGTTTACCGGCACATCGATTAAGGGGTAAACACTTAAGGGTACCAAGTAATTTGTATGGTTACTTCACACCTTGTTTTGTGATCCTCGGCATCCCAGTCACAAAACCTGAAGGGCACACTCGAGATTGAAACATGCCATTGAACAGTTCAATGAATCTTAAAGATCTAGGAGTTTCAAAACCAATTAAAACCTAATTATACATTTCGTTTATCTTGGTGGAAATTGGTGAATCGTCATTCACCTACCTTCAAATATTTTATAGCTTGGATTACGGCATACCTCTTCTAAGTTATAAAATAGTTAGTTGGGTCCTAGCCTTAATATTTCATATTGGGTGTCATATTAAGGACTTAAGATCAACTATCTTGAATATCTCCCAAAACATGTCTGGTTTAGACATTTATGATCTTCCCAAATCTCTTGAAACAAGCTTTCCTAAATGAAGATGATGTCCCTTGGAAATCATACTTCTTTCACCTCCTCCAATTATTCTCCCTAACCCACAAGTTCTTGAAAAGTTTAAGGTTACCCAAGCCCAATTGGCAAGGCAAGGTCTAGGTGTGTTCATATCTTGGAGATGTAGTCACATATTGACAAGACGGGAGAGTTGGGTGTCAAAGTCTTGAGAAAGTTGGTGGTTCAATCACTTTCTAAGTCACATAGTGAGTTCCTTTGGGACACCTATGAAACAGACTATGACAAGACCCTTAATGATCTTATCTATTTGTTAAGATCAACTTCCTTAAAACTTGATGGACATTGACAATAGTGACACAGGAAATCCAGAAAAGCATTCTCTTCCCAATGGAAAGGGATCGGCCATAGTCAACTCGGTTGACCAAACGGTAAAGAGAAAAGCTAAGTGTGTGATAGTCCCGTGTACCATTATCAAAGGGTCCATATGTTTATATTGCCAAAGAAAGGGGCATTGGTTGCGAAGCTGCCAAATTTATCTAAGGATGTTCAAGTCAATAAGTTTGACTCTACTTTAGGTAAAGTCCACTATCTAACTCTGCTAAGTTTCGATTATGAGATTCCTGATACATGATGTGACTAGGTCACATGGTGATGTTTTAAGAATCAAAGAAAGGTGAAGAAACTTAAAGAAAGAATATGTTGAATCTGATGGCGTAGATGGATTTCTATCGCATAGTTTGAAGATCGGATTTTTGAGCTACTTCTTAGGAGTTATGAGATATTGCTTAGGAGTAGATAACAACAAGTTTTCATATGGATTGTAAGGATAAGTTTTTCCGCAAAGTTTTAAAATAAAAGAAAATTTTTGATTTTATTTATTTTAAAATATCCTTACAATGGCATTTGAGGAAAAATTGTTGCTTATATGATTCCATTAATAGCAAGAGTGGAAATATGAAATTGATTCTTTCATTTGTGGTAATGTCTAAATTTACCAAATAAGGAAAGATTCTCATCACCCAAGTTTCAATTGGACCGGAACTTGGAATCATGCAAGTTGTATAGCATGATGAATGAGAACTTTCAAGTATTGGAAAATTAAGACTAATTACTTGTTCACATGGATGTGTGAGTCAAGTGAAGGACTAAGGGATCGAGTACACATTCTTGTGCACTGGTCAAGTCCACCACAAAAGATTGATAAAATTATTCGTCATAGTTTACAAAAGCTCAGTAAATATGATTATACTTACAAGATTAAGTGTAACTCTGAGACATTGGAAAAAGGTTCCAATGTATGACAGAGCGAATAACAAGAATCAAATTAGGCAAAAGGATAAAAGTTTCTCAAATCTGAAAAGATGGGAGAGTACTTTAGTATCAGTTTTGTGATCATCTTAATGATTAAGAAACCATATCAAAATTAGTTCTCTAAGGAAAATCTTAGTGCATTCTTATGACTAAGAAGAGGAACTTGAATTGTTGAAGTGGTTAAATCAAGAAGATGAGTCATACTTCGTTCCAATACAAGTCTTAGAGTCATACTCCAAGATTGTAACTTGAGTGACATGTCTTAAAGAAGGTTTAAAACACTTGTCAAATGTAAGAGTAAAAGTTTTCTACTCTTGTACATTTGAAATTGGTAAGTTGTGATGTTTTGGATAAAACAAAGACCAACTTAGGCCAATTGTGTGAAGTGTTTGTCTTGGTTAGAATCCACACTATCTCTTGGATGTTTGACAAGGGAGTCTTATATGTCAAGAGGACAGTGGGAGTCCTAAAGGTCTTGAAAGTCTCAACAACTAATCAGGAATAAAACCTAAAGTTCTTCACTAGCACACGACTTGAGGTTCATAACCTATCGTGTTGACATATTATGTGCCCATTCTAGTTAAAGTTGGCTTTGCATATGAGTTCTTAGGGTTCTCAATTGGTTGCACAACAACTTGGAAGCAATGGCAGGCCCTTGAGCTGCCAGGTGGCAAGAAATTAAGATTGAGTTCAATCCATATGAGTGTGGATTTGTCATTATCCTTGTCTTGTGTCTATGGTTTTGACAATTCACATGGATAAGAACACATACACCATTAAATCTAAGTGTCATAAGGTTTCTCTCCGATTCATGAAAATGATGGTGAGGAAACACTTTCACTAAGTAGATTTTAGCTAGATAGCAATTGTGATATTTGTATTCTCAAAGTCGTTAGTGGAGTGTGTGTGGTTTACCGGCACACTAACCTGGACTTGTGAGAAGTGGCAAAAAGGTCTAACCATTATGATTACGGCATCCCTCTTCATAATTGTTTAGACACACAAGTGTGCTATCTAAGGAAAGGTATATGATTTTGATAAAGTTTTATCAAAACAATCTAGTATCAGAAATCTGAACTTTGGTAAGAAAGTCAATGAAGTATTGATTTCTAGAAGTCCAATTGATTTCTGAGTACATGTCAAAGCTAGTGGGAGCGTAAGTGTTATGCTAATAATCATCATGTTAGTGGGAGCATGATAATTATGATAAGTATTGCAAGTTAGCAATGTTAATTATAGAAAACAAAAGGTTCAAGTGGGAAAAGTTGTTTTGCTATAATTAAGGGAGAGGAAATTATAGTTCATCTCAAATCTATAAGCTTAGATCGTGAGGTTTTAATCATTTAGTCAAGGATATATATGAATTTCATGTTGGAATGGCTCAACATAAGGAAATTTTGTATATGAGTCCATTATTTGCGTTCTAAAATTCGATTATGATTACGACATCCCTTTTCATAATCTGAATTATGAGAACTTGGCAAATTAAAATGGAAATGTTATAGCAAAAGACTGGTTTAGTCTTTATGTGAGACATCATGAATTGTGTCCCATATGCTTCGGATATAGGATCGATTACATGTGCTATATTCATCCTTTCTAAAATTTTCCAAATGCCTGGGGCATTAAGAAGGGAAAATGGTTTAGAACTGGATATAACTAAAAGGATTAAACAATTGTCGAGAACAATCTAAGGTTTACCAAAGATTGGTTGCTCAAGGACAATTGGAAGTATAGTGATAATTCTGGAAGGACCATATTGACATAGTTTGTAAGGAGGCAACTCTTGTTCAGAAGTGATAGTCAAAATGGAATCTAGTACTGTTTCAAAGTTAGAATTTTCAATCTGTTTAAGATTAGGAAACTTAATGCAAGAAGGATGTTTCCAAGGAGCTGATCTCCTTTGGAATACTCTGTAATGAGTGTTGTCAAGTCTTCCTGACTTTGTGCATAATCATTACAAGAGGATCAATGCATATAAGTTTAGAATCTAACATATTTCAGTAAATGGCATGAGGTTGGAATTCTTGCATTTGCAGTAAGGATTTGGGAGTGTGAAAAGAGAATCATTGAAGTTATGTTCAATTGATCTAATTCACAAAGTAAAGATCATAGACAAACATAGTATGCATACTTGGTGTGTGTCATAACTAGTGTTTAGAAAACATAGTGTACATGCTTGGAGCATGGGACAACTATTGTTTTAAATTCAAGAATAAAGTTGATAGCTGAAACAGTATACAATGAATAATGTGTAATCATATGGTGATAAATAAAAGGTGTTTTATTTATGTTCATAGGTTTTGATACCATATTGGATTCAATTATTATTGTGTTTCATTTTGCATGTTTTGACTTCCCGAATAAACTAGGTTATTCTTTCGAAATGACTAAGTTATTCAAACCATCCACAGTCGGTCATATGTTGGAAGTAGATATGAATTAAGACTATCATGGGTTGGCTTGTAGAGGTCTAAAGTGTTAGACAAAGGGCTACAACACTCATGAGTGCTCATAAGTTCTGAGTATTGGATTCAACCCGCGCTCATTGGAATCACTTCATGGATTTTATCACGAGTGATCATGAGACGATAATATCTTATATTCTTCAAACCTAGAGATATGAGTTGTTACTATGAGTTGGTTGTACATTGATTGCACGAAAACGCATTTGGTAACTCGGTGCTATAAAATGTGCCTTTGTGTATGATTCAACAAGTAGTAGAACAAGCCATATGAGTCGAAGTTTATCCATTCCTTTTACCTACGGGATAAAAGCGATATCTGTGGGCCCCTCGAAGATTTGATGATGACAAATGGAAGTGCTCGGCCGGGCCAGGACTGATATGATTTGTTCAATTAGTCAGTCGTCATAAATCGGAAATCGGGAAACAACAAATGGACAGAGAGAATGATTATAATCCATGTCTCAGTCCATATGATATCTAGAATGGAGGAATATATGATCCCTTATCTAATGGATAAGTTCGTTGACAAGATCAGAGTTCGACAGCGGCTTTAAGAGCTACGATTGCCAGTTAGGTTTGAAGTCATACGCAATAATAGTTTTAGACTTATCCAAGTGGGAGACTGTTGGATTAATGTCTAAGTCCATAACTATATTTGGTATGTACTTGACCCGACCCGGCATGGTCCATTTGGGTTGCACTTCACCGACACAATTTATATGGATAATCTTTTGAGAATAGTATGTTTATGATTAATATTAATATATTATAAGTTCTAATATATTAATATGGAATCATATTATTTAATTAGTATTGATCAAGAATTAATTTATAATTAATTAAGTGATCAAAAGGAACTAATTAAATATGGACTCTTATATATATGGAATGGGCCAAGTTCATTTAGGTTGGGCTAAGCTTTCATGGATAGTCCATGAAGTGTTTAACCCATGGATCCTAGGAAATGAAAGGCCATGGGTATTAGGGTTTAACCCTAATCCTCCACACTATATAAAGATGTCCTTGGTTGGTGAAATGGGCGCTAGTGTGGTACACTAAGAAGGGCTAGCCAATTTCACTAGAGAGCACCAAGTATCCATATTCTCTAAAGTCTTCCAAGGTTTCTTGGTGATTTGTGATTCCATTTGAGGCTTCCATACTATTGGGGCTAAGCTCTTAAAGCTTGAAGACATCAAGCTACATCAAAAGGTATGTCCTCTAACTAGTACTTTGTAGATTAAGAACATCATAATATGCTAGTTAGGATTAAAGCCTTGGAAAGTTCTTATTTGCATGTATAATAGAGAAAACATAGATCCAAGGTTTATAGGGTTGCATGTACACCATAGGAGTGTTAGAATGCTCAAGACCCAACATCTACAACCATAACAGTTTCATAAATTCCATTACAAGGCATTGCTTCAAAATATAAAACACCATTTAGATAAGCATAAATCGAACCATTCTCATTATTAAACGAATATCTAAATCCTTGTCTAAATAAACCATGAAATGAAATGATGTTTCTTGCCATATTTGGCGAGTAGAAACAATTTTTTAAATCTACATTCAATCCATTACTAAGAACTAGAGAATACACTCCAATCTTGGTCACAGGCGACAATCTTCTGTTCCCCATGATTAGATTTATTCTTCCATGCTCCACATCCCTATTTCTTCCTAGTCCCTGCAAATCAGAACATATGTGATAACCACATCCTGTATCAAGAACCCAAGAAATAGCATGAGATGAATCATTAGATTTAATTGTGTAAATACCTACGAAATATGGCTTGATCTTCCCATCCTTGATGGCTTGCAGATATTCCGGGCAGCTTCTCTTCCAATGCCCTATTTTGTGGCAATGGTAGCACTCTGCCTCCTTTGGGTTTGGGTTGGGCTTAGCAGGGTCAACCTTGGTCCCACTAGAAGAGGAACCATCTTGGGACTTTACCTTGCGGTGGTTCTTTGAAGAAGCCTTCATCTTCTTGCCCCTTCCCTACCCAATAGCCAAAACAGGAGCAGCGGGTGGATTGGGAGTTAGTGCAACATACTTGTCCTTAAGGTTGCTCCCAGCAGTCCTTAGGAGCCCTTGGAGTTTGCTTAGGGTGACCTCTTCCTTGTTCATGTGGTAGGTCATCCTAAATGGATTTTAGCACGAGGGCAAGGAGTGAAGAAAAATGTCGATAGCCAAATCTTCCCCAAAGTTGACATTCAACTTGCAAAGACGATCAACATATCTTTGCATCTTTTGCAAGTGCACGGTTAGAGACCCTCCACTTCCCATCTTAGCAGTGATCATATTAGTTATGATCTCATAGCGATCTTGCCTCGTGCTTTGGTGGTATCTCTCCATTAAGTCTTGATGCATCTCATAAGGATACATGTCCACATAGGACTTTTGGAATTCGGGGTTCATCGTGGCTAGCATGATGCAATGTACTTTCGTTGCATCACGCTCATGGGTCTCAAAGACAACCATTTCTTCGGGAGTAGCAATTTTTGGATTGATCTTTTCGAGCTTCTCATTGAGGACATACTCTTTGTCCTCGTAGCGTGCAATCGTGCGAATGTATCTTATCCATTCGCTAAAGTTCGATCCGTCAAAAGTCACTTTTTGACAAAGGCTCATTAGCATGAATGAGCTTGCAGCAGCGTTGTTCGCGTTAGACATCTACAAATAGAAAGGAACAAAATTTGATTAGAATTAAGTTCCTAATTAACACCCAAAATGAAAAATTAGGGCTAGGACCCAACAACATTATTTACACATTAGAAAAGGGATGTCATAATCCAACATGCAAATAATTTGGAGGTAAGTGAATGACGATTCACAAAATCTTCACCATGAAAAACATAAGCTTAAGTTTTAAATGTATTAAGAATTCCTAGATTTCTTTGAGATTCATTGAACTCTTCAATGGCATGTTTAAATCTCGATATGCCCCTTTAGTTTGCGACTGGGATGCCGAGGATCACAAAGCGGGTGTGAATAACCATGAAAATCTACATAATGCCTTCATTATTAAAGTCATCTATTCGATTTGCCGGTAAACCACACACGCTCCATCGAACTATGAAAAACAATGAATCACCCTTTGCCACCTTTGCTTAGAACCAATTAGTGTGCCGGTTAACCACACACGCTCCACTAATATCTTAGCAAGGCTGCAAAGTCTAATTTCATGGGATTGCATCAATTCACTTTTCCTAAAGTAACTAAGATTGGGAATTTTATGAAATACATTTAGTTACTTTATATAGATTCATTATACTTATTAATGAGGAGAGGATTGTGCTATCCTACCCGTTCGGCTAACGACCCTCCACCAGTCAAGCAAGCAGTGGGTGTGAGTGTACACCCATTAAGCGCCATTTTATAGGCAGCAACCTTATACCCACCTTATAGACTGGCTTCGTGAATGAGGCCTACTAACAGTAAGACTAGCACTTTTAAATCATACACACACACACACACACACACACACACACATATATATATATATATATATATATATATATATTAAGCTTGTAATAATATAATAGTATAGTGTTGAATTTTAAACTTGTAAAATTCTAGGGTTTGAAATTTAAATTATTCAAATTAAACTTTTAATCACAAAACTTAAATTTCAAAACTTGAGGACAAGTTTTAAACTTTTCAAAACATAAGGATCAAATAGCAAATAATATAAATCAACTAATTAGATTATTTAAATTTGATCTAGTCAATATTACTTGCAAGACAATCAACCAATTTAATTCAAATAATCAATTATTATCATATAAGGAAATTATTATTCAATTAAATGGTAATTATCTTTTGTTTGGTCAAAAATATACTCCAATATATCATAAAAATCGGATTTTAATGACCCAAAACAATTAAGGCAAGTATCCTCAAGCAAAATAGCAAGAAATCCCGAAATCAACTCTTTCTGGCGCTAGAACTCGCCGAGTTCCACTGTGAACTCGCCGAGTTCACCAGTCAGAATCACAAAAATCGAATTTTTCAAGCAAAAAGCAATTAACCAAAGCATCAATTCAATAGAAATCAATCAAAGCTCTGATACCACTGATGGGTTTGAGCCATAAGAAGTTTCCTATGTGCACATGCAAACCCTAATGCTTGGATCTAGGTTTTTCTAATTGAACATGCAATGGATCAAAGGCTTACAATTCTAGATCTAGCGTAAACAGTTGAATCATATCATATGAAATCAGATCTAGAAGAATACCTTAAGTTGCTTGCTTGAAACTTCTTGTTCTTGGAGCTTAGAGTCACAATTGTCACTCCTCTAATGGCTTACAAACACCAACTAGCAAGAGGATGATCTTGAGAGAGAGAGAGAGAGGAGGTGAGAAAATCGGCTCTAGGGTTTCTTACTTGCAAGGGTGGCCGATTTCCCTCACCCATGGGGTCTATTTATACTATGAGCTACTAGGGTTACACCCTTAACCCTAATTGAATAACTTAGGCCCTAAGCAATCCAAAGATCCTCCTAGATATGAGGCTTGGACGATTTTAAGATATCCAAACGCTAAAATCCGTCCACCCTAATATCCATAAGGATACATAGCCCAAAACACAACTATCATACATTTGACAGTTTATGCCCCTTTATTCAATAAACCTCTTTAAGTCACCAAATTAATTCTCAATTAATTTATGACTTATATCAATCAAATAATATTGTTATTCCTTTTAATATATTACTCTCATAATATATTAACAATAATATCTATTCTCTCTTTACAAATCACCCTGTCAAGTTGCAATGGTGAAGGCAACCCAAAAGGACCATGCACAACCGGGTCAAGTACTTACCAAATATAGTTACAGCCTTAGACACTAATCCAACAATATGTTAAGTGGTATGCTATTTGTATATGTGATACTTGCAGGGAAGATGATGAGGGGAGCCCATGATGCTTGGATGTAAGACCATGTGGGGGAGCCCATGACATCCTGGAGTAAGACCCTGGGAGGATCCCACGACATCCTTATATGTTTGTATGCATGGATTATGTGGTTTATGTAGCTTTTATAACTAATATGATAATGTGATTATGTGGATTGTGTGGGGTATGCTCTGGGGAACTCACTAGGCATTAGCTTATAGTTTGTGGATTTGTTTCAGGTACATCTAAGCCTAAGGGCAAGGGCAAGGCTTGATGGCGTGACATGGACTCTCTCAGGCGTTTTTATGGGATACTCTGATGTTTGGAACAATATTGATTGATGTTATGAACTTGAAAACAAATCACTACTAAAAAAACAACCTTTTACGATGCACAATGCGTGTCGTAAAGCGCTCAGACGACAAACAAATGTGTGTTAAGGAAGACCCTATTATAACAAAAGACGACACACTTTTGCGCGTCGTATATTTACGAAGCGCAGTTATGATACGCATTTGCGACATTCCTTTATGACACACAGTGTGTATCAAGGAACCCCCTATCATAAAGGAAGACGACACACATTTGCATGTCGTAACCTTACGGCGCGTGAATTTATGACACACAATGCATACATTAAAGCCCTTTTCATAAACAAAGACGACACACATTTTGCATGTCATCATTTTAAATGTTTTTAAAATTATATATTTTTGATAGATTTACTAATTTTCAAATTAAATAACACATTAAAAGTCTCATAATACAAACTAAAATACCATAAACAAGAAAGATAATTCATTGCACTAATATGTCAAATACAAATAATCATTCCAATAGTAAGTAAATGTAACACATTGCTAATATTGCATAATATTTATTATAGAAAAACAAAACATGTACACCATTAAAAGAAACCCGTGAGTAAGTTCTCCTTTGACAATCTCCATGGCAGCTTTAGGCCTTGTAACTTCACCACTTAAAGATGCATCAACTCATCCAGTGTCAACTCTTTTTCTACAAGTTTCCTGCACTTGGAGATATTAAATGAGTTATCTTGTTAACAAAAAGTAAATTCGGTTTTTTTTCAACTCAAATCAATTAAGTATGTTGCTATTTCATGCATTTTTACCAAAAAGGCCTAAATGCATGAAATAGCAACTTTTTTTTTGCAAAAAATAGCAAAGTACATTGCTATTTCCTACGCTTACCCATTGTCTCTAATAGAAAAAGTGTCTGAAACTGTTGTTTCTATGGTTGATGATCCTGTCAAAGTTGTAAATTTACTTAATAAAAATGCTACAACTTAGGAGACTGAAGTTCAGACTATAGAATATAACTGTGAAAACTATGTAGAACATCAATGTGTGTCAGAATAAAAAAATATTACTCATGTGGTCAATCATGAGAAGAAATTCCACCCTAGCTACCATGGAATTGGAATTAAAAACTAAAAACAGAGATGCCAAATTGATAGTATAATACTAATTATGTGGCCCCAAAATAGTTATCAGATGGTATAATTTCATAATTCATTTTCCAATAATATAAAACCGTAACCTTTTAATTAAATTATTCTTTTTTAAGATTATTAAATATTGTTATTAAAGGTAAACTCACTGATAAAAGTGATGTGTATGCATTTGGAGTTATACTTCTTGAGCTTTTAATAGGGAAAAGACCTATTGAATTGTCACATTGGTAACGATTTTATTTTATCTTAACATAAATTATTTGTTAAATAATAAATCACAAGATATTAATTAAAGAAAAAATTAATTTGATAAACAAGCAGTTCCTCAGCTAACAGACATATCAAAGCTTTCAAACATTATTGATCCTGTGATCAGAGATACAATGAACTTGAAGCATTTATATCAAGTTAGTATTATACTATTATATACTTAATAAAAAAAAGCTTAAAACTCAATTTATTTTTTTAATTTATTTAATATTTTAAAATCTGTCATGCGTTTGGCTGCAAGGATGTCAAGCGGAATTCAATTTTAAAAATAAAATGATATGCACACACACATGTAAATTTAATGAGGGTATTTTGGTCTTTTAATAATAATAAGGAAGAATGAAATTGAATTCCTTCTGGCCTCCCTTAGGAAAGGTGAAATCCATTAAACATAAAATTTGAAGGATTCCGAAAGAGTGTGTAATTGGCAACCAAACACACCATGGAATGGAATCTGGAATTCCAATTCCATCACTTTCTATCAAACGCACCCTTGCAAATGTAATGTGATCATTTAGGGAATAAATGAATTTGGTGATATTAAAATACAGGAATCAAGAGGCGCATCGGCTAATGTTTCATGTGTGTGTTTGTGTGTTACTGTTGCGACCCTCCCCTCTCTTCTCCATTCCTTCTAAAATCTTGCAATTATCCGACCGCTACTGTCGCCGCCATTCGGTTGTTGCCCTATTGCTCTCCGACCACCGCCTGCCGCCACAAAGGTGGCTATGTTGTGTGTGTTTTTGCATGTAGGTGTACGTGTTCATGTACATCGACATGTGTGTGTGTTTGCTTGGCCAAAAAACCAAAGAACCCCCCCCCCCCCCCCGCACCACCACCTCCTGCCGCCGTCTGCCATCATCTTGGTAGATATATTGGACATTTTTTGTATTCTTTTGGTGATAGTGTGTGTTTGTATGTAGGAACTTTTATGTGTGCTTGGTTGTTGAATTTATCACTCGAAACTGCCACCGTGTGCAGGGTGGCTGCCACCACGGACCGTCGCCGCCACCACTGACCAAGGTGGTAGTGGGTGGTGCCTGATTTATTAAAATAGTTAATTACCTAAACATCTAACTTTAGTCCTAGTGGCACGAGTTTGGGGTTTGAAACCTATTAGGGTTTAGAAAACCCTAATGTTAAGAAAGCCCTAGTTTTGGAGTTTTGTCGGGACCCGCGTTAAAACTATTTATTGAACTTTAAATAATACTTGATAATGCCCTACAATTAACTTAATTCAACATTAGACATAATGAATGAAGTCCTTAAGGGGTTAGTGTGGAACACTAACCCTAGTTATGATTTTATGTGGAAAACCCTAGAATCGGGGAGCTCTATTTTGGACAATGATCGGGAGCGTATTTGGGCTATTGATTGGATTATTATTACACCTGAGAATAACTAAGTCAAACCTTAATCAATCCTAACCTTATGTGATTAACTCCTTAATGGGTTAAGTGTTCTTACTTAACCCCAATCGTCATTTTATGTGGAATCCTAATCGTCATTTCATGTGAGGTAGTCACTGTTGCAAGTGACTATGACTTGTGATTGGGTATTGACTCAAGTATCTTCCTGTAGGTGATTGGAAGTGAGTCGAAACTGGTAGAGTTCTTTTTTGCTACGGCGGTTATCTACACACATATCGAGGTGAGTTTCAACTCACTGTACCCGTGGGTCGAATGCACCAACGACCCACTAGTTTTGGTTATATGTTAGTAAAGGGATACCTTAGGGACTATATATAGTCATGTAGGATGGACTGATTGATGGGTTTTGAGCATTCTAACACTTCCTAAGTGTACATGCAACCCTAATAACCTTGGATCTATGTTTGTCTAATTATTATGCAAAGTTGAATTCCAAGGTTATATTCCTATCTAGCATACATGGGGAACAATTTTAACTTGAATCATAGATAGAATAACTTACCTTGTTGTTGCTTGTGTTCCTTGAAACCTTGTGAGCCTAGCACCCCAAGTGTGATGCCTCAAATGCTTCACACAACACCAAATGCTCTTGGAAAGACTCTTGAGATAACACACACTTCTCAAAATCGGCCAAGCCCTCTAGTTTCTTAGTGTGTACCCAATTTTGTGGAGAATGGGACTCTTATATAGTGTTGACACATCTAGGGTTACACCATGTAAACCCTAATGTGTCATGACTCTTCATTTCCATGACCCATGGGTTTGTAACTCCCATGGAGCATCCTATGGGTAGAACCCAACTTGATAATCCATGGAGCCTCTTAGCCCACTATACAAGATATGGATGATTTACATAATCAACCCATATATTTAATTAGTTATCCTTTGATCACTTAATTAATTCCAAATTAATTCTTTGATCAACTAATCAAATATTATTATTAATATATTAGAACTTATAATATATTAATAATCGCCAAGTGTTATTTCTCTCATTTAGTCTATCCAATTGCATGGTGCCATGCAACCCAAATGGACCATGCCGGGTCGGGTCAAGTACACACCTGAAATAGTTATGAACTTAGACACCTTATCCAACAGTCTCCCACTTGGATAAGTCTAATAACTATATCTTCTAGTACTTCAGGAACCGACCGGCAATCGTAGCTCTTTCAAGGTCTCTCGGAACTAAGAAGATGATGATACGCCATTTAAGATAAGTGATCATATAATCCTCCGTTCTAGATATCAGCCGGACAAATACATGGAACATTGTCTTGCTTATTGTCCAGCATTTGTTTCCCGATTTTCCGATTTGTTTGACATAGAACTTAATTGAACACATCAACTTAGTTCTGACCGGGCCCGGTACATGGGTCAAAACAAAATCATCGAGGGGCCCAGATATCAGCTTCTAATCCAAGAAGGAACAGATAAAATTCGACTCATATGTTTGTTCTACCACTCATTGAATTACACACAAAAGTACGTTTTATAACATCGAGTTACCAATGCGGTTTCGTACAGTCAATGCATAACCAACTTGTAAGTAACAAATCATATCTCTAGGTTTGAAGACTTATATGATATTACCGTCTCACGATCACTCGAGATAGAATTCCATGAAGTGATTCCAGTGAGCGTGGGTTGAGTCCAATACTCAGAACTTATGAGCACTCATGATTGTTGTAGCCTTGTCCAAGACCTCTACAACCAAACATGACAGTCTTGATTCATATCTACTTCCAACATATGACCGACTGTGGAGGTTTGAATAATATGTTATACCAAACAAAAATTATTCTGGAAGTCAAAACATGCAAAAGAAATATAGTAAACGATCGACAAGAGATAGCAACACTTTACTCATAAATAAAACACTTTTATTCATCATCAAATGTCAATTACACTTTACAAATTTCGAGATTATCTAACTACTAAATCTAATATCATCCTTCAGCCCTATGCTCCGAGCATGCTGAAGATGCTTAACCCGAGTCAATCCCTTTGTGAGGGGATCTGCCGGATTCTCATCTGATGATACCCTCTTTGCCACGAGGTGTCCTTCTTCGATCCGATGTCTAATGAAATGGTATTTTCTGTCGATGTGTCTGGATCTCCCATGATCCCTTGGTTCCTTGGCTAAGGCAACAGCACTTTCACTATCACAGAAAATTTCCATTGGCTCTTTAACAGCTAATACAACTCCAAGGTCTCCAATGAAGTTCTTCAGCCATATCGCCTCCTTTGCTGCCTTGCTATCTGCAATATACTCTGATTCACAAGTAGAATCTGCCACTGTCTCTTGCTTGGAACTCTTCCAAGAAATTGCTCCTCCGTTTAGGGTAAAGACCCAGCCCGACTGAGAGCGGAAATTATCCCTATCAGTCTGGAAGCTAGCATCACTATACCCTACAACTCTCAAGTCATCACTCCCACCGAGGGTAAGAACCCAGTCCTTAGTCCTCCGTAGGTACTTGAGGATATTCTTTACCGCAGTCCAGTGTGCCTTGCCAGGGTTCGCCTGATACCTGCTAACCATGCTCAAGGCAAAAGCTACATCGGGTCGAGTACACGTCATAGCATACATGATCGATCCTACAGCCGAAGCATAAGTTGTTCGACTCATTTCTGCTATCTCAGCCTCAGTGCTAGGGCTTTGTGTCTTACTCAATCTGGTGTTACTCTGGATGGGTAACTCTCCTTTCTTGGAATCCTGCATGCTGAATCTCTTCAGCACCTTATCCAAGTAGGTACTCTGACTAAGTCCAATTAGTCTTTTACTCCGATCTCTCAAGATCCTTATCCCTAAAATATAGGCAGCTTCACCAAGGTCCTTCATAGCGAAACACTTCCCAAGCCAGGACTTTACTTCCTGCAGGGTTGGAATGTCGTTTCCTATGAGTAGTATGTCATCCACATACAATACCAAAAAGCTAACTATACTCCCACTAGCCTTGACATACACACAAGATTCATCTTCACTCCTAGAAAAGCCAAATTCCTTGACCTTTTCATCAAAGCAAAGATTCCATCTGCGAGGTGCTTGCTTCAATCCATAAATGGATTTCTCAAGCTTACACACTCTATTAGGGTACTCGTTGCTGACAAAACCCTCTGGCTGACTCATGTAAACATCTTCAGCCAACTTTCCATGAAGGAAAGCGGTTTTGACATCCATCTGCCATATTTCATAATCATGAAATGCAGCTATGGCTAACAGAACCCGAATAGACTTAATCTTGGCTACTGGAGAAAAGGTCTCATCATAATCCACTCCAGGAATTTGAGAGAAGCCCTTTGCAACCAGTCTAGCCTTATAAGTGTGTACTTTACCATCCATGTCGGTCTTCTTCTTGAAGACCCATTTGCACCCTACTGTCTTACGACCTGGTACATTTTCAACCAAGTTCCAAACTTGATTGTCATACATGGATTGTATCTCGCTATCCATAGCCTCTTTCCATTTAGCAGACTCGGGGCCTGCCATGGCTTCCTCGTAGCTGTTAGGGTCATCTTGACTTACTAGTGTCCTATCACTAATAAGTGTCTCACCTTCTGCAGTAATATGGAATCCATAGTAATGCTCAGGTGCACTCCTAACTCTCGTGGAACGTCTCAGAGGTACAGATTTGTCAATTCGCTCAACAGGAGTTTCCTCCTCAAGTTGAGGGCTAGAGTTTGAAGTTCCTTCACTGCTTGATTCTTGAATTTCTTCAAGATCAATTTGCCTCCCACTGTCTCCTTGGCTTATAAACTCTCTTTCTCGAAAGACTCCTCTTCTTGCTACAAAGACCACATTGTCACTAGGTCTGTAGAAGAGGTAACCAAAGGATCGCTGTGGGTAACCGATGAAAATACACCTCTCGCTTCGAGGTTCGAGCTTATCATGAGTCTCGCGTCTCACGAAAGCCTCGCAACCCCAAATCTTGATGTGGTCTAGTTTAGGTACTTTACCAGTCCACATCTCGTGAGGAGTTTTGGCAACTTTCTTTGTAGGGACTAGATTAAGAATATGGGCGGCAGTCTCTAAGGCATACCCCCAGAATGAGATTGGTAGCGAAGCTCGACTCATCATGGAACGAACCATATCTAACAAGGTTCGATTACGCCTCTCAACCACACCATTCAACTGTGGTGTCCTGGGAGGTGTCAATTGTGAGACTATCCCACATTCCCTTAGATAGTCGAGGAACTCTGAACTAAGATACTCACCACCACGATCGGATCGAAGCATCTTAATGTTCCTGCCCAATTGATTCTCGACTTCCTGTTTAAATTCCTTAAACCTTTCGAAAGTCTCTGACTTATGCTTGATTAAGTAGACATATCCATATCTACTGTAATCCTCAGTAAAAGTCAAATAATAACGATTAGCATCCCTTGTGGCATGTTTGAATGGTCCACACACATCCGTGTGTACAAGGTCCAACAAACCTTCACCCCTCTCACACGAACCTGTGAAGGGTGACTTTGTCATTTTTCCAAGTAAGCATGATTCGCAACTATCATCTGACTTTAGGTCAAACGACTCCAAGACTCCATCCTTTTGGAGTTGGCCTATGCGTTTCTTGCTTATATGTCCAAGACGACAATGCCATAAAGATGCTTTATCCAAGTTATTATTAGTAGAATCAATACACAAAACATTATTTCCTAAGTTATCTACAACAGATACAGCTTCATACACACCATCACAAGGTAATGCTTTAAAATAAAGAACATTATTAAAGAAAGCATCAATAGAACCAACTTCATTATTAAATGAAAAGGTAAACCCTTGTTTGTACAAAGCATGAAAGGAAATAATATTTCTTGCCATTCCTGGCGAGTAACAACATTTATTCAAATCTAAACTAAACCCACTACTTAGCGATAAAGTATAAACTCCAATCTTGGTAACAGGTATAGCTTTCCTATTCCCCATGATCAAGTTTATCCTTCCTTGCTCCACATCCTCACTTCTTCTTAGTCCCTGCAAGTCACAACAAATATGAATACCACACCCGGTATCAAGGACCCAAGAATTAGAATGGGGTGAGTTATTAGAAATGATAGTGTAAATACCTGCATGGTTGGGTTTAACTTTCCCATCCTTCACATCTTGCTGGTATTTTGGGCAGTTCCGCTTCCAATGAGATTTTTCATGGCAATAGAAGCATTCAGCCTCCTTTGGGTCAGAAGAAGGAGTAATGAAACCTTTCTTGGTTCCACTTGAAGAAGAGCCATCAAGGGTCCGAACCTTGGTACCCTTAGAAGAGCTCTTTCTCTTCCTCCCTCGACTTTTCCCGATTGCCAAAACCGGAGTAGAGTTTTGAGTAGGAGTGATAGCAACCGACTTCCCCTTAAGACCTGATTCTGCGGTCTTGAGAAGTCCCTGAAGTTTGCTGAGGGTGACTTCTTCCTTGTTCATGTGATATGTCATGCGGAATTGATCATAGCACAATGGTAAGGAATGCAAAATAATATCTATTGCAAGATCCTCCGGGAAGTTCACATTAAGCTTCAGCAAACGATCCACATACCTTTGCATTTTCTGCATGTGGCTCGTGACGGATTCCCCGTCCTTCATCATGGTTGTTATCATGGAGCAGATGATTTCATACCTCTCTTGTCGTGCACTTTGATGGTATCTTTCCATCAAATCTTGGTGCATTTCATAAGGGTAGAAATCCTCATAAGACTTTTGGAGTTCCGCTGTCATCGTGGCCATCATGATGCAAGCCACTTTCGTAGCATCCCTTTCATGTGCCCGAAATTTAGCGATCTCCTGAGGAGTTGCAGTGGACTCATCAATCTCCTTAAGCTCCTTGTCAAGGACATATTCTTTGTCCTCGTAGCGGGTAATCATCCTGATGTTTCTGATCCACTCATTGAAGTTGGATCCATCAAAGGTGACTTTCCCACACAAATTCATAAGGGTAAAGGAGCCATTAGGATTAGAGCCAGAAGCATTGTTGAAAGACATCTGAAGAAAAGAGAACAAGATTAGTTTAGATATAAGAGAGTCCTTAATAAAACACCCAAATGTAATATTAAGGCTAGGATCCAATCACAATATAATATAACTTAGAAGAGGTATGCCGTAATCTAAGCTATATCATATTTGAAAGGTAGGTGAATGACGATTCACCAATTTCCGCCACGAAAACCGCAATATTTTAGTATTAGGTTTTTGAATGGTTCTTAGAAATTCCTAGATTCTTTGAGATTCAATGAACTTTTCAAAGGCATGTTTCAATCTCGAGTGTGCCCTCCAAGTTTTGTGACTGGGATACCGAGGATCACAAAACGAGGTGTGAAGTAACCATGCAAATCACTTGGTACCCTTAAAGTTTATCACTCAATCGATGTGCCGGTTAACCACACACGCTCCATCGATACTATAATAAACCCTAAGTCACCCTTTACCTACCTTGTTAAGTCCAAGTTAGTGTGCCGGTTAACCACACACGCTCCACCAACGACTTAATCAAAGTGTAAAGTGTAATTTCATGGAATAGCACCTTATTCACATTTTTCCTAAAGTAACTAAGATTGGGAATTTAATAAAACATTTAGTTACTTTATAATATTCATCATACTTTGAATGAGAATTAATAAGTCCTTCTCTTACCCGTTCGGCTAACGACCCTCCACCGATCAAGCAAGCGGTGGGTGAGAGTGGACACCCATTAAGTCACCATTTTATAGGCAACAACCTTATACCCACCTTATAGACCGGCTTCGTGAATGAGGCGTACTAGCGGTAAGACGACTTTGTTCTTATACATATATATATAATTATTAAATCATAATAATATAAGTATAAGGGTTGAATTTTAACTTTTAAAATTCTAGGGGTTGGAACTAAAGTTTTAACTTAACTTTACTTGTTCCAAAACTTGAGGGCAAGTTTTGTAAACTTTCAAAACTTTTCATTTCTTGTAACTTATGAGTTTAATAGAGTAATAAAATGAGGACTTTTCATTTTTCCTAACTCTTGTGTTCTTTTAATGGTTTTTAATCCAAGAGACTTTTGGTTTTCCATAACTTGAGGACAAGTTATGGACTCCATTAAAACACATTATGATCATGAATTAATCTACCACATAGGTTACAAATAATTCCTATGATCATCTAAACATCATAAGAACAAGAATATGAATATGAACACTTTCAAGAATCAAAATCACATTTAATCTTTGTAATTTTGATAACTAGTTGTTGTAAATGAGTTAGAAAAGACATTACACCTTCTAAAACAAGTTTTCAAGTACCAAAACATTTTAGGGTAATGATTCTAATCCATTTCCAGCAACTCAAGTCGAAATTTTGCACTCTGTCGACCCTACTCGCCGAGTGCATAAACCTACTCGCCGAGTAGGTTGAAGATACACATGAACTCGACGAGTCCTCCCCATGGACTCGCCGAGTCCATCAGTCAGACAGCAGAATTTTCGACTTTCTTCAACTTTTAAGCACAAATAACAAACAAACAAGCCTAGGCTCTGATACCACTGATGGGTTTTGAGCATTCTAACACTTCCTAAGTGTACATGCAACCCTAATAACCTTGGATCTATGTTTGTCTAATTATCATGCAAAGTTGAATTCCAAGGTTATATTCCTATCTAGCATACATGGGGAACAATTTTAACTTGAATCATAGATAAAATAACTTACCTTGTTGTTGCTTGTGTTCCTTGAAACCTTGTGAGCCTAGCACCCCAAGTGTGATGCCTCAAATGCTTCACACAACACCAAATGCTCTTGGAAAGACTCTTGAGATAACACACACTTCTCAAAATCGGCCAAGCCCTCTAGTTTCTTAGTGTGTACCCAATTTTGTGGAGAATGGGACTCTTATATAGTGTTGACACATCTAGGGTTACACCATGTAAACCCTAATGTGTCATGACTCTTCATTTCCATGACCCATGGGTTTGTAACTCCCATGGAGCATCCATGGAGCATCCTATGGGTAGAACCCAACTTGGTAATCCATGGAGCCTCTTAGCCCACTATACAAGCTATGGATGATTTACATAATCAACCCATATATTTAATTAGTTATCCTTTGATCACTTAATTAATTCCAAATTAATTCTTTGATCAACTAATCAAATATTATTATTAATATATTAGAACTTATAATATATTAATAATCGCCAAGTGTTATTTCTCTCATTTAGTCTATCCAATTGCATGGTGCCATGCAACCCAAATGGACCATGCCGGGTCGGGTCAAGTACACACCTGAAATAGTTATGGACTTAGACACCTTATCCAACACTGATGACTCTTGATCTAAGATCTCTTATATGTTCCTTGTTTGGTTGTGGTTCTAGAGTAGGATCATCTGTCCGGGTGATTATCTCACCTCTGAGTATATACGACCATGCATTCCTTGGATTATTGACATCTACTATGATGCTATGTTGTAGTGATCTGTTATATTTGTGTTCTGGTATTGAGTATGATGCTATGCTATAGTGATCTGTTAGATATGTGTTCTGGTATTGAGTATGTTGCTATGTTGTGGTGATCTGTTAGATCTATTTTCTGGTATTAAGTATGTTGCTATGTTGTAGTGATCTGTAGAACTATATGTTATCTGTGCTTGTTGGGTATCATTTATGGAGTGCCTTTAGGGTCTGTCTGTGGTCATGTAGGATAGCCTGAGAACTCTTGGTCTAGGCTCTCTTGCATGTTCTGTGTTTGGTTATGGCTTTAGAGTAGGATCATCTGTTCGGGTGGCTATCTCACCTCTGGTTACTTAAGGTTATGCATGCTATAGAGGTTAGCTGGTAGCAGGACTGTATGCTGTGAGAGGACTAGTAGGTGGTAGTGAGCTGTATGATTGTTGTTTGGATGTATTATCTACCTAGTTGATCCTGATTGTTTATATGTCGAAATGTTGTGTTTTGTTTGGGTTGAGGCAATCCTGCTTTGTGTTATAGGCCAAGATACATGGTGCGGGCCGACTGTAAGCTGTAGGCACGGAGGCTCAGGAAGAGCGGTAGGGTTGAGGCGGTAGGCCAACTAACCCTGGTTATTCTAGTCCGATGGTTGATTGGACCCGTTGTATATCGGCATTCCAACCTGGGGTATTCCATCCCAAGGATGACTGGACCCAGAGGTTGACTGGGCATGGGGTATTCCAGCCTGATGGTTGATTGGAACCGACATGTTTAATTGTATATGTTATCCTTTTGTGTGGTGGTATTTTGGGGAAACCTACTAATCTTTATGCTTACCGAGTTGTTTATTGTTTCGGGTATCATCGGTGACTATGGGAAGACGAAGGAGGGACTGCACACACTCATCAGCAACATTGAGGATTCCATATTTTCTATGATACTCTGATTTTTAATAAACGTAATTTGGAATAAACGGTTTTCTTACTAATGAATTTATAAATTGGGAAGTTTTACCTTAATAAAAATGAAAAAATTTTGGTTGTGAAAATGAGACGTTACAGTATATATGACAAAGGGCTAGATACAAGTAAAATACAATGGGTTGGACTCTATATCAAATACAAATACATGAAAATTATATTAATATGCTAACAACAGCCCCACCCCCCGTAGTGAGAGCGGTAGGTGAAGTCCGAACATTTAAGTTGAACCGAAAGTTAAGAAACAAAGGAGAAGGGAGACTCTTTATGAAGATGTCGGCATATTGAGACGAAGAATGAACATGTAGAACGCGAATGTGCCCCACTGGAACTTTATCTCGAAAAAATAAAGATCAATATCAATATGCTTAGTTTGTTAATGACGAATGGGATTGGAAGACATGTAAACGACATTGATATTATCACAATAAACTATAGTAGCCTGGTGAAAGTAATGAAGCTTAAGGAGTAAATTATGTATCCAACATGTCACAACAACCGTATTAACGACTTCCCGATAATATTTTCCCATAAAAACCACATTTTATTGATTATGCATAATATATATACGTATACATGATAAAGGGCCAAATACAATGGGTTGGACACTATATAAAATAAAAATACATGACAATTATTATTAAATATAAATAGCAATAATATAAATAATATTAATAATAATAATAATAAAACAAAGTTTGTTTTTATGTATCATCAGATACACTGACAGTTTGATTATTATATTTGCGTAATGCATTATACGTATTAGGTGGAACCTAATCGTTCTGTCAAACATTATACAAGGTTTCACATCTGGCAGGACATTCTGATATATATGCACGTAGTATACAAGGTTTCTCCTACAGTTCAAACTATTCTTATGTTATTTTTCCAACTATCGTTGTGTTATTTTTTTCCATTGGATTATCCTTATGTTATTTTTGTCGTTCAGACTATTCTTGTGTTGTTTTCCGTTCCGACTATCATTGTGTTATTTTTTTATTCAAACTATCCCGTTTTATTTTTTTGTTGTGATTTTTCGTAAAAAAATATATTTATTGAACAATACATAGATAGTTTGAACAAAAAATAACACAATGATAATCCGTACGAAAATAATACATGGATAGTTGGATAAAAAAATAAAAGGATATCCAGGATGAGAAAAGAACACATAAATAGTTCAAACGAAAAAATGACACATGGATAGTCCGAACGAAAAAAGTAACACAACAATAATCGGAACAATATACAAGGTGCTTATAGGGTATCTATAATAATAATAATAATAATAATAATAATAATAATAATAATAATAATAATAACTAGAGGGTGTGCCCTCGCGTTGCCAGGGGTCGGGAAATTTTTTATTGTTTTTTTGGTTGTTTCAGTTTTCACGGTTCGCGTTTGTTTATGAGACAATTTTTTAGAATGTATATAAGGGATGAAAATTGACAAAATATAGAAACTATGGTGGTTAGATGTTGAAAAACGAAAATTAATATTAGAGAAGGGACCAAAACTGCAAAGTTGTAGAAAATATTATGGGTTACTGTAATTAATATTAGAGAATGGACCAAAAGTGTCAAGTTATAGAAAAGGGACGAAAGTTGACAAAATATAAAAACTATGGTGGTTAGATGTTGGAAAACGAAAATTAATATTAGAGAAGAGACCAAAACTGCCAAGTTGTAGAAAATATTATGGCTTATTGTAATTAATATTAGAGTATGGATCAAAATTATAAGGTGTAGAAATTATTGTAGCCAAATAATGTAACATTAAAGAATAAGGGACCAAAAGGACCAAAAATATTAACATGACAAACAATTGTTGCCAAAGTTTAAAGGAGAAAATTTTACTTAAAAAAAATCCAATAAGAAGCAGTTACTTAGAGGAACAAACAATTAATCTATATATAAATATAAATAATAAATTATAAAGAAAGACAAAAAAAAATTTATCAAAATCCTTAATGTGATTGATATTAAGGTATTTATGAGTAATTACGGGTTTTAAAGGTAAATTAGTAATGATTCCCATCCTTATCTCTCATACTTTTTACAAGATTTTGTGGCACCCTCCAACTTTATACCAAATCGAAAAAAATTCCATTTACCTCTATTTTCATTTTAACCCTTAACTTTTATTTTTAAACATTATTTTATAACAATATAACAAATATATTTATAATAATTTTAAAAATTAAAAACAATAGATCCGGACGTAACCATTAAACCATGGATTGATATGTATGGAGATAAATTAAATTTATATTTGTAAAATTGTAATGTTAAAATATCTTATGTTTTAATAAATTCATGATAAATAATATCTAGGTTTGAGTTTTAAACAAACATATTTAAATTTAAATAACATAAATATTATATAAATAAAATTGTAATATATTGTATAAAACTAGTTTATATAAATAAATTTAAGGTTTTAAATAAAAATTTAACAATCAATAAATCAAAAAGGGTGTGCAAGGTCCTTTAAACTTTTTGTAATTTGCTCCCTCTAGTTTCTTGCTAGAGTTTTTTTTTTTTTTTTTTTTTTTCAAGTTGGCTGTTTCACAACAAAATTAAAATGGTATAAAATTAAATTTTTAAAAATTAAAGAGGGTATGTAAAGTTTACAAGAGGAGGGGTTTAAGTAAAGTCGACCCCATGTATCAATCCGACTCCACCTGTTAATGAAGATCATAATGACAGAATAAAACCAAATCTTAGATACAATGATAAACTAAAAGCGTTTACAAGTTTTTCAACGATCTTATTTGTGTCATTGATATATGAATAAGTCAAAATAATTGATCGACATCAATATTCAATACAATAGAAAAACATTTTTATATAACTTATTTTTCTTTTTAACGACAAATAATCATTTTTCTTTTCTGTCAGAGATTAAACTCATAACCTCCTAATTAGTTGTTAAATTAGAGCTTTCATATTAGCCAAGTAAACTAACCGTTAGGCACATAACTTATTTATAGACTCTAGAAATATCAATTTATTAAAAAATTAAATAAAATAAATTAAAATATAAAAAATTCTCAAATTTATTAGTTTACACTTTACAGTTAACAAATAACAAAGTTGAAAAAATTACTTGATAATTTTTTCTTTCTGTCAAAGGCTATTGGTTATAATTTATTACGTCTTTACTTAAAAATTATATCATCTCGGTTCCCCTACATTCCTATTAACCTTAAAAAATACGTTCTACTTCACCTCGCCATATATATATATATATATATATATATATATATATATATATATATATATATATATAGAGAGAGAGAGAGAGAGAGAGAGAGTTTTAGGTTGGGGACATAGTGCTCATGAAGATGTCGCATTCGAAATATGTCATTTGATTCAGGAAGAGGGGCCAATTGGGTCCCAGATATATCGGTCATTTCAGGGTTTTGGCCCGGGTGGGCAGGGTTGCTTATTGCTTGGATCTACCCGAGGAGCTCAGTCATATTCATAGCACCATTTGACATCTCTTAGCTGCGGAAATGTTTGGTTGATGATTCCACGGTGGTTCCATTGAAGGATATCTAGGTGGATGGTCGCCTGAATTATATTAAAAGGTCGATTGTCATCCTTGACAGGAAGATGAAGGCTCTGCGAAACAAGACAATAGTTATGGTAAGTATGTAATGGTAGTACCGCAAGGGTTTAGAATGGACGTGAGAGCTTGAGGTTGAGATGAGAGAGCATTATCTGGAGTTGTTTGCAGCGATGGACTTCGAGGAAGAAGTCTGATTCAAGTGGGGTAGAATTGTAACATTCGCATTTCAGATATTTCCCTTTTTTCCCTCAAACTAAAAATATTATGCATTTAGGACCTTGACCAGTACGTTGGGCGTAGGCTAGGAGTACGTTGGGCGTAGGCTAGGAGGTATCTACGTACGCGGGGCGTACGTGGAGTATGCGGGGCGTACGACCACCTGGGACAAACCCTAATTTTTATGGTTTGAGCCTTATTTAAACACCTTAAGTTGCTCTTGGACCTTCTTATGACCAACCTCCACCTTTCCAAACCATGAGATCGAAACCCTAACTACCATTTAAGAGTTTCGAGCTTGGAAGTGACATTAAGGGTTTTTTGGTGATCTTGAAGGAAGAAGAGCTCTTTGAAGTTGCATTGGTGTAGTTGAAGCTTGTGGATCCAGAACCATCGCCAACTTGGAAAGCTTTTGGAGGTATAAAGCTCTTAACTTTATGATTCTTTATGATAGATCTAGTTAAAGGCTTGATTTTGTGCATTTTAGAGTCCCTTAAGTCAAGCTTGAGAGTATGAGCTACTCCCAAAGCTAGGGATGGTAGATCTTAGCATTTCTGATGTTCCTTGTGAATAAAAATGCTATCTTGATGTGTTATTTTGGACCATGCAGGAGTTAGGGCTCTTACTATGGGTCTGAATGTTCAAAAACGAGTCTTGGGTCCCGTTAAGTCATGTAAAACTATAAAGTTGTCAACTTTACATGTTAACACCTTAAAATGATGTAGATCTGAGGTTGGACATTAAGGTCTTAAGGGATTAAGACCCTTGATTTTCCTTTGGGACTCTGGCCAATACGTCGGGCGTACTCCTTAGTACGTTGCGCGTACTAGGTCATCAACCCGCTTCCTGGTTAACGTAGAGAATGTGGGGCGTACATATAGGGTACATGAGGCGTATGCTAAGCAGTGGGCTTTTATTTTTTTTGGGCCCTTTTTGGACTTGGACTTCTTTTAAGCTTTGGGCCTTAGCTGGATTTTAGGCTTTGTATCTTTTGGGCCATAGTTGGACCTTAGGTTGTGAGTTGGGCCATTTGTTTTATTTGGGTTACTATATGGTTATTGGGCCAAGCTAGTTAGGCCCAATAAGGAAAGGTAAAAAAGTTTTTTACCCTAGAGGTTGAGGATGATGAGTTAGGACCCTCGGTTATGGTTTATGACCTAATTATTAATTAGGGTATTGTTTGATGATATTTAGTGCGAAGATTTCCCGGATCAGCAGTCCGAGCATTTATCTGATTTTTCAACAGTTTGAGCTGAGCTTCCTCCTAGTGCTTAGCGGGTCGAAGGCACCAATGCCGACCCATAGATTATGGTTATCTGTATGCTAGTTGTATGTGCGACCTTGCATGTGTGTATATATTATACGTATGTCGGGAAGGGCCCGATGTCAGTCGGGGACTGATGAGAGAGTTAGGTGGGGCCCATCACATGGTACAGAGAGATCTGTTCCATGCGGGGATCGATGTCGGGCAGGGGCTCGATGGTTGCTGGGCATGGCCCATTATATGTTTGATATGTAAGGTGTGAGGTATTTTGGGGAACTCACTAAGCTTCCTACTTACGGTTTTTAGTTTATGTTTCAGGTACTTCCGGTTTGATGTAACACTCAAAATCAGAAAAGGCCAAGAAAGGAAAGAAAACCCTAAGTCAAAGGGTCAACTCGTCGAGTCCAGAGAGGAACTCGACGATTCGGAGCGGGATCCGGGGGATCGATTAAGTAACTGACTCGGCAAGTCGGCAAAGAGGACTCGGCGAGTCCGGTCTGAAGAGGGAAACCCTAAATCCGGGACTTTGTGCACTATTTAAGCATCTCATTCTCTCCCTTAGGGTTCCTTATAGCCTCTCTTATCCAAAATACGAAACCCTAAGCCTCCATTGTTGCACATTCAAGCTTTCTTTCCATTTTGGGCGATTTGAAGGAAGAAGGAAGAAGGGAAGCATTGGGGATTCAAGGATTGGCAGTAGATCCAGAGTTTGTGGGATTTTCTAGAGCATTTGAAGGTAATAAGTCGCTACCTTCACTCTTTTGCATATCGATCAACCTTTAACATGAGATTTGGGGCTTTTAGGAGAAGTTTAAGAACCATTTTGAGTTAGAAGCCCAGATCTGAAGTTGCTACTTCAGATCTAAGTGTATCTTGGCCTAGAGAATCATAAAGCATCAGTCTATGGGTTGATAGTGTTTTGAGCCTAGATCTCCTTAGCTACACGTAAAGTTTGCCACTTTACGTGAGGAATAGGCTTTAGAAGAGTGGATCTACAGTTTGGAGTCCATGCATGACTCAAAAGCCTCTGAATATATGAAGGACTGAATAGACTCAGCGAGTCCTTCGATTGGACTCGGCGTGTTTGTTGAAGATTTCCTTGGACTCAACGACTCAAGTCACGAAACTCCAAACCCTACGAGTTAAGACTCGGATCAGTGAGTTGAGTGGGAACTCAGTGAGTTGGAAAGGACAGGACTCGGAAATCGGTAGACTCGGCGAGTCAGGGGCTGACTCGGCGAGTCGAGTCGCGAATGAAAGGATTCTGAGCATATGAACTCAACGAGTCAGTAGGCAGACTCGGCGAGTAGGGTTGACCTGGAAGGTTGACTTTGACCAAGACTTTGACTTTGACCAGAGTGGACTTAGTTGACTTTCGGAGGACAGTTAGACTAAGTGTTATATTGATATTGGTAGCTCAGGGGCTAGTGGGGTAGCAGTTCAGAGAGAGTTGTCACACAGAGGCCAGAGGGATTACCAACAAGTTCATCGGTACCAGGTGAGTTTCCCTTTGTGTGGATGTGTGACAACCTGAAGTTCGTACCATTGCCGAAACCCGTTTCCGTCTATAAATTCGTTTTTTTTTTCAAATCATATTCGTTTACATTTTTTTAAAATTTAGTCATTTATTCCAAGACTTCTATTACGACTTAATTAGTATCCAAACCCATTAGAAACTCAAGAAAACACCCCTATATGATAATTAGATAGATTTTAGAATTTGTCCCGCCGGGTTACGACGACTTAATCGGTTGCGACCAAAAGCCCCGTTTAATGTCGGTATCGGGTAGAATTCCACCGTGTCCAAATCATAGAACTTATTTAAAGGGGATTAAGCTTCCATTTGAAGCTTTTACTCTCTCTCTCTCTCTACACTTTCTCTAACCTCTCTCCTCAAATCAACTCTAAGGGTCCAAAATCATCAAATTAAGGCTTCTAATCATCAAGGTATCTTCCCTAACTCCTAGTATATCATCCTTAGCATTCAAATTCGAGTTTAAATCATGAATTAGGACCTTGTTCATGTGTTTACGGCCCTGGAACATGCTTGGGCCATAAACACATATAAAGGGGGTATTTATGCCTTAAAACCCCTCCAAAACACCATTGAGACTTAGATATGGCTTGTAGAATTATGGAATTGGACTTAGAACACCTTGAATATCAATTTAGAGGAGTAAACATGAGTTTACTGCCCAAGAACATGCTTGGGCCGTAAACTCAATAACATGGAGAGTAAACTCGTTTTAAGGTGTTAAATTGCCACTTACACACCTCCTAGGCCTTGAACAAAAATCTAGAAGCAACCACAAACAACTTAGAAGCCTAGAACATAAGGAAATCAACACCCTAAGGAGTTCACGGCCATAAGAAGGAGCCTTGGGCTGTAAACGCCTAAAACTATGTCAAATGGTGCCCAAATTTTACCCCTAGACTTGTAAAATAGCTTGAAATCACATGTGATTACTTAAGGACCACCAAAACATCAAGGATTTAGTGTGAGGGGATTTTATGGCCATAAACTCCAAGTTTACTGCCATAAACTCCAATAAATGGTCCATGTGTGAGGTAAATCCCTTTCCAATGCATTAGACTAATACCTAGATTTAATCCCCAAGTATTTCAAGGCCATTTAGCACCATAAACCTCCCATCCATGAGTTCAAGGCCGTCAACTCATGTGAATATGTTGTTTAGGGCCGAAAACTCCTCTAAGAGTTTACTCTTGAAGAGTAAACTCCATATCCATGCCTTATGTGTCCTTAAATGCCACCCGGGTCCCTCCAAACACTTGTAATGAAGTATTTTTGCATCTAGAAGCATATGTCCCTAACAAATAAATAATTTAAGTCCTAATTAGATACAAATGTGTATCTTCTCTTAATACATAGGAATCTTGTGCGTTTGCAAACTCAGAACTGACGTTTAGGATCCAAACCGAAGCATTCCTCAACCGGTGAGTTCATACCCCTACCCTTTTCAAATGTGTTCAGGGGGGGGGAATACAAGCAAAAGTACAAGGAAATCATGTACTCAAACTTATCATTTTCAGTTCAAATATCTATATTCTGTATGTTTTTTATATCGAAAACTGTGTTAATCAAATAGTTCGAAATACGAAGTTAGCTCTCAGACTAATCATAGATATCTTGCTAAAGTGTTACAATCTAAATTATATTTCCTAATCTATGAATAATTCATACTAATCATCAATTAGAACGAATACGAATATGAAAATACAATTAGGAACAAAATGAATACGAAAATATAACTAGGAATACGAATACGAATGCGAATACGAATACAAATACGAATACGAATACGAATAGGATTAGGAGTAGGACTTGGAATACGAATACGAATGCGAATACGAATACGAATATGAATAGGATTAGGATTAGGAGTAGGAATACAAACACGAACGCGATTACGAATACGAATAGGACTACAAATATAAATACGAATACAAATATAAAATACGAATATGAATATGATTAAGAATAAGAATACGAATATGAAGGCACACATATAGGTTCATTCAAGTGTAACATAATTAGAATATCAGAATATCTAGCTAATATGACAAGTATGATAGACAATCAAACATTACAATTGGGATTCAATAACTACACTTACTTTTAGGAAAATATAGGATTTTCCTGAGATAACAATTGTTCATAACCAGAATTGTGTAATAAAACAGTTAATCAAACTTTACATATAAGAAAATATAGGATTATCCTGGATAACAATCTTTTCGGAGAACCAAAGGGAACTTGTACATTTTCAGAAAACAAACATCTTATGAACTCACCAGCTTTATGCTGATTTTCAAACTGCTTGTATTCTCAGGTCCGCATTAGACAGGTACCCGCCATCTTTTGGAGAATTCGGAGCGTTAGAAGACTCGTCTTTGCTTTTGTTCATATGATATATATGTATATAACACTTGTATAACTTTTCTTTCAAACAGATGTAAAGAATTCTATGTAATGTAATGTTTTGTGTTACTGTTTTACTATGTACATTGGATTTGATACATAACGTGGAGTCCGCCCCGGAAATGTTTCCGCTTTTGGTTTTTGGGGTGTGACAGATTAGTATCAGAGCCCTTGTTTATAGTGAACTAGTATACCAAACCTTACATGGTATAAAACTATAAACACTAAAGGGCCTAAGTGCTCTGAACTAAAAGTATACCTCAAATATAAGTATTTTCGAAAGTATACAAGTATACCCAACCGTCGAAATCCTTAACTACAAGTAGAACAAGACATAAGTAAATGGGTGTTGTACGTTGCGGTTAAACCTGGGCAGTTATGTAGTCGTGTCTAGGATCAATATAGCTTGGCTAACTATATTCATTTGAGACACGACCAACATGTGCTTGGGAGTGACTGTTGTGTGCGGCATGCCTAAAACTTACCCAATACCCAAACAATGAGCCGTCGTTGCAGCGAGATATGAAATACTATGGGAGTATTTCTCGAGCCAAATCCGTTATAGAAATCCTTATCCCAAAGTTGCTCCTCAATCATTCCTTTAGCGATAGTTTATCTGCTTTGATAACTCTTTCCTGCTTTATCGCTTAATAGAATTCTATATCTGTCACAATGAGATATCCCTTGTATCATATCTCTTAATTCAATTCGGAGGACTTATCACCCTCTCTTTCCTGATCTTATTAGATCAAGATGCCTCCAAGAAAGAGACCCAGCTCAAAGACCAACAACCCTCCACCACCACCTTCTCCTCAAATCGATCTGGTAACACTTCAGGCAGCCATTACTGCCGCAGTGACAGCCGCCATGTCACAAATGAACCCTGGTAGTTCAGGAGGTGGTCCCCAGCCCCAAAACCTAGATGATAGCCAGAGACACCTAAAAGAGGGTTCTTATAAAGATTTCATGAGTGCGAAACCTACGTTCTTTGATGGCACAGGAGGTGTCATTGATCTAACTAAGTGGTTGGAGAAAATCGAATCTATCTTCGAGATTTGTGCTTGTTTAGAATCCGATAAGGTGAGATTTGCCGCCTGCACTCTCACCGATAAAGCTCTGACTTGGTGGAACGGCCAAGTCAAATCCCTAACTCTACCTGTAGCCAATGCTATGAGATGGGAAGTTATGAAGGAACTTCTGCGCGCAGAGTATTGCCCTCGGGGTGAAATTCAGAAGCTGGAGCATGAACTCTGGAACCTGAAGCTGAAAGGTTCCGATATCGCCGCTTACACTTCAAGGTTTGACGACTTGGCACTTCTTTTTCCGGGGATGATTACCCTGGAAAGAAAAAAGGTAGAGAGGTTCATTTGGGGGTTGACCCAGCCAACCAAAGGGAATGTTTTAGCTGCGAAGCTGGATACATACGACAGCGCCAAATGCCTAACGCAAATCTTGATCGACCATAGTGAGGATGTAGAGGAAGCAGCCACCACTCCTGAATCGGCAGAAAGTAGTGGTGAGAAAAGAAAGTTTTGGGAGGCGGGGGAGAAATGTCAGTCTTCACACGAGTTCTCGAAGAAACAACAGATAGTGGAAGTCCACGCTGCCACTACTCCTGCCACTGTTTTTGTCATCGGTTCTTCAGCTCAAGCACCTATCACCGGATATGTCGATGTTCTTCCGTGGTGTAACCAGTGCAGTTACCACCACCGCATCCCCGGTCCCTGTCGTGTGAAATTTTATAAAAAATATGGCCAAGAGGGTCACCTTGCGCGAAATTGCAGAACACCAACAAATCAAGCTTCCGGAGCGGGCATCAGTCAGGCCTGTTATGGCTGCGGTAAAGTCGGGCATTATAAGAGAAACTGCCCCAATGCAACAACAACTGGCAACACTAGAAGAGTCCTAGCTATTGGACAAGGTGAGTCAGCCGCCGATCCCACCGTTGCCACAGGTATAATCCTCTTCGACATCCCTTCTGCTTGCAATCCTTTTCAATTCTAGTCCTGAAAGATAAACTGTTACCTATTCATTCGAACCTCTTCATAAATATAGTCCTTAATTAGTAACCGAAACGTCCACCATCAAGGTAGCCAACAATGAGAAAGATGGCGTGTTACATTCTGAAACGCGTATCCCAAGGTACATAGAATTTTTTTTCGAAAGTCCTCGTTAGGATTGATTATTTAGCCTACGAACTCCAACTACTCTCAGGACTTAGCAGCATCCATCCGGTATTCCACGTCTCTGTCCTTAAGGAGTTTCTACCCAATGAAACCCTAGAAATTCCTTCGATAAGACCGAAATCAACAAAAGTCTGAACCCCATGGTAGAACCAATCGAAATCATAGATCGAAAGACCAAACGTACGAAACAAAGTCATATCCCAACATTGAAGATTCGCCAGAAAGCCACACTAGAACTCGAATTCACTTGAGAGCGCAAAAATCCAATATAGTAGAAGTATCCGTATTTCTTTTCGAATCCATACATTGTATCTAGAGTTTGAATTTCGGGACGAAATTCCCTCTAACGGGGGGATAATGTGACAAACTAAAGTTCGTACCATTGTCGAAACCTGTTTCCGTCTATAAATTAGTCTTTTTTCAAATCATATCCGTTTACATTTTTTTAAAATTTAGTCATTTATTCCGAGACTTCTATTACGACTTAATTAGTATCCAAACCCATTAGAAACTCAAGAAAACACCCCTATATGATAATTAGATAGATTTTAGAATTTGTCCCGCCGGGTTACGACGACTTAATCGGGTGTGACCAAAAGCCCCGTTTAATGTCGGTAGTGGGTAGAATTCCACCGTGTCCAAATCATAGAACTTATTTAAAGGGGATTAAGCTTCCATCTGAAGCTTTTACTCTTTCTCTCTACACTTTCTCTAACCTCTCTCCTCAAATCAACTCTAAGGGTCCAAAATCATCAAATTAAGGCTTCTAATCATCAAGGTATCTTCCCTAACTCCTAGTATATCATCCTTAGCATTCAAATTCGAGTTCAAATCATGAATTAGGACCTTGTTCATGTGTTTACGGCCCTGGAACATGCTTGGGCCGTAAACACATATAAAGGGGGTATTTATGCCTTAAAACCCCTCCAAAACACCATTGAGACTTAGATATGGCTTGTAGAATTATGGAATTGGACTTAGAACACCTTGAATATCAATTTAGAGGAGTAAACATGAGTTTACTGCCCAAGAACATGCTTGGGCCATAAACTCAATAACATGGAGAGTAAACTCGTTTTAAGGTGTTAAATTGCCACTTACACACCTCATAGGCCTTGAACAAAAATCTAGAAGCAACCACAAACAACTTAGAAGCCTAGAACATAAGGAAATCAACCCCCTAAGGAGTTCACGGCCATAAGAAGGAGCCTTGGGCCGTAAAATCCTAAAACTATGTCAAATGGTGCCCAAAATTTACCCCTAGACTTGTAAAATAGCTTGAAATCACATGTGATTAGTTAAGGACCACCAAAACATCAAGGATTTAGTGTGAAGGGAGTTTACGGCCGTAAACTCCAATAAATGGTCCATATGTGAGTTAAATCCCTTTCCAATGCATTAGACTCAAACCTAGATTTAATCCCTAAGTATTTCAAGGCCATTTAGCACCATAAACCTCCCATCCATGAGTTCACGGCCGTGAACTCATGTGAATATGTTGTTTAGGGCCAAAAACTCCTCTAAGAGTTTTACTCTTGAAGAGTAAACTCCATATCCAAGCCTTATGTGTCCTTAAATGCCACCCGGGTCCCTCCAAACACTTGTAATGAAGTGTTTTTGCATCTAGAAGCATATGTCCCTAACAAATAAATAATTTAAGTCCTAATTAGATACAAATGTGTATCTTCTCTTAATACATAGGAATCTTGTGCGTTTGCAAACCCAGAACTGACATTTAGGATCCAAACCGACGCATTCCTCAACCGGTGAGTTCATACCCCTACCCTTTTTCAAATGTTTTCAGGGGGGGGGGATACAAGCAAAAGTACAAGGAAATCTTGTACTCAAACTTATCATTTTAAGTTCAAATATCTATATTATGTATGTTTTTAATATCGAAAACTGTGTTAATCAAATAGTTCGAAATACGAAGTTAGCTCTCAGACTAATCATAGATATCTTGCTAAAGTGTTACAATCTAAATTATATTTCCTAATCTACGAATAATTCATACTAATCGTCAATTAGAACAAATACGAATACGGAAATACAATTAGGAACAAAATGAATACAAAAGTATAACTAGGAATACGAATACGAATGCGAATACGAATACGAATACAAATAGGATTAGGAATAGGACTAGGAATACGAATACGAATGCGAATACGAATACGAATACGAATATGAATAGGATTAGGATTAGGAGTAGGAATACGAACACGAATGCGATTACGAATACGAATAGGACTACAAATATAAATACAAATACAAATATAAAATACGAATATGAATATGATTAAGAATAAGAATACGGATATGAAGGCATGCATCTAGGTACATTCAAGTGTAACATAATTAGAATATCAGAATATCTAGCTAATATGACAAGTATGATAGACAATCAAACATTACAATTGGGATTCAATAACTAAACTTACTTTTAGGAAAATATAGGATTTTCCTGGGATAACAATTGTTCATAACCAGAATTGTGTAATAAAACAGTTAATCAAGCTTTACATATAAGAAAATACAGGATTTTCTTGGATAACAATCTTTTCGGAGAACCAAAGGGAACTTGTACATTTTCAGAAAACAAACATCTTATGAACTCACCAGCTTTATGCTGATTTTCAAACTGCTTGTATTCTCAGGTCCGCATTAGACAGGTACCCGCCATCATTTGGAGAAGTCGGAGCGTTAGAAGACTCGTCTTTGCTTTTGTTCATATGATATATATGTATATAACACTTGTATAACTTTTCTTTCAAACAGATGTAAAGAATTCTATGTAATGTAATGTTTTGTGTTACTGTTTTACTATGTACATTGGATTTGATACACAACGTGGAGTCCGCCCCGGAAATATTTCCGCCTTTGGTTTTCGGGGTGTGACAGGATGGGTCTAAGGCCACAATGCCAGCCCATGTAGTTATGAGTAGGAAGACCTGGGGGTTAGCCCTAGGCACTATATGCTAGTATGATAGGACCAAGGTCCATTGATAACTGGAGGGTGCCCAGGAATGGTTTGCATGATAGAGTATACTTGTTGTCTATGTGATACTTGTATGAGCCTGGTAGGGAGGTGAGTACAGGAGAGGTCCCGTATCTCACCAACAGCAGAGTGTGGACGGGGTTCCATATCTCATTACTAGCAGAGCAGGGGCAAGGCCCAAGCTAGGAAAAGAGTGAGTGTGGGTCGGGCCCATATCTCACTATCAGTAGGAGCGTGGACGGGGTTCCATGACTCATCAGTAGTAGGACAAGGCCGAGGCCGAAGATAGGCAAGGCCTTAGAACAGGATTCAGTAGTATTGTTTAGCTTATGTGTTGTGATATGTTTATGTGTTAGTATACGTTAGCAGGCGAGGCCCAGTGACAGGTGAGGCCTAAGTTAAACATATATGTATCCGAGCGAGGCTCGAAGCCAGGCGGGGCCTGGAGCAGGCGGGGCATGTTGTAGCTGGCGAGGCCTGAGGTAGAGGGCGTGGCCCAGTACTTGCGGTTTGCGATTATGTGTTTGGTATGTGGTAGGTTGGGGAACTCACTAAGCTTCGTGCTTATGGTTTTCAGTTTTGGTTTCAGGTACTTCCGGTAATGGAGGGAAGAGCTCGGGGTGATCGCATGGCACACACCATAGATTACACAGCCTGAGAATGTTTTACACTGATAATGAAAATATGTTTTGGAATTAATACTCTGATTATGTTATGGATTGATAAATGTGTTTTAAGTAATGTTTTATAAAAGAAATTTTTAGTCTTGAAAATTGGGACGTTACAAGTTGGTATCAAAGCCTTAGTTTGAGGGATTCGGACATGTTTACGGGTGTGTCTGAACTCAAACTGAGGAATTGGTATAAAAGTTTTCAAAGGGAAATAAGTTTTTGTGAAAAATGGATTTTTGAAAGGAAAAGAGTTTTAGAAAAAGCAAAAAGAACTTTGAGGAAAGAAAAGGAATTTGAAAAGAGAAAAAGGGTGTGGTGCATGCAATCAACCGAGCTCAAGTAAGTACCCCAAAATACTCATACAAGTTTATGTTATGATTATCAGTTAGTAGAACCACATGCTAGATTAGGATTAAGGATCTAGGGAGGATCCTTATGTGCCTGTTATATGTGCTTTTGAGCTGCATGATAGTACTGGGTAGACGGTAGTAGGATAGCCTGTTTAGGTTATGCTTGAGTATTTGAGATTATGTTGCATGCTAGTACAGATTCTTGCTATGTGGATATGATTGCTTTAGTATGTTATGGTTAGATTTTCCTTTGTCTGAATGTTGCTTGCTTTGTGCATTGTGGGATTCCGAGTGATGGGAGTTAGCCGTTAGGTGGATGTGTTAATTCACATGTAATCAGGGTTGAATAATCTCAGAGTATTGGATTTGACCCTATTGTGTAGCTCTCGTCTGAGTCTTAACCATTGTAGGGATGAGTCCCTTACTCGAAGGATTATTCAAGCCTCGTTGCATGTGATGGTATTCAGGTAACGGCTAATTAGCATTACAAGGAGACCTTCAGCAGCTGAGGACTGGTTTGGGTCGGAGATTTCCCTAGGGTAAGCCTATGATGAGTATAGTGATGGGAGCAATAGTAGTAGTGAAGGGGACTAGGTGGAACCGAGGTAACTCTTAAGGAAAGTACGAATAGATGTGGAAGGTAGTATGGGCACGTACTACTGAAAGTAGAGGATTCGTAATCGATTCAAGAGGGGCCGAAGTAAAACCAGGAAGCTTGTAGTGTGTGTGTGTGTGTGTGAGAGAGAGAGAGAGAGAGAGAGATCCCTCAGCAGTGAGGATTATTCCGATAGTTATGTGTTATGTTTGCCAACATGGTGACATTGCGCGAGAGACCAGTAGGCGGATTAGGCACCGGAGAGGGATCAGGCTCGGGTTCAAGGACCGAGCAGCTTGAGGAGCGTATGAGAGAGTTTATATCAACAGAGGTTACGTGCAGCATACTAGACCAGACTCCTGTGATCTTTGGCACGGTCAAGGTGGGTATACTGGAGATTTTGGATGAGAGGCTAGGAGCCTTCCATATAGAGATGATGGCTTTGATGGGAGCTCATACTTTGACATTTCAGGAGTTTAGAGCTTGCGGAGCGCCATATTATCATGGGGCTAGGGACCCATTGCTAGCAGCAGGTGGTTGGCCGATGTCGCCAATGCATTTCGTACGAGACGGTGTCCCGAGGGGGACAAGGTCAGACTCGCCTCCTGTCTTCTGAAGGACAGAGCAAGGGATTGGTGGGAAGATATTGGTCATGCTTTGGGGGATGATGCCGTGTTGGACGCGATGACATGGAGTGATTTTTCAGCCAGGTTCAGGGCTAAGTTCTCATCGACTATTGAGGTGCAGCAATTGGCATGGGAGTTTCAGGATTTGACATGGACCACTGAGATTGTGGCGGAGATCACCGCCAAGTTCAGGGAGAGGGCTCTTCTTGTACCGCAGTATGTCGCGGATGAGGAGATGAAGAAGTCCCGATACCACGAGATGCTGAGGAGTGACATTAGGGAGTTTGTGAGCAGGTCCGGCTGCAAGACGCTGGAGGACATGATCTCATAGGCCAGGGAGAGGGAGATCGATTTGTAGCAGATCCAGAAAAGGAAGCCGGATGAGGTTTAGACAACCACAGGATCGGGGAAAAGGCCCAAGGGGTCGGATTCGAGATCGAGGGATTATCAGGACCACAGCCAATGCGAGAAGTGTAGCAGGACGCACGGGGGTGTGTGTAGGAGTGGGAGTGGTGGTGAGTCTGGTTGCTTCAAGTGCGGTCAGACTGGTCATTTCAGCCGAGATTGTACTGCGACCACCACTCAGGGATCCGACCTGATATGTTTTCACTGCAGTCAGCGGGGCCACATGAAGGCCTAGTGTCCGAGTTTACTTTCAGCAGGACGGGTGGTAGCACTTGCCCCTGCGACATTGAGGGTCACGGATGGCCGTCAGAGCCGAGTAGAGGCGCTTGCGGTAGGGGGCAGAGCTTTTCAGATGTCTACCATGGAGACACGAGCAACACCGGATGTTGCAGGTGCGTATCTTTTATTTCCTTGTTGACTTTTATTCATGATTATATTGTTATGGTTTTGCATCGTTATAGGTACGAGTAATTTTAGAATAGGGTGGCCTGATTGTGAGTAAGATATATGCCATCTGCATACCGAGGACTTGAGAATAATAGTTAAAGGATGTTCCTTCCTAGAGTAGGTTGCTTAGGGTGCAGTAACTGTAGCATGTCTATGTAGGGCTCGGAGAGGTCCCGCTAGTTTTCGGAAGGTGCTATTGAGGGATAGATTGGTTAGATCCCATAGCTATGATAAGTTTGGGCTTTACAGCAGATTGATTACGGAATGGTGGTAAGGATTGGAAATTCTTGCCAAAGCTTTGAGCAGCAAGGTATAAGAAGGATCAAAGTGGGGGAGAACCCTTCGAGTATACAAGGGTAAGAACACGTAGATCCAGAATGAGTACGCGACCACCGAGAAGAAAAGAAAGTAGTACAGCGATTGATGGATTGAGGAGTTCAGGATTGGGATTTTAAGGAACTTCCCAACAATTAGTTCATGTAATTGAGATGGTTGGCAGCTGGTTGTGAATCCGGGTTGGAGCACCGCCTATAGGACTCTAGTGAGTCGGAATGAGAATCTTGAGAACAATTAGCAAGAGATGCTTCCGTGTTAGTAGTCAGTGGCAGAGACAGCATGCAGAGCATGGTAGAGCGGCAGGAGAGCCGCAACATTTTCCAGCAGCAGCCAGTAGTATGGAAAGTGTTGTAAGACTACAGGGATAGCCGTAGCATTCACTAGCGGCCAGTTAGCAAGGAAGGCGTTGTAAGACTACGGGTAAGCCGTAGCTTTCCCTAGCAGCTTAGTAGCAGAGATCGGGCGGAGGCCCGTATCTTCCAGTTAGTGGAGTTTGGGCGAGACCCTTACCTCCTAGTGATAAAGGTAGAGATCAGGAATGGGTAGTTGATGAAAGTAGTATGGAGCTAGCCTGCATAGCCCTAGAGAGGTGAGACCTTGGGAGAGGCTGCTCCAGGATGTAGCTGGGTGAGACCCGTGGGCGAGGCCCGTATGCTGGGAGCAGTATAGGTGAGACCTAGGAGCAGGGTTACTTAGTAATATGGTTGGGTGAGACCCGTGGGCGAGGCCCATGCGAGATTCGTTAGGCAAGTGAGACCAGAGGAGTAGACCACTTGAGGTTATAGACGAGTGAGACCCGTGGGCGAGGCCCGTGAGTTTATAGCAACGCAGGTGAGACCTGGAAGGGACCGTAGTGTCAAGATAGGGGATCGAGGATCCCAGGACTTGTAGTGCCAGGGTGGCAGAATAGATAGAACAGTTATAGATAATCGAAGTATATTCAGAAGTTGCTGGGAGCAACTAGGAGATTGCGTTGGGGTGTAGTAACCGGTGGGGGTCCGGTCAAGCCAGATATTGGCAGGTTAGTTGGACCAAGGCGGTCTCAGTGCATCCGGTAGGCGGATGAGGGGCAACAGAATTTCCAGTAAGTGGTAGTAGCGATAAGCAAAGTATGGTAAGAGGTAGCAAGTTGACCGAGGGTGCTATGCCTCTTACAGCAGGGTTGGATAATCTCAGAGGGAGAGGGTTTGACCTTGTTGCGCAGCTCTCGTATGAGTCTTAACCGTTGCAGGGGTGAACCTATTACTTGAAGGATTATCTGATCCATCCGCTGGGACGGGTGCTCAGCACTAAGTTATGGAAGTAAGAAGTATTCGGTGTATACCGACAGCAGAACCAGCACTGGGAGTGGATGGAGCAAAGGATACCTTGAAGAGTATGTTCTTCGCCAGAAATATAGGAAGTGGTTAGCTATGGTAAGTTTCCTTGGGAAGGCCAGAGAATGCACGAGGAAAGGAGAAGTAAACCCCGAGAGGTTCAGCGTAGGTACTCGGGGAGTACCAGAAGGATTGTCAGTTGAGTAAGTTGTGTTCACAGGATGGTCAGGGTGAGGGTGGACCCGAGAATATTATCTACAAGGTTAATGATAGTCAGAATGGTCAGGTGAAAGGCCAGCAGAGGTAGCCAGCGGGTGTTAGGTTTCCCAGACAGAGTGTTGGAGGCAGATCATAGGTCAGTTGGCCATAGCGAACTTCGAGGACGAAGTTTAGTTTAAGTGGGGGAGAGTTGTAACACTCAAAATAAGAAAGGCCAAGAAAGGAAAGAAAACCCTAAGTAAAAGGGTCAACTCGTCGAGTCCAGGGAGGAACTCGACGAGTCGGAGCGGGATCCGGGGGATCAATTAAGTAACCGACTCGGCGAGTCGACAAAAAAGGACTCGCCGAGTCCGGTCTGAAGAGGGAAACCCTAAATCTGGGACTTTGTGCACTATTTAAGCCTCTCTTATCTAGAATACGAAACCCTAAGCCTCCATTGTTGCACATTCAAGCTTTCTTGCCATTTTAGGCGATTTGAAGGAAGAAGGAACAAGGGAAGCATTGGGGATTCAAGGATTGGTAGCATATCCAGAGTTTGTGGGATTTTCCAGAACATTTGAAGGTAATGAGTCGCTACCTTCACTCTTTTGCATATAGATCAACCATTAACATGAGATTTGGGGCTTTTAGGAGAAGTTTAAGAACCATTTCGAGTTAGAAGCCCAGATCTGAAGTTGCTACTTCAGATCTAAGTGTATTTTGGCCTAGAGAATCATAAAGCATCAATCTATGGGTTGATTGTAAAGCCTCTTTGTCTTAAACCCTAGTTTATAGTGTTTTGAGCCTAGATCTCCTTAGCCACACGTAAAGTTTGCCATTTTACGTGAGGAATAGGCTTTAGAAGAGTGGATCCACAGTTTGGAGTCCATGCATGACTCAAAAGCCTCTGAATATATAAGGACTGAATAGACTCGGCGAGTCCTTCGATTGGACTCGGCGAGTAGTACGAAGATGGAGATGAACTCGACAAGTTGGATGAACAACTCGGCGAGTCTGTTGAAGATTGCCTTGGACTCGGTGAGTCTGTTCTTGGACTCGGCGACTCAAGTCGCGAAACCCCAAACCCTTCAAGTTAAGACTCGGATCAGTGAGTTGAGTGGGAACTTAGTGAGTTGGACAGGACAGGACTCGGAAATCGGTAGACTCGGCGAGTCAGGGGCTTACTCGGCGAGTCGAGTCGCGAATGAAAGGATTCTGAGCGTATGAACTCGGCGAGTCAGTAGGCAAACTCGGCGAGTATGGTTGACCTGGAAGGTTGACTTTGACCAAGACTTTGACTTTGACTAGAGTGGACTTAGTTTACTTTCAGAGGACAGATAGACTAAGTGTTATATTGATATTGGTAGCTCGAGGAGCTAGTGGAGCAGCAGTTCAGAGAGAGTTGCCAGACAGCAACCAGAGGGATTACCAGCAAGTTCAGTGGTACCAGGTGAGTTTCCCTTTGTGTGGATGGGTCTAAGGCCACAATGCCGGCCCATGTAGTTACGAGTAAGAAGACCCGGGGGTTAGCCCTAGGCACTATATGCTAGTATGATATTTGGGACCAAGGTCCATTGATAGCGGGCGGGTGCCCAGGAATGGTTTGCATGATATAGTATACTTGTTGTCTATGTGATACTTGTATGAGCCTGGTAGGGAGGTGAGTACAGGCGAGGTCCCGTATCTCACCAACAACAAAGTGTGAACGGGGTGCCATATCTCATTACTAGCAGAGTAGGGGCGAGGCCCAAGTTAGGAAAAGAGTGAGTGTGGGCCGGGCCCGTATCTCACTATCAGTAGGAGCGTAGACGGGGTTCCATGACTCATCAATAGCAGGACAGGGGCGAGGCCGAAGATAGGCGAGGCCTTAGAACAAGATTCAGTAGTATTGTTTAGCTTATGTGTTGTGATATGTTTATGTGTTAGTATATGTTAGCGGGCGAGGCCCAGTGACAAGCGAGGCCTAAGTGAAACAGATCTGTATCCGAGCGAGGCTCAAAGCCAGGCGGGGCCTGGAGCAGGCGAGGCCTGTTGTAGCGGGCGAGGCCCGAGGTAGAGGGCGTGACCCAAGGTAGAGGGCGTGGCCCAGTACTTGCGGTTTGCAATTATGTGTTTGGTATGTGGTAGGTTGGGGAACTCACTAAGCTTCGTGCTTTCGGTTTTCAGTTTTGGTTTCAGGTACTTCCGGTAGCGGAGGGAAGAGCTCGGGGTGATCGCATGGCACACACCATAGATTAGACAGCCTGTGAATGTTTTACCCTGATAATGAAAATATGTTTTGGAATTAATACTCTGATTATGTTATGGATTGATAAATGTGTTTTAAGTAATGTTTTATAAAAGAAATTTTTAGTCTTGAAAATTGAGACGTTACATTTGAAGGGGAAGAGTTAGGGATGATCGCATCACACACGCCATGATGTCTGCCTTATTTGATTGTGGATGTATTGGGATGATTAATTGACATACTCTGATTTTCTTTTATGGTTTTATGAACATGTTGGGTTGGTGGTTTTATTATTATAAAAACGAATCTTTTGGTTTTAAATTTTGGGGATGTTACATTACGGTCTGCTAACCCGAAATCAGAAACATCCCAAAACTGGATCTCACAAAATGCTTACATAAATTAATATGCTACGTCATAAAGTTAACACTCATAATAGTAAAAATTCCCATTTTTCCCTTATGGTTATTTGAACCTTTTTATGACTTACTTTACTTAATCTAACACTATAGGTCATCATAAAGATGTCTCTAACATATTTTGACTAGTTCATAAGATTAAATGTTTTTAATCTCATGATATTCATAAAAATGAACAATTACCCCTTTCACATATACGCAAATCTTTCAAACTTTTAGGGATGGTACAAAATGATATTCATCATGTTAATACTATTTTGTGACATTACCAAATCACCCCATGCGTAAGGGTCTTAAAACTTATACTAGTGGCCTAGAAGAATGGAGGGGTGGTGTCATTACCCTATTATTTTTTCCACACTACAAGTTCAACATACCATTTAGATGGGTAGCTTAAGATGGGTTTTTTAATTTAAACAACTACATATTTTATAAAAAACAGGCATTTAATTATATAATAATTAAATGGTTGGCTCATGAAATAAATCACTTAAAAATACATATGCATTTTGGTAAAAGGTGGCATGTGAGTGACACGTGATGGTTTGGATCATGAAATAAATCACGCAACATCAACTTGTACTTCATGTATTACTATTAACACGTCTGCTTGACATGAGGAAATAGAGATATGTACAAGGTTGACTTGTATTTGGGAGCATGATCAAGCACAACGACGTCGTGCATGGGTTGGAGAACAAACAAATCATTGTATGTGTATTTATACATCTTGCATGAGAATAAATACCTCTCTCTCTCTCTCTCTATTGTCATTTCACCTCTATAGCCTTGACATGTCATTATGGTGGGGCGGTGTGTGCCAATCATGCCATGGTGCATGCCAAAACCACTCCCCCGAGTTCAAGGGACCTTCAAACAGGGATAGATCAATAATAGATCCGGCGTATCCCGGGATGCTCTTTAAAAAAACTTAAGTATTGTAATTTTTTAGAAAACAATTCGTTTTATGTTGTGTATATATACATAATATTAATATGTTTAGTGAGATAATAGCATAAGTTGTAGCTTGTTCAGATGTTTAAGGCGTTAGGGGGTGTTTCTAGAGGTTGTAAGTTCAAATCTTCTTTCAAACATTTATTTTCTTTTATTTTTGCAGTTCCTTTTATATAGCTTTATACGGATTATACATTTTATATCATCATGTGAAAATTAAACACAAGTACTAAATTGTCCAAATGGTAAAGTACTGAACTTTTAACTTTGTGGTCCCTATTTTGAATCTTGGTACTTACACGGGTGTATTTTATTTTATTTTATCAGTTTTTCAACTTGTTTTTTAAAATCTTAAAATTGTCTTACGTCGGTCATAACATGAAACATAGCTCATATACATATGTTATATAAGCAACACAAGCTTCTCAATTTTCAACAAGTTAAACTTTCGAATGAGTTTGGGTTTATACCCGAAACCGAGTTTGGAAAATCGAGAAACTGAACCCATCGGTTTGGGATACCCTTTTTACTGTGACCCTGGCTCCGCCACTGCCTTCAAACTCATTTGTCACACCACTATCACATCAACTTTTCTCTATCCACTCAATTTCACATATCCTATCCCATAACACATTATAACCAATATCTTTCATGTCTCCCAAGTGATTCATTTTTCTACAACTAATAATTTACTAATTTAAAACTAAAAATGTAACAGTTCCAAAATCACGACCAAAAATTTCATTTTTAATTAAGTAACTTATAAATAGTTTACTGAAAAACGTTACCAATATCATATCAACCCATAATCTCAGAAGTCAAATATCATAAACATGTCGTGGAATAATAATAATGTCAGATTACAATCCCATGGATCTCAAAATGCAGAATCATATGTGTATGATGCGCTGCTACTGTGCCAGCTCCTTCCCCTTTGACGAATAGGTACCTGAAACCAAAACTGAAAACCATAAGCACAAATCTTAGTGAGTTCCCCATCATACCACATACCATACAATGACATATCAAGTCAGGCATATTTGGGTGCCGGTCTCTCATTCGGTATATCTCAACCGGATAACTGCCTAGCATATATAGGTGTTGGCCTCCCCTTCGGTCTATTTCAACCGGATAAATGCCTAGCATATATGGGTGTTGGCCTCCCCTTTGGTCTATTTCAACCGGAAATCGAGGACTATTTCAGCCCTACCACTACCACATAGAATCATAACATACTGGCACATAGAACATAACAGATAATGGCATACAAGACAATTATCACACAGACAATCATCTAACTACAAGCTTCTACTAGTGGGCCGACATTTTGGCCTTAGACCTACTTCTACTGGAGGGTAACTCACCTCGTAAAGCTTACTGTCGAATCTCAAGGGAAGTAATCTCTATCAGCTGCTCCGATGACTCCCGGCTACCATAATCACAATAACACTGAATCAAAATCTATAACACTACTTAGGGTAAAATGACCATTTTACCCCCTTCGCATAACTTAAACCATTCCTAAGGCCCAATTCTAACTTATTAAATCCAATGCACTCATGGCCCATCAAAAGCTCTCTAAGGGCCCACTAATGGCCTAATTTTCTAAATTGGGCCCAACCCTTCAAATGGGCCTTTTCACAATTCTAATAAGTCTTTAGCCCAAAATGAAATAATCTCAAGTGGCCCAATATGGCCCAAAAGGCCCAACACTTCTAATTCCAAATTCCTTGGCCTAACCCTCTAAGGCCCAAAAAGCCCAAGGTAGCCACTTTACATGCATACGTGCAGCGTACTTGGCACGTACGTCGAGTGTACGCCGGTCTTGACTGCAAACGGGAAGTTAACCCAGTACGCGCAGCTTACCTGGGTGTACGCTTAGCGTACTGGCCAACTTTCTTGGGACATCATTTTGACTTAATCCATTAATTCGTTACGTACAAAATGTAGATCCAGGTCCTTTAATGCCTCCTAATCCATAAATTCACAAACTTTATGTGCTTGCATGCATGGTTGAGGTCAAAACATGATTTTGGTCCTTTTAACAAGCTTTATGACCATCAAACACTTGCATGATTGTGGCTTAACCATCAAGGTCCGATTTTTATTACTCTAAGTGCTTCTAAGATCCCAAAAGGACAGCTCTTATGTTCTGAAAATATCAAAACTCAAGCAACCTCAACAATGGAGTCCAAAAGTGACCCAAAACACCCCAAAATCAAATCTAAACATGCAATGATCAAGTTTGATGCTTGATACCTCAAATGAGTCAGAAATGGTGCCAATCTTCTAGATCTACAACCTCCCTTTGAATCCTTGCTCCTTCTTCAAACTCCTTTCTCTTCTAAACACCAAAACAGTACTAAAGTGCTCTCAAGTGGCTTCCAAGTCACAAGAATACACAAATGTGGGTTAGGGTTTTCGTGGAGGCTATATAAGGGTGAGAGGGAGGCTGGACCAAAGGCACCGAGTCCTTTAAATAGGGATCAAACCCTAAAAGTTAGGGTTTTCAACTCTGCACGTACCCTTTGGTATGTTGGGCATACGTGTATGACCTCCCCGCCCAATTCACATGAGTACGCTACGCATACCTGGCATGGTACGCCCCGTGTAATGCCTATCTCGGCCCAAACCTAAAGCCCAATTGCCATGGACCAAACCAAAACAGCCCATTATTTAATAAAATAAATAATATTAATACATGCAAATCTCGGACGTTACAAATCTCCCCCGCTTGAATTAGACTTCGTTCTTGACGTCCGTTGTTGCTACTGAAAATAACTCGGGGTAATGCTCCCTCTTCTCGTCCTCCGGCTCCAACGTCCATTCCAAACCTTTGCGGTGCTGCCACTGCACCTTCACCAGCTCTACCTCCTTGTTCCTCAGCGCCTTCATCTTCCTATTTAGAATGGCTATCGGTCGCTTGATGTAGTTCAGGCTGTCATCCACTTGAATATCCTCAATAGGCACCATCGCAGAGTCGTCTACCAGGCACTTCCGCAGCTAGGAGATGTGGAAAGTACTGTGAATCTGGCTAAGCTCGGCTGGTAGATCCAACATATACGCCACCTTGCCCACTCGGGCTACAACTTTGAAAGGACCAGTGTACATCGGCCCAACTTGCCTCGCTTCCTGAACCAGATGACATCTTTCCAAGGTGACACCTTCAGGAGAACCATATCCCCGACTTGGAATTCTAGGTCCGAACGACGCTTGTCGGCATATCTTTTATGTCGACTCTGAGCAGTCTGAAGCCTGCTCCTGACCTGATGGATCCTCTCTGTCGTCTTGAGTACCACTTCGGTACTACCCATGACCCTCTGCCCAACCTCACCCCAGCATATCAGGGTCCTACACTTCCTTTCGTACAACATCTCAAAGGGAGGACAATCGATACTCACGTGGTAGTTTTTGTTGTAGGATAACTTGGCCAATGGAAGATAGGTATCCCAGCTACCACCAAAATCCAAGACACACGCCCACAGCATATCCTCCAAGGTCTGGATGGTCCGCTCGCACTGACCATCTATCTGCGGGTGAAAAGAGGTACTAAAGTGCAGAAGAGTACCCAACTTGTCGTGAAACTTCTTCCAGAATCCGGAAGTGAACCGTGCGTCCCTGTCTAAATTCACAGAGACTGGCACACTGTGTCGAGCTACTACCTCTCGGATGTAGATATCGGCAAACTTCTCAGCCGAGATGCTCTCCTGGATCGGTATGAAGTGAGCACTCTTGGTCAACCGATCCACGATGACCCAAATCAAATCCACTCCTTGTGTAGACTTGGGAAGCTTTGTGATGAAATCCATGGTAATATTTTCCCATTTCCACATAGGGATATCTAACGGTTGAGTTTTTTCGTGAGGCCTCTGGTGCTCTGCCTTGACCTTCCTGCAATTCAGGTATATCTTGACGTACCAGGCTACACCCCGCTTCATGCAGGGTCACCAGTAATCAGGACGAAGATCTCTGTACATCTTCGTTGCCCCGGGATGAATAGAAAACCTGGATTTGTACGCCTCCTCCATCGGTACCTGGCGCACACCTCCATGATACGGGACCCACACCCCAAGGTGTAGTGTCAACAACTTACGGCTATCATAGTCAAAGGAGGAAACATGCCCCACAATACGCTCGCTCTTTCGATATTCCTCCATCATAGCATCCTGATGGGCCTCTCGGATCTGCTCCAAAAGTGGAGTCACTACTATCATCCATAAGCAAATGTCTTTGATTGGGGTTGTCTTGTGGCTAAGAGCATCGGCCACAACATTGGCCTTCCCCGGGTGGTATAAGATCTCACATTCATAATCATTCACCATATCCAGCCACCGACGCTGCCTCATATTCAGATTCAGTTGGTCCATGAGGTACCTCAGACTCTTGTGATCCATGTAAATAGTACAACGGACCCCATAGAGGTAATGTCGCCAAATCTTGAGGGCAAAGACGACCGCCCCCAACTCTAAATCGTGTGTCGGGAAGTTCGCCTCATGAGGCTTCAGCTGCCTCGAGGCGTAGGCGCTGACATGCCCTCTCTGCATTAATATTGCGCCCAGACCCGAAACGGACACATCGCAGTACACTACAAAATCCTCCACGCCCTCTGGTAGGGATAGAATCGGTGCCTCGCATAATCTCTGCCTCAAAGTCTCAAACACTGCCTGTTGCTCAGGCCCCTGGCGAAATACAACAACTTTCTTTGTCAGTCGGGTCAAGGGTACGGCTATCTTGGAGAAGTCTTGAATGAATCTCCGATAATAGCCCACCAATCTCAGGAAACTCCAAATCTCAGATGGAGACTTTGGAACCTCCCATCTCATCACGACCTCCACCTTGGCCGGGTCGACCAAAATACCGTTCTGGTTGACAAGGTGCCCAAGAAATTGCACCTCGCACAACCAGAACTCACACTTGGAGAACTTAGCATACAAGCTCTCCCTCCGCAGGGTATCCAACACCTCTCGCAAGTGATCCTCGTGATGATCCTACGTCTTGGAGTAAACCAAGATGTCATCGATGAAAACTATCACAGATCGATCCAGCATCGGTCGGCATATGCGGTTGATGAGGTATATGAGCGCAGCAGGAGCATTGGTATCCCTAAAGGGCATCACTACGAACTCGTAGTGGCTGTAGCGATTCCGAAAAGCAGTCTTCTTAACATCCTCGTCTCTAACCCTCATCTGATGGTAACCTGACCGCAAATCTATCTTGGAAAACCAAGATGCCCCCTGAAGCTGGTCGAAAAGATCATTAATCATCGGGAGTGGGTAACGGTTCTTCACCATTACCTTGTTCAACTCCTTGTAGTCAATACACATCCAATACGTCCCATCCTACTTCTTCATAAACAGGATCGGCGCTCCCCAGGGTGAACTGCTCGGTCTGATGAATCCCTTGTCTAACAGCTCCTGCAGTTGTATATACAACTCCTGTATCTAGGGAAGAGCCAACCGAAGCGGGTCCTTGGCTATCGGAGCCGCACCCGGGACTAGTTCGATCCTAAAATCCACCTGCCTCTCTAGAGGTATCCCATGCAAATCCTCTGGAAATACATCTGGGTACTCTCGCACCAATGACACATCACTCACGGTCGCCTTACCCTCCTATCGGGCATCCATGATGTAGGCGACATATCCTGCACAACCCTGTTGAAGGTAGCGCCTAGCCTTCTCTGCTGAGCATAAAGTTGGCCCACGATGTGACCTCTCACCCAGAATCACTAGCTCTCCCCCACTTGAGGTCCTGACCCGAACCAACTGATGCGCGCAATCGATCACTACCCCATTAGGGCTCAACCAGTCAATGCCGATGATGACGTTGTTCCCACGCAATGGTATGGGAACCTGATACGTATATAAATGCACTAGTTTTAGTCCTACTTTTAAGATATAATTTAGACATACAAAGGTAGTGGACCTGTCAATTAGTGGTATAGTTGAATAAGAAGGGTATCGAACACAGGGAACGGTAATTAAACTAATAATTAGAATTAACTAAAACAAGTAATAAAAGTAAAGGTTTTTTCTAGTTTTTCAAGACTAGAAACTTACACAACTAACTAATATGCTAATTAAATAACTAACAGCTAAAGCAAGTAAAGACCAACTAAATTCAATGATAAGAAGACTTTTGTTTAGGTTCGATTCATTTACTCCTATGGTTGATTTTATGGCAAGTGCGATGGATTAATTGTTATTGGCTACCGATTAAAGTGATTAGTTTCACATTCGCTATTACCAATCCTCAGAAAAAGATTAATTTAAGCATTGATCAAGTGATTAAACTAATGAATTTCCTAGTTAATTTGTCCGGGTTAAATAAGACTTGTAATTAGCTAATCAAATTACTAATTCAATTAACTTCTTGTTGATGGTTTATCACACAAGCTCACACATTAATTTACCCATTTTCTAGTTAATCCTAGTTTCACATTCGCTATTCCTAGGCACATAACAATGTTTTCACACAAATCATATGAGATAAGAAATTAAGAGATGTTCATGCAGCTTAATTACTTGCTGATTAACAGAAAATAGTTGTGGTTAATGCATAAGGTTCTTTAACAAGCTTAATAAAACACAATTCACCAATAAACAATTAATCCAACCACAAATCAATCCATAGTTGTAAATTTATCTACCCTAAACAGAAGATGAAAACTTCAGCTCATAATCACAGCAGATATTAGCTCACAAACAATGTCTAATAACTTAAATATGGTTCAGATAAAAGATAAAGTAAAGAGTATACTAAATTTGCCTTTAATCTCCTTAAAATTGAATTATAGGGTTGTCTTCACGAAGTCCAAAGCTCCAGCAGCACCTTAATCGCAGAGTAATCCCCAAGGGCTCTAGAGAGAGGTTTTAATTCGGCAGTTTGGCTTTTATTTATAGTCTTCAGAAAACAGGGGCTACTCGCCGAGTAGATAACCAACGCGTCAAGTCCTCTTTATGAATCCGTATACTGCAAGGACTTCGTATTTTGCTTTGCAAACATTCGTGGGGATTCGTCGAGTAGTTGATGTAACTCGCCGAGTCCTTCAGGATTTTGGCTCTTCTCTTTTTTTTCTTCTTTCTTCAATTCCCGAGTTCCTGATTGCATTTCCTGCTTCCTTTTGCTTCCGATCTCATCTTTTAGATTGAAAATACAATTTAAACATAATTAAGTACCTTTTGTCCATAAATTGCAATAAATTAGCTAGAAAATGATAAAATTCTAATCGAAATATATAGCTTACTATGCACATATCAAAATACCCCACACTTGACTTTTGCTTGCCCCCAAACGAAATTGAATTTTAATCATACTAGCATCACATAAAACAATCCAAATCCAACCCAGCCATTATGCCAAGACCGCAACGCATGCATTTGTGTCTAAAATTTTTCCTAAGGTCCCCCCTTAATTCTAACTACTAACAATCCTCATAAAAACTCGCCCACTTCTTTTGAACAATGCTCATTTTATGCATGTCATCGAATCCATTCGCAGAAAACTTCCTAACCTCAAGGTATTTTTGGTTGAGCAACCCAAGCATACATAATCTAGACAATTACAACTTTTTGATACCACTATGGAGCTCTTTAGAATTCTTCATTTCTTTGATAATTGATCTTTGATTTCTTTGAATTCACCACCTTGTTGTTTAATTATTATTTTTTTGGTATCTTCATCTTTTTGAATTTTGATCTTTTGATTTTCACTTTGATTGCTCCAAAATTCTTACAAATTTTCTTGTAAATCTCTCTCTTTTTTTACATGTAACTCACTTCTTTTTTTCACTTAATACCTACATGCTTAAGCAGGGGTGCTCAACTTCAACCTTTATTGTTAAAAGATATTAATTTTCCTGGATACATTTCAAGTACACGATGTTAAACATATTGCATCCCTCAAACTAAGCGAGATTGTGTTTTTGTCCCATGATTTCACTAGAATAAAGGGGGCCACAAATGCACTAGAACGTATATACGCTCAACTAAACATTTGGGTCTTCATGCAATCATCAAACATAATACTAACATAGAATCCTACTTTTACCAAAATTTTCTATATTAATCCTAGCTATTTTAATTCAAAATTTTCAAAATTTTACCTAAGTTAGAATTCTAATGTAACTAATATAATCAACCCTATACCCCACACTTAATTTATGCAATGCCCTCATTGCATATTATACATGATAAAGAAAATGACAAAGTAGAGAGGGAATTGAAACAAACTCCCCTAGTATAGTAGTGGCGAGGTCGATATTTCTCTATTTTAAGCTCCATATTCAATTGAATTTAGACATGGGAACAACTCATCCATGCCTTGGGAGTAATATCTCATGTGGTATAGCTCCAAATATGCAGGAAAATAGTCTAAAAATATGCCCGAAAAATGATCTTTAAAGCAAATAACCAATGCCCATATCAAATGTCATCAAATCATAGGCTTGAAAGTGAAATAATGAGCAACTCGTCGAGTAGGTATGTAGATTCACCGAGTTGTAGTGTAATTGGAAGAAAAGTCATGGTTTTTCACTTGGGCTCGCCGAGTCCATAAAGTGCACTTGGCGAGTAGATCGCTGAGTGGAAAAAAATGTGAATTCTGCCCAGGTCCAATTCCGAGGTATGTGGGTGATGTTAGACTAATATTTCCCCTCATTTTGTTCCAGAAAATAATCACTCAATACTTCTTCCCTTGGTCGGACTCATAATACGACTCAAACTTCGTTTTCTCGCTCGCCTAGACTCGATTTCTCACTTGGTTAGTTTGACTCTAGACTCTTGCATGCATCCTAAGCTTCAAATTGTAAAGACAACCACAAGTGATAGATAACAAGAAAAATTCCTACTTAAACCTAATTACTATAAGTTCAAGAACCAACTAAAACACACAAAAACAAAAACAAATAAAAGTAGTCTTTAAACAACCAAACAAACAAAAATCACAGGATACTCAATCTTCATCTCCATCTTCTTCTCCTCTAACTCCACTACCACTGGCTTGATTTTTCCTTTGATTCACCCTCTTTTCCTAACTTTGGACATAAGGATATTCGGGCCCGGGTCATGGCGCAACATTCATTTGTTTAAACAAGTAAACAAATGACCCATGGTAGTAATTCATGCTCCGTCCAAGATTATCCTGGTACCTTCTCATCTACACATCGTACCAGTCCATCGGTAGCTCGTCATCCACCGGAATGACCGGTGGGTCTTCTCGAACATGTTCCCTTTGTTGTCTCACCCGCCTTCCCGGCTCCTCAGGTACCAAAACCTTATCCGCATGTGGAATACCAATGTGCCCCCCACCATAGTCCTCAATGATTCGTGCCCTCCTAAACAGTGTAATGCTAAAAGGAGGGGTAGGAACCATTGTCAAAAAGTTTCCGGCCCCTCGTTCCAAGATCCCATATGTCCTAGCCAACTTGGTCACAAACATCCTGCCATTAATTTTGGAAGTGGTCCTCTCTTTAATTGCCCCTTCCTCCAAGTATTTTGCCAAACAATAAGGCAAATTGTAAAAAAACATCGGGAGTAATGATGCTCGACATGTAGAAAATGTCGAGGGTCGGGACTTTGTCATCGTCCTTCTGCATATTGATGGTTCTTGTGATAAGACGATGGATCAAACGATGAATAGGATAATGGATCATTCCCTCTTGAGCAGAGGAAGGAATGTAAACCCGGTTGGCGATAGTGTTCCACTAAGTAGCAGCAACCACTTCCCCGGGCAGGTCTTTGTGGCAATGCCTAAAGAAGGACTCGAAATCTTTAGACATGACCATATTGTGGTCATAAATCCTTATCCTCCACGCAAGCTCAGATATGTTGCACTGGCGGAACTCCCCTCCAAGACAAAAAGTTATGATACTCGTATCATAATAATCACTACCACCTCGGAAGGAGATGGTAGAGAAAAATTCCCAGCACAATTCCTGATAGACCGGTTCTTGAATTCTAAATAGCCGGTTCCACCCATCACAATGGATTGTCACCCCATTTTGCTCAAAGGTCTTGACCAAGTACGGGGTTAGTTCCTCCTCCAATCCCGCCTGGCCAATCGATCTCGTTAGGAACATAGATCCCCTTTCTCTTAAGTGTTTCCAGCTTGTTCTTAGCATGGGCTAATGAGGATCTTGAAGTGATGTTTAGGAAGTTTAACCATGGAATGTCCCCTTGACCACTTCCTCTGGAACCTTGACCTCTCCTTGACATTTCTCTGCAAAACATCACACAATAGAACACACCAAAATACCACAGAACATCAAAATTCGAAAAAAAAAATGTTAACTACATCATGGACTCGCCGAGTAGACGAACCGACTCGACGAGTCGCATGAACTGTGCGAGTGGAACTTCTGAATGGGACAAAATTATCCATCCAAAGCCATAACTTAGTCCATGGGTTTGTCTAGGCATGTCTATTAAGCATTAATCCACAAAAAATTTCGTCTATAACAACCTAATTTGACCAAAATCAAAACCCTAGAAATCCAAGTCAAGTTCAAAATCAGGATTTCCATAAATTAGGGTCATGAATCTTCCAAAGATGGAAATTTTAACGAGATTATAAGTGAAAAATGTTACCTTTTTGGTGAGACTGGAAGAAATCACACGAAATTGGAGTTGAGAGCTTGAGAGAGAGCTTGCTCGTTGAGCAGCTGGTGGCTGCACTTGTGAAAGTGTTTTACCAATTAGGGTGAAAACCCTAATTTACAAAATGTAAAAATTATTTATTTATTTCGGCTTAATACGTGGACTCGCCGAGTAGGGGTACCTACTCGCCGAGTAGATATGCGAATCTGCGAAATATTGCGATTTTTCAAATGGACTCGACGAGTTTTTCATTCTGTTTGAAAAAATTTTGAGTTCTTAAATTTTACGCCACCATACCCCACACTTGAGCTCTGCTTGCCCTCAAGCAATCATTTTATGCAAAGAAGAAGGTTGAAAAAGATAAATCCTAAAAAAACGAAAATAAAATGAAAAAGAAAGGTAAAAAGAAAGCAAACTCTAAAATCGGGTTGCCTCCCGAAAGCACTTCTTTTTTGAGGAGTTGTTAGCTGGACTCCTTCCTGTGCTACATTGCAATGCTTTCCTCCAAATCAGGCCCTTCTTCAAGTCCTTTGTTTTTTGGGATTCCTTCTTTATATATATTCACCCGATGCCCATTAACCTTGAAAGGGGTTCCATCTTTCAATAAAAGCTCGATACCTCCATGTGGGAAAACTTGTTTAACCACAAAAGGCCCATCCCACCTTATTTTTAGCTTGCCCAGAAAAAGCTTTAACCTTGAATTGAAGAGTAGCACTTTTTGTCCTTCATGAAAGTCTTTATTACCCTTTAGTCTCTTGTCATGCCATTTCTTAGTCTTCTCTTTGTATATTAAGGAATTTGTGTATGCTTCATTCCTAAGTTCTTCAAGAGCATTCATTTGCATTAACCGGTTGGTACGAAGTTCATCCAAGTCAAAATTACACATCTTTAAAGCCCAAAATGCTTTATGCTCTAATTCAACCGGTAAGTGACATTTTTTCCATAAACTAACCTATATGGTGTAGTACCAATAGGTGTTTTGAAAGTTGTTCGAAAAGGCCACAGTGCATCATCAAGCTTATCCAACCACCCCTTTCTATTTCCTCCAATCGATCTCTCCAAAATTCTTTTTAATGCCCGATTCGCCACTTCAGTTTGTCCACTTGTTTGTGGATGATAGGATGTTGAAAACCTATGGTGTACACCATATCTTTTTAACACCTTAGCTAATTGATCATTTGCAAAGTGAGTGCCCTGGTCACTAATAAGAGCTTTAGGAACTCCAAACCTTGAAAATAACTTTTTGAGAAAACGCACCACTACTCGAGCATCATTAGTAGGTAGTGCTTGTGCCTCCGCCCAATTTGATACATAGTCGACTGCCACCAAGATATATTTATTCCCTTTTGACATTGGGAAAGGTCCCATAAATTCAATCCCCCAAATATCAAATATTTCACAAACTTGAATATTATGTTGGAGCATCTCGTTTCGGGATGATATGTTTCCCGTCCGTTGGCACGAATCACATTGTTTGACATATTGAGCATCATCTTTGAAAATTGTAGGCCAATAGAAACCAATATCAAAAATCTTCTTAGCCATATATTGTGCTCCATGATGTCCCCCAGTAGGCCCGCTATAGCAATGTTCCAATATTTCCCGTCACTCTTTCCCGAACACACATCTTCTTATCATCCCTTCTGCACAACTTCGGAAAAGGTATGGCTCGTCCCAAAAGTAGTACTTGATTTCTTAAAATAATTTCTTTTTTGTTGGCGGGTTAAGTCTTTTGGAATATATTCGGTTGCTAAATAATTAGCTATATCTACAAACCATGGCACCTCTCCTGCTATTACCAAAAGATATTCATCGGGAAAATCATCTCCAATCTTGTTTTCTTCCAATTCCTCCAAATGTGGGTTTTCTAATCTTGATAAATGGTCGGCAGCCACATTCTCCATTCCCTTTTTATCTCTTATTTCAATATCAAATTCTCTTAGAAGCAAGACCCAACTTATCAATCTTGGATTAGCATCTTGTTTAGCAAAAAGATACTTAAGGGCATAATGGTCGGTAAAAACTATTGTCTTGGATAAGACTAAATATGGTTGGAATTTATCAAAAGAATGTACCACCGCTAGTAGCTCCTTCTCGGTAGTAGTGTAGTTTTCTTGAGTTGGGTTCAAAATTTTGCTTGCATGGTAGATAGGTTGAAAATGTTTATCAACCCTTTGCCCTAAAACAGCTCCCACTGCATAGTCACTAGCATCACACATTAGCTCGAAAGGAAGATCCTAATTTAGGGCTATCATGATGGGAGTGGTGGTCAATCTTTCTTTTAATAAATGAAATGCTTCATTACATTCTTTAGAGAAATTGAATAGAGCGTCCTTCAAGAGTAGTTGAGTCAAAGGCCCAGTGATCTTTGAGAAGTCTTTAATGAAGCGACGATAAAATCCCACATGGCCAAGAAAGCTCCTTACCCCTTTTACATTTGTTGGAGGAGGTAACTTAGCTATTGTGTCAACTTTTGCTCTATCTACCTCAATCCCATTTCTTGAAACTTTATGTCCCAAAACAATTCCTTCTTTTACCATGAAGTGGCACTTTTCCCAATTAAGGACAAGGTTGGTCTTCTCACATCTAGCTAGCATCAAATACAAATTGGATAACCAATCTTCAAAAGATGACCCAAAAACCGAAAAGTCATCCATAAAGACCTCCATAAATTTCTTGATCATGTCATGAAAGATGGCCATCATGCACCTTTGGAAAGTAACTGGTGCATTGCATAACCCAAAAGGCATGCGTCTATATGCGAACTTTCCACTTGGGCATGTAAAAGTGGTCTTCTCTTGGTCTTGTGGGTCGATTAGAATTTGAAAATAACCCGAAAAGCCATTGAGAAAACAATAATATAGATGACCGGAAAGCCTTTCTAGCATTTGATCAATAAATGGCAACGGGAAGTGAACCTTGCAAGTAGCATCATTTAGCTTTCTATAATCGATGCAAACGTGCCACCCGGTTACTGTTCTTGTTGGAATTAACTCGTTGTCCTCATTGGTAACCACCTTCATTCCTCCCTTCTTCGGTACCACTTGCACCGGACATACCTATGGGCTATCAGAGATTAAGTAAATGATCTCAACGTCTAATAGTTTAACCACCTCCTTTTTCACAACTTCTTGCATATTTGGGTTAAGTCTTCTTTGGCGTTGAACTACAGGTTTAGCTCTGTCTTCTAAGTTAATCTTGTGAGAACAATAAGCTAGACTAATCCCCTTGAAATCAGTTATCTTCCATGCTATGACTCCTTGCCTCTTCTTTAGTACTTCCACAAGGCTTTCTTTTTCATGTTTGGCTAAATCAACAACTATAATTACTAGTTTTGTTGGTCATCTTCAAGAAATACATACTACAAGTGATCCGGTAGAATTTTTAGTTCAGATTTTATGTTCTGAATGCTGAACACGTCACGTCCAATAAGGGGACTCGTTGAGTCTTGGCCTAAATTCGCGACTGATCGGGTTTTTTTGAATGGAATCGTCAAGTCGGTAGATGCTACTCGGCGAGCCGGGCTTTCTGTACTCCTAATTAGATCATTATATTCAGCTTCCTCGAGCAGTCTCTCTATCTCCATCAGGTCTCTTTCAGCATCAAACTCTTCTTCAAAGGTGACGGTGGACTTGTTTGGCTCGTCTTCTTTCTATTCCTCCATTAACTCTTCCAACATATCAACTGAGAATGTCGTGTCATCACTATTCCTTGCATGCTTCATATCTTGATCAACTCCAAATGTAATTGATTCGTCTCCTACCGAAGAGTAAGTTTAGAATCTCGCATGTCAACTATAGCACTCGCGATGTTGAGGAAAGGTGTTCCAAGTATGCTCGGAACTTGAGGATCTGCTTCCATGTCTAGTACTATGAAATCTGTAGGGAATAAAAACCTATCAACTTTTACCAGTAGATCTTCGCATATTCCCCTTGGAAATGTGACCATTTTATTTGCTAAGTGAATTGCCATTCGAATTGGCCTTGGCTCTGGAAGATCTAATTTCTTGAAGAATGAGTATGACATGAGATTTACACTTGCCCCCGAATCTGCCAATGCGTAAATAGTAGCTAAGTTTCCGAATTGACAAGGTAAGGTTAAGCTTCATGGATCACCCTTCTTCTTAGGTAATTTGTTCAACATGGCAGCTGAACAATTTTCATTTAAGACCACTTTCTTCAGCTCGTCAGTCTTCTTTCTATTAGTTAACAGCTCCTTCAGGAATTTGGCATATTTTGGCATTTGTGCAACCGCTTCGATGAATGGCATATTAATTTGAAGGGCCTTTATGTGTTCTAGGAACTTTTGGTAATCAACATCATGCTTTTCTTGTCTGGATCGAGCTGGAAATGGCAGTGGAGGCTGATATGGCTTCACAGGAGTTTTATTTTTATGTTCAGGTGGGGGACTCGTCGAGTCCATAACGACGACTTGGGAAGTCGGATCGGGAAGTTGGGATTCTTCATTTTCTGCTTCTTCCTCTTGCACCAGCTTAGGATCTTCTTTCTGAATAGGGGCCAAAGGAGTTATAATCATCCCACTCCTAGTTGTAACGATGTTTATATGTGCACCTTTTGGATTACTTTTGGTATTGCTAGGAAGTCCACCTGGTCTTCTCTCGTTCACTTGTTGTGCAAGTTGGCCTAGCTGCTTTTCTATGTTGAGAATGGATGCTTGCTGATTCCTAAACAGAGCTTGTTGATCTTTCATCATAATTTGGTGTTCTCTTAACATGTTTTGTTGATCTTTTATCGCAGCATTGGTATCGTTATGCCTTTTCTCGGATGTGGCTACGAATCGTGTAAGCATATCTTCCAAATCTGATTTCTTTTCTAGCACCGGTTCCTCCTTTTGATAAAAGCCTCTTTCTTTTTGCTTATACTTTTCCTCCCTTTCCTTTTTGTACTCATCATATGGTAGCCATTGTTTCTTGGGTTTTCGCCAATTGTCATCATACCAATCACCACTTGAATAACATACTTCTACTTTCCGGTTCCCGTTCTCGTCAAGGTCACAGTCTTTAGTAAGGTGGGGCCCTCTACAGTTTTCACATCCCACTCTAATGGCATGGATGGATTGGTCCATCTTAGTCACTTTCTATCCATGCTTTCCAATTTCGCTATCAATGCCGCCATGTCATCCGAAATAACATTTACCATCCCTCTAGTTGAGTCATTCCTTGGGTTATGATATTCTCTAAAGTGTTTAGAGAATTCTTCAATTAGCTCTTTTATCACCAGGGGTGGCTTATTTGTGAGTGGTCCTTGCGAATCAAGGAGCTGCCTAATTGTTACATTCACTCCATCATAGAAAATGGAGACTTCTTGTTGACTATTTAGATCATGGTGTGGGCGGTTCCTTAGTAGGCCTTTGTATCTCTCCCATGCCTCATAAAGTGACTCTCTAGCTTGTTGTTAAAAATTGGCTATGGCTTTCTTCAACCTGGCTATCTTCGAGGGAGGGCAAAACTGATCGATAAATTCCTTTTTCATATTAGCCCAAGTAGTGATGGATCCTGGAGGGAGTGATTTCAACCAATCTTTCGTGGCCCCCGAAAATGTAACCGGTAACATACGAAGCAAAACAGTATCATGGGTCACATTAGGAACATTGAAACAAGCGGCTATGTCGTTGACCTCGTCTAGATGCTTGTATGCATCTTCGTGATCCTTCCCGAAGAATGGTATTTCCTTAAGTTGAGCAAGTATGTGGCCCTTCAGTTTAAAAGTGGCGGTTGCAGGAATCGCGGGTTGCACGAGTCCCGGAACGGTATCGTCTCGCGTCCTTTTCTTCCATTCACCCATGGGGACTTCATCGATGTTTGCCATTGTGTTAGCAAGTTCTCCTTCAAAGTTGCTTTCTTCTTTGTATTCGGACTCGTATTCGTACTCGTATTCGGTTTCTTTTGGCAATGGGTTTTCTTCAAAATTCTCAAGCTTGCTTTCTTCGCTCTTTTGACTGGTAGACTCACCTGCTTTCTTGCTTTTCTTCTTTCCAAAGACTGATTTCAGGTCCTTGAAAGGTGATTTCTTTGGCGGGTTAGTGTCTTCAACGGCTTTATCCTTGTTCTTCCTAAGAACGGATTTTGGGTCTTCGTATGGAGGAGCCATAGGTTTATTCAAACCTCGGGTCATGTAATTCCTACAACCAAAACAAGAAAAACGCGTAAAGAGAACAAAAATGAAATAAAAGACAAAATTGGGAATTCGCCTTGGACTCGTCGAGTAGCTTCAACAACACTCAGCGAGTTCAAGGTTAAGACAGAAAAAAATTAACAAAAACTTAGAAACAGAAAAACCTAATACCTAATCCTAATAACTAAATTACTAAAGCAGTAACTTTGTGCAAGATAAATCTCACACAAAGGGTCGATAATACTGGCAATTAGAATTAATTTTTGAACCGATCCCCGGCAACGGCGCCAAAAACTTGATGTGTATATAAATGCACTATTTTTAGTCTTACTTTTAAGATATAATTTAGACACACAAAGGTAGTGGACCTGTCAATTAGTGGTATAGTTGAATAAGAAGGGTATCGAACACAGGGAACGGTAATTAAACTAATAATTAGAATTAACTAAAACAAGTAATAAAAGTAAAGGTTTTTTCTAGTTTTTCAAGACTAGAAACTTACACAACTAACTAATATGCTAATTAAATAACTAACAGCTAAAGCAAGTAAAGACCAACTAAATTCAATGATAAGAAGACTTTTGTTTAGGTTCGATTCATTTACTCCTATGGTTGATTTTATGGCAAGTGCGATGGATTAATTGTTATTGGCTACCGATTAAAGTGATTAGTTTCACATTCGCTATTACCAATCCTCAGAAAAAAGATTAATTTAAGCATTGATCAAGTGATTAAACTAATGAATTTCCTAGTTAATTTGTCCGGGTTAAATAAGACTTGTAATTAGCTAATCAAATTACTAATTCAATTAACTTCTTGTTGATGGTTTATCACACAAGCTCACACATTAATTTACCCATTTTCTAGTTAATCCTAGTTTCACATTCGCTATACCTAGGCACATAACAATGTTTTCACACAAATCATATGAGATAAGCAATTAAGAGATGTGCATGCAGCTTAATTACTTGCTAATTAACAGAAAATAGTTGTGGTTAATGCATAAGGTTCTTTAACAAGCTTAATAAAACATAATTCACCAATAAACAATTAATCCAACCACAAATCAATCCATAGTTGTAAATTTATCTACCCTAAACAGAAGATGAAAACTTTAGCTCATAATCACAAGAGATAGTAGCTCACAAACAATGTCTAATAACTCAAACATGGTTCAAATAAAAGATAAAGTAAAGAGTATACTAAACTTGCCTTTAATCTCCTTAAAATTGAAGTATAGGGTTGTCTTCACGAACTCCAAAGCTCCAGCAGCACCTTAATCGCAGAGTAATCCCCAAGGGTTCCAGAGAGAGGTTTTAATTCGACAATTTGGCTTCTATTTATAGGCTTCAGAAAACAGGGGCTACTCGTCGAGTAGATAACCAACTCGCCGAGTCCCCTTTAAGAATCCGTATACGGCAAGGACTTCGTATTTTGCTTCGCGAACATTCGTGGGGACTCGTCGAGTAGTCGATGTAACTTGCTGAGTCCTTCAGGATTTTGACTCTTCTCTTCTTTTTTTCTTCTTTATTCAATTCCCGTGTTCCCAATTGCATTTCCTGCTTCCTTTTACTTCCAAGTTCATCTTGTAAACTGAAAATACAATTTAAACATAATTAAGTACCTTTTTCAATAAATTACAATAAATTAGCTAGAAAATGATAAAATTCTAATCAAAATATATAGCTAACTATGCACATATCAGAACCACGTCTACCAGGTAGTGCTCCTCGAACAGCCTCAAAACACAATCTCTAAAAACCTCTGATGCTCGAACTGTTTGGTCATCTGCAATCTCGACCTCTAGAGGGCAATCCAACATGCCCGAAGACTCAAGGAACCTCTTGCTAAGGGCAAGAGAGACAAATGAATTGGTAGCCCCCGAATCGAACAACACCGAAACTGGGATACCGTTCACATGGAACGATCCTAAACAGCACATAAAACATATACATAAATATCATAAGCGACACAAAATAAGAACTAAGGAGAAGAAATCATACCCGTCACCACATCGATTGTGGCGCGTGCCTCCTCGGTAGTCAGCTGGAAGGCTCGGCTCCTCACCACTAGAGCCTTTGTCTTGCCCTACCGGCCATCAGTAATCCGCAAGGTCGCTGGAGCTGGCGTTGCTGTTGTTGTTGTCAATCTCGGGCAATTGGCCTTTTTATAGCCTCGCTGGTTGCAGTGGAAACACAGCAACTCTGATATCTGAATTATGGGGGTAGGGGCAGTATAATCCCTACTAAAATGACCAAACTTGCCACATTTGTAGCAGCTCGATCCCCTTGCCTGGTAGGGCTCCTTATGTGACTTGCCGCATTTCCCACAACGGCCCCAGACCTGATGGCCCTTCGACCTAGCGTCAAATCCCTTGGGTTTCTTCCTCGAAACCCCTGTAACCTGCTCAGTATCCGCCTTCCTCTTCCGGAGATGCTCAATGTCAATCTCCCTCTCCCTCACCCTCGCAATCATATCATCCAATGTCGGACATGCCGAGTAGCTGACATGTTTCCGAATGTCAGCTCTCAACATCTCATGATAGTGGGTCTTCTGCATCTCCTCATCCCTTGCATACTAAGGCATCGGTAAGGCCCTCTCCCTAAACTTGGCGATAATCTCCGCCACCGACTCAGTCGGCGCAAACTCAACCCTAAACCTGGTCACAAAGTCAGACCATGTCATAGCCTCAATGGAGAAGGCTCCCAAAGAATCACCAACTGACTCCCACCAATCTCTAGCCCCGTCCCTCAAACATCCTGCAGCGTACCGGACCTTTGACCCCTCAAGGAAGAAGCTAATCAACTGAGTAGACTCCATGTATGCAATCCATATCCTGGCAACTATGGGGTCTTTCACCCCGTGGAAGTCTGGCACACCACATCCCCTGAAGTGCTTAAAGGATAGTGTGCGCGCCCCTGACTGGATGGATGCCATGTCACTCTGGAATGCTCTGAGGCGATCCTCCATCAGCTCGATGATCCCCTCCTTGATCGACCCAAAAATCATTAGGGTCGCCTCAAGGATGCCTCTCGTGATCTCGGAAGCAATGAACTCACGCAGTCCGTCATCGACTGGCTCGACACCTGATTCCAATCCTAATCCTGATCCTAAACCTCCCCCTCCGCGATGCGTAATCATCACCATATTGAAACAAAACACATAATCATCAGTGTCATAAATAACCTCGGAAGGTCTCACATACTACAAGTTCCTTGGTTCTATCCCGGCCCTCCTTGACTTGAGTACAGATCCTTTGCTTTCAGTAGTACGGCCCATACTACCTTCCACATTTATCCGTACTTTCCTCAAGGATTTCCTTGACTTTACCAAGTCCCTTCTACTATTACTGCTCGCTGCACTAATCTCATCCTAGGCTTACCCTAAGGTATCCATCTGCAACCCAATCTCTGCCATCAGTTGCATAAGAAGTCCTTATCATCTCTCCCTAACTAGCTCGCGAATACCATTACATATTACTAAGACCAGATAATTATTCGAATGAGAGGTCCTACCCTATAACGGTTGGACTCAAACAAGATTTGCGAGATAGGTCTAGACCTAACCTTCTGAAATTATTTAGTCCTCATAATATGTAACTTAGCATATTCATCTACTAGTTAATTAAAGATAACTAGAACTCCTAAAAACCACGAAGTAAGCATCATTCGGGCTTTGAGTACTCAAAAACTAAGCATATCTTATTCAGGCCATCATATCACTGTCTAATTAGTTTTGTAACACCCCAATTTCAGAAGTGCAAGTTCAGGGTTCTTGGTGTAATTAAGGAAGATCGACTCGGCGAGTCTATGGATAGACTCGGCGAGTTGAATCGCGATTTGGCCATGTGCTAAGTGACTGACTCGGCGAGTCGGCGGCTAGACTCGGCGAGTCAGTGCTGGAATGAGAAACCCTAATTCCTGGGGTTTGCACCCTATATAAGGAACCTTAAGTCCCACCCCAGCCTCTTTAGCACTCCCTTTGACGTCCAAAAACTTTCCCCATCGATTTCAAACCCTAAATTGAGAGTAAGAGGGATTTAAGTGTGTTTTGGAGCTTGAAGAAGAAGGATACTTTAAGCAAGAGTTGGTGGGATCATAGAGGAGCGAAGTGGATCTGATTTCCTTGCTTGTTGGCATCAGAATAAAGGTAAAAAGCTGTTGCCTTGACTTTGTTGTGTTTAGATGGTTCATGAATGAAGTTTTAGGGCCAAATTGTCATATATGAGCCTCTTTTCGAGTATTGGGTTCAGATCTGTGGTTGCTACTACAGATCTAGACTGGTCATGACTCATGAATCTGGAAAGTGATAGCTTTGGGGCTTGATTGAGAGTGTCCTTGCCTTAAACCTTCACTTTATCTTGAGTAGAGCTTGTTGAGCCTTGCATGTACGTAAAGTTGGAACTTTACGTGTGGATCTGGCCCTAGGAGTCCAGATCTATGTATTGAAAGCAATGGTTTGGCCTGTGATCGTCTGAATGAAGGTATTATGTATGGACTCGGTGAGTCTGGGAGATGACTCGACAAGTCGGAGTAGAGATTTGGCATGAATCGCGTAGTAACTCGGCGAGTCACATGGGTGTACTCGACGAGTTGGATGAAGATATGCAGGAACTCGACAAGTTAAAGAACAACTCGGCGAGTCTGTTGAAGATTGCCTTGGGCTCGGCGAGTCTGTTCTTGGACTCGGCGAGTTTGGTCGAGGAGTCCTAACCTTTTCTGGTTAAGTCGTGAATCGGTGAGTCGAAGGATGACTCAGTGAGTTGAGCATGAAGGGACTCAGAGTTTGTTGGACTCGGTGAGTTGAGTCGTGATATGAGAGTTTTGAGTATGGGAACTCGACGAGTCAACGGGTTGACTCGGCGAGTAGGGTTAACCAGGAAGGTTGACCTTGACTGAGGACTTGGACTTTGACCAAGGGTAGATCAGTTGACTTCCAGGGTTATTTTGGTAATTATTGGTATTTATTGATTTGGTTTTTGGTAATGATCAGTGGCGGAGTTTGTGCTGGTGGTCAGAGCAGCGTGATCTTATTCTTCAGTCGGCAGTTACAGGTGAGTTATCCTCACTATAATGACAGGGTCTACGGTACCAAGGCCGACCCTCTATCGGATGGAAATCCAGGTATTGTTGTTATGTTATTGCTTTGCTATGTTTGCATCCTGGTAGTTAGGATGGTATATGTGTGACCGGAAGGTCTTATGTGCTATAAGGGTATGAGATATATGCTGATAGATGTTACAAGAGATGTATGTGTTAAGTTACGTTATGAGCAGTTGGTTATGGACCGGAAGGTCATCATGTTATATGTGGTTACATGATATGTATCGGAAGGTCTTATGTGGGATAAGGGTATGAGATATATGCTGATAGATGTTATGAGAGCTGTATGTGTTAAGTTACGTTATGAGCAGTATGTTATGGACCGGAAGGTCATCATGTTATATGCGGTTATGTGATATGTATGTGATATGTATGTGCTATGTATGTCATGTATGATAAGGACCAGAAGGTTAATATGATATGGACCGGAAGGTCAACAGAGTATGGACCGGAAGGTCAACAGAGATATGGGATGGAAATCCCCTGAGACATTCGGATCGGAAGATCCCATGGAGTCATGGCCTGGAAGGGCATATGTGTTGTTATGGCCTGGAAAGGCGTATGTGTTGTATGTAGTATTTTAGGGGTAATTCACTAAGCTTTCGGGCTTACAGTTGTGGTTTAATGTTTCAGGTACTTCAGGAGACCGTGGCAAGGCAAAGGCGTGATCGTACCGCTCCTCGTGTTTATGTTTTATGATATGGATCTGGGAAAAATACTCTGATAATAAAAGTATTGAAAACCTTTTTGTAATGAATTAATGAAAGTGGGTTGTTTTTGAAAAGTTTAAATTGGTTTAAATTTTTACGGTGTTACAAGTTCTAGCATGAAATTCACTAAGCACATAAAGCAGGCATGTAATGCATCTTCCGAGATCCTTAGCCCTAATCTAGCATGCAGTTCCCATACATATACAATAGGCATATAAGGCTTCCTTCCTAGATCCTTAGCTCTAATCTAGCATGCAATTCTCATAATCATATCATATCATAACATAAAATGTATGGGTATCTTGGGGAAAACTTACTTGAGTTCGGTCGGTCGCACGCATCACACACCTTGTTCTTTTTAAGTTCTTTTCTCTTTTCAATTTCTTTTTAAACCCCTTTTACAAAAATGATTTTACTTTTGAAAATTTTCATACCAAGTCCTTAGTTTGAGTTCAGACACACCCGAGAGTGTGCCCGAATCCCTCAAACAAAGGCTCTGATACCAACTTGTAACACCCTAAAAATCATGACCAAAATTTTCATTTTTAATTAAGTAACTTATAAAATAGTTTGCTGAAAATCGTTATCGATATCATATCAACCCATAATCTCATAAGTCAAATAACATAAACATGTCGTGGAATAATAATAATGTTAGAGTACAATCCTATGGATCTCAATATGCAGAATCATATGTGTGTGATGCGTTGCTACCGTGCCAGCTCCTTCCCCTTCAACGAAGAAATACGTGAAACCAAAACTGAAAACCGTAAGCACAAAGCTTAGTGAGTTCCCCCATCATACCACATACCATACAATGACATATCAAATCAGGCATATCTGGGTGCTGGCCTCCCCTTCGGTCTATCTCAACCGGATAACTGCCTAGCATATATGGGTGTTGGCCTCCCATTCGGTCTATTTCAACCGAATAAATGCCTAACATATCTAGGTGCTGGCCTCCCTTCGGTCTATTTCAACCGGATATTGGGGACTATTTCACCCCTACCACTACCACATAGAATCATAACATACTGGCACATAGAACATAACAGATAATGGCACACCAGACAATTATCATACATACAATCATCTAACTACATGCTTCTACTAGTGGGCCGACATTATGGCCTTAGACTCACTTCTACTAGAAGGTAACTCACATCATAAAGTTGAGTGTCGAATCTCACGAGAAGTAATCTCTATCAGCTGCTCTGATGACTCCCGGCCACCATAATCACAATAACACTCAATCAGAATCTATAACACTACTTGGGGTAAAGTGACCATTTTACCCCCTTGGCATAACTTAAACCATTCCTAAGGCCCAATTCTAACTTATTAAATCCAATGCACCCATGGCCCATCAAAGTCTCTCTAAGGGCCCACTAATGGCCTAATTTTCTAAATTGGGCCCAACCCTTCATAGGCCTTTTCATAATTCTAATAAGTCTTTAGCCCAAAATGAAATAATCTCAAGTGGCCTAATATGGCCCAAAAGGCCCAACACTTCTAATTCTAAATTCCTAGGCCCAGAACTATACCCCATAGTGGCCTATTGGGCCTAGTCCAGGCCCAACCCTCTAAGGCCCAAGGTAGCCACTCTGCATGCGTATGTGCAACGTACCTAGCACATACGCCCAGTGTACGCTGGTCTTGACCGTAAACGAGAAGTTGACCCAGTACGCGCAGCGTACCAGGGTGTACACTTAGCCTACTGGCCAACTTTCTTGGGACATCATTTGTGACTTAATCCATTAAGTCTTTACGTCCAAAATGTAGATCTAGATCCTTTAAGACCTCCTAATCCATAAAGTCACAAACTTTATGTGCTTGCATGCATGGTTGGGGTCAAAACATGATTTTGGTCCTTTTAACAAGCTTTATGACCATCAAACATTTGCATGGTTGTGGCTTAACCATCAAGGTCCGATTTTTATTACTCTAAGTGCTTCTAAGAGTCCAAAAGGACAGCTCTTATGTTCTGAAACTATCAAAACTCAAGCAACCTCAACAATGGAGTCCAAAAGTGACCAAAAACACCCCAAAATCAAATCTAAACATACAGTGATCAAGTTTGAAGATGGATACCTCAAATGAGTCAGAAATGGCGCCAATCTTCTGGATCTACAAGCTCCCTTTGAATCCTTGCTCCTTCTTCAAACTCCTTTCTCTTCTAAACACCAAAACAACACTAAAATGCTCTCAAGTGGCTTCCAAATCACAAGAATACACAAATGTGGGTTAGGGTTTTCGTGGAGGCTATATAAGGGTGAGAGGGAGGCTGGACCAAAGGCATAAGGTCCTTTAAATAGGGATCAAACCCTAAAAGTTAGGGTTTTCAACTCTGCGCGCGTACGCTGCGCGTACCCTTTGGTACGTTGGGCGTATGTGTATGGCCTCCCCGCCAATTCACATGAGTACGATGCGCGTACCTGGCATGGTACACCCCGCGTAATGCCTATCTCAGCCCAAACTTAAAGCCCAATACCAAAACAGCCCATTATTCAATCAAATAAATAATATTAATACCTCCAAATCTCAGACGTTATAAAAAAATCAAAAATATAATTAAACATAATGTTTTATTAAATAAAAACATTAAACACTACAAAGGGTATATAAAAAGACAAAAGGACAATGAAAACTCAAAGATAGTAAGTAAATTCTTAAAAAAAATACGGTGATTTTTTTTAATATTCAATACCGCCTCTTATTGAAAGTCTTGTTTTATAGCGTTTGCCATAATCAAATTTTGTTTTAAAATACCGAAGTCGGAGATTTCGAGCGCACGGATATTCATCTTTTGGGTGAAAATGGAATTGAACTCAACAATTTTCACCCGTATATCCTTCAATTTGGAGGTAATTTGATGCGTTGTAGGATCCAAACCCCCAAGTTGTTGTTAAAGTGATAAAGATCCATCCCCAAAAAAATCGAATGATCTTTGTAAATTTCCTCGGTCATTATCTTCCAAAGTGTCAATTGCAAGCTTTCGTTAACGTCACTTCTTAATGTTCGGACCATTGTTTGCACGTTTGGGATTGGGCAGGAGTTGAATCCATTTGAAATGAAATTGAATTGTAATCGGAGGAAATGAGAATGGAATTTGAAAAAATTAGAATGGAAAGGAAAAAATACATGGTTTCTGAAATCGATAAGATTGTATTTATAGTGTGTAAAGTGGATTTAAAAAAATATAATATATTAATAAATTGAAATTTTGATGTTGGTCCAATAGTTAACAAAAATGAATGTACACAGAATAAGTAACAATGTGTTAAATAGCATGTTCGTTCTTTCAATTAGCATTACCACAGTTGGAGGGCTGATGGTTCTGCCACCTAGGCCTCGTATATGGATGGGTTCATGTTGGCAGGCCACAATACATTGACCAAACACAACCCATATAATATATGGGTTGACGGGTTGGAAACATCAACCCAACCTAACCCACATAGTCCGTTTAAGTATAAAGGTTCGCGGGTCAGGGACCGATTTCGGATCAAAGAGTCGATGAGTCATTTTTGCATAACTTTTCACATATTAAATTTATACGAATTATACAAGTTTATAAATTAATTAATAATTAACATTTTACATCGACTATAATAAAAGAACAATCAAATAAAGTCTAACATAATAAGTTAATAAGCAACATATTTTTAAAAAAGAGGTTTCCAACGTTGTATATCGACTATATTCTATTAATTAATAAATAAAATTTTAATTTTTTCTAAATATAATATATATAGTAGGGTTGTCAAGTTGACGGGTCAGAAATTTCAATCAAAACCTGTTTATTTTCGTATCGGGTTCGTGTTACGAGTTAGGTCGAGACTTACCACTCCTACCGTCACCAACCCGCACTATATTAATTTCGGACTATGTCCACCCTAATTATTTTTAAAAAACAAAAAAGTAAATGAATAAAATTATAGGATAACTATATATGATGCTTTCGTTTTTGCAGTGGAGGTATCAAGGAATAGTTGAAAGTTGAAAATATAATAAAGTTGTTTTAAAAAAAGAAAAAGAAAAAGATTTAGATAAAGTCAAAGTGAGTTGTAATATGGGTCAGCACCCAATCATTCGCTTCGTCCCAAATTTTGTCAACAAAAGGTGAGGCCACTTTCCATATCCAAAATCACATCAACAACAAACAAACAAACAACAAGCCTTTGAATATTCGTCGACGTACCGATTCAATCATCATCGTCTTCATAATTTAATCTAATTCATCATCATCTTCAACGTGATCGCCTTCATCGTCTTTACGAGATCCACAAATCTTTCCCCCTCTTCGTGCATACATGTATATACATTTCTTCATATCGCTTCAACTAATTATAATAATTTCAACTTCTTTTCTTCTTTCGAAAGATTTTCCATGTGGGGTTTGTCTCAAATCACACCAGATTTCAAGTCTATTTTGTCTTTTTCAATAATCGTTCATATGCGCGTCTTTTGTCTCGATTAGGATACCATGTAATATGTTTAATGAATTAATTAATTAATGATGAATTCAAGGCTATTGGCCACCCGATCTGCATAACACGTTTCTCTCACTTTCTTTTTTGTGATTAAATTTGTCTTCCTTCTTCAATATCTTTGATTCTTATGATATTATATATATTATATATACATTTGTTTGCAGTGAATTTGAATTTGATGAATGACGAAGAAGATGGCGTCAGTTTAATTGTTCCTAAGGAATTTTGATTGTTTTTATGGGCAATACATGCCGTGGATCATTCGGAGGAAAAGGCGCTAAAAGCTTCAATCAACCTGAACATCGTTCCAGTATCAAACACGAATCTTCTTCCACCCAAGTTAACAAAAACTCAACAACGAAATCGAACCCACAACAACACACAACCCAAAACAAAGCTTCAAAGGATTCAACTCCGAAACCCCAAATTGACGACGACGACGACACCATGAATCGCACTAGTCAACCATTCTATGTCATCGGACATAAAACCGCAAACATCCGTGATCTTTACACTTTAGGTCAAAAACTAGGCCAAGGCCAATTTGGTACAACCTATTTATGCACCGAGCATTCGACTGGTAATAATTACGCCTGTAAATCCATTTCAAAGCGGAAATTGATTTCAAAAGAGGATGTGGAAGACGTAAGGAGGGAAATCCAAATCATGCATCATTTAGCAGGCCACAAAAACATCGTCACCATTAAAGGCGCATATGAAGATCCTTTATATGTTCATATTGTCATGGAGCTCTGTGGTGGTGGAGAACTTTTCGACAGAATCATTCAAAGGGGACATTACAGTGAACGAAAGGCAGCCGAATTGATCAGAATCATCGTTGGTGTCGTCCAGGCTTGCCATTCCCTTGGTGTTATGCATCGCGATTTAAAACCTGAAAATTTCTTGTTGGTTAACAAAGACGATGATTTCTCACTCAAAGCGATCGATTTTGGACTCTCCATTTTCTTCAAACCAGGTTAATTTTCATAAAGTTTTCATCTTTTTTCCTTTTTTCAAACATTCTTCTACTAATTTGGATTCGTATGTAGGTCAAATCTTCACAGATGTAGTTGGAAGCCCATATTATGTTGCTCCTGAGGTGTTATTGAAGCATTATGGTCCAGAAGCAGATGTATGGACAGCTGGCGTCATTCTTTACATTCTTTTAAGCGGTGTACCTCCATTTTGGGCTGGTATGTTTTATAATAATTTATAAACTAACATTTTTTTTATTATGGATTGGGAAAATTACAAAAAAAAAATAGCAACTTACTTTATTCTCTCTACCAATATATGCAATGTACTTTGTGTTTGCTATTAGGTGTAAATAATTAACAAGATTTAATTTTCTTGTGTAGAAACACAACAGGGAATATTTGATGCGGTTTTGAAGGGTAATATAGACTTTGATTCAGACCCATGGCCACTTATATCTGAAAGTGCAAAAGATCTTATTAGAAAGATGTTATGTTCTCGCCCTTCAAATCGATTAACTGCTCATAAAGTTCTCTGTATGTCCTTTTTTACCCTTTATGAATCATCTTTTTAGCTTTTTTTTTTTGTTGTATCTATTACTTGTTTTTTATAAACAATTTACAGGTCATCCATGGATATGTGAAAATGGTGTTGCACCTGATAGAGAACTGGATCCTGCAGTTCTTAGTCGTTTGAAGCAGTTTTCAGCCATGAATAAGTTAAAGAAGATGGCTTTAAGGGTATAGATATGTGATTTATGAATCTTGTTTTAGGATATTTTTATATTATATTATATGGAAAAGAAGATATTTGAGATTTTGTTGATTTGATTGTTGCAGGTTATTGCTGAGAGCTTGTCGGAAGAGGAGATTGCTGGTTTGAGGGAAATGTTTAAGGCAATGGATACTGATAATAGTGGTGCAATTACATTTGATGAATTAAAAGCCGGTTTAAAAAAGTTTGGTTCTACATTAAAGGATACAGAAATTCGAGACCTTATGGATGCGGTAAGACTATTTATTCAATCTGGAGTAAATTATAATTTTGGTCCTCAAGTATATCTGATTTTTTTTTTTTTGTAATTTTGGTCCCAAAAATGTTTTTATTTTGTTATTTGGTTCTTATTTGAGGTTCTTGTAACGTTTTTTTTATCTCTGTTCCAAGTAAAATTGATTATATTTCTAGGACGAAAAACTTTGCAAGAATAGCTATAATCAAGGACCAAAAATAGTCATTTTACTTGGATCAAGGACGAAAAACCTTACAAGAACTTCAAATGAGGAACAAAAATGCAAGATAAAACTGCAAAACAGCTATACTCAAGGACTAAAAATGTAAATTTTCATAAATTTGTGTGAAGCTGTTTTTTTTTTTATTAAATGTTGTCTAGATAAATGGTGAATGATGTTGAAAAGATATTTGAAAAAGTAATGACACAACAAATGAGGTCAAATTTGTAAAAAGTCAAAGGTTTAATAAAAGCCTCAATGTTAAGTAAAAGAATCACTCATATAAATTAAAATTAAATGGTCATTTAGAGTGCGTTTGATTTTGGAATATTTTTCATTTTTCCATTAAAATTTTCAACTGAAGATGAAAATTTTGAAAATGCATGTAGTTGATTTAATTTTCAAAAAATTTCCAAGAAAATGAAATTTTGTGTTTTTCAAATTGTATGTACATTAAAAAAGTGATTTTTACAGTTTTCAAAAGTTTTCCCAATTTCCAAAATGGAAAATGAAAATTCTACAGGTTTCAACCAAACATATCTTCTAAAATTTTCATTGAAAACTCGACTTTATTTTCTAAAAACGTTTTCTAGAAAAATGAAAACAATTTTACACAACCAAATGCATCCTTAGTATCTTGGATTATTGATTTCAAAAAACAAAGTCTTTTCGCATGCAACATTTTATCCATGGAGACATCATTAAACAATCATTAAGTCATTTCCATATTAAGTCCATTAAGTAAAAAAGAAACAAACAGTATCTAAATCGCATTAGTTTACAGGCTGACGTGGACAATAGTGGGACAATCGACTATGGAGAATTTGTTGCGGCTACAATTCATTTGAACAAATTGGAACGCGAAGAACATCTTGTGGCTGCATTTCGGTATTTTGACAAAGATGAAAGTGGTTATATTACGTTTGATGAGCTTCAACAGGCTTGTATAGATCATAACATGACTGATATTCTTGTGGAAGATATCATTAAAGAAGTTGATCAAGATAATGTGAGTTCAAATATTCTCAATATATTTTTGTAATTAAATGGTCTATTTTTATGTGTATTTATGTGGGTTTTTTTTTTTTGTTTTCAGGATGGGAGGATTGATTATGGGGAATTTGTGGCAATGATGACAAAAGGAAATGGAGGAATTGGAAGAAGAACGATGAGGAATAGTGTGAACATTAGCATGAGAGATTCACCAAGAGCTGCCCGAGATTCGCCAAGAACTGCCCGGGATTCGCCAAGGGCCGTCTGGGATTCACCAAGGGCTGCCCGGGATTCACCTCGAGCTGCCCGTGATTCACCCAGGGCTGCCCGCGATTCACCAAGGGCTTACCTCCAGTAATCGTTTCTTGTCGTTGAATTGAATGTATCTTGTCTGTTTTTTTTATGGTTCATGTAGAAAAAATGATTTTATGAACAATGAAATGTTAACTGGCCAATAAGAAAGTGTTAGCTAGTATTTGGTATGTAATAATCACGTTTGAAATTGAATGGAACAAATATATATTATAATTATGTTACTCCAAGGGTACATGAAATATAAATATGTTTTGTGTAATGTATTTAGAAACATACCATAGTTTCACTAAAATTTAATGTTATAGAACAGTATTTTTGTTTGTATTAATCAAAATTTGCTTTAATAGACCCTTAGGGATGTCGTTGACATCTAAACAATATGATTTACTATCAAATATGTGAGAATAAAAAGCAACTAAATCTGTAGGATACCAAAAATTGATTACCTTCCCACGTCATAAAAGGGCTTTTAATAAGATGAAACTAGAAGAATAATCTTGCCCATGATTAGATATCATATCTTAAAACCCATGATTAATGATTACGACAACTTTTTCGACCTTAATTTTGATTTTAAAGGGTGACAACGAAGTATGTGATGTCGACCCACATGTATTGGTATTATTTCGTTCGACTTATATGCATTAGTTTTATACATTTATATAGTCTCTGAAACAAAACAAAAATAAAGTAATAATACTAATAAATAAATAAATAAAAACAAATAGAATATGATTGGCATTTGCATCGTCCACCGACACCTCCAAAAATTCGGAGGAATTATATTTTTATAAAAAAAAAACATTTATTAATATGTGATTAAATCGTTTTAAATCTGATCATATATAAATAGAAAGTAACATGGGTTTGGCTTCTTTTCATCCCTTCCAATAGATTCTTCCCTGCTCTCTCTGTAAATTCCTTCTGTAGCAGATATTTTATATATTTAATCATGATAAAAAAGATCCCAAGGACAAAAGACAAGTATTGTTCAATCAAATATCTTTTTAAAAATTTAATGGATGGAAGTAAGCTGATTTTACAACATATTTCTATAGATTTTAATGGATGCTTGCTTCTTACAGGTAATGATGTAATGGAATAAAAAAGAACAAAAAATTACAGAAACATAACAAAGCTGAGAAACCCATATCAAGGAATCAAAACTCAAAAGTATTACAAATATTACGAATGTTTATAAGAATTCAGTGGCAAAAATGAAAAATTATCCGCCGACATCGGGTTTTTGCTGCCGAACGGACGGTGGTCACCGGCGAATTGGTGTATTACTTGTCTTATGTTTATAATCACTCTCTAATTTACAGCAAAGTATAGGAATAATCGATACATCAAGTGAATATGTAGCTGGAAAATGGATTCTGATTTTCAACTAACCTTTGGTGCTATGCTCAAATGGCGGAACTGTAGGACTTTGAACGGATGGTCTGAGGAAGTCCGGCTTGATCAGATCCGACGAGCTTTCGGATCTCGGATCTGAACTTGTAGAGGATGTGTCTCAAGCTACCTTTGTTATGGCAACCGAGAACGGAGGTTTCTTCTTGATTCATCTCCAGATCCTGCGCGAATACTGGTTTTCTGGAAAGGATCCATCCCCAGCCACGAGCCCACCAGGTCTTGATGGAGGTAGACGCCGATTCCCCCATTGAAGACACCGATTTGGAGCTGCGCAACGCCCACGCGGTAGTGTCTGACATCGTCGGCGGTTGGATCTGGAATGTCATAGAGGAGATCCTTCGGCGCATTCCGGCTCCGGCTGTTGGTGGTGGTGGGTCCTGTGTGGTGTTATGAGAAACTGGAAGAGATTTCTCCTTGTGGAAGCTCTGCAACATAGAGGTCATGGTGTTGATGAATGGGAACGAATCAGAGGGAGATGGGAGTTTGAAGCAGAGATGCACCAGGTCCAGGTGAATGTGAAGGTGAATTGAAGTAGAGAAAGGTTGTGGGATCCATCCATCACATTCTCATACCAAACATAATACATACATACATACATATATGCAAGTCTGTATTTGCATGTGATAGGTGGAATATAAGAAACTTCATCAAACATTTAAAATAGTTAGCGCATATGTATATAGAGTAAATATGTATTTGTTAGATGTTTAATTGATTAAGACCATATGGTTTATATTCCATTATACAAATTATCACTTATGTATCATTTTATATGACTTGTTTATAGGACGAAACATTAACTAAATTTGGTTTAATCATTTAAAAATGCCGAACCAAATGAAAACGATCATAAAACAAAGTGGTTCAATTAGTTTGACAATTTAGGACTATAATGGATGTGAACTTTTTATACATAAAGAATAAAGAAGTGACTGTTTGATATATATTTTTACTGAGTTTTGTAAGACGTTGAGCTTGACTCGATCAGATTCTAGCTATTTAATACCACAGTTAGAATTTAGAAACATGTGACTTAGTTTTAGCTCATCTACTATGTGTCTTATTCGTTCATATTTATGGTTATGTATGGTATTGATTTAATCAATTCTAACTCAATTAATAACTATCAACCAACCCTAGTTATTGTTTAGGATTTCTAAAATGTGTTTAAGGATATATATCAAAAAAACATTAATTAAATATGAAACATATTAGTTATAGTAAATATTCTTCATAATTAATGCATTTTATATTTTTCAATAACAAATATTTTTTTATAATTAATATATTTTATATTTAATTATAATAATATTTTCTATAATTAATACTTTTTATATACGTCCTTATCACACACACATGTTAAAAAAAAATCTAGTGTTTTAATAAAGTTTAATAAAAGACCAATGGGAAATAGCCTAACAAAACGACTTATTTCAGATTTTCAAACCAAATGATCAAATTGAAACTCTTTAGAGAAATTAGCCGAACTACTTTGACTCAGTTGAGCCCACTTACTCAGTTTGGGCCTATCAAAAGGATCTCCACTTAAACCCAACCGTGGTTTCCATTAACCCGAGACTAAGGTCGTCTAGTCAATTGTCATGCATGCTCTCTCATTAAGCAAAACAGCAAACCATCGAGAAACAAAGTTGACGCTCCGTCGCTCTCCGATACCAGAACCACCGCCAAAATCCTCCACAGACTGAATCCAATTGAGAGTAAGAAAACCGAGTGTCGATTTTATCCATGGAAGTTGAGTGTATGAGAGCTTGCATGAGAAAGCTCGCAATTTGGTACACCCCCAATTTCAAGCCTATCACTAATCACGATGAGCTTGATCGCATCATGTCTACCCTCGGTTTTCTCTCTCTACCACCAATTTCCACCACGACCGCCTCAACCTCCGCCTGGAAAGAGTACTCCTTTTCTGCCGCCGGAATTTTTCTTTCCAAATCCCCCTCTCCTCCGCGCCCTCGCCTTCCATATCCCAGAATTGACGGCTTACATGTCAACACCTACCACGCGTTTTTGGATTCCGTCAATTTTTACCTCCGTATGCACAACATATCTGATATTTTCCATATTCGGTACGTTTCTCTTTCCTTCAATTGTTTTTGATTCCTAATTTCCTCCATTCATGTACAGTGTTCGTTTGCTCCAGTTACTAATTATTGTTTGTGGTAAACTTTGACCCAAAAAACCCATTACCAATTTACAATTTTTCCTTCAAAAGGTACTAGCCTTGAACCAAATCATAATCAATATGAATTAACTTGTGTTTGTTTCTTCTCTGACAATCAATCCCAAAAGGAATCCATAAATCTATTGCATTTTCTCCTTTAGAGTAAATCTGCGTGACTCCATTGTTATATCAAGGAGATTTGGTCAAAATTGATTTGATTATGGTTGTTTCTCAGGGGAATGCCATTGCACCATGTCCATGACAGAAATCAGAAATGGTCGAGAATGGTTGGAGATGATTTGGTTTATGTGTACAGAGAAGGAACCATGGAGTTGTCACCAACAAACAAAAATGCTGTCCAAAACAAGGATCAGAATCCAGTTTTGTGCGTTGTTCCATGGACTAACATCAACGACAAGATGTTATAGTAGTAGAAAAGTAGATACTTCACCTTTGTTTAGATGAATATATGCACTAAAAAAACAATCAAACTAGTTCTTTCTATGTTCTTGTTGATATGGGGTAGTAGTATTAGATCATGACTTATGAGAATAGGAGCTTTTGATGGATCAGTAGATATGCTTGCTTTTGATTTATGTTTGTTTTAAAAAAAGCATCTGAACTAAACTAATGCACATTCATTTCTATCTTTGTTAGGCTTTTTTTTTTTATTTAGGCAACATAAAGAGTTGCATTTATATCAGAAGCACTTTTTTATAGTTTACTGTCAAGAACTGAAAATGAAAGAGAACATATTTGTTTAATTGCTAATGCATTTTTTTTGCTTATATCCATGTTTGTGTTCTATGGTTTATTTTAGTTCTTACCCCAATTATGTTCCATTATTCTGAGATGTTATATTTCACAGTTGTGAAAACAAGATCAAACTACATCAACTAATATTACGATTAAGATCATCCTTTTATATTTGTTGTGGCCAAGTCAATAACTTTTTCCATAGATACTAAATCCTTATATTATTGCAATATCGTTAGGTTTTCAATTTTTCCTTATTAGATTTTGCAATTACCTCCACATCATCACAACAATGTTAACTTTCTTTTGAAAATGGTCCCCGGTGACACATCAACAACTATTTATACTTTTTAATAATCTGAATTATTTATAATTAATAAAAAATAACACAAATATAATTTGTGATATATATATATATATATATATATATATATATATATATATATATATATATATATATATATATATAGTATACAAAAAATTATAGTCTGGAAGTTAGTTTAATTATTATTAAATATTTTATTAATATATAAATATATTTATCTAAGATTATATTAATATGATAAAATAAATAAATTAATAAGTTAATATAATATCTAAAATTGTAAATTCTAAATGATAGTTTGATGTTTATCAGATATGTAGGTCCAAGATGTACACACTTGGCAATTGGCTTTGACATTTCAAACATTCTTACAGAATTTGAAAGAGAAGAAAGATGGTTGGATGTATGAAGTTTGCAAATCCGGGCTTTGTTTTGAAAGCCCAATGTTGATAGTCTTTCTAACTGGTTAATTCGATCAATTGAGCTGACTCTCAGACATGTAGTATGATATCATTGGCGTAAATGACATCTTATAGTCTCCCTCACCCATCTAAAGATCCAATCCAAGGCTCATTTCAAACGAAAACATCCCCAAATTGGAGTTGTAAACTTTTATATCAGAATGAGAATCACTTCACCTGTATGTTAAATATAATACAATTTTTTTTATTAATCAAATTTGGTTTATGGATCAAGTAAAACAACATTAGAATTTGGATGTAATTGAATATATATAGTCGAGGAAGAGGTTACCATACTAATTGTGGTCTCCAACTTTTGCGTTTGGTGACAAGACAAGAAGATTACCACCATCACCATCAATAGCAATCATTCTCCTCCACTCTTTTATGCCTTTGGTTTTAACCAAATTATCCTCATTTAGCATTAGAAAAGCACCCATGAGCCATATGTAATATAGGTAAATATGATATTTTGACATTTATCAAGGGTTATATATGAAATTTCGTAATTCTTTTAAATCCGCCTACCTACATTTTGATAGGAATAGAATGCTACTAAACATTGAACTCGCCATGAATTAAAATAATACACTATATCTTCAATTGATAATAAAGCATATCTCAACTTTATATTTATCTTTAACTAACTAAAGTATTAAACAAAATATCAACATATGTTATTTCCATCTATGACATTTGACTTGGCCAGCCATGTCTGCATACAACTTTTCCTTTTCATCTTCTTACCTTTTGTATTTGAACATTTTTTTTTAATTTATTAATTATATTTTGTTAATATATGTGCAAACATAACAAACAAAATAAAAATAATGACAAATAAGTTGTTTTATAAAGCAACTAAGTTTTCTGAGCTTAACTCTAAAACATTAGTTTTTTTTGTTAATTATTGTATAAAACATGAGTCTGTAAGGAAGAAAATAATACTAGTATTTGCGAATTGTTGTATTTATGGTGTTAAGCAAGTGTTTGTTTTGTGGGTCTATGAGTATGAACCAAGCCCACCAAAAGTCAAAAGTTTTGAATTAAGCCTCTCACTAAAATACTAAATAATAGTAAATACAGTACTCAGAACATGAACATGAACTGCACAAAAAGTAACATATCTTCCTTCTACCACTAAAACCTTGTCAACAATTTATCTGCATGCATATCCATATCTATTCATTCTACACCTCTGACTGCTCAAATGGCACTCTCACAAACAACTGACCATGCAATGTCACCACAGCCGACGTTTGATGAGGATCAATCCTTGAAGGTAAACTCACAACCTACATTAACATACATACATAACATTTACTTTTTAACTCTCTCTACATTTTCTAGCCAACATTTATATATAGTTAAGTGTGAGAGAGAATCAAATTCATCCGACACATGTCATTTGTAGGGTAGGGGCCCACCAGTACCACCCTTTCTTTTCACAGTCGTCGGATGAATTTGATCCAAGGGTTGTGATGGAGTTTCTTGGTTCCCTCACATCACATTATAATTATAATATTATATTATAGAGGTGCCTAATAAACTTGTTACCTTTTTAAAAGGAGAAACGCCCCAAGGGTTGTCCAGCTGTTCTGGTTGACCGGATATAACTAACCGCCCAGCTGGATCTGACTGTACACGCACCTAAATCCCCAAACCGAAAATTTAATTTACATTTTCTTTCTGTTATCACACAAAATATATGCTCAACACAACACAATAGCTGAAATGTTACCTCTTCACGCAAAAGCCCAGGAACCAAGGCATACACCTCAAAGCAATCCTTCTGTGGAGAGCTAATTTGTCATTTATAAAATATAATATAATTAAGAAATATATACAAACAAACTTACAGTTCTCTGAACATTAATTTTCACCCAATCAGCAGGCGGGCCCACGTCCACAACCATGGAGTCCAAACTAAGAGAGAGATTCATAATCATGTGTAAGTCGATGCAAATTCATGTAACAAGATTCATAATCATGTGTAACAACTAAAAAAAGAAAGATCCCAACTGTGGTTTTGACGCTTTCATGCGTGCAACTTTGACCGCCCGCTCAACCGAAGATGGTTTTTTACGCTTCAACAAACCTAATTAGTCAACGGAAAAAGTCCGGTCAAAGGGTAGTATAGACATTTAACAAAAAAATGTACCAATAGTTGGTTGTTCATGTTATAATTTAAAATGGAAAATGCTGTAGTAGTAGTACCAATGGTTTGTTTCTCACGCTTTATTGCTGTGCTTGGAGTCTTATCCTACAAATACCATGACATAAAATTAGATTATGTATTTTGAGTTTGATTATAAAATAAAAATAAAAATAAAAATAAAAATACCTTAATGATGGGATCCCCAACCTCACCATTACCAAGAAGACGCTGTGAATGCCAACCTTGCATGGCTCGTGCTGCTGCATCTCGCCTTGCCCTTCCTGATCCAGGAGTTTGACTTTGACTTGTCTACATACAAACAAATCAACTTCATGTTTTCATGTAATTTAAGGAACAATAATACATACAAAAATACTAAACAATTAATATATGACTTTGCTTGAGGCTGAGATACCTACCTGTTTTGCACCAGAAGGAGGTTCTGTAGAAGCAGCATCCGTGAATGGCAGCTCTCCATTGCTCATTTTATACTTTTCATATTCAAGCAATGCCTGCAAAAAAATAAATGGATAATGAAAAATATTAATAATAAAGTAATGCCTTGATTTTTTTTTATCCTAAACATTTAAATTAAGAAAGTAAAGTACCTTTTCATAAAAACAGCGGAATGTCCACGAGACAGTTGTACAAGTCCTGTTCACAATCAATCAATCATAAGTCTACTGTCTTCAAATCAAGTAATCAAAGACTAAAACAAGCAATTTAAAGTTTACATTGTTCAATATAAACAACTGTAAGTGTCACAAACTATGATTGCATAGTTATAACAAAAATAAATACTTCGTATAGTATAACTTTGGTTTCCAGGGATGCTTTTAGTAATCCAATTTGTAAGCTTTCTTTTAGGATTAGGAGTTGCTCTTTTAATCTTTCCAGAATTGGTTAAGCTAAGTAGCTAACCTAGGTTGTTTCTTGCTTCTATACTATTATCCTGAAATGCTTCTCTTTCACAAACTACATTGTTTCTTGCTTCCAAATTATGGTCCTTTGGATTTTGGTTCTATTTCGTCTCTTATACATTGGCATTCATCACTGGGAAATATGTACATGCAAACATATGTCACACACTGAGTGCATACATAAAACTAGATTATAATTTGATTCATACTGATACAAAACAAGGTTGATTGATAAGACTATGTGAATTCATATAAGGTGAATAAACCAACCAACAAAAATCATTTCATGCTTACTTTGGGGGTTTAAATGATTCTCCCACTTGTCGCCACACCTTGCATGAGGTCACCTACAAGCAAACAAACAGTTGAATACATAAGTGATTGAAATCTTCATATCAGACATGCTAGTGCCTTATAATCATGGAAATCCATGTCAAAACAATGAGATTTTTAAAAAGCTCTCCTTTGATTACTACAAAGAGTTCCAGGAAAATAAAGTGTCCTCAGATGCAAAACGAGCATATCCAAAGTTAATTCTATGTGAAAACTTAGAAGAAGCATGTAACAGACTAAGCATGGAAGTGGTTTATTAAAGTTCACTTAACTGGATCTAGAACATTAGGAGATAAAAGAACAACTATCCACACGAAAACCAATTTACACAGTTTTCTAGCATAATACAAGGGCATTCCCTAGGTACTAATGTTATAAAACAGGTATCACTTAAAATAGAAAAAAAGAACTTCAATAATTAAGAGGTTAGTAAGATCAAGAAGACCTGTTCATAGCCACCAAGTCTGATCACTGATCTCCATAACCTGAAATAAACAAAAGTTAGAATAAAACTCAAAAAACATTGCATTATCAAGATCTCAAGTGGAAGGAGGGTCTCACTTGAGGCAATTTAATGGCTCTCCATAAAACCTTGGAGGCTTGAACTCCAAACACCTCTCCTTATGAAAAACTTCAAGCTCCTTCATGAATGCCGCCTGGTCCTCTTCTGTACCAGATTCATCTTCAAGAGAAGAATTCGGATCCAAGAGGAATGACTTGTGGTTTTGTAGGGTCTTGAATTCAGCCCCCTCCTCCTCCTCTACAACTGTCAACGCCAGCTGTGGCCGCTCCACCCCTGTGACACTGTTTAATTCTGCCTCGTAATCATCCTCTACCGCCTCTTCTTCCCTATTTTCCATTTCCGGTGGGAGCAACTCCGACTCGATCTTAGTGACTGATAATCCCTCGGTGTTTAGCTTTTCCTCTTTCACGTCTGGTGAAAACTCTGAATCTGTCTTGGTGACCAGTGATCTCTCGGGGTTTAGTTGATGTTGTTCCTCCTCTGGTTCATCGTCTTTGTTCTTACCATTTTCACCACCACTGCCTGTCGGAGAAGGTGATGGAGATGGAATATGGTCTTCTTCGCCATTGTCTACTTGCTCCTGTTTCTCAACTGCTACTTCTGTGTCTAGAAACTTGACATCCTCTTTTGAGCCTATTACAACCGAATCCGACTGGTTCGCTATGCCGTCGATTTCACTCGTCTTATCATCATGTTCTGCATTATTCGCATCATCTGGGCTTTCAACAGCGACATCATCTAAGTCTTTTTCATCTGACCTGTTGTCGTCTGTTGATTTCAACGCATTATCATTAGGTTTGTCTTGCTCTTGGTCTTCTTCCAACACCATTTCGTCTTCTTGTCAGTAGCAATCAGCGATGTTTGGCGAGGAATCAGCTATCGTAAATTGGGTATCGTTCTCCCCTGTTGCTAACCCTAGAAAATTTCCAAAATCTCTCTTGGTTCTCTCCCTCCCAAACTCAAGTTTGAGAACCAGATTTATTAGCTGGTAAATGCCAGATGGTAACTGAGCGAACCGAACATACACCCAAATAACCCAATTACCCAAATACATTTTTTAGAGTAAATTACATAAATAGACCCTGTGATTAACTAAACATTACAAACTTAGTCCAACTATTTTTTATCTTAGAATAGTCTTCGAAGTTTGAATTTCGTTAAGGTTTTGTATAAATTGAATTTTATTTCCTTATGTAACATCTTTTACTAGATTTCAAATAATATTGTACAACATGCGGGACGGATCCCGCACCAACCCCAATCGTACCTATTACTCTGTTAGACTGACGGGTATGGAGCTGTTTTGTTCTGTTATTGTCGAGTTTGAGGTAGAGGCGGGCGTATGTCGGTCCTGGACCGGTCCTAAGTCAGCCTCGAGACAGACCGGACTTTTTTTGGACCAGTTTTTGTTCGGATCGGTCTTGACGTGTCATCAGTCGATCCTTTTTCGGTCATGTCTTTTTTAGGAGCGATCTTTTCCCGGACTAGATTATTTTTGGGTCAGTCTCGTTCTATACCAGTTCGGTATCACAGTCTTTCCGTTCATCTTATTTGGTTCGGATTCGGGTTTTTTCGGTTCGGTTTTGGTTTTTCTCGGTTTTCTGGTTTCAGTTTTCGTTTAATATATATATATATATATATATATATAGGGTTAGCTTATTTTGTTTTCACTATCTATTGTGTGTATGTATGACTGATTCTGGACCAATCATTTTAGTTATTTTAAGAAAGTAATTAATGCATATTACATGTTGAAGATATAATGAATATTAATTACATTTTCAGCATTTAATATACATTAATTACTTTCTTAAAATAACTAAAATGATTGGTCCAGAATCAGTCATACATGCACACAATAGATAGTGAAAACATTTGAACCTAACTATATATATATATATATATATATATATATATATATATATATATAAGTTGGATCGAGTGAGGACTCAAAAATAAGTAAAGACTGCAAGGACAAATATTTGTTGCATGATTGAAAAAAAAGACGTTAAGATTTAATTTGCTGCAACATGTTTCAGCAACTCGTTTCCTAGACCAGGGATGACAAACATTATGAGGCATTCGTCTATTTGATTCAATCATATCAAGGTGTAACGTCCCAAAAATAGTGACATAAAATTTTCATTTATCAAATAAATAAATCATTAATACATATCATTTCCATAAAACATTGGTAATCAAGATTTAACAAAACATCATCGAATCAGAGTAAATCACAAAATGCGGAAAACATGTGGTGTGTGTTTTGCAACCATCCCGAGCTCTTCTATTTGAAAACTGAAGTACCTAAAACATAACTAAAAACCGTAAGCAAAAAGCTTATTGAGTTCTCCAAGATACAACATACCATACCTATCATATAACGAGCCCCACCTAAATGAGATATGGGCCCCACCCACACTCGTAACGGGCCCCACCCAATGAGATATGGGCCCCGCCCACACTCGAATAACGGTCCCTGCCCAATAAACATACATATACAAGCACATACAAGTATCATACAGACAACAAGTATAATAACATAACCAATCGAGGGTCGGCCTTGGTGCCTTAGACCAGCTAAATCCAGTGAGGAAACTTACATCATACTGCCGGATCATATAGAAAATCCCTGGCTACTAGCAGACAGATCCCCGAACTGTCAAAATCAAAACAACACCCAATAAACAATTGGGTTCCAAACTATATCCATAAATCCATACTCAGGGTAAAAAGACCATTTTACCCCTAACATAGGTTGGACCAAGACATAGGCCCAAACCATATAATCCATAAGGCCTAAATACTAAAAACCACCCAAGGCCCAATTCATGGCCCGACTTTCCAAATTGGGCCCAAGCCTATTGTAGGCCTTCTCAAAATAATTATCAGCCCAAAACCTAATGTCTCAGCAGGGCCCAAGACAACTAAGCCCAAAAGATGCCCCAAACTGAAGCCCAATATACAAAATCCTCCTGACTGAGTACCCCTCGTGTACTCAGTGGGTACGCTAAGCGTACGCATAAGAAACCCAGTACGCCCCGCGTACTGACCCTGCCCACAACCAACCTAGAAAACGTCTTACTCTCTTAAGCCAGGACGTCCAAAACCTCATAATAGCTAAAGTATAAGTGAATTGATCCATAAAGTCGAAGGCTTTAAACCTTTTCATGGTTTAATGAAGCCCAATCACCAAAGATGAATTCCAAAGGTCAAAATCACCCCAAAATGTCTTAAAACTTCTTAATACCTTAAGACCTTAGTCTAAACTTCTAGATCTGACTCAAGGGGACTTCTTAAGTCATAAAGTTCCTGACTTTATGACTTAGCATGACTTAATGGGACCCAAATCAAAATCCTAAGTCCCAAGCTTCACCAAAAGACTACCAAATCATGCATGGAAGGTTTATACTCATCGAGATCCAAACTTTATGACTCCATAACCCCAACAAAGGCCAAATATGAAGCTCATAGGTTCTAGAGTAACTTCTACTCACATGAACCACCACAAAGGGACCAAAATCATAACAAAGTGCCACCTAGCTAGATCTACAAGAAAGAGTTGTCAAGGTTGAGACTTTATACCTCCAGAAGTTAGGTATAGGTGAACAAAGCATGGATCCAAAAGCTCCAGAAGGTTGAGACTTTATCACCGGGGTCACCATAAGCAAAAAGCTTATTGAGTTCTCCAAGATACAACATACCATACATATCATATAACGAGCCCCACCTAAATGAGATATGGTCCCCACCCACACTCGCTAACGGGCCCCGCCCACACTCGCATAACGATGAGATACGGGCCCCGCCCACACTCGAATAACGGGCCCTGCCCAATAAACATACATATACAAACACATACAAGTATCATACAGACAACAAGTATAATAACATATCCAATCGAGGGTCGGCCTCGGTGCCCTAGACCTGCTAAACCTAGTGAGGAAACTCACATCACACTGCCGAATCATATAGAAAATCCATGGCTGCTAGCAGACAGATCCCCGATCTGTCAAAATCAAAACAACACCCAATAAACAATTGGGTTCCAAACTATATCCATAAATCCATACTCAGGGTAAAAAGACCATTTTACCCCTAACATAGGTTGGACCAAGACATAGGCCCAAACCATATAATCCATAAGGCCTAAATACTAAAAACCACCCAAGGCCCAATTCATGGCCCGACTTTCCAAATTGGGCCCAAGCCTATTGTAGGCCTTCTCAAAATAATTATCAGCCCAAAACCTAATGGCCCAGCAGGGCCCAAGACAACTGAGCCCAAAAGATGCCCCAAACTGAAGCCCAATATACAAAATCCTCCTGACTGAGTACCCCCCTCGTACTTAGTGGGTACGCTAAGTGTACGCATAAGAAACCCAGTATGCCCTGCGTACTGACCCTGCCCACAACCAACCTAGAAAATGTCTTACTCTCTTAAGCCAGGACGTCCAAAACCTCATAATAGCTAAATATAAGTGAATTGATCCATAAAGTCGAAGGCTTTAAACCTTTGGATGGTTTAATGAAGCCCAATCACCAACGATGAATTCCAAAGGTCAAAATCACCCCAAAATGTCTTAAAACTTCTTAATACCTTACGACCTTAGTCCAAACTTCTAGATCTGACTCAAAAGGGACTTCTTAAGTCATAAAGTTCCTGACTTTATGAATTAACATGACTTAATGGGACCCAAATCAAAATCCTAAGTCCCCAGCTTCACCAAAAGACTACCAAATCATGCATGAAAAGTTTATACTCATCTAGATCCAAACTTCATGACTCCATAACCCTAACAAAGGCCAAATATGAAGCTAATAGGTTCTAGAGTAACTTCTACTCACAAGAACCACCATAAAGGGACCAAAATCATAACAAAGTGTCACCTAGTTAGATCTACAAGAAAGAGTTGTCAAGGTTAAGACTTTATACCTCCAGAAGTTAGATCTAGGTGAACAAAGCATGGATCCAAAAGCTCCAAGGCAAGTAATGACTCTTAAAGAAGTTCCTTCTTCCTCCTCAAGCACCAAAAACACACATAAATCATTTTAAAGCTCAAAAATCACTCAAATGGGGGCTAAGGGTCGATTTCTAGGGTTTAGAGGGATGGAGGCTGAAGATATTAGGGTCAGATTATGAGATTAGGAGCTTAAATAGAGTCCAAGACCCTAACATAGGGTTCTGGTCTGACTGGAGTACGCCTAGCGTACTCCATAGAGCACCCACGACCACCCTGACCATTTTTATTAGTACGCTACGCGTACCCGGCTAAACCCTAATAACCACCAAACTTCCGAAGGCCATAACTTCTTCGTTATAAGCATGTTTCCAATGATCCTTATATCCACGAAAAGGTAACGAGAAGCCCTACACTTTTATCAACTCATGTCTTCTTTAAGACCTTCCAAACAAAAATCCAATTTCCACAAAAGCCCGAACTGACACTTTACCGAAATACTCCTAGGCTCCAAAACACAAATCGATCACCCGAATCACTTCAAATACATCACTCGCACCCAAATGGGCCTAGATACCATCTTTTTAAAGGCCCTAATCCTTTTAATAACTGATGATCGGTCCACGACCCCGAATAATGAAGCGATTCAAAACTGAGTGTTACAAATCTCCCCCACTTAAATTCGATTTCGTCCTTGAAATCATTCTTTACCATCTGCGGCAAGCCCGACAGCCTGAGGGACACAATCACAACCTTGAGTATACAACGGCCTTCCCAAGGCAATCAAATCTAACCCAAACATAACTTTCCAACCCAAAGAATACGAATCCAAAATCCCATACAGAAAACCAACCATACTTTACCTGAAATTTGAAATCTCAAATTGGTCTGACTCCCCGACAGACTGCCTATACTGTACCACTAACAGGCGAAAACCTCACTGAATCCCAGACTTAAACATAACACTTCTAACCCTTGAATGAATTGATGCTTTTAATGGAAACAAAATCACTTACCAATATTGTTGCAGAACACTCATACTTGACAGAAGGCTCATATAATCTTACGAGTAGAGGACTCACCCATGCAACGGTTAGACTCAAACGAGAGTTGTGCAACATGGTCAAATCTTTTACTCTAAGATTATTTGACCCAACTACAAGTGACCTAACAAATTCTTTGATTTACAAGTGACTCCACACACGAGATCCAATTCAATAATACCACTTTGACTTATCTTGATGCCCTTCACGAATAGAAACAATCCAAGACACAATCACATAGGCTTGATCTATCATCAAAATTGAATACAATCCTTACCCTTACACCCCTCTATTGATGCCTTCAACATATAGATACCCCTAATTCTTACCCTACTGAAAAGAAGAACCTACACATAAACACCTGTGATTCCTAACTCGAGATCTAAACAAAAAACCAACCCGATACATAACTCATAACCCGAGACCCACAAATTTGCACTTACATTTCACCCGAAACCTTTTGATTCACGACAACCCCTCACTAGACCGAGATATCAAGGTTCCTAAACCATCACTGAGACTACCAGTGTAACGCCCGTAGATCCGGGCTAGTTAATTTAGAGATAATAGGGGTCGAAAATGACTTTTCAACAAAAGGTTATTTAGAATAAATAATCTTAACCAAGTTTTATGATATGTATCAAGGGTTTCGTACATATAAAGAACGCCGAAATCCGAGTTATAACGAAGAAGTTATGGCCCGTCGAAGTTTTACGGCAAAGCCGGCACGGCACCGGGAGACGTAAATAGTGAATTTTTGATAAAGGACTTTTTAGCCTTATTGATCCAAATAAAAGTTGAAGTATATGTTAAACCGAGAACATACAAAAAAAGAACGCCAAAATCTAACTTCGTATGAGGAAGTTATGAATTTTCTAAGATTTGGCATACTAGTGCATGGCCCGAAACTCGAATTTTAGTTTGAGCGGTTTTTGGCCTATGCGACCTAAATGAGAATTGAAGATCTTATTAATAGGAACTCAACGGTAAAAAGACAGACGTAAACAGAGTCCGTATGTAGAAGTTATAAATTTTACGCGGACATTTAACAGTATAATCTCCCCCGTACTGTTAAATTTAAGATCGGTCGAGAATTAGCCGACGGAGTCAAAATGAAAGTTGTAGATATTATTTTTACCTACGCGTGGATATAAAGAACGTCAAAAACAGAGGTCGTATGTGAAAGTCACGGATTTGAGAAGTCGGAAGTGTGTTGTGCGAAAATGAGTGATGTGGCATAATCTTGGTCATTGCTTTCTCCCCAAGTCTTGCCACTAGATGGTGACATGTGACACCAAGTTCAACCATTTTCACCCTATAAATAGAACCTCTCTCACCCTCATTTTCTTCACACATTTCCCATTATTTATTCTCTTTACTCTCTCTCTCTCTCTCTAGAACCTCTCTCTAGCCCCGAAACCTCCCGAAAAGGCTTGGGAACCTCCCTAGCACGAGGCGGAAGCCCCGGAGTGCTCGAAGGCTCCGAGAAGAAGAGATTTTCGGCTCAGGAAAGTTGCTCCAAGCAAAGCCCGGTTTTCTATAAAACCCGTTGTAAGTGAGCTACGCCTACGCTATTTTTAATACAGTTTTTATTTAATTATAGTAACGTTATTAGGAACTTATAATAAATACTTGGACTATTATTATGAGTTATATAAGTATTGTTTATCGCTTATATAATAGTAATAATAGCTAGACTATTAATTAGTGTCGACAAATAATAGACTAAACTCTAGTGGTAATAATACTAGGTTTTGTCGAAGGAATTTATTTTTAAGAAGCGAAGCGCTGTCTGAGTTTGGAATCACCACATTTTCAAGTGAGTGCATAGTCCCCTTCATGAACATGATTTTAATACAAGTATCGATTGAAGTATTAAATATCTGTTTATGTGTGAATTATTTGATGTTGCCTGATATACTTGTTAAAGAACATACCTGATTATATATGCTGATTTAGGATAAAGAGTAAACCTAAATTAATTATGAGGAATATTGGGTAGTGTTTTCTTACGAGAACGAGTGAATTATACTCAGAGAATAAAACCTTAGTATATGTCATTGATCCGGGAGCATGGATTAGACATAGTCATTGTCCCTAGTCCGAGAGTATGGATTAGGCATAATCATTCATCATTATTCCAAGAGTATGGATTAGTTATTCGTCCCTAGTCCGAGATTATGGATTAGGTAAAGTCGTTCATTTCTGATCCGGGAGTATAGATTAGGTAAAACGGCTAATCTTAGGTCCGAGAGTATGGATAGTCTCGTTGTGAGGATCGACGGGGTGGGATAAGAGTTGTTTATATATATATATATATATATATATATATATATATATATATATATATATGGTGAAATTGTATATTTTGTGAGTTTTAATCTATATATATGAATAACATTGTGGGATTGAAATCCCTATGTACTCACCAGGTTTCCTAACCTGACTCACTCAGTTTATTTATCTCACAGGTGTTGATATGAAGTCACATTACACTGAGAGATTAAGGAGATATAAATCACTAGTGATAATGAATGTAAGTTTTGTCTATGCTTATGTTTCTGTATTGACGATGACATCTCAAATGTTTTAAAATGAATAAAAATATTTTTCTTCGGAAGTGCTTTGATAACGTATTTATCATGTTTTACTGGGAACAAATTCCGCAACATTTTTATTAAAAGAGGTACTCTGATTTTTATAAAGCATAAACAAAATCGGTCTTTTTTGGCCGTTAAAATGGGGATGTCACAGTTGGTATCAGAGCATTAGTTTAAGCGAACTAGGAATTTGTAGGATTTCTAGACTTAAACTTAGGATCATTAGGAAGTTGTAAAGTGGATCATGCGATACTTTAAGTGAACAATAGATGTTTGCTTGGTGTATGGAACCTAGGGACGAGATTTAGAACCGGAAAAACCGGACCGGAACCGCAACCGTTAGAACCGAAATATATAGAACCGGTTTCGGGTTTAAAAATTGGCTTTATCCGGGTTCTGGGTAATCCGGGTTTGAGTCCATCGGGTTCGGGTAAACCGGGTCTAAAAACCGGAACTGGTGTTAGGAATCAAAACCACTTTTAGGTCCGGAACTAGTTTTTATGAAACGTTTAAAAGATGCATATCTCATTCGTTTCAACTCCGATTGACATGCATTTTTTTTCCAACATGTAGTTTAGTGTTTGTACATGATTTTAGACTATAAATTTGCCATTTTTAGTTTTATATTCATTGACTTTCATTCCCCCAAAGTCGAGATATCAAAGCTATAAGTTTTTAGTTTTTTTGTATTCGGTGAAAGTTTTAAAACATGCATATCTAATTTGTTTGAAGTCGAATTGACATGTATTTTTTTCCAACTTATAGTTTACAGTTTGTACATGAGTTTAGACAATACTTTTGTCATTTTTGGTTTAATATTCATGATTTACAGTCATACAAAGTCGGGATATCAAAACTGAAAATTTTCAACTTTTCAGCTATTTGTTTTTATAATTTGTATTCTGTGAAAATGTTAATACATACATATCTCATTTGTTTAAAGTCGGATTGACATGCGATTTTTTCCAGAGTCTATTTTAGAGTTTGTACATGATTTTAGACTATAATTTTTTTAATTTTGGTTTCATATTCAATGAGTTACAGTCCCCCAAAGTCGGGATATCAATATGAAAATTTTCAAAGTTCAATCCACTAAGTATTAAGTAATTACCAAAAAATTCCGGTTTTTTGGGTTTTCAGGTTCTAAACCCACTTTATCCGGTTCCAACCTACCCACTTTGATATGTTTTCGGGTTTTCTGGTTCTAAACCCACTTTACCCGGTACCGTACCCGGAACCGAACCGGAACCGTTTCCTATATACAGGTCTGATTTCCGGTTCTAAAAAATCACGTTAACCGGTTCCGGGTTTTTCGGGTCCGGGTCCATTCGGTCCGGGTTGGGACCCACTTTTATCCTTAATGGAACCAATAAAAAATTGCCTTGGTTGGATATGTTGACTCTGACTATGGTGGTGATTTGTTGAAGCGCAGGTCACGAACATGCTACATATTCACTTTGTTCGGATGTGCCATCAATTAGAAGTTAACATTACAAGATACCACTGCTTTTTCTATAACTGAATCCGAGTAGATATCCATGACAAAAGTAATAAATGAAGAGATATGGTTGCACAGGCTTATTAAGAGTCTTGGTCAGAAAGCAGAGAAGTCTGTCATGTATTGTGACAGTTAAAGTGCTTTGAGTCTTGCTAAGAACCCAATGTATCATGAGAAGACAAAACATATTGATGTCAGGCTGAATTTCATTTGGGATATTCTAGAAGAAGACAAGTTTTCAATACTGAAGATTGGCACCAAGGTAAACCTAGCAGACATGTTAAAAATCATTACCCACGAAGAAGTTCAAGCTTTGCTTGGACTTGGTTGATGTTTGCATGAGGTAATCCCTTTCGGGGGTTGATGGCAGGAAGGGAGAGGAAATTCTTATTTAAGATGGAGTTTAGAGGATGCTTAAGTCAAGATGGAGATTGTTAAATGTGACTCGAGCATGAAAATATTTTGAAAACACTTTGTAATAATTAATAGTTTTTAATTGGTTGAAAAGTTTAAAATTGATTCGATTTTTATGGGTGTTACACCTTTATTGCATAAAAATATGTTCCTTATCTTTTTTAGTTAATTCACTATTTATCGATGAATAAAAGTTTTGGTCCTGTATTTATTTATTCTTGCTTTTCAGTTTCAGCCAAATGTGTAACACAATAGACTGATGCATTTATAAATTGTGTCACTAACTTGTTGTACATGGTGCGCATATCGCCAATGGACTCTCACTACACATGTTACAACTACTATATAGTTAAACTCACAAAACACATAAGGTATTCTTCCAGGACACAAGTACTGGCCTAAGATACGATCCAATCCAAGATAAGTGATCAAACGTCATTTTGTCGTAGATATCTCGATAAACTTAAAACATGGAAAGTCGTTAGTCGAATATTCAAAATTATGTTTTTCGGAACAGATTCATGGTGACCCAAAAGACAAACTACATAATTGATCAACACCAATTCTTAACATGTGACCATATCCTTGAGTCCTCATTTCATTCAATATACATCTTCCACATATGACCACATTATATCCAAAAATTACTTTTAATGTTTGTGCATGTTAAGTTTGTGCCTTTAACAAACGGAATCACGGTTCATACCATTTTTGTATCGCGGTTCTTACCATTTTTTTTTTGTATGGGATAAAATACCTTAATAGTATCCACCAAGATACACAGCTCTAAAGGTGTAGCTATAAATAAGGTAGTTACGGAAGCCTAAACGTGTGTGGTCTGGCCTGTTCTTCATCCCCTCGTCTCCATCAGCACAGCTGATCTGAATTTGAAGCAGCGATCAAATGTTCAACTTTACAACGACAAGGTTTTAATGCAAATCAAGTACTCCACATGATCCACCGACATCTTAACCACAATCATCCGCTCATGATTTCATTGTTTCTTTACGTTCTCTTTCATCAAAGAGTACCGATTGTCTGATCATTTCGTTCTCTGGATTTTTTTATCACTCATCAACATATGTATGTAAATATATATGATCTGATACGTGATTTGATGAAGCTATATACTCGATTTCAATTTAATCCGATTATAATTTATTTTTTCTTTGTCTATCAGAATTTCGTCAGGTTCGTAAGGAGAAGAGATGACGGAAGAGTATTCATACGACGACGCCATTGAAGGACTGAAGCAGCTTCTCAGGTACGTGTTTTTTCCATTAATTTTGTTGAAATTATATATAAGATAGTCCTCCATGACTACGATTGTTTGATTCGTTACCTCGTTAAATGATCGGATTAGATAATCCTTTTTCTCATTATGAAATTAATTACTTAATCAGTCCCATTATCTCTTTCACTTAACCTAATTAAACCCGATATTTTTTGCGACACCATATATACACATTTGTCTGTGTGTGAGTCCCCGCAATTGCTGCTGTCAGCCATTATCTTACTGACAAATTTAGATGTCTGTTTTTTACGTACTGTCAGCATTTACGATCGTATTGTCGGTGGTGTTGCAGTGAGAAAAGCGAGCTTGAAACCATCGCCGCCGCGAAAATCAAGCAACTAACGGCTGATCTGGAGGCGGCCTCTACCAAAGCCGTTAACCCGGTAGAGAGGATAAAGACCGGATTTGCTCATTTTAAGACAGAGAAATATGAGTGCGTTTTGTACCTTATGTCATTTTAAGACACAGAAATATTAAATTCTGAATTACAATTTTTTTGTCGACTAAGGGATAACTGTACAGCTTTAAATGAACTCTTCTTCGACCTTTGTGTTTGTCTTGAAGAAATAATAATAGTTATCAGTTCATGCCTACTTCTGCAGAAAGAACCCAGATTTATATGAAGAGCTATGCAAAGGACAAAGTCCCAAGGTCATCTCTCTTAAACTTATAGTACTAAAGTATCTGGTTATAATGATACTAGCTAGTTAAACTTAGAGTCTTTGGACCACATAATGGAAAATTTATAATAGTTATTTTGGGGTTAATTTAATTTAATTTAATTTGAAATGCAGTTCATGGTATTTGCGTGCTCAGATTCTCGGGTTTGTCCCTCACACATCTTAGATTTCCAACCAGGTGAAGCGTTTATGGTTCGAAACATTGCAAACATGGTCCCTCAATATGACAAGGTCATCATCTTTAATTTTACCTTATTCAATTATTTAATTTGCATCTTTCATTTCATTAATCATAACAAACATGTCATCTAGCTAGCACATGGTCCTTTAATTTTGTCCGCAAATCATTGCTAATTAATTATAAATGGAAATGATAGAAGTACTCCCACTATTCATAAGACTAAGACCGGAGGAGTGGTTCTAAGTTTGTCATAGTCCATATAGGCACCACTTAATATTTGCAACGTTGTTTTAAATTTTTGTCATTTACAATGCATGAGTTGTCACGCTTGTAACGCTAAATTTTTTAATATTTTAATAAAAACTTAAATTTCATTAACTTGAAAGGAAATCACACACTTGAAATTAAAAAACATAACACATTTGAAATTAAAATTAACACACAACACCACTAGAAATCAAAACACACAACCCACTAGAAATTAGAAGACACGAGCTTAAAATGGATGTCTTTGGGGCACTTACTCACAATTTGCTAAAACTCACCGGAAATGTTTTTTGGTTTCTACACGGAAAGCCTAGAAAGCGTTAACAAACACAATAATTTCATTTTCACCTTATTTGGCTTCCCTCATCACCCTATGAAACTAATTGTTAAAATGAAGTGAAACTGCGTTTGTATGTCTCCATTTGGAGAAGACTTCATCTTTACCTCAAGGTAGAGTGGCTTCGTGGTTGAATCTTTCGGCGACTCTACTCCAGAAAGTAGTCGTAGTGATGTTAATGCTCATTGACTTTTCTGTTACATCAACCCATAAATGAACCAATATGAATTTTTCATCAATTGACCAAACATGAATCATTTTTAGTGAGGAGTTTTAAAGAAGATGAAAAATAAAAAGGTTATGAGAGTAGAATGAAAAACATGATGTTATTTATAGTGAAAGATAGAGTGTTTAAAATTTAAAATTTTGAAACAAAACGGTTATATTATAAAAAGGGAGTATGTTTATTTTTTTTCTTCTGAAAATGAGTTATTTTTTGAAAATAAGAAAATAAAATAAATGGTAAAAAAAAATTGCATTATTTTCTTCTCTCTCATCGGTAGCTCCTTGCCAAGGTCATGGGGCAGTGTTCGCTGAAGTGTGCCGATCCCCATTCCGTCGAACCTAATAGTTGATATTTTTTTGCGATGATTATGACTTTATGAGAGTGGATATATATATATATTCTAGTTTAGATAAATTAATATTTGTTTTTGTTGTGTAGATAAAGTACTCGGGAGTGGGGGCAGCTCTTGAATATGCGGTAGTGCATCTTAAGGTGATATTAGACAACAATTTTTTAGCTTCATATTTAAATTAAGGAAGTTGTGCATAATTTTGGTTTAATAAAAATTTGGTCTTCAGGTGGAAAATATTCTAGTAAATGGGACACAGCTGCTGTGGCGGGATTAAAGGACTCATGTCTATCCCGGACGACGGGACAACACATTCGTAAGTAGTAATACTACCTAGTACCTACCTCTCACAATGATATTAATCAAGATAATCAAGATAATGCAATATAATAATCAAGATAATCACATCTTTCATCTTTATATGCATAACAATATTCAAGAATCGAAATCATTGTTGTCTTTTCATCATTGCCTAATCGATATAGTACGATCACATGTCCTCATAACAAATTGGTATTATAGCTTCATGGAAGATTGATAAAATGTTCCCGTGCGATACATTTTGTGGTTAGATTTTGCTCGAGCAAATGGCAACTATTTTGTTCTTTGATTATGTTTCGATTTACTGTTGACCGAAAGTGTCGTAAGGTTTGATTAGGTGAATCTCTCACTAGGGGTAATAGTAAACCAATACCAATGAATTAGAGACTTCCGTGCTGTTTGTTTTTCCGAAGAGAAAATACATGAAGTCTGCGGATCACCTCTGCAATCCTCTGTAGCAGAAGATGTGGAACAAACGGCTGCAACGTGTAATAAAAAATATGTTTGTTTTTTAACGTCTGCAGACTGCTACAGTAAGTTAAACTAAGGCGTGAAGAGGTTTGAATCTGTTGGTTTAGTGTTGTGTCACGCAATACATGCGCAACAGTTTTTAAGTCAGAAGTCTTCTGAAAAACAAACAACCGTGAATGGTCAAGCGCTACACGTGTGCTGCGCGACGCAGTAATAAGTGGTCTGAAATGGTTTTAAAAAAACAAACAACACCTTCAAAACTCAACAACTTCAATCGAGTTTGTGGATCAACGGTTATTCTTGTTGACAATGAAGGAAAATTATGTTCTTAACTTCTTATAAAATCATCTTGATGAATTAAACTCCACCTTGATAGATTTTAAAAATGTTGAGGTGAAGTTCCATCAAACTGTTAGCACACCATAAAGCATTAATTGTGCAAAGTCCTAAAAACTCAACCAACGGAATTGAATGTAACAAGTCGGAATAAGTATAGATCTGAAAAATGTAAAATAATAAAAAGGAGGAAGGTCAAGTCCATCGTGTGAAATCAAACATTTAGTGTTGATATGTTTTATTTATGTACTAACATTTTTAAATATTTATAATTCTATCTAATTTAACTAGCTAAAACATACCTAGTCATGTAATTGTATAGGAAAGTAAGTAGGGTGTCAAATTCAGGGAATAAAATTTCTAACAAAAAAATAACGGCTACTAATTAAACTAAAGAAAAATAACCAATAATTGGAGGTTTTTATATGATTTTGCAAGTTCATAAAAACTTAAATATCAACTAAGCAATTAACTAAGATTACTATAAACTAAAGTAAGCAAACAAAAACAATTCTAAACCAAGATTAAAAAACAATTTCGTTTCGCTTTGAATCACCTTTACCCTATTCTTGATTTCTAATGCAATGGATTATTTATATGGTTACCAAATTATAAAGTTAATAGTTATCTTGTTATGATTTCCTAGTGTTTTTATCAATCTATGATATACTATTACAACGATCATGTAACAAGTGAACACCAAATTGATTTTAACGTTACTTCTATGAATCACAAGATCTAATGATTACATATCTATGATCAAGACAAACAATTCAAGCACATAATATAATAATTAATGTCCTCTAACATAATTAAAATTACTAATTATTACCACCTAACCCTAGGATTTGTTCCATCTCTATATCTAGCAATTCAATGATCATAAATAACTAGATATCAAGTCCATTCAACTAGAATGGTCATCTAACTACACCAAACTTGTGCATAAAATGATAAAAATTAGAATTTTAATATGCTAAGATATGATATATCAAACACAAGTAAAAACCAACATAATTAATCCATAAAACTTGAAATCAACGCATAGTATTAGGGTTCATCTATGTTAAATGAAAGTTAGAGTATTTAGCCCATAACTAAATCTGAAAAACACATAAACAACGAGTAAAGTAGAATAGAGATTATGTAAACTATCAAACCGAATGAATTGTTAAGTTCTTCGCCTCTAGATCTCTTCAATCCGTGATTTCCAATCGATTCCTTGCCTTCCAATGGTTTCTCAGAAGGTTATGGTCGTCCTTAGTTGGAGGTAACAACAACAACTCTCTCTCTCTCTCTCTCTCTCTCTCTCTCCCTCCCTCCTTCTCTCTCTCTCTCTCTCTCTCTCAAAATATGACCTAATGGTCGTTTAAATAACTTGCCAAAATCAGTTGCCACTGCGTGACACAATGCTTGCCACGTCATGGGAAACATTTTCTTTACGTATGTTCCAAGTCTCCATGCAAATCATCGAGGAAGGTTCCATGTTTAAAACGTCACCACGTCGTGGCAAGGGTATGTCCACGATGTGACATCCACATTTTCTACACGATTTTTTCTCTTGATGTTATCTTCAAATATTTGAGTCCCCAACTTGCGTTTTAGCTCTTTTTTTTCCTTTGAAAAATGTCTTTTTGGCTACAAAATAGAATTTTTAAACAAATTAAATGCCAAATATCTTAATCAATGGCTAAAATGTAGCTAAATGTACTTGAATATTGCTTAGAATATATGACTAATTGTAGCAATATCAAGTTTCCACCAAAGAACAAAGGAAAATGGCTAAATGCAAACCTTGCAAAAGAATATATGAACTCTTAAAAGGAGTTATCCCTACATTGTAGCTTGGGAGATCCATGGATCTTAGATCCGAGGTGGTCATTTTACATGTGCCCCAACAAAGATTCTTTTATGGCGTATCAAGAGAGAGGTGAGTGTTGGAAATGTATTGATGTGGAACGTCGTTCCTTGCAGGATTGCCAACAACGTGATTAATACACATTTGAATGAATTATGGAGTATTGAGGATTCTCATGTAAATTAGACTTGTCTAAGAGCTTAGGAAAACTTGGCATGGTTTTACATGTTGGACTTGAAAGGGCTCACATATACTTGTTCTGGTGACAATTGACATGCTTAGAGTTTCTAAATGTGCTCAAGTGGCCATGAAAAGGGGAAAAAGAGGCTACATTATATGTTCTTGATGGAGAAACCTTATTGGGGTGGTGAGAGATCTCGCATTCCAAAAATGCTAATTAGAATTTTGGTGATAACACATTTATTGCATGCGAGGGTAGAGCTATGTTAACTCATAAGGGCTAGGCTCATGACTTTGAAGTCGCAGGTTCAAAACACAAAAATTGTGTCTGCAATACCTTTTGTGTAGGTTTCGAAACCATAGACTCACACAAGATTAACTACAATTAAGGTGATCTTGCTATGTCCACAAGCAAACTAAAGATATTATTGATTTTGAATGTTTATAATTGCGTCGAGATTTTATATATAGATTCATTGCTTGGTTGCAATAACAACTAGTAACGATAATCAGGTCCAAAAGCATCACACGCCACAACTCAACAATGTTTAATCAAATTAGTCCAATAGCAAATTTTGACATTGCTTATATTTCCTTTACATTGATAGTTGGAAATTTGTGGGATTCCCTTAACATCAATAGTTGTACGAGAAAAATTGGTTTTGAGTCGATGTTTGTGTGATTTGATATAAACTAAAATTAAAGAGACCATATATGACATGTGTAGATAAGGGGAGGATCTCTTAGCATAAATAGTCTTCTGTCGCATTTTGTTGGATGATTCATGCAATAAACAAGATAATCACCTCCTTCTTCATTGTCTTTGTACGCTTTATTCATAACATTCAAGAACCGAAATTCATAACATTCAAGAACCAAAATCTTTGTGGCATTTTATCATTTGCTAATTGATTTCTACTTCTACAAACTAGTAACATTTTTTTTGTGTATATGGGCAGTGACTTCATAGAGGATTGGGTAAAGATATGTGACATTGCTAAAACCAAGGTGAAAGCAGAATTCGGCGATTTGGATATTGCAGAACTATGCACCCACTGTGAGAAGGAGGCTGTGAACGTTTCCCTAGGGAACTTACTGACTTACCCTTTCATTAAAGCAGCAGTGTTGAATAGATCACTTTCGCTACAGGGAGGATACTACAACTTCCTCAAGGGTAGTTTCGACTTTTGGTGTCTTGGTCATGCTATTTCACCCTCTCTTTCTCTATGAGTGTTTTCTTTTTCGTATATCCAATGTTTCCAATAATATGTATATTTAAACTAGAAAAAGATAAGGCCAAATAAATCCATGACATGACATGACCTGACCTACCCCTAAACTAAACTACTAATGTAAGGGTCTTCTGTCTTCATGAATTTATATATATTAGACACAAATCAAATGTGACAATTAATATGTTTGATGTTTTGTTTGTTTACATTTATTTTGCCATTTTTTCCAAAATATAATCTTCTGAAACAGGATATACAACAACCTTTCCAGTAGCTCGACCAGTTTCAAGGTATGCAAAAGCTTCTTTGACCCGGTCAAACGGAAATGGACCATTTGGGTCAAGTACAGCCTTCAATTTCCCATCCTCCAAATACGGATTCAATTTAGTCAAAGTGGAACCTGTTGACGTCACCACAAATCTAAACCCTGGTTCTGCCACTGCACCGGTTAACACCACCACACTGCCGCCTTCCACCACCACTTTCACCGCTTTCTCCCCTTGTCCTACACCCAAAAAACAAAGTTTTATCTCCATAATCAATCACATTCACAATTACAATCACAATAATAATGATCCAACTCTTACCAATTGCATCAAATACAACATCGTATTTATCTGGCAAGTCTTCGAAGTTCTCTTTAGTGTAATCAACTGCTAAATCAGCACCTAAGCTTTTCAGCAGCTCGAGTTTTGATGTACTAGCTGTTGCAGCTACTTTTGAAGCACCAAATACTTGCTTCGCAAGCTGCATCATCATCATCATCAAAGCTTATCAATCCATACGCACTAAACAATTTACTCATAAATTTGGAATAACGAAGTGAAGTTTTATGAAAATTAAGAAGATACCTGAATCACAAGCGATCCAACTCCACCAGCACCATTCAAGACAAGGATTGATTTACCTTTTGAGAAACCGGCTCTCTCTAGACCTTCATATGCGGTTTCAATTGCAAGAGGAAGACTGGCAGCCTGTGCGAAATCTAAGCTTTTTGGCTTCAAAGCGAGAAGTTTCTCCTCAACGGCTGTGTACTCGGCTAAAGAGCCTGACTGTTTAGGTCCATCGAGTGCCTTCTCGCTTATATCTCCGTATACTTCATCTCCTACTTTCAAGCTTTTTACTTGGCTTCCGACTTTAACCACCACTCCGGCGACATCGTATCCTGGAACAGTCTGTTATCGAGAACAAAATCAGATTCAGAGTAAATGTGGTAGAAAACGAAAAGCCAACGACCATCAATCATGCACAATTTCGAGAAATTATATAGTTTAATGCAGATTATCTGCAAGGAATTTAACTTTAAAACAAAATGCAATCGAAACAAATCAAAACAACCGATGAAATTACCGGTAGGGCGGAATCTGTGGCCTGAAATTTGCCAAGCCGTCTCTTGAAATCAACAGGATTAAGTGCCGCAGCCACTACCTTTACCAAAACCTGGTCGTCGTTAACTTCTGGCACCGTGACATTCGAAGAGAACTTCAGTACATCAACACCACCATATTCATTGTACACCCAGGCTTTCATCTCAGAAGGAACTGTTGTAGAACCGACAGCGGTTTCAGTTGCAGATCTCGAAGAAGAACTCGCGCAGACTCGGAAACAAGGGTTCGTTTTAGACAGTGAGTTTTTGCGAGAAAAGGGAGAATTTCTTGAGGTTTTGGTGGCTGGTGGTATGAATGTAGAGCGAGGAAGTGAAGGTTTTGATGAGCAGGAGCCAGAAAGTGGTGGCCGGAGTCGTAGAGTTGCGGAGGAGCTCAGCAGAGCTTCCATTATCGTCACTCTTGTCTAGCTGCTACCAAATGAAAGGAATCATGATAGATTTTGTTACCCTTCTCTGTTTATATGGTGTGTATTTAATTATTTATTTTTAATTTGTTTGTACTATTCTAGGTACTAGAAAAACCGATTCGTTGTCGAATTTAATAAAATAAATTACATTTTTGGTACTTGTGGTTGACTTGTTGTCACAAATATAGAGATTTAGTTCAAGTTTTTTAAAATTTGGTATTAGGGTTGTTCAGGAATCAAGAGTGCTTTTTAAATAGGAAAATGATTATGTAGGGCAACAAATTGTTGAGTTTGTTTTTTATTTGGTCCTTTTTTTGTATCCAATATACCATCGAATTTATTGTTTGTGTTCACTATAACCTTTTTGATTGGCTATCACCTATGATAGTCGGTCAAAGAGTTATGATGAACACAAGCAACAAGTTTGATGATATATTAGGTACAAAAAAAAAGGAAAATGACCAAATGAGAACAAAACTCAACAATTGGTTACCCTCCTGAGTCATTTTCCCCAAATACAATGTTGATAAACATTAAACAAATAAGGAACGTTAAACAAATAAGGAAGTGAGGAGTGCACATTTGTTTGAGTTTGATCAAGATTCAAAGTACATGTCATTTAAGGGTGAAGCCCTAAACGAACAGGGGTCCCGGGGCAACGAGCGGGGTCCAAGGGTGATAGCCCCAAGCAAGTCCAAAGGGGCAGAGCCCCTGGCTGGGGTCGAACTGTCTTGTGACTCTTGTCCTAAAACCCATTTTTTATGACAATTTTTGGGGGTTTTGTGACAATTCGAAACTATCTTGTGACAGTTTTCAGACATTGATCTTATAACCGTTTTGGTCATTTTTTGGTACATCTTCAAGAACATAACCACACACATCATCACAATTCAAAATCTATGAAATTTACCTAATTGAGTATTCGATTTGTACCATAAAAATACTTCAATTTGATAGTGAAACCACGAATTTAAGAAAATCCATAACAATTATTTCATCCCCAATTTCTAACATAAAGCAAGGAAAGATGAGGAACCGGTGCTCGTGTTTAAGTATGTTGGACAAGAGGACAACGACACAAACCTTAAAAGATCCAATTTAAACCGGATTTGAGCTTCATAGTAAAATGTGTAAATCAACTCATGTGGAGATAGCTAACACACACACACACACACTCCTCTGTGTAAAAGCCTAATATGTTAAAATAGAAATATATTAAAACAAACATAAAAACAATTCAATTAATGTTTTTATAAAGAAACTCCTCATGGATGTTGTTTTATACTCATTAGCAAGCATAATTAGCCATAAAACATTATATAATTATCGTTTTATAAATGATCAATAAACAATGTTATTCATTGTACTTGTTATTATCTGCATTTGATTACTACGATAAATAATCTCTCATTTAGTGTAACGCCCGGTTGTAAAAGTGTTCGTTATGGATTTCAGAGGCCAAGGCTAGGGGCATTTTGGTCTTTTATGGGCTTTGAGGTTATTTGAGAAAGTTTCGGGCCGAGGTGTGTTGCTAGAAACGTAGGGCTTCTCGCCACCTTTTTATGGATATAAAGTTCGTCGGAAACGGACTCAGAACGAAGAAGTGGCGATACTTTGAAAATGATGCCAATAATAGTCCCTAATAAGGAATTGTGACAAAGTGGTCCTATGCATGCATGGAATGCATGCGTGTGAAGTAGCTGGGTACACCCAGCGTAAGCTGGGTTACGCCCAGCGTAGGAGGGGAAGTAAACGCGAGTGTGGAGATGCGTACGTGTAACATCCCAAAATTCAAGGCCAAAAAATTTCATTTTTAATTAGGCTATTACATAAAACAAAAGTGTGAATAATCAGAATATAATATTATGAAACCATATCAGAGTATAATCCCAAGGATCTCGTGTGCGGAAAACATAGTGTGATGCGCTGCGACCAAGCCGACTCCTTTCTTTTGAAACAAAGTACCTGAAACCAAAACTGTAAACCGTAAGCACGAAGCTTAGTGAGTTCCCCCATCATACCACATACCACATAACACCATCGATATCTCTCAACCGGTAACTACCATCGGTATCTTTCAACCGGTAACCGGGGACTATTTCACCCTACCACTATCACATAATAATATGTCATAAACATATTGATCACGTACTAACATCATAAACATGATGATCACATACTAACATATTATAGACATGCTGATCACATACTAACATATCATAAACATGCTGATCACATACTAACATATCATAAACAGACAGATAAGCATTGCATGGGTTCTGTATACCCATTCGGTATCTTTCAACCGGTAACTGCCATCGGTATCTTTCAACCGGTATCCGCCATCGGTATCTTTCAACCGGTAACCGCCATCGGTATCTTTCAACCGGTAACCGGGGACTATTTCACCCCTTACCACTATCATATAATAACATGATATAATCATACAGTTAGGCATATCTGGGGTACTGACCTACCCTTCGATCCTAACGACCGAGTCAAGGAAGAACTATTCCCTGCTACTACCACTGACACACATAGCATATCACATAAGCATATCACATAATCATATCTCATAAGCATATCACATAAGCACACCAAGATAATTATCACAAAGACAATTATCTACTAACTACCCCTGTTGGTGGGCCGACATTGTGGCCTTAGACCCACCCCTACTGGAAGGTAACTCACCTCGCATTGTTGAAGTCCCGTAGACTCAACCCCACACTGCTGAAGTCCCGCAAACTCAACCCCAACTGCTGGAGGACAGATTCCCGATCTGTCAATATCAAAACATCACCCAATTAATAATTGGGTTCCACTACATAACCATAAGTACATGCTTTGGGTAATTACTACATTACCCCTAGCTTGGCTTATTCAAGCCCAAGGCCCAATCCATAGGCCCAAAGTCCATTAAGAATCAAAACCCAACACATGGCCTAATTTTCCAAATTGGGCCTAGGCCTACACATGGTCTTATTCTAAGGCCCAACCTCATATAATCATTAAGGCCCAAACTATATCTAAATTGGGCCCAACTCCTCATATGGGCCTTACCCTAAAGCCCAACTAATTACTCCAGTCAATTTGATTATTCTTGGATGGCCCATTAATAATCAATCATCCAAACCCAATAGAAAGCCCAACTCAAGGTCCAAGTGAAATTAGGGTTTCACATAAAATGATGATTAGGGTTAAGTTTTCTCACTTAAACCATTAAGGACTTAATCTATTAAGTCCAATATTACTTAGATTAATTTCTTGTCAATGATTATTATTTAATATCTCCAGTTATTAAATAATTTCCGTGTGTCCCGATTAATTCCCCAAATTAGGGTTTTATAGGCATTAGGGTTTTCCAAACCCTAATTAGGTTTTCCAATCCAATTGCTAACCCATTTATCAACTTGTTGGGCTTTTAGGTCGATTAGGGCTTTATTGGGCCTCTTAAGCCCACCAGGATATTATTAAGCACACTAGGGTTTTATTTAAGCCCATTAGGCTGCATTGAGCCCATTAGGATTTTATTGGGTCCATTAGAGTCCATTAAGCTTCATTAGGCCCATTTAAGCTTCTTTGGGCCCATTAGGGTTTCAAGCACCCCAAACGAATCAAAACCACGAGGCAAAGCACACCGCCACCTGACACGGCGACCGGTGGCGGCAGGAGGCGACATCCACCACCCTACGGTGGTGGTTTTCAATTTTCTTTTCATTATTCCAATTTTTAGTACACTTTACAATGCTAAATCTCAATTAAAAATGCACACACCCACTAAACACACACATACATGGCGGTGTATGGTGGCAGCCACCACCTCACGGTGGTGGTGATGGTTTCTAAGGTTTTCTAGCCACCCAAAAATCACACCCACTCACTTCGTAATACATCCCAGCGGAGAATAACACACACACACATCCTTTGCTCGGAAAATAAACCCAACACCCACCTATGGTGGGCGGCGATGGCAGTAGCATAGGAAACAGGCAGCGACAACATTGATTTTCAAAGACAGCCACCACCTCACGATGGTGGCAAGCTTCCTTGAGTCCCCGTCAGCAACACACACCAACAGAACACCCACTCATCGGGACCTTAACTTGAACACACTCCAATCTCAACCCTTCTCGTGGCGGCAAAAAGGCAGCCAGGAAAGAAACCAGCCACAACCATGGCACTCGAGACGTCAAACACCTCGAGGGGCACAAATAAGCAAGACGGGGTGGTCGAATCGAGAGGATATGGTGGTTTGCGACAGGCCCTTCTTCGTTCACATCCACACTTCGATCTCGGGGGGGGGGGGGGGGGTTCTCCGGCCACTTCCGACTGAATAACACTCCTTCGCTGGTCTCCGCCTCTAGCAATAACAGGAATGGCGGCAACAATGCTTGGATCGATGGGTTGCATCCTCTACACGGTGGTGCACAACGACTAAAGGAGTGATTGTGGCGGCTGATGAATATGTGGAGTGTTAGGGTTAGGGTTCAAATGATTGAAAGGCTATATACCCGGCTCATATGAAACATATTCCCATATTGACTAACCGGCCCCTCCTCCTCCCATTCCTTACAAAATGAGCCCTAATTTTACCCTTTTATCCCTCAGCATTATAATTATTTACAATTCAGGTTCAATATTTACTAAACAGCCCCTTAGCCCCCAATATCCCTTCAAATGAAGTCCCAGAAGTCACCATTTAGTCACTGTCTTCATAAACAATTACGAATCCCATTCGAAACTTACACTTTTAACCCCCGAATTCTAAAATGGTAACAATTAACTCTTCGAGACCATCCTGTTATACATAATTATTTATTTTAGGGCTACCATTCGTCCATTAATTAATTAATTTATTTAATAAATAAACAGGGTATTACAGTACGCCCAACGTACGTGTAGGTACACCCAACGTACGTTCAGACTCACTAAACCCTAATTTTTAGGGTATGTCACTATATAAGGAATATAATGCCCTGGATATCAGCCTCCCTCTCATCCTAAGACAGCTACCACGAAACCCTAATCCTCCCTTAAGTGTTCTTGAAGCTTTGGTGGCCATTAGTGAGCATCTTGGTGTTATAGGACCATTTTCCAAGCAAAGAAGAAACAAGCAAGGTGGTGGATCAAAGAAGGAGTTGTAGATCTGGGACTTTTGCCTCTTTCCAGACCTTTTCAAGGTATAAAGTCTTGAGCTTGAAGATTATTCTTTTAGATCTCCCATAGGATGAGTTGTTGGACCTTTATGACTCAACATGTTTTGTTAGGCCTTGAGTTGCCATTCTCTGTTCTAAATGAGTCCCTAAGGCAGAAAGTTGCCATCTTGTGTGTCTTAATGGGTTCATGCATGAGATCTAGTCATTTTCATGAAAGTATATTGTCACATTTCAAGTTTGGTCCTTTTTGGTGGGTTGCAAGTCACCAAGTAGCCAACTTTATGGATTAAGACATCAATAAGACCTGGATCTGTGTTTATAGCCCCTGGAGTGGATGTAGCACCTGGTTCCTGGTACGCAAAATTTATCTTAGTGTTTTTCATTTTTAGCCTTGGACTCGACGAGTTGTAGGTCCGACTCGCCGAGTAGAGACGGGATCCGGAACACGTTTAAGTTGGCGACTCGACGAGTCCATATTCTGGACTCGGCGAGTCCCCACTGTCTGATGAAACCCTAAATTTCAAGGGTTTGCACCCTATTTAAACCCTCTTATTTGCCCCTAAGCTCGCCCCCTTCACCCTCAGATCTCTATACTTCGTTCAAGCCTTGTTCCTTGTGAGTTTGAAGCATTTTGGTGTGTTTTCTTGAAGATTTGGAGAGAGAAAGAGAGTAGATCAAGAAGAGAAGAAGGAGGCCAGGCATATTTGTGTTATCTCAGTGATTTCCTGGAGGTATAACTTAGTTTCCCTCAGTTTTCATGCTTATTGTCCATTTTAGCTCCATGAAAGTCCTTCTTGAGCCTTTCCCCAAGCTTGTTTGTGCATTATGGTTTGTAATAAGTTGTTAGCCTCTAGATCTAGGCATGATTGAGTTCCAGGAGCTTGGATCTACTGCCTTTATGGAACCATATTGCATGAAAGCCCTAGATCTACCCTTTTAGTGTATTTTGAGCCCTAAAACCTTCTTTGGTGATTATTTACACATAAAGTTGGAAACTTTAAGTGTTATTCATGCCCTAGAAACCCAGATCTATGAATGGCATGAGCTGGATTCAAGCAAAATCGAGTATATAGTTTTTGCATGTGACAGACTCGGCGAGTCGTTCATGTCGCGAGTCCCCGAGTTTTTCCCCCTTTTCGTGCATGCGGGGTGGAGTAGTGAGTCGTGGGATATGACTCAGTGGGTCGGAAGCCAGACTAACTCATGAAGTAGCTCGGCGACTCAATGCCATGACTCGACGAGTTCAAGGCAATCTTCTTGCCTCAAGAACAACTTGGCGAGTTGTTCATACAACTCGGCGAGTCACAGCATAGAGTGTTCTTCGGATGAAGATGAACTCGACGAGTTGTTCATACAACTCGGCGAGTAGGATGAAGGACTATTGGCCTTGGGTTTAGAAGGAAAACTCGTTGAGTCAACGCCTAACTCGACGAGTAGAGACGGATTTATGGTCAGACTAAGGGACAGGGACTCGGCGAGTTGGCAAGCCAACTCAGCGAGTCAGGTCAACTGGCAGTTGACTTTAACTTTGACTCTTAGTTGGTTAGGGGTAAATGATCATTTTACCCTGAGGTCGGTTAGCAGTATTTGACTAAGTGTTTTGTGGGAATTATTAGTCGGAGGATTTTCGGAGTAGCAGCAGCAGAAGACAGTTGGTTCCCACACAAATCAGCAGCTACTTTGAGGTGAGTTACCTTCCAGTAGCGGTGGGTCTACTGCCACAATGCCGGCCCACCAGTAGGAGTTGTATGTTAGATGATTGTCTTTGTAATATCATCTAGGTTTGCTACTACCTGATATGTTATATGCTGGCATGATATGTAAATGTGATAGTAGTAGAGTTCGGTTGTCAGGACCGAAGGGTAGGTCAGACACCCCAGATATGTCTGACAGTATGTAATGATATGTTTATATGCTGTCATGATATGTTATATGTGATAGTGGTAGTAGGAGGGGAATAGTCCCCAAGTTTCGGTCGTTAGGACCGAAGGGTAGATCGGACACCCCAGATATGTATGATAAGTTATGATATATGTGATAGTAGCAATAGGGGTGAAATAGTCCCCGAGGATCGGTTGTTTGGACCGATGGGTAGTCAGCACCCCAGAATGGCTTTGTATTCCGCATTAAGGGATTTTCTTGGGGAATTGTACTCTGACACTTTTATGTTTTATAAAAATGTTTTCCAGACATGCAATATCTTTTGTGAAATGTTATGATCGTTGAACGTTTTATTCCTAATGTTTTGCTAAGTACATGTTTTAAAAATGAAATTTTAGGCTCGTATTTTTGGGACGTTACAAGTTGGTATCAGAGCCCTGGTTTGAGGGATTCGGACACACCTTCGGGGGTGTCTGAACTCAAATCGAGGGATTAAAAGATTTTTAAGAAGAAAATATTTTCTAAAAAGCTAAGTAAAGAGTTTTAAGAAGGAACGAAGTGTGTGATGTGCGTAACTGGCCGAGCTCAAATAAGTATTCCCCAAAGTACCCATACAAGCTTATGTATGTTATTCAGTTTCAGTAGAACAACATGCTAGAATAGGACTAAGGATCTAGGAGTGATGCCTTATGTGCCTGCTTTATGTGCTTCAGTGTATGAAAATTGCATGCTAGAATTGAGTAGACAGCAGTAGGATAGCATGTTTAGGTTATGCCTGATAGCACAAGTTTAACATTGTATGCTAGTTCAGTTTTTTTCTCTATGAGAACGGATTTGCTTGAGATTGTTCCCTTTTGTCTGAATGCTGCTTGCTTTGTGCTTTGTGGGATTCTGAGTGATGGGAGTTAGCCATTAAGTGAATACGTCACGTCACATGTGATCAGGGTTGAATAATCTTAGAGTGCTGGATTTGGCCCTATTGCGCAGCTCTCGTTTGAGTCTGACCGTTATAGGGACGAATCTGTTACTCGAAGGATTATCTGAGCCTCATCACATGTGATGGTGTTCAGGTAATGGCTAACTGGCATCACAAGGAGGCCTTCAGCAGATGAGGACCGGGTCGAGTGGAGTTAGAGATTTTCCTAGGGCAAGCCTAGGATGAGTATAGCGGTGATCAGCGGTAGTGACAGGGACCTGGTGGAGTCAAGGCAGTCCTTGGAGAAGGTACGGATAGATGTGGAAGGTAGTATGGGCCCGTACTACCGAAAATAGAGGATCCATACCCGAACCGAGGAAGGCCAAGATAAGACCAGGAAACTTGTAGTAGGTGTGATTCCTCCAGAGGTATCAGTATCACTAACGGTTATTATTTATGTATTTCAGAATGGTGGTACTACGCTCGTGGCCAATAGTTGGCAATACAGGAGAGGGATCGGGTTCGAGATCAGGTTCCGAGCCAGTAGATGAGGGGCTACGTGAGTTCATCGCGTCAGAGATCACCAGAGGCATCCTTGAGTCGACCCCCATTATCTTCGGATCAATCAAGGAAGGGATATTGGAGTTGATGGAGGATCGCCTCCGGGCATTCAGGAGCGACATGGCATCTGGCCAGTCGGGATCTCGCACACTGTCCTTCAAGGACTTCTGGGGCAGTGGTGCGCCGGATTTTCACGGGGCGAAGGACCCCATAGCTGCCAGACGATGGATTGCAGACATTGAGTCTGCACAGATGATTAGCTTCTGCCCTGAGGGGTCGAAGGTGAGGTTCGCAGCAGGGTGTTTGTGAGATCGAGCTAGGGATTGGTGGGAGTCCGTGGGAGACTCGTTGGGAGCCTCGACTGTCGAGGCTATGACTTGGTCGGACTTCGCGACCAGGTTCAGGGCAGAGTTCGCGCCGGCTGTCGAGCTTTAGCAGCTGGCCAGGGAATTCTTGGATATGAGGCAAACGACGGAGACTATGGCGGAGATCACCGCCAAGTTCCGGGAGAGGGAATTGTTGGTACCCCAGTATGCGGGTGATGAGGACATGAGGAGGAACAACTACCATGATATGCTCCGAGCTGATATTCGGGAGCATGTCAGTTTTTCAGCTTGCCCCACCTTGGACTCTATGATTGCCAAGGCGAGGGGAGAGGGAGATAGATCTGGAGCACATCCGGAAGAGGAAGTCAGAGTAGGGACAGGCAAGAGGGGCTTCGGGGAAGAAGCCCAAGGGATCAGATGGTAGGCCGAAAGGCCAGTCAGGACCGAGCCGCTGCAAGAAATGCGACAGGCCTCATGAGGGGGCGTGTAGGTTGGGATCGTCGGGCTGCTATAAATGCGACAATATGGGGCATTTCAGTAGGGATTGTACCGCCCCTGCACCTGTGATTCAGACATCGGAGTTGCTGTGTTTCCACTGCAACCAGAGGGGCCACAAGAAGGCCAATTTCCCCCAGTTGACAGCATCAGCGCCGATTAAGGCGCCGACTCCAGCTACTGAAACATCCCAAAAATATGACCCGGAAATTTCATTTTAATATAACCAAAAATCATAAAACAGAGTATCATATAATAAAACCATACACTACGTATCTCAAACCATACTAAAATACTGTGAGAAAACTGTGTCACAACTGTATCAAAACATATCTAAGAAAACTGTATCAACTCCCAAGACAAAAACTGAAGCTGTGGTGTGTGCGATGCCATCATCCCGAGCTCTTCCCTTTACTTGCGGAAGTACCTGAAACCAAAAACTGAAACCGTAAGCACGAAACTTAGTGAGCTCCCCCAAACTACCACATACCACACAATAACAAATAAAGCACATACTGGGTCTTGCCCACTGCATTGGACCGAAGTCCGGAACTAGCTGCATCGGACCGAAGTCCGGAACTGACTGCATCGGACCGAAGTCTGGAACTGACTGCATCGGACCGAAGTCTGGAACTAACTGCATCGGATCGAAATCCAGAACTGACTGCATCGGGCCGAAGTCCGGAACTAACTGCATCGGACCGCAGTCCGGAACTGACTGGGACCTTGTCCCCTGCATCGGACCGGAGTACGGAACTAACTGCATTGGACCGAAGTCCGGAACTGTCTGAACATAGCATAACATAAACACGTATTTACTAACATAACACATATACTGCATCAGACCGAAGTCCGGAACACATAACACAAAACATGCTTGAATCACAAAGACATCAAGCACTCTAACTACTGCATCGGACTGAAGTCCGGAACTACTGCTAACTAAACGGGCCGACATTGTGGCCGTAGACCCGTTCCTACTGGAAGGAAACTCACATCGTGAACTAGCTGCTGAGTGTATGGCTCTGGAAGCTATCTGCTGGTGCTCCGGTATCTCCCCGGCTGCAATTCCATAAACACACCCAATCAAATACTAATCACTGCTTTGGGGTAAAATGACTCTTTTACCCATGGTCAAAGTCAACTCTCTCGGTCAAAGTCAACCTACAGTTGGCCTAACTCGCCGAGTTGTGCCTCCAACTCGCCGAGTCTCTATTCTCACTTCTCAATCCTACTCGCTGCTACTCGTCGAGTATGGCATCGACTCGACGAGTTCCCTTTCGATTCAAAAACTCAGGCAATCTGCATCCGACTCGCCGAGTCGTATGAACAACTCGACGAGTTGTTCTTGAGCTAAGAAGATTGCCTTGGACTCGCCGAGTTGTATGAACAGAAGGAATCCGAGAAATACCTAGAAGTGTTCTAATGGAGGTTTAAAGCATAAAACAGAAGGAATCCGAGAAATACCTCAATGAACTCTGATTTTGACCTTGGATCTTTGCTCTACACCTCTTCTCTTTGGTTCTTTCTTCTTTTTCTTCTTCAAACCTTCAAGATTTCACACAAAAACACATTAATCAATCAAGGGATGGTTTAGGGTTTCTCACAGACTCTCTGAGGGTGAAGGAGGCGAGTTTGGGGCACATAACATTGCTTAAATAGTGAGCAAACCTGGGGATTTAGGGTTTCTTCCTGGCAGGCAGACTCGCCGAGTCCCGAATATGGACTCGCCGAGTCGCCGACTTACACGTACTCGAAATCCCGTCCCTACTCGACGAGTCGGGCTATAGAGTCGCCGAGTCCCTCTTGAAAACTTCTAAATAAACACCATGGGAGCAACATACCAGATACGGGTCGTTACAGCTACCCTGTGGATTACAGATGGCCGGCAGGGCAAGGCAGAGGCTCCAATGGTGAGGAGCCGGGCGTTTCAGCTAACGGCATAGGAGGCACGCGCCGCACCCGATGTGGTGACGGGTATGATTCTTTCCCTCTACCTTATTTTTTATGATGTTATGATATTGATATGTGCTCTGTGTATATGCATTAGGATCGTTCCATGTGAACGGTATTCCTGTCCAGGTGTTGTTTGACTTGGGTGCCACCCGATCATTTGTTTCCCTTGCGCTTAGCAAGAGGTTTACTGAGTCTTCGGGCATGTTGGATTGCCCTTTAGAGGTAGAGATTGCCGATGATCGATCGGTGCGAGCGTCAGCAGTATTTAGGGATTGTGTCCTACGGTTATTTGAGGAGCGTTATTCGGTGGATTTGGTTCCCACCCCTTTGCAGGGGAACAAGGTGATTATAGGCATGGATTGGTTGAGCCCTAATGGGGCGGTGATAGATTGCGCACAATAGCTAGTGCGGGTCAGGACCCCAAGCGGGGGAGAGTTGGTGATCCACGGCGAGAGGCCACAGCGTGGACCTATAGTATGTTCAGCAGCGAGAGCTAGGCGCTACCTTCAGCAGGGTTGCGCGGGATATGTCGCGTATGTTATGGATACCCGGGAGACGGGTAAGGCGACAGTTAGCGAGGTCCTAGTGGTGCGAGACTACGTTGATGTGTTCCCGGAGGAGCTTGGAATACCTCCGGAGTGTCAGGTGGAGTTCAGGATCAACCTAGTTCCTGGTGCGGCTCCGATAGCCAAGGCACCCTATCGGTTGGCTCCTCCTGAGATGCAGGAGTTGTCTACGCAGCTGCAGGACCTGCTAGACAAGGGATTTATTCGACCGAGCAGTTCACCCTGGGGAGCCCCGATCCTGTTTGTAAAGAAGAAGGACGGGTCGCACCGGATGTGTATAGATTACCGGGAGCTGAATAAGGTAACGGTGAAGAACCGTTACCCACTCCCGAGGATTGATGACCTCTTTGATCAGTTGCAGGGAGCGTCTTGGTTCTCCAAGATTGATTTGCGTTCAAGTTATCATCAGATGAGGGTCAGAGAGGAGGATGTACAGAAGACCGCGTTTCGGACGCGCTATGGCCATTATGAATTCGTGGTGATGCCGTTTGGGCACACCAATGCTCCTGCCGCGTTCATGGACCTCATGAACCGCGTGTGTAGACCGATGTTGGATCGGTTTGTGATAGTTTTCATTGATGACATCTTGGTTTATTCCAAGACGCAGGAGGAGCACGAGGAGCATCTGAGAGAGGTTTTGGAGATCTTGTACGCCAAGTTCTCCAAATGTGAGTTTTGGTTGCGCGAGGTGCAGTTTCTTGGGCACCTCGTCAACCAGAACGAGATTTTAGTAGACCCGGCCAAGGTGGAGGTCGTGATGAGATGGGAGGTTCCGAAGTCTCTATCCGAGATTCGGAGTTTCCTAGGATTGGCAGGCTACTATCGGAGATTCATTCAGGATTTCTCCAAGATAGCCTTACCCCTGACACGGTTGACTAGGAAAGTCGTGGTCTTTCGATGGGGGCCTGAGCAGCAGGCAACGTTCGAGATTCTGAGGCAGAGATTGTGCGAGGCGCCGATCTTAGCCCTGCCCGAGGGCGTAGAGGATTTTGTAGTATACTGTGATGCGTCGATCTCAGGCTTAGGCGCAGTATTGATGCAGAGGGGGCATGTCATTGCTTATACCTTGAGGCAGCTATTGCCTCACGAGGCGAACTACCCGACGCATGATTTAGAGTTGGGGGCGGTGGTTTTCGCCCTCAAGATTTGGCGGCATTACATCTACGGGGTTCGATGTACCATTTACACGGACCACAAGAGTTTGAGGTACCTCATGGATCAGCCGAATCTGAACATGAGGCAGCGTCGGTGGTTGGACGTGGTGAAGGATTATGATTGCGAGATCCTTTATCACCCGGGGAAGGCCAATGTTGTGGCTGATGCGCTTAGCCGCAAGGCGGCGCCGATCAGGGATATTTGCATGAGGATGACTGTGGTGACTCCCCTGTTGGAGCAGATTCGGGAAGCTCAGCAGGAGGCAATGAAGGAGGAACATCGGAAGAGTGAGTGAATAGTGGGTCATGTCACCTCCTTCGATTATGATAGCCGAGGGTTATTGACACTACACCGTAGGGTGTGGGTGCCGTATCACGGAGGCGTGCGCCAGATCTTGATGGAGGAGGCGCACAAATCCCGATTCTCTATTCATCCAGGGGCAACGAAGATGTATCGGGATCTTCGCCTAGACTATTGGTGGCCCTGCATGAAGCGGGATGTGGCGTGGTTCATTGTAACGCCCGCGTTTCCAGGCTAGGCATTTTCATTTATGTAATATTCTAGGTTAACCTTTGTAACCCGTTTTGAAATAATAGAAGTATATTATTTGAGTATTATGTGTTTTGTGCTTAATTGCTTAATTATGTGATTTGATTAATTAAGAATAAAATGAGCGTCAAAATTTAAGTGTAAAATAAACTTGATATCTTTGGATAATGTAGTAGTAGTTGAAACGAGGTTTCCGAATATATAAAGAACGCCCAAATCTGACTTCGTATGAGGAAGTTATGATTTTATGAAGTTTCGACTTAGCGGTATGCAGCCCGAAATACTCGCTTTGAGATTGAGCGGTTTTTAGTCGACTCAATCTAAACGAGAATCGAAGATCTCGTTGTTGGTATCGAAGCGATGAAAAGTTAGGCGAGAACGGACGTCAAACGAAGAAGTTATGAATTTATAATGAAGTTTTTCTGTCCTGGCCTACTAAAAATAATTAATAAAAATAAAGTCAAAATTAGCCGACGAAGTCTAAACGAAAGTTGTAGAGCGTAGTCTCACCTACGCGTGGATATAAAGAACGTCGAAAACGGAGTTCGTATGAAGAAGATATGAATTTCCGAAGTTTATTAAATAATTTGTATTTAAATTTAATCTTTAATTCGGATGTATATCCGAAGGTGTCACCGATCTGATCCGAAGTACGCCCAGCGTACCGCGAAGCAGGACGCACCTCGCACTCGAGTTCTTCGGATGACGCATGCAGTGACGCATTCGGAGGCCTACGCCCCGTGTAAGGCAGTACGCCCAGCGTACTCCGAGGCTCCAGCCTCCTATAAATAGGATGCGAGGGCAGCCAGCTCATTTTCTCTTTTTCTTTCTTCTCTCTCCCGTTTTGCATCGTTTTGCGTGCCAGAAGTACCCCGAAGCCCCGGTATCATTCCCGAGCCCCGAAGCAAGTCCCGAGGTCCTGAAGATCCCGAGCCGAAGCTCTACCCGCGAGAAGTTCGATTTTTGTGGAGATCTTCCAGATCTACCGAATAATACTATTTCTATAAGCCGTAGTGCTGTCTGATCATCTTCTGATCAAGTGAGTGTATACTACCTTTCATAAACACGATAATAATACAAGTATGGTTTGAGTTTATTAAGTATATTGTTGTTTTATATGCGTGAGTGTGTGGTTACTTTCTTCTAACGCATAATTATAAAGTATTTTATACGAAATATGTGTTATGAGTATATTTTGTGTTATATGTGTGAATGTATAATCACTCTCTTCTATCTCATGGATCTGATTTGTTTTCTATGAAATACATGTTATGTGTGTGTGCCTCATCTGTTATGTGGAATATGTATTGATTAAAGCATGCTATACAGGTTTTTAAAACTATGTATAAAAATGTATATTTTTATCTACTAATATGTTGGGTAGAACATGGGTAGATAGTTGGTGTGTAATAAACAGATGAGAGGCCTCGTTGTTGTTTTGATTCAGTCATCTAGCGGAGTTTAGATGACGACCACAGACTTTTCTAGACAGTCCTGTGGAACGCTAGCAGGTTCGCCACCTGTAGGTGTTAATGAACTTGGGTGTTCATTCGCTGTACTCCATCCCCCTCATGGTTGCCTTATTTGACTTATATTGTTGAGGAACCCCCGAAGCATGTGTTGTCGCCCCGATGAAGTATTCTTAGACTAGATCCTTTGTGTTAGTTATTTTAGGGACATAAAGTGAGAATAACGGGAATGGGTAATTGGGTTATTGTTGGTTGGTGGAATTAAATATAATTATTTATTGTGGGTTGAAAACCCTATATGCTCACCAGGCTCCCAAGCCTGACCCACTCAGTTTTATTTGTATTACAGGAAGTGGCGCAAGGGCATAAGATGGATGAACCATCAAGTTGTTTTGTTTACAAGTCTGTATATGTATATATTTGTTGAATGACTTGTAATGTTATCGTTTATGCTTTATGGTCTGTATCGGAACATGACATCCCGAGTTTTGATTATATAATGAAAATACATTTCTTTTATGAAATGCTTTGGTAAACATTGTTTTATCACATTTTGTTTTTGGGAACAAATTCCGCAACTCTTTCAAATCAAAAGGATTTACTCTGAAATTATTTTAAAAGCATAAATGAAAATCGGTCTTTTCTGGCCGAGATTTTGGGGATGTCACAGTTGGTATCAGAGCATTAGTTTAAGCGAACTAGGAATTTGTAGGATTTCTAGACTTAAACTTAGAATGCTAAGTGAAATTTTGAGATGTGTGTCTGTTATGTTTTAGACACGAGGACTAGTTTATTTTAGGGAAGTTGCCTAGAATGCTTTTATGTGCTAAATGTTATATGTTGCCATATATGATATTATTTGTTCGGATCTATGGTCTGTTGCCGACCGGATCTAGAAACTTTATGTGTGTAGGATTCTAAGCGTACGTCTACGATATTAGAACTAGCATGTAAACGTTTCGGAGTGATAAGGATGATTTGAATATCTATTGTGAATGAGGATCTAATTTCACCTTATTCGGTGTGTAGATCAAAATGGTGAGAACAAGAAGTGGAGTTGGAAATGCTGATGAAAACAGGAATCAACCACCAGTGATTGAACAAATACCTATCGTAGCAGCAGCACCTGAGCCAATAACCATGGCTGGTGTGCAAATGATGATTCAGACGATGTTGGATCGTCAGATGGATGAAACTAGACGGTTGCTTCAACAGAATCGTGAAGAACTGTCAATTCGTGTGGAAGAGCCCGAATTAAATGAAGGGCACTCGGAAGGTGGAAACTTCAGTGGGTCTGTTGGTCAAGCCAACCCACCGATAGTTAGGCAAAACAACCATGATGGAAGGAATGATGGAATGGGATGCAAGTACAAGGACTTTCTAACTTGCAAACCATCGACCTTCAATGGAAAGGAGGATCCGATTGGAGTTATGGATTGGATCTCCGAAATGGAGTTAGCCTTCATGACTTGTGGCTGCAGAGGCAAGTTGCAGACTATCTATGCAATGCGTCAGTTCCGAGGTGGAGCCGTTCGTTGGTGGAACACTCTAGGGAAGACGTTAAGACCTAATGAGCCACTGCAATTGTCATGGGCAGAGTTCTTGGTGCAGTTCAAGCGCAAGTTCTGCTCGACTCAAAATTTGTTGGAGTTGGAGAATAAATTTTTGGCATTGACGAAAGGCAGCATGTCAGTTGATGAATACACCAATAACTTCACCGATAAGATGGAGTTTGCCTTGCGTATCGTCCCAGACGAGCTGACAAAGGTGGACCGGTATGCGAAGGGACTCCCATGGGAGTACGAGGTGCCAGTACGTCAGCCACATACTCTAGAGGCAGCTATCTAGGCTGCCAAATCTGTTGAGAACATGATTAAGGGGAGAACCACCGACAAGGTTGAGGTTGGTGAGAAGAGAAAGTTTGAGGGAACATCTGGTTCCGGTAAGAAAAGCAAATTTTCGAAATCTTATTCGAAAAAGTTTGGTGGAGGAAAAGGAGGCGAAGCGAAATGGTGTGAAAAGTGTAAGAAAAAGCACTTTGGGAAATGTAGTGAGGATGTAACCTGCTACAAGTGCGGAAAAATTGGGCATTTTGCCAATGAGTGTCCGAACAACAAAAGGATGTGTTTTGGTTGTAATGAAGAGGGGCATATTTTGAAAGACTGTCCGAAGAAGAAGGAGGCAGCTAAGCCCAACATTCCACCAAAGCCGAAGGCGAGAGCCTTCCATAGGACACTCGAAGTTGCGAAAGATGAAGCTGATGTCGCTTTAGGTACCTTTCTCGTAAACGAATTACCTGCTCAAATTTTGTTTGATTCTAGAGCCAACTACTCCTTTATTTCGCATGAGTTTGGTAGAAAACTAGCCTTGCCTGTTGATAGACTAGATAATGGTTTATTAGTCGAAGTAGCTAGCGGCAAGTTTGTGCCAATTAGCCATCGTATGAAAGACATCTTAATCGACCTTAATGGTAATAAGTTTCACGAGGAATTATTGTCTATCGAACTTAATGGTTTCGACATCGTGTTGGGAATGGATTGGCTTAGCGCCAATGATGCCGAAATATTGTGCAAGAAGAAGATAGTTAAAGTAAACCCACCTGGGAAAGATTCATTTATGGTGTACGGGGACAAACGGCGAGTAAATTCTGGAATCATTTCCCTAATGAAAGCCAGGAAGTGTTTGACTAAGGGATGTACATCATATTTAGCATCCATGATCGATGCTAAGAAGGAAAAGAAGGTGATACAGAGTATACCAGTGGTGTGTGATTATCCGGAAGTATTTCCCGAAGATCTTCCTGGATTACCACCTGATAGACAAGTGGAGTTCAGAATAGACTTGTTACCAGGAACCACGCCAATAGCAAAAGCACCTTATCGATTAGCACCGACGGAGATGAAGGAGCTGATGATGCAACTTCAGGAGTTATTGGACAAAGGTTTCATTAGACCTAGTTCATCGCCCTGGGGAGATCCGGTGTTATTTGTGAAGAAGAAAGCTGGAAGTATGAGAATGTGCATCGATTACAGAGAGCTGAACAAGGCAACAATAAAGAATAGATATCCGTTGCCGAGGATTGATGACCTATTTGATCAATTGCAAGGTTCGATCTATTTCTCGAAGATCAATCTTAGGTCAGGATATCATCAGCTAAAAGTAAGAGAGCAAGATATCGAGAAGACTGCATTCAGAACTAGATATGGACACTACAAGTTCTTGGTTATGTCGTTTGGACTAACCAATGCTTCGGCAGCGTTCATGGATTTGATGAATAGGTTTTGTAATTTGTTCCTTGATAAATTTGTGATAGTGTTCATAGACGACATTCTGATTTACTCGAAAAGCCAAGAGGAGCATGGCAGACACTTACGAGAAGTGTTAGAAGTCTTGAAGAAGGAGAAGCTGTATGCAAAGTTCTCTAAGTGTGATTTTTGGATTCGTGAAGTCCAATTCTTGGGTCACGTGGTCAACCAAGAAGGGATAATGGTTGATCCAGCAAAGATTGAAGCTGTGATGAAGCGGGAATAACCGAAAAGTCCCACGGAGATTCGAAGCTTTTTAGGATTAGCCAGATATTACCGAAGGTTTATCCAAGGCTTTTCTTCGATTGCTACTCCATTAACAGCTTTGAACCACAAAGGAGCTACTTATGCTTGGAGTGATAAGCATAAAGAAGCATTCGAGAAGCTAAAGAAGAAGCTATGCAAGGCACCGATACTTTCTTTACCCGATGGAGTTGAAGACTTCGCTGTTTATAGCGATGCATCTGGGGTTGGATTGGGCTGTGTTTTGACCCAAAGAGAAAAGGTGATAGCATATGCGTCTCGACAGCTGAAGGAGCATGAAAAGAATTACCCGACTCATGATTTGGAGTTGGCAGTGGTAGTTTTCGCTCTGAAAATATGGAGGCATTACCTCTATGGCACGAAGTGAAAACTTTTCACTGATCATAAGAGTCTTCAATATCTCTTTAATCAGAAAGAATTGAATATGAGGCAACGACGCTGGCTAGAGTTACTCAAGGACTACGACTGTGAGATACTTTACCATCCCGGTAAAGCTAATGTTGTTGCTGATGCTCTCAGTCGGAAAGTCAATCTTGAAAGGAAAAGGCCAAGAGCGTTGAGAATTGAAGTTGTCTCGACTATTTTGGTAAGTATAAAGAAAGCTCAAAGCGAAGCTTCTGAGAAGAATGACCGAAAGGGAGAAACGTTTGGGTAAAACGTTGGTGTTCGGTGTAAACAGTCATGGACTGAAGGTGTTCCAAGATCGGATTTGGATACCTAAGACAGGAGGAGTCAGAGATCTTCTGATGGAAGAAGCTCACAAAACCATGTACTCGATTCATCCCGGTAGCACTAAAATGTATAGGGACCTAAAATCCTACTACTGGTGGCCGACGATGAAGCTTTACGTTGCAAAGTATGTGGCCGAATGTGTGACTTGTGCGAGAGTCAAGACACAACATCAAAAACCATACGGGAGTTTAGAACCATTGCCTATGCCTATGGGTAAGTGGGAAGACATTTCTATGGATTTTGTCACTAAACTGCCCCGAACAAAAAGTGGTCACGACATGATTTGGGTGGTCGTTGATCGATTCACTAAGAGTGCGCATTTCATAGCAGCCAATGAGAAATGGTCTATGGAAAAGCTTGCAAATTCTTACTAAGAGTGCGCATTTCATAGCAGCCTAGGTAACTAGGATGAACATTTACCTTTGGTAGAATTTTCCTACAATAATAGTTTCCACTCGAGCATAAAGATGGCACCTTATCAAGCTTTGTACGGACAGAAGTGTCGTACCCCGTCTTGTTGGCTTGAGGCTGGAGAAAAGCAGTTTATGGGTCCCGAGATGGTCCATCAAACCGCTGAAAAGTTGAAAATAATTAGAGAAAGAATGTTAGCAGCTCAAGATCGTCAAAAGAGCTATGCTGACAAGAAGCGAAGGCCAATGACCTTCGAAGTTGGAGATTCGGTTTTGCTTAAAGTCTCGCCGTGGAAGGGGCTTATAATATTTGGTAAATGGGGAAATTTGAGTCCAAGGTTTATTGGACCGTTTAAAGTTCTTCAGAGGATTGGGAACCAAGCTTACAAGCTTGAACTACCAGAGGAACTGAATGGAATTCACAACACTTTTCATGTGTGTTATTTGAGGAAGTTCACGGGAGAAGTTCCCGATATAATTCCAATTTCTGAATTGAGAATTGATGAAAACAAGAGGTTAATTGAAGAACCAGAGGCATTTGTTGACCGAAAGACTAAGAAGCTTCGACGCAAGATGGTCGAATTAGTGCTTGTTCGTTGGAAACATTCGAATGGGCCAAATCTCACCTGGGAAACGGAGAGTGACATGTTGAGTCGCTATCCGCATTTGTTTGTTGATGTGTGATTTCGGGGACGGAATCATCCTAAGGGGGAGAGAATTGTAACGCCCGCGTTTCTAGGCTAGGCATTTTCATTTATGTAATAGTCTAGGTTAACCTTTGTAACCCGTTTTGAAATAATAGAAGTATATTATTTGAGTATTATGTTTTTTGTGCTTAATTGCTTAATTATGTGATTTGATTAATTAAGAATAAAATGAGCATCAAAATTTAAGTGTAAAATAAACTTGATATCTTTGGATAATTTTGTAGTAGTTGAAATGAGGTTTCCGAATATATAAAGAACGCCCAAATCTGACTTCGTATGAGGAAGTTATGATTTTCTGAAGTTTCGACTAAGCGGTATGCAACCCGAAATACTCTCTTTGAGATTGAGCGGTTTTTAGTCGAATCAATCTAAACGAGAATTGAAGATCTCGTTGTTGGTATCGAAGCGATGAAAAGTTAGGCGAGAACGGACGTCAAACGAAGAAGTTATGAATTTATAACGAAGTTTTTCTGTCCCGGCCTACTAAAAATAATTAATAAAAATAAAGTCAAAACTAGCCGACGGAGTCTAAACGAAAGTTGTAGACCGTAGTCTCACCTACGCGTGGATATAAAGAACGTCGAAAACGGAGTTTGTATGAAGAATATATGAATTTCTGAAGTTTATTAAATAATTTGTATTTAAATTTAATCTTTAATTCGGATGTATATCCGAAGGAGTCACCGATCTGATCCGAAGTACGCCAAGCGTACTGGCGTACGCCCAGCGTACCGCGAAGCATGACGCACCTCGCACTCGTGTTCTTCGGATGACGCATGCAGTGACGCATTCGGAGGCCTACGCCCCGTGTAAGGCAGTACGTCCAGCGTACTCCGAGGCTCCAGCCTCCTATAAATAGGATGCGAGGGCAGCCGACTCATTTGCTCTTTTTCTCTCTTCTCTCTCCCGTTTTGCATCGTTTTGCGTGCCAGAAGTACCCCGAAGCCCCGGTATCATTCCCGAGCCCCGAAGCAAGTCCCGAGGTCCTGAAGATCCCGAGCCGAAGCTCTACCCGCGAGAAGTTCGATTTTTGTGGAGATCTTCCAGATCTACCGAATAATACTATTTCTATAAGCCGTAGTGCTGTCTGATCATCTTCTGATCAAGTGAGTGTATACTACCTTTCATAAACACGATAATAATACAAGTATGGTTTGAGTTTATTAAGTATATTGTTGTTTTATATGCGTGAGTGTGTGGTTACTTTCTTCTAACGCATAATTATAAAGTATTTTATACGAAATATGTGTTATGAGTATATTTTGTGTTATATGTGTGAATGTATAATCACTCTCTTCTATCTCATGGATCTGATTTGTTTTCTATGAAATACGTGTTATGTGTGTGTGCCTCATCTGTTATGTGGAATATGTATTGATTAAAGCATGCTATACAGGTTTTTAAAACTATGTATAAAAATGTATATTTTTATCTACTAATATGTTGGGTAGAACATGGGTAGATAGTTGGTGTGTAATAAACAGATGAGAGGCCTCGTTGTTGTTTTGATTCAGTCATCTAGCGGAGTTTAGATGACGACCACAGACTTTTCTAGACAGTCCTGTGGAACGCTAGCAGGTTCGCCACCTGTAGGTGTTAATGAACTTGGGTGTTCATTCGCTGTACTCCATCCCCCTCATGGTTGCCTTATTTGACTTATATTGTTGAGGAACCCCCGAAGCATGTGTTGTCGCCCCGATGAAGTATTCTTAGACTAGATCCTTTGTGTTAGTTATTTTAGGGACATAAAGTGAGAATAACGGGAATGGGTAATTGGGTTATTGTTGGTTGGTGGAATTAAATATAATTATTTATTGTGGGTTGAAAACCCTATATGCTCACCAGGCTCCCAAGCCTGACCCACTCAGTTTTATTTGTATTACAGGAAGTGGCGCAAGGGCATAAGATGGATGAACCATCAAGTTGTTTTGTTTACAAGTCTGTATATGTATATATTTGTTGAATGGCTTGTAATGTTATCGTTTATGCTTTATGGTCTGTATCGGAACATGACATCCCGAGTTTTGATTATATAATGAAAATACATTTCTTTTATGAAATGCTTTGGTAAACATTGTTTTATCACGTTTTGTTTTTGGGAACAAATTCCGCAACTCTTTCAAATCAAAAGGATTTACTTTGAAATTATTTTAAAAGCATAAATGAAAATCGGTCTTTTCTGGCCGAGATTTTGGGGATGTCACATACGTCGAGCGGTGTTTGACCTGCAGGAAGGTCAAGGCCGAGCATCAGAGACCGCACGACAAGATGCAGCCATTGGATATCCCGTTGTGGAAATGGGAGGATATTACAATGGATTTTATCACAAAGCTTCCCCGGACGGCGCGAGGAGTAGATTCGATTTGGGTCATCGTGGATCGATTGACCAAGAGCGCCCATTTTATTCCGATTCAGGAAAGTATCTCGGCCGAAAAGTTGGCCGATATCTACATCAGGGAGATAGTGGCGCGGCACGGGGTGCCAGTGTCAGTGATATCAGATCAAGATGTGCGGTTCACTTCCAGGTTTTGGAAGAAGTTTCATGATGAGTTGGGCACTCGTCTGCACTTTAGCACCGCCTTTCACCCGCAGATGGATGGTAAGAGTGAGCGGACCATCCAGACCTTGGAGGATATGTTGCGGGCATGTGTGCTAGACTTCGGTGGTAGCTGGGATACCTATCTCCCCTTGGCTGAGTTCTCGCACAACAACAGCTACCACGCGAGTATTGACCGTCCTCCATTCGAGATATTGTACGTCCTCCATTCGAGATGTTGTACGGTCGGAGGTGCAGGACCCTGATATGTTAGGGTGAAGTTGGCCAGAGGGTCATGGGGAGCACCGAGGTGGTGCTCAAGACGACCGAGAGAATCCAACAGGTTCGGAGGAGGCTTCAGACTGCACAGAGTCGGCAGAAAAGTTATGCCGACAAGCGTCGATCAGACCTGGAGTTCCAGGTCGGGGATATGGTTCTCCTGAAAGTGTCGCCTTGGAAAGGCGTCATTCGATTCAGGAAGCGGGGCAAGTTGGGCCCGAGATACATTGGTCCGTTCAGGGTTGTAGCCCGGGTGGGCAAGGTGTCATATAGGCTGGATCTGGCAGCCGAGCTCAGCCAGATCCACAGCACCTTCCATGTCTCCCAGCTTCGAAAGTGTCATGTGGATGATTCAGCGATGGTGCCGTTACAGGATATACAGGTTGATGACAGCCTGAATTACATTGAGCGCCCAGTCGCAATCCTCGACCGGAAGTTGAAGGATCTTTGGAACAAGAGGGTAGAATTAGTGAAGGTGCAGTGGCAGCACCGAAAGGGGTCCGAGTGGACTTGGGAGCCGGTGGAAGAAATGATGGAGCATTACCCCGAGCTGTTTCAGGATCGAGCAGCAGGCTTCGAGGACGAAGTCTAAAATAAGTGGGGGAGATTTGTAGCACCTGGTTCCTGGTACGCAAAATTTATCTTAGTGTTTTTCATTTTTAGCCTTGGACTCGGCGAGTTGTAGGTCCGACTCGCCGAGTAGAGACGGGATCCGGAACACGTTTAAGTTGGCGACTCGGCGAGTCCATATTCTGGACTCGGCGAGTCCCCGCTGTCTGATGAAACCCTAAATTTCAAGGGTTTGCACCCTATTTAAACCCTCTTATCCGCCCCAAGCTCGCCCCCTTCACCCTCAGAGCTCTATACTTCGTTCAAGCCTTGTTCCTTGTGAGTTTGAAGCATATTGGAGTGTTTTCTTGAAGATTTGGAGAGGGAAGGAGAGTAGATCAAGAAGAGAAGAAGGAAGCCAGGCATATTTGTGTTATCTCAGTGATTTCCTGGAGGTATAACTTAGTTTCCCTTTGTTTTCATGCTTATTGTCCTTTGTAGCTCCATGAAAGTCCTTCTTGAGCCTTTCCCCAAGCTTGTTTGTGCATTATCGTTTGTAATAAGTTGTTACCCTCTAGATCTAGGCATGATCGAGCTCCAGAAGCTTGGATCTACTGCCTTTATGGAGCCATATTGCATGAAAGCCCTAGATATACCCTTTTAGTGCATTTTGAGCCCTAAAACCTTCTTTGGTGATTATTTACACGTAAAGTTGGAAACTTTACGTGTTATTCATTCCCTAGAAACCCAGATCTATGAATGGCATGAGCTGGATTCAAGCAAAATCGAGTGTATAGTTTTTGCATGTGACAGACTCGATGAGTCGTTCATCGGACTTGGCGAGTCGAGTCGCGAGTCCCCGAGTTTTTCCCCCTTTTCGTGCATGCGGGGTGGAGTAGTGAGTCGTGGGATATGACTCAGTGGGTCGGAAGCCAGACTCACTCATGAAGTAGCTCGGCGAGTCAATGCCATGACTCGGCGAGTTCAAGGCAATCTTCTTGCCTCAAGAACAACTCGGCGAGTTGTTCATACAACTCGGCGAGTCACAACATAGAGTGTTCTTCGGATGAAGATGAACTCGGCGAGTTGTTCATACAACTCGGCGAGTAGGATGAAGGACTATTGGCCTTGGGTTTAGAAGGAAAACTCGTCGAGTCAACACCTAACTCGACGAGTAGAGACGGATTTATGGTCAGACTAAGGGACAGGGACTCGGCGAGTTGGCAAGCCAACTCGGCGAGTCAGGTCAACTGGCAGTTGACTTTGACTTTGACTCTTGGTTGGTTAGGGGTAAATGGTCATTTTACCCTGAGGTCGGTTAGCAGTATTTGACTAAGTGTTTTGTGGGAATTATTAGCCGGAGGATTTCCGGAGCAGCAGCAGCAGAAGACAGTTGGTTCCCACACAGATCAGCAGCTACTTTGAGGTGAGTTACCTTCCAGTAGCGGTGGGTCTACGGCCAAAATGCCGGCCCGCCAGTAGGATTTGTATATTAGATGATTGTCTTTGTGATATCATCTAGGTTTGCTACTACCTGATATGTTATATGCTGATATGATATGTAATGTGATAGTAGTAGAGTTCGGTTGTCAGGACCGAAGGGTAGGTCAGACACCCCAGATATGTCTGACAATATGTAATGATATGTTTATATGTTGGCATGATATGTTATATGTGATAGTGGTAGTAGGAGGGGAATAGTCCCCAAGTTTCGGTCGTTAGGAACGAAGGGAAGATCGGACACCCCAAATATGTCTGATAACATGATATGTTATGATATATGTGATAGTAGCAGTAGGGGGTGAAATAGTCCCCGAGGATCGGTTGTTAGGACCGAAGGGTAGTCAGCACCCCAGAATGGCTTGACATGGATAGTCAGCACCCCATAACGGCTTGACACGGGTAGGTCGGCACCCCAGAATGGCCGTACCGGGTAGGTCGGGCACCCCAGAATTGCCCGACAGTATGTATGATATGTGATTGTATGGTATATGGTATGATGGGGGAACTCACTAAGCTTCGTGCTTACAATTTTCAGTTTTGGTTTCAGGTATCTCTTCTTCGAAGGGGAAGGAGCTGGCGCGGTAGCGGTACATCACACACATGCTTTGTATTCCGCATTAAGAGATCTTCCTGGGGAATTGTACTCTGACACTTTTATGATTTATAAAAATGTTTTCCAGACATGCAATATCTTTTGTGAAATGTTATGATCGTTGAACATTTTATTCCTAATGTTTTGCTAAGTACATGTTTTAAAAATGAAATTTTTGGCTCGTATTTTTGGGACATTACAGTGGAGGAATAAGCACTTAATGGAAAAAGGACTTGGCAGGATGATTACACTGCGCGTACGTGTAGGTACGCCCAACGTACTCTCCTTTGTGCCTGTACGCTAAGCTTACATTGGATTACTCCCCGCGTAATGATGCCAGTTGGATTTCAAGCAATTGGGCCTCAGTATGGGTTGTGCTTTGGACTATAGCTCTTTGGGCCTAAGTGGGCCATCAGGAATTAGTGATTGTGGGCCAAGTATAAGTGTTGGCCTTAGGTTAAGGCCTAATAATGGAAGTTGGGCCCAATATAGCAAATTAGGCCATTAATGGGCCAATTGTAACACCGAAATTTTCAAAACAAAATTTTCATTTAAAATCGTTTATCTCTTTAACACTTTTCTCAAAAATCTCCATTTCGTTTAATTTACAATACATGACTCTTTTGTTCAATCAATTAATAAACCAGGTTCCTCAAAATAAATGCTTCCTCTGGTGTGTGTAATCGAGTCGGTGCCGTCCCGTGATCCTGTGATAACCTGAAACACATAACACAAAACACTGTAAGCACGAAGCTTAGTGAGTTCCCCAAAATACCATATATAACACATATTAGCCACTCGAGGCTATAACTCTGTGGGTCCGTGCACCCAAACTTTGTGAACCTTCCGGTTCTAACTCTGTAAACATGTGCAGAATAAATCACATAGAAATAATGCGGTACAACACATAACATACATAGCATACCAATACTCTGTCACATAACTCTGGTTACCTACTCAAGGTAAAGTGTAGTGAGAAGACTCACCTGGCAAGCAGAAAGCAGATATCCTCACGCTTGCATCTCGAACTCGCCACCGTCTATCACATAAGGCAAATACTCTCATGAACATAACTCTCGAGACCAGACTCAACCCTCTCTTGGCACCCTCTTAAGGGTAAAAGACCATTTTACCCCCTCCTCTTGGCCCAAAGGCCACATTGCTGACCAAACCCTAAAAGTCAACAAAAGTCAACGGTCAAACTTCGACCCAACTCGCCGAGTGCACTCCGGTGACTCGGCGAGTACACACATGACCACTAACTCTTTGTCCTGCTTGGTACGTCGAGTCCCTCGCTATGCTCGACGAGTCACACTAGGCATGAATCGCGGGGCCACCCCGACTCAACTCGCCAAGTCTCAAGAACAACTCGGCGAGTACCGCCTTGAACTCCAGTCCTCTAATCCCTTTCTGACTCACTAAGTTATTCCCCAACTCGGCAAGTCCACTCACTGAGTGATTTACGTGAAACCCTAACTCTACTCCCCGAGTCTCAAGAACAACTCGGCGAGTTCATGCCATGCACAAACTCTAATGACCTCCTGAGGTCAGATCTGTGCCCCTAAGCCGCAGATCTGGCCTTCCCAAGCATGAATGTCACGTAAAGTCCGAATCTTGATGCTTATATACCAACAACAAGGCATCAAATGGTGATTTAGCCCCAAAAATGACAACCTAAGTCCAATAACCCTAAAATGACTCATAAAGCTCCAAGGGTTAAGGTCTCTGGACCTCTTTGAGTCCAGATCCAAGGCACAAAGTCCAGGAGGGACCAATTGCTCCACATAACCACCCTGAAAAGGGGTTAGAAAACCCCATCTCTAAGGATCAACACCAAAACTGAAGAAGGTTCGAACTATTACCTCAAAATGAAGTCTCTGAACTCTGGAACTGCTAGAACCGCACCTCCTCTTGCTCATGGTCACCTTCTTCTTGCTAAACCCAAAGGTACAAGGATCAAATGTGACTTCTCCTTCCTCTCAAACGATTTGGCTCACTTAGGGTTCTCTCAAGGGAATGGTAGCCGCAATGGGAGGCTATAAGTGCCCTTAAATAGGCCCCAAACCCAGGGGATTAGGGTTTCATTAAACAGCGTGGACTCGCCGAGTCTGGACGTGACCTGGATGAGAACCCGCGACCCTACTCGGCGAGTTTAAGCTCCAACTCGCCGAGTTCTTCCACAAACTCCAAAAATAATTGAGTAAAATAATATGCCTGGGAATCGGGATGTTACAATTCTCCCCCACTAGAATCAGACTTCTCCCTCGAAGTATCACTCTGCAAATAACTCCAGATGCTGCTCACGCATCTCTCGCTCCGGCTCCTAAGTAAGCTCTGACCCCTTCCGATGCTGCCACTGGACTTGCACCAGAGGCACTTCCTTGTTCCTCAGAACCTGGATCTTCCGATCCCTAATCGCCACCGGTCTCTCAACGTAGTTCAGGCCCACATCCACCTAAATATCCTCTAATGGCTCCACTGCTGACTCGTCAGCTATACACTTTCTCAGCTGCGACACGTGGAAGGTGTCATGAATCTGATCTAACTCTGCAGGTAGCTCCAAACGGTAGACTACCCTGCCTACTCTCGCAATCGCCCTGAAAGGACCAATACATCGGGGCCCCAACTTGCTTCTCTTCTTGAATCGGATCACTCCTTTCCAAGGAGAGATCTTCAGGAGCACGAAGTCACCGACCAAAAATTCGAGCCCGGACCGACGCCTGTCCGCATAACTTTTCTGGTGACTCTGAGCGGTCAACAACCTCTGTCTGACCTGCTGTATTTGCTCTGTCGTCTGAAGCTCGATCTCTGTATTCCCATCACACGTTGCCCTACCTCTCCCCAGCAAATGGGGTCCGATACCTCCTCCCCTACAACAGCTCAAAGGGTGGCATACTGATGCACTAATGATGGCTGTTGTTGTAGGAAAACTCTGCCAATGGCAAATATGGGCCACAACTCCCCCCCGAAATCTAATACACATGCCCGAAGCATACCCTCGAGCGTCTGAATCGATCGCTCGCTCTGAAGTGTCCACAGACATCACCATGGTAAACTTTAGCTCATTTCTCATATCCCTCTTCGATACCGAGCACCAGGTTAGCTTTTGGCCCCACAACTGAACCTCCAAAGGTCACACATAACATGATCCAAAATATCTCACTAACTTCCTCCCCGTGACCACTATTCCGGACCAGTGACACGCAAGTCACGAAATTCTCTTCTCCTCATAAAAAGATACAATCCAATCGAAGATCAACTCAGCTCTGACCTCTGGCGTCTGCTGCGTATATTCTCCCGCGCATCTCGCTGACTCTCCCGACAGAGACGGAGACCCCAGTCTCGCCCCGGTTTAACCACTAGGCTCCATAAACTCAATACTAGGGCTAGTCAAGCCTAAAATTCTTTTGCATCATACACTGATCAGAGAACACTCCATCATCACACTCTCTTGCCGTCTAGTGAGTACTATGGCTTTCCGCAACATCACGACATCCTCTGACTAGTGAGTACTACGGCCCCCCGTAGCACCACAACGCCAACTGACTAGTGAGTACTACGGCTCCCCGTAATACCATGACTCTCTCTGGCTTGTGAGTACTACGGCTCCCCGTAGCATCACAACACCCTCTGACTGGTGAATACTACGACTCCCCGTAGTATCACGACTCTCTCTAGCTTGTGAGTACTACGGCTCCCCGTAGCATCACCACACCCTATGACTAGTGAATACTACGGCTCCCCGTAGCTTCACCCTATACTCTCATTCTAATTACAACACCACACTACGTTCACTAACTCATGCACCGAAGACTATCATAGATAGTTACACACACTTGCTCCAATATGCATCACAATGTCCTGCCTCTACCACTGATTCTCCTACTCCCAGCACCATACATATACAACAATACATTTCCTCTGAACCCCATAAATGATTCCCCATTTCACTCAATGCGCAACTTCAGTGTATCCAAACACTCAATAGGAATACAAGGAAGGCGCTAACTCTTCAGAACACACTGATGATCCTCCGAAACCCTTTCCTCTACTGCTCAAAATCCAAGCAAGAATACACATACCCGCCCGGGAGTTGGCTGCTCGAAAATCTTCTATCCAGACTCCGACCCAAAAGTTCTCAACTGCCCATACCATCATTACATGCCTTCCACTTGAAATGACCCTGACCACCACTAGATTCCTGACCATTGACCACCTGCCGTGGAGACACGCATCCTTCTCTCAGACATATACCACATGCATTATCTCGTCCTGCACCTTTCCTTGATCACCAATGACCCTGATCTCATGAATTCAAGCCGCAGGTTTCTGTATCCAACCCCTAACCGCTCTTGCATAAATCTCTGGTTCCCTTAATAAAATACCCGGTTCTCCCCCACTTATGGCTCGAACCATTTCCAACTGACGCATCAATAATCTACCCCACATACGGTTTACACCAGAAACATCGCGACCACACTTGGAAGGTGCCACACAACGCCCAATGTTCTCCCCACGAAGAGATCAAGAACCCTCAATTACCCTAAATCTCCGAAGAGATCCTCAGGAACTCCTCATTACGACTGCCTCTAGCCATTCGAAGTCTCATACCATCCCAATACTGAATACCTCAACTGTCAAGTACTGACTCTTAGACTGAAACAATAAATCATCCTAGTCTCCATCCTCGACTTCTCAGCCTTCGTTCCAATACATGACTCATCACAAGAATAGGGGCTCCACTACCATACTCGAAACTCATCATAGACAGAAGAGCCACCGCTCTGATATACTCGACTGGATTACCCACTGATACCGCTACCACACGCCCTACTATACTCAATTAGGGTGTAATGTGATCCTTGACCATTTCAGTCCCCACTGACTACCTGCTCATGGTAGATCATTTCCTTGCGGCAGACATGCTGCATGATACTCTGGTGGAAAAATCGTCATCAATGTCGACCTGTAGGGTTTATTCCTAAACCCAAAACTAAAATCTCATGCCTCTCCTACTTCCTTCGAGAAACATAAATAGCTCCCATCCGGTCACAAAATGTGACATCTCCTCCATCGACTGATGGCTCACTCAGACCGTATTCCCCCATTAATGCCTTCTCTTCATTTTACCGAAATACTCTGAAATATTCTCGACCTCCCTCTCAAGGGATGCCTCTTCGAACTCAATCATGGCCCTCAGGCCTAAAACCCCATCGTGTCCAAATTCCAGCAGTCAATCCTGATCGGACAACTGGAGAATCACAAGCATCATTGCTAGGAACCATGGTACTCAACCCATGACATCCCTTCTCAATATGCTACAATATATGTTACCCGAACCACAACATCACTTCTCAATCTGCTCCGATGTATGGTACACGAACCATAATATTACTCCTCAATCTGCTCCGATGCATGGTACACAAACCATAACATCACTCCTCAATCTGCTCCGATGTATGGTACACGAACCATAACATCACTCCTCAATCTGCTCCGATGTCTGGTACACGAACCATAACATCACTCCTCAATCTGCTCCGATGCATGGTACACGAACCATAACATCACTTCTCAATCTGCTCCGATGTATGGTACACGAACCATAACATCACTCCTCAATCTGCTCCAATGTCTGAGACACGAACCATAACATCACTCCTCAATCTGCTCCGATGCATGGTACACGAACCATAACATCACTTCTCAATCTGCTCCGATATATGGTACACGAACCATAACATCACTCCTCAATCTGCTCCGATGCATGGTACACAAACCATAACATCACTCCTCAATCTGCTCCGATGCATGGTACACGAACCATAACATCACTCCTCAATCTGCTCCGATGTATGGTACACGAACCATAACATCACTCCTCAATCTGCTCCGATGTCTGGTACACGAACCATAACATCACTCCTCAATCTGCTCCGATGTATGGTACACGAACCATAACATCTCTCCTCAATCCGCTACTTAGAACCTTCAGAATACTCCTTGTATCGTGTATGAGTCCTCTGCTTTCGGTAGTACGGGCCCATACTACCTGCCACATCTACCCATACTTTCCACACGGACCATCCCAGAGCTCCTAAGTAGCTGCTCAACCTTCACGTTCACTAATTCCACCACGCGTGCTCGCTCCTCAGCGAAATGCTCTACTCCGTCAACGTACTCATTTGACTAAGGTTACTCTCCAGGCTCTTCCTTAGTCCTCCTACTTCTCTGCCATCAGCTGTTGAAGAGCTCCTAATGATGCCAACCATCTACCTCCTGAATATCGTCATATTCACTTGGTAGCTGACTCTCATCATCGAGAGTTCCACAAAGCACGAAGCAAGCATCATTCGAGCATCGAAGAATACATAGGACTCACTCTGGGTGATAACTTCGCTTGCTCTGCTCATCCTCGAAAGTACCACCGAACTCTACAACTCTACCCCTCGCGGGTCTTAACTATTCTTCCGCTAAGTATCACGATACTCATCTAGGCATCTCCCTTAGATTACTCCTCTACTCAAATCCCCTAAAGAATTCCAACTAAATATTCTCACTCATCACATACTCAAAAGCACATCACATATAACAACAACTCCTAGGCTAAGGCATCACAAATCAGGCCACTCTAGTCCTAAGATATGAAGTACCTAGCCTGTCTCTAGCATGCATAATATCTCATAAAGTGCATCATAAATATCTTATAACACAAAAGTAAGGGTATTTTGGGAAATCACCGTTCGAGCTCTGGCTGATTGTACACACTGCTCTTTCTCGCTTTCTCTTTGAAATCTTATTTTCTTTAGAAAATCATTTCTTTGAAAACTTTTCTTACTTCCTCAGTTTGAGTCCAGATATACCCGAAGGTGCATCCGAATCCCTCAAACCTAGGCTCTGATATCAACTTGTAACACCGAAATATTCAAAACAAAATTTTCATTTAAAATCATTTATCTCTTTAACACTTTTCACAAAAATCTCCATTTTGTTTAATTTATAATACATGACTCTTTTTTTCAATCAATTAATAAACCAGGATCCTCAAAATAAATGCTTCCTCTGGTGTGTACAATCGAGCCGGTGCCGTCTCGTGATCCTGTGATAACCTGAAACACATAACACAAAACACTGTAAGCACGAAGCTTAGTGAGTTCCTCAAAATACCATATATAACACATATTACCCGCTCGAGGCTATAACTCTGTGGGTCCATGCACCCAAACTCTGTGAACCTTCCGGTTCTAACTATGTGAACCTTCCGGTTCTAACTCTGTAAACATGCACAACATAAATCACATAGAAATAATGCGGTACAACACATAACATACATAGCATACCAATACTCTGTCACATAACTCTGGTTACCTACTCAAGGTAAAGTGTAGTGAGAAGACTCACCTGGCAAGCAGAAAGCAGATATCCTCACGCTTGCATCTCGAACTCGCCACCGTCTATCACATAAGGCAAATACTCTCATGAACATAACTCTCGAGACCAGACTCAACCCTCTCTTGGCACCCTCTTAAGGGTAAAAGACCATTTTACCCCCTCCTCTTGGCCCAAAGGCCACATTGCTGACCAAACCCTAAAAGTCAACAAAAGTCAACGGTCAAACTTCGACCCAACTCGCCGAGTGCACTCCGGTGACTCGGCGAGTACACACATGACCACTAACTCTTTGTCCTGCTTGGTACGTCGAGTCCCTCGCTATGCTCGACGAGTCACACTAGGCATGAATCGCGGGGCCACCCCGACTCAACTCGCCAAGTCTCAAGAACAACTCGGCGAGTACCGCCTTGAACTCCAGTCCTCTAATCCCTTTCTGACTCACTAAGTTATTCCCCAACTCGGCAAGTCCACTCACTGAGTGATTTACGTGAAACCCTAACTCTACTCCCCGAGTCTCAAGAACAACTCGGCGAGTTCATGCCATGCACAAACTCTAATGACCTCCTGAGGTCAGATCTGTGCCCCTAAGCCGCAGATCTGGCCTTCCCAAGCATGAATGTCACGTAAAGTCCGAATCTTGATGCTTATATACCAACAACAAGGCATCAAATGGTGATTTAGCCCCAAAAATGACAACCTAAGTCCAATAACCCTAAAATGACTCATAAAGCTCCAAGGGTTAAGGTCTCTGGACCTCTTTGAGTCCAGATCCAAGGCACAAATTCGAGGAGGGACCAATTGCTCCACATAACCACCCTGAAAAGGGGTTAGAAAACCCCATCTCTAAGGATCAACACCAAAACTGAAGAAGGTTCGAACTATTACCTCAAAATGAAGTCTCTGAACTCTGGAACTGCTAGAACCGCACCTCCTCTTGCTCATGGTCACCTTCTTCTTGCTAAACCCAAAGGTACAAGGATCAAATGTGACTTCTCCTTCCTCTCAAACGATTTGGCTCACTTAGGGTTCTCTCAAGGGAATGGTAGCCGCAATGGGAGGCTATAAGTGCCCTTAAATAGGCCCCAAACCCAGGGGATTAGGGTTTCATTAAACAGCATGGACTCGCCGAGTCCACGAATGACCTAGATGAGAATCCGCGACCCTACTCGGCGAGTTTAAGCTCCAACTTGCCGAGTTCTTCCATAAACTCCAAAAATAATTGAGTAAAATAATATGCCTGGGAATCGGGATGTTACACCAATAGTGGCTTGGGAAGCCTATCTTGTGTTGGGCCTTCAGAAGTCAGATTATGGGCCAAGTGTATTTTTGGGCTTAGGTAGGGCCATATGAGGAGTTAGGCCCAATTTAGAAAATTGGGCCATTAGTGGGCCTTTAGTGGGCCATTGATGGACTTAGAAAGGATTAAAGGGTTTGGGCCTTGATTTTGACCCACACCATAGCAGGGGTAAAATAGTCATTTTACCCATAGAAGGATCCTCATTTTGATTAAGTGTTTTATTGGTCATGATAGCCGGAGAGCAGCCAAGACAACAGTCAGGGATCTTTCACTCAGATTTTCAGCAGTCAGTTCTTCGAGGCGAGTTTCCTTCCAATAGGAACGGGTCTACGGCCACAATGCCGGCCTGTTTAGATAGCAGTAGTTTCGGACTGCGGTTCGATGCCGGGGTGGTCCTGAGAAGTAGTTCAGTATGCTTGATGTCTTTGTGACTCAGGCATGTCTATGTGTTATGTGTTCCAGACTGCGGTCTGATGCAGTATGCAGTATATGTGTTATTGTTATACGTTATGATTATGTTATGCTATGTTCAGTCAGTTCCGGACTTCGGTCCGATGCAGAGGGCAAGGCCCTAGTCAGTTCCGAACTTCGGTCCGATGCAGAGGGCAAGACCTTAGTTAGTTCCGGACTTTGGTCCGATGCAGAGGGCAAGACCCTAGTTAGTTCCAAACTTCGGTCCGATGCAGTGGGCAAGGCCCTAGTTAGTTTCGGACTTCGGTCTGATGCAGAGGGCAAGGACCTAGTTAGTTCCGTACTTCAGTCCGATGCAGTGGGCAATGCCCTAGTTAGTTCCGGACCTCGGTCCGATACAGTGGGCAAGGCCCAGTATGTGCTTTATATGTTATTGTATGGTATGTGGTAGTTTGGGGGAGCTCACTAAGCTTCGTGCTTACAGTTTTCAGTTTTGGTTTCAGGTACTTTCGGTAGCGGAGGGAAGAGCTTGGGATGATCGCATGACACACACCGTATTCAGTCAGCCTGGGATGTTTTACTCTGATAATAAGAATATGTTTTGAATTAATACTCCGATTTTATGTTATGTTATATGTTATGGATTGACAAATGTGGTTTAAGTAACGTATTAAAAATTAAATTTTTAGTCATGATTTTTGGGTCGTTACATTTAAACTACATAATATATAGATCTTCGACAAAAAAAGAACACTAAACAAAAGGCAAATACTTTCAGAAATAAAGAAAGTATTATAATTTGAGATTTTATATTTTATGAAAAAGTTTATAATACAAATATTTAATCAAACAAACAATATGGTTAGAAAATAACAAAATAATTAACAATAAATAAATTGATATGCAGAGAATAATGAGTAATTTGGCATAAGGCAAAAATTTAAAACGAAGAAGGTGTTGGGGGTTGAACCCTAACCTTGAGGTTGGAAGGTAGCACACCCTGACACTGTTGTGGCACATCATTGATGTTTAAATATTTACACATAATAAAGATAAAATTAACAGAATGTTATATGTAAACTAAGTTGTACAAAATAAAATGTTAAATTATATGCACAAGTGTAGTTTTGATTTATATGCGAATAAAAACACTAATAGCTTAACACCCTGTTCCGTATCGTTTCCTAATTTAGGGACGTGACCCGAAGATCAGTTTTCATAAGGCTTTGGGTCTTGGGAAAGGTAAGATTTAGATCCCTTTGGGTGTGGAAAATGTAGATTATGTGATTTGGGAGTTCGGTTTGTGTTTTGGAGCCCAATGTATTACCGTAAAATGTCATTTCGGGCCTTTTATGAATCTGGGTTTAAGTTCAGAAAGTTTTAAGACAAGGGAGGGTTGATAGAACTGTATAGTTTCTCATTACCTTTCTGGAGATATAAGGATCGTCGAAAACAGACTTAGAACGAAGAAGTTATGGTCTTCAGAAGTTTTGTGGTATTAGGATTAAGGTTGTATTATTTGTTAGTTGGTGCGAGATTATCCGGTTCAACGATTCGAGCAGTATTTGATTATCACGGATTGAGGTGAGTGTCCTCATTGTACTTGGCGGGTCAAAGGCAACCAATGTCGGCCTATGGTTTATTATGATTAGGATGTTAATTGTCTATGTGATTTTGCATGTATGATATCTGTTATGTATACCGGGCGGGGCCCGATGCCAGACGAGGTCTGCTGACTATCTTGTATGTTATTTATCTTTATGATTATTGCATGTGTTCATGTATTTGTATGTATACCGGGATGGACTCGATGACGGACGGGGCCCATTATTTATTGACATATATGTTTCGAGCCGGACTCGATGTCGGGTGGGGTCCGATGACGGGCGGGGCCCATTATATGTTTGATATGTATGGTATGAGGTATTTTGGGAAACTCGTTAAGTTTCGTGTTTACGGTTTCAATTTATGTTTCAGGTATATCTGGATCGAAAGGGAAGAGCTCAGGGTGATCACATCGCTCGCACCATGTTGTTCCGCATTTTACCTGACTCTAATGTATTTGGATGTTTTGGTTATACTCCGATTTTATTGTGGTTTTATGAATATGCTTTGAAAGATGGTTTTATTATTATTAAAATGAAATTTTTCGTCTTAAATTTTAAGACGTTACAAATAGATATTGAATCGTTATAAAATACATACTAGAGAACAAATTATTACATAACATTACATGAAAAACTCAACAAAGGAACCAAAATAGTCGGTCAAATACTATAACATGGACATGCAATCTCCTTGGCTAATTTAATAAGGAGTGAAAACACTTACGAGGAAAATGAAAACAAGAGCCTCTCCACGACTCTCTAACTACTATATAAAATTTAAAAATTATCAGTCACCAATGTAGCTGAGGATTTCAAAATCTTACTGGAAAGTGGAAACACTCATAATGTCTAAAATATTTATCAACATTTTAGATATGTGTTGCGATGCTATTACTACAGATGACCACATTAGCCAAGAGAAAATCACGGTTATTGCAAATTTTTTGTAATCATCATTATGAGCATCATGTAGTTTATGGATGTTATATCATCGTTTTGACTATACGTTTTCTCATGCAATAGTAATGATTAATAAAAATTTCATATCCATCCACATATTATTCTTGCCTTTCTGTGGTCTTCTTGTTAAAATACTTGTGTGACTTCTAAAGGTAACTAAATAAAAAGAACAATACCAAACAAACATGTTAAGTATTTTATCATATATAATGATGTAAAACAACTCATGTAGAAGATAACATTCATAAGTGTTCATAGATACAAGTTTAGAGTTTTAAAACAACTTAATATGATATTTCCAGCGAAATCAGGGAGTATTGTCTTCATCATTAACAATTATTAATATCATATTTCTCGAGAAACCAAAAAAAAAAAAGATGATTATTCGAAATTGGTTTAGTGGTTGCATAAATGGTCTAAAATTCATCGTAAATCATTAATTCATGAGAATAATATGTGGTAATCTATTTTGATAAGACATAAAACAAGTTTGTTAATTTAATGAATACCATGAATGGGGAGCGGGAGAATGTTCTTAGAAAATGAAATGAAGCAAGTTCGCATGTTTGTGATTGCGAGGCTAGTGATTGTTTTTGGGCAAGAGAAAAAAAAAAGCGAGGATTATATGGATATATGTTTTTGCTATACATTGTGATTTTATAAAGAGAAATTAAATATTTTCCTACAATTTATTCTTATCATCCTTCTATTCATATTAAATAATATTTTAATCAATTTGTCACCATTTAATATGGATAGGAAGATAAGTAAGAATAAGAATATGCCTAAAAAGGAGTAAGGTTCTCTTGATTGTCAGCATTTGTAAGTCGATAATGAAGGGAATATGCCTAAAAAGGAGTAAGGTTCTCTTGATTGTCAGCATTTGTAAGTCAATGAATGAAAAAGTTTCAAGGGCTACTACCGGATAAAGTCTGTGATATAGTAAAATCACAGGGGAAAAGTAAATCAGATTGATTGGGCAACATGATCTCAATGTCCTCTATTGAACCAACCAATTTCAGCTCCATTTCCTTTGTTTTATTTATTTTTGTATGTTTTTGCTTGATTCTTGTACGCCATTGTTTGTGACTTGTTTACTTTTCACTGTTTATTAATATATCTCGTTTGCCGGTTTCAAAAAAAAAAAAAAACATCTTAATATTATATTTACAAAAATAATCCATTTATTTCCAATTAACATGGTATAAATGTGAAAATAACATACCTATTTTGAAGACGTTTATATTTAATTTGTTTTGCACATTTATTTATTTATTTTGGACCAAATAATTCTTTTTTTTTGGGGGGGAAAAATGCAAAAACGTTTACTAATTCTGAACTAAGATAAATACTGTATAAAAATATTTAATTATTTACAACGTGTATATTTTGTTAGAGTTTTCAGTCGTTCCAAATTTGCAATATGCAATTAGCAGTTATGATTACTGAATTCTTTTTTCTTTAAATATGTTACCGAAATATGGAAGTATAGTTGGCATGTGGGGATCCCATGTTAGCATGTGTACAGCAACTCATATGGGGCTTTAAAAGATGCAATGAATTATATGAATTATTTAACCCCTTCTCCCAAACATTCCAACTATGCTTATGCTTAGATCATCAACCGCCCAATTTCTCCAATCAAATAATGTTCAACAATTTCTTCTTCTGTTGCTCCACTAGACCCAAATTGAAGTGCGAAAACGATTCTCAAAAACCCCTTTTGATCACCAAGGAAGACGACCATGAGGAATTACACAATCCGACGATGGCGATGGCTTTGTTGTTGACATCGTGGCTGAATGGACGTCGGTTAAGGTACTTGATTCTAGCTCTCTGCTTGCCTTTGCTCATCCCGATCGTATTTGCGATTTTTCCTTTCCTGTGTGCCGTTGAAATCTGCTTCCGATTCTGCCGGCGCGGCCGCAAGCGTTGTCGGCTGAAATCAGGTCCGCCGCTGGATGCGGAAGGAGGTGGACAGGTGGTGGTGGTGGTGGTGGAATTGAATCTGCTGGAGAGGTATCTTGATGATCAATTAGGACTTGCTCTTGAAATTGCTTGTGAATGTGACAATGAAACTGATGATTTTTACAGTAATCGGAGTTATCTTTTGTGTTAATTTTTGTGTCTCGAGTGTAAATAGTTTTGATTTGAGTAGTTAGATTTATTTATTTATAGAATTAGGTAGACCTTCTCAGTTCTCAGGCATCCGATATTTTTTTTTTGTTATTTTTGGTGGTTTCCAAATATATTTCAATTTCATTAATGAAAACTCATACAAGTTCGATAATAATTTTTGTGTGAGAGTGAGACCATCATGACTTGTTATGGCGTATTAGAGTTGTTGCAATTGAAAATTTATCAAATTTAATGGCTTTAATGAAAACTTTGAAACTAAATATTCCACAAAGCTACTGAAATATGGCAAAACTTTCTATTGTTTTGATAATCATTTCTATGTTAAACCTGATGAGATAGAAAAAATTATTAAAATTAGGCCGCTTTCTTTAGCACAACCGAAGGTGGTTGAAACACAAAAATAGTCAAAATATAATGGTTTTTATGTTGCCTTTCTTTCTTTCATTCTAATTAGACAAAGCCTACTGAAAACCAAGTAAAAGAACACCTTATTTTGGTTTTGTATTTCTTTTTCTGTTCAGGGCAACATGTCCTATTGTTACTTTGAAAAGAGCTGTCGTTTTCTCCCATCTCTATACCTTTTCATTTCCTTTACTGCATGGAAATACAAGTTTACTTAACATAGATCCACTTTCATGCCTTTCAACTATGTGCTTAAGAGTGTTGTATTCTTGTTCGCATTCCCTCGACTAGCTCTTTTGTAGCATGGTTAAAGCCCAATTTTGTTTGCTAGATTGGTGTTTGTACACATGTTCGTGTGCCTATACCTAGTAACACCTCCCTTTTGATGAATTCTAAACCAACACTTATATATCGTTGAGATATTGGCTAATATGAAAGAAAGTTCTCTATCCCATATTGGTAGAAGGTAGAAATGTAATGCCATCTCCAAGCCCTATAAAAGGAAACCTATGTTTTGGTTTCAATGCACCATAATCAAATACACTACACCATACGTATTTTGATACTTTCTTTTCTTCCCTTGTCTTGGAGTGTAATTAAAGTGTCAGTCAAAATTATGGATAGTGGGTGAAATTTAGGGGAGTTTTAAAAGATTAGTCTATATAATTGTAACAATTAATTATATATTGGATTTTCTTGGATTTTAGAGTTTTTCATGTATATTTTTTTGTTCAATTAGTTTCTTTAGTATTAGCATTTGGAGGGGGGTTGTGGAATCTTGAGGTAATTTTCCCAAAACAAACAAAATGACATTTTGGAATCCTGCCCGTTGAAGTCAGACTCACAACCACTCCCATGGTATTGATTTACCCTCGTGACCTCTTTAGTCTCTTCACCCCTTGAATACCGATTGTGGCCACCACTCATAATTCATTTTCATCTTGCTATCACGTCTATCATAACGTTCACAAGAAGGCTCATTGGAAAAACAACATTGAGGTATGTAACATGCACACAAAACCCCTATGTCACATGTAGTTGTATTGATCCCTAACACCATCTTCCTTGCAAACATACACGAGCCACCACCACGTGACCTCTTTTCCCTTGATCATCATTTTCAGCCACTCCAATCACGTCCATAACAAAGTTCATCGAAAAACTGACTAGAGAAACGTCATCGATGTCTCTAGATCCCGTCAGAAAACCTAACACCATCTTCCTTGCAAACGTACACGAGCCACCACCACGTGACCTCTTTTCCCTGGATCATCATTTTCAGCCACTCCAATCACGTCCATAACAAAGTTCATCGAAAAACTGACCAGAGAAACGTCATCGATGTCTCTAGATCCCGTTAGAAAACCTCTCTAACCTTATGATAAATCATGACCCGAATAAATTTTAATACAAGTATATTGATCATTCACAAATGTTTATCATACCATTTCCATCTATATATCAAGATCTTTAAACGTACCTCCAATGCAAACCCCAATCATCAATCTTTTAACCACACAAAATCACAACATCGACTCCTTCATCAAGAACCACTAAAGATAGATTTTGCCGGAGAACCTCACCTTTCTATTTCTAATTATTTCCAAAATCAAAATCTAATTTACCATTTGACATTATGGCAACTTCATCTATCCTCTTATATACTAAAAATAAAATTTATCCATAGACAATTCAAACACCAATATATTAATATAGTAATATAGTCACAATACAAACACTTATATATTATATAGTAATTAAGTCTAGGGTTAATGTCATTGTAACGTGATGCGACCTTGCTTCCACACTGAGTAGACTTCGACAATAGTCCCTGAGTTGTTCCTACAAGATCACAGAGAAAAGAGGCCGTCAACCGTTTCCCGGGAGGGGGCTCCCGGAAAGACGCTCCGACAGTCAAGTTAGTAGGGTTTAGAGAGCATGTATGAGTGTACCTTGGAGAAGGCGTCTTACCTGTCGGGGTCATGAGCTTTTCCTTTTATACTCAACGATCCTGCTCGTCCGTACGAGAAAGGATCTCCTGAGCCGACAAGATCCGGGGCGCTGATTGGAGGATCGTGCTCCTTTACTTGTCAGAGCGCTGCTGTGACATCCCCATTTTCACAGCCATAAAAGACCGATTTTGTTTATGCTTTACAAAAATCAGAGTACTTCTTTTCATAAAAATGTTGCTGAATTTGTTCCCAGAAAAATACGATAAATACGTTATCAAAACATTTTCGAAGAAACGTATTTTATTCATTTTAAAACGTTTGGGATGTCATCGTCAATACAGGAACATAAGTATAAACGGAACTTACATTTATTTACACTAGTGATCTACATCTCTTTAATCTCTCAGTGTAATGTCACTTCATATCGACACCTATGATATAAATAAACTGAGTGGGTCAGGTTGGGAAACCTGGTGAGTATATAGGATTTTCAACCCACAATAATATAATTATTATGTTTAATCATCAAACAGTTAACCCAATTACCCATCCCCATTATTTTCTTTATTCTTATGGATCTAACCTAAGAATCAACTATTTCTTGCTCATTCATTCCTAAGGAGTATCCTAAGGAATATGTACGAATTTCATCGTTGTAAATGACACATATGTCAAGCACAACTGCTAGTTCTGTCACTTAGGCGCAGCTGCCAAAATTGTGACATTCTCTATGGGGCGCATCTGCTGGAATAGCCCTTTAGGCGCATCTGCCGGGGTTATGAGGTTCTCTATTAGGCGCTTCTGCCGGTAGAATCCTTTAGGCGCATCTGCCAGGGTTTTATTGACAGTATCGTTTTCGAGAGTCCACTCGCAATACATATCAATGAGTTTTTAGAGTACAACGGTGAACACATCGTTCACAACACCTACAGGTTGCGAGCCTGCTAGTGTTCCACTGGACTGTCTAGAATAGTCCGTGGTTGTCATCCATACTCTGCTGAATGACGGGGCCATCATTTGGGAAAAAGGCTTCTCACATCGTCCACCTCTCACCCTCACCTCACAGTCTATTTCACCTCTCAACTCATCATCCAACTCATATTTCATCTATTACATCTACTCATGTCTTACCCCAACATTTTCGTAGATATAAAATACATATACAGTTTAAATCATTTAAAACGTGTATATAATCGTTCATCCAGCACAGACAACAAGTACTCAGGTAATACGCACAAATAGCACGTAATTTATATAAAATACTTCATATCTATGTGTAAGATGAAAGTAACTATACACTCACCTGATTAGGTGGTGATTCCGAACTCAGACAGCACTTCGTTATCTCAAAACAATTTTCCTCGACTAAACCTAGTATCAATACCACTAGGGTTTAGTTTTTAACGTTAACCACGACTAATTAATAGTCTAGCTATTATTACTATTATATAAGCGTTAAATAACACTCATTATAACTCATAATAATAGCCCAAATAATTATTTTAAGATCCTAATAATGTTACTATAATTAAATAAAATCTATATTAAGTATAGTATAGGCGTAGCTCACTTACAGCGGGTTTTTCTTAAAAACCGGGCTTCGCTGGAGCAGCGTTTCCAAGCCGAAAGCTTTTCTTCTCGGAGCCGTCGGACGCTCCGGGAATTTCTTCTCATGCTAGAGAGGTTCCCTAGACTTGGGAGGGGTTTAAGCAGGACAGAGAGAAGTTAGAGAGAGAAAGAAAGGTTATGGTGTGAAGAAATTATGAAGGATTCATACTTTATTTATAGAGATTTTATCGTAGAGTAGCCCCTAAGCTTCATCCGTATCTTCCGCGTACGAGCTTCGTTTTCTGCGTTCTTTATATCCACGCGTTGGTATTTACGAGTACTACAACTTTCATTTAGACCTCGTCCGCTAATTCTCATTCTATCTCCGATTTGCAAAACTGTATCGAATTTATCGTGCTCAAAGAGTAGGGACTAAGTTTCATCCATATATTTCGCATACGAGCTCTATTATCGACGTTCTTTATATCCACACGTTGGTATTTACGAGTACTACAACTTTCATTTAGATCCCGTCGGCTAATTCTCACTTTATCTCAGATTTACAAAACTGTATCGAATTCGCAGCGCTCGAAGAGTAGGGACTAAGCTTCGTCCATATTTTTCTTATACGAGCTCCGTTTTCGACTGTATTTTTATCGTTTAACTCCTATTAACGATATCTTCATTTATCGTTTAGATTATTTTGGCTAAAAATCAACCGATCTAAAATTCAGATTTTGGGCTGTGCACTGCTATCCTAAATCTTAGAAAAATCATAACTTCCTCATACGAAGTCAGATTTGGATGTTCTTTTTATGCACACTCTCGGTTTAACATATACTATGACTTTCGTTTAGATCGCTAAGGCTAAATCTCGCTCTATCATAAATTCACTATTTACGCCTCCCGGTATCATGCCGGTTCCGTCGCGAAACTTCGATGGGTCATAACTTCTTCGTTATAACTCGGATTTCGACGCTCTTTATATGTACGGAAACCTTGTAACATATACTACAACTTGGTTGAGATTATTTATTCTTAATAATCTTTTGTCGAAAAGTCGTTTTCGACCCCTATTGCCTCTAAATTGACTAGCCCGGATCTACGGGCGTTACAATTATCTCCCCCTTAGGATGATTACGTCCCAGAATCATCAACGAAACAGGATTGTATAATGACTCCATACGTTATCTCTTCATCCTAGGTAATAACTGTAATTTCTATGTTGCTCCGAACGAGTATCTAGCTCTTGGTCTCCTTGACTGCAGGTGGTGCTCGGTCTTGTACCTGCTCGTTAGACTTTCAATCATGACCTTCGTGTCACAACCTCATTCTTTATCAGAGACTCCTTCTTCTTCTTAACAAACTTAGGATAAGTTAATTTGATTACTACAATTGACCGATGTGTCATATTCTAATGACCTATCACCGTATGTAGCAATGCTTAGACTCAGGTCTCTTAGAGTCAAATTCCAGAATGGATTATGCCTTCTTTCATGGTATAATGTGATATAACCACATTTTATCATGTAGCATTTCTAGCCACCAACTTCTTTAACAATGAGCGCGATACTTCTATTGATTGCTTTGATTTCAATCGTTTGGTTTAAGGCGGACGCTACATCAAACTTGGTTCTCTGAACCACCTAACCTACTCATCGTAGTCGGACTCAATGTGATATGAACACTAGGGTCGGGATAACAACAATCTTCTTAGTCATTACCGAAACAATGGCGACATACTTGAATAAAACGAAATCAATTACTAGCTTCTTGGTAACCTTGTGACTTTCCCTGATCCAAGTGTGAGTCCTGTGCTTCCGGTAGTATAGGCCTCTACTACCATTCACACTTACTCATACTCTTCCCAAGTATTTGTTGGATTAGTTTCTAAGTCCATAACTGTTTTGGTATGTACTTGACCCGATGGTGCATGGTCCTTTTGGGTTGCCTTCACCAAAGCAACTTGATAGGATGAATTATGGAGAGAAAGGATTAAATATGATTTATTAATATATTATGGGAATAATATATTAAAGGAGAAATCATATTGTTTAATTAATATTAGTCAAGAATTAATTAGTAATTAGTTTTGTGACTAAAAGAGATTAATTAAACTTAAGGGACTGGAATTGTAATTATAAGATAATTGCAATTTGGGCTATGGATTGCCTTATATTAAGGAGTGGACGAAATTCTATGGGGAAACCCATTAGAAATCGTCCAAGGCCTTAAGGAAAGGAGTCCATGGGTTGCTTAGGGCTTAAGCATCCAAATTAGGGTTTCCTTGTTTGATAACCCTAATAGTCTCACTATATATAGACCCCTTATGCCTCAAAAACGTGGACATGACTCCTTCTAGGGTTTGTGAACGTTTTTGGGCAGCGTCCATCCTCTCTCCTCTTCATCCTCTTGCTTATGGTGTTTGTGAACCATTAGAGGAGTGACATTTGTGACTCTAAGCTTTCTAAAGTCAATACAAGGAGGAATTGGGATTGTTATTGCTACATAACAATCAAGGTAATATCTTAAACCCATTCTTATGCTAATATGATTACTTGTATGCTAGAATTAGGGTTTATAGTCTTGGATAACTTGCATGTACAATAGAGAAACCTAGATCCAAGCATTAGGGTTTGTATGAGCACATATGATGTTCTTATAGCCAAAACCCATAAGTGGTATCAGAGCCTTAATTGGTTTCTATTATATTGATGCCTTGTATGTTTGTTCAAGTTGAAAAAAATTCGTTTTTTGTGAGACTGCCTGATGAACTCGGCGAGTCCATATGGGTACTCGGCGAGTTCGAGCGTCAGAAAGAGGGGATTTCGGGATTTCTTGCTGTTTTTACTTAAGGATAATTGCCTTATCATATTAGATCAATATAAATCCGATTTTATGATATATTTGACTATATTCTTGATCTAATTGAAGATATTTATCAATTAATAAAATATTTGTTTCCTTATGTGATAATTGATTAATTATTTTGATTAAAATTGATAAATTGTTTTGCAAGAAATCATTAAATAAATCAAATATGGATAATTATGTGATTAAATGTTAATTTAGATTATTTGTTATTTGATTCTTGTGCTTTGAAAAGTTTTCATATTTTCCCCGTTAAGTTTTATAGTTTAAATTTGAACTCAAAAGTTGTGTTGTTTTGAAATTTAATAAGTTAAAACCCTAATGTTTTGAAAAAGGTTTCAAATACTTGTCCTCAAGTTTTGGAATTTAAATTTTGATTAAAAGTTTAATTTTGATGTATATTTAAATTCTAAACCTAAATGTTTTAAAATGTTTCAAAACTTGCCCTCAAGTTTTGGAATTTAAAAGTTGATTAAAAGTTTAATTTAGGAATGTTAAATTCTAAAACCCTAGTATTGTTTTTGAAAAGTTCAAATCACACCCTTATGGTTTTATTAATTAATTAAGGTGTATAATTAAAAGAAGTTTAATAAATCCATAAAAGTTTAGGTTTACAATTTAATTGAATTAAAGGTATAATTATTAAATTTGACCACATAGTATTTTAAAAGTGTAAAATACACCCTATACTATATATAACATTAAAAGTCTAACATTATATATATGTATGAGTAAAAGTCAGTCTTACCGTTAGTAGGCCTCATTCACGAAGCTGGTCTATAAGGGGTGTTTAAGGAAATTGCCTATAAAATGGCGATTGAATGGGTATCCACTCTTACCCGCCGCACTCTTGATTAGTGGAGGGTCGTTAGCCGAACGGGTAGGATAAGACAAAACCTTCCATTATAAGTATAATGAAGTACAAAAGTAACTAAATGTTTTACAAATTCCCAATCTTAGTTACTTAGGCAAAAGTGAATTGATGTAATTCCATGAAATTACACTTTGTGCCATTGCGAAGACGTTAGTGGAGCGTGTGTGGTTTACCGGCACACTAAATGGTTCTAAGAAAAGGTAACAAATGGTGACTCAATGTTTGTCATAGTTCGGTGGAGCGTGTGTGGTTTACCGGCACATCGAATAGGTGACTGTAACATGTGAGGGCACCATGTAAGTTTGCATGGTTATTCACACCCGCTTTGTGATCCTCGGCATCCTAGTCACAAACTAGAGGGGCATATCGAGATTTAAACATGCCATTGAAAGTTCAATGAATCTCAAAGGATCTAGGAATTTTCATAGATTTAAAACTTAAATTTCTTTTTCGTTTTTCGTGGTGGAAATTAGTGAATCGTCATTCACTTACCTTCAAATATTCTGCAATTAGGGTTACGACATCCCTCTCTCGAGTTATAGAATATTATGTTGGGTCCTAGCCCTAGTATCTCATTTGGGTGATTTACTAAGGACTCAATCTATCAACTAACTTGAATTCATTTTCTCCCGTTTTGTAGATGTCAAAGTTCGACAACTATGGTCTTTCCAAATCCCGTGGAACAAGCATTCCACATGAAGATGATATTCCACGATTCGATCGAGGAACAAGAGATTATGCTTCACTTCCTCCACCTCCTCCAATTATTCTCCCTAACCCACAAGTTCAAAGGCTTGAAAAGTTCAAGATCACTCAAGCCCTTTTGGCAAGTAGACATAAAGAAGGAAAGTCGGTGTGTGCACACATCCTAGGGATGAAGTCACACATTGATAGGTTAAGAATGTTGGGATCCGTTGTCTATGAGAAGATGGCTGTTGATTGGGTTCTTCAGTCACTTCCTAACTCATATAGTGAGTTTGTAAGAGTGTACTATATGATGAACTGCGACGTGACCGTTATGGATCTCACTTGTATGCTTATTGCTGCTGAATCAGCAATGGTTTGGCGCAATAGAAAAGCAAAGTTGATTGGTGAATCTGCCTTCAAGACGTCTATGGATATAGACAATGGCAACGAAAGACATGCTATGATCAAAAAGTCTAAGGCAATGTATGAAGTAGTTCCATGTCATGTTCTAAAAGAGTCAATTTGCTTTTATTGCCACGAGAAGGGGCATTGGAGACGAAGCTGCCCTATTTACCTAAGAGATCTAAGAGATGGGAAAGTCAAAACGTATGGCTCTGCTTTAGGTAAAATCCATTGACTAACTTTTTTAAGCTCCTATTCTAGATTCTTAATACATAATGTGATAAGATTACAATTGATGTTTTGTAGGATCGAAGAAAAAGAGAGGAAGCTTAAGGGAAGAAGTGAGCAGAATCTAACCGTGAAGAAATGGATTTCGATCGCATTACTTAGATTCTTGAGCTACTACTTAGAGTTAGAATTAGATTGCTAAGCATAGTTTTTCAATGAATTGCATTGCAAGGACAGATTTTTCCGCAATAATATAAATTTTGATTTTGTATTATTTATTTATCCTTGCGATGGCATATATGAAAATTGATGTTAGAATGTTTCTATTGTTAGCAATAATGGATATGATTCTTAATTATGTTGTTTATGGAAATGTCGAAAATTTATCAAATAAGGAAAGTTTCTCATCGCCCAAGTTTCAATTGGACAGAAACTTGGAATCATGCAACTTGGTTGCGCGATGAATGAGAAATTTCATATTTGGAAATTAGACTAATTCATTGACAAAGTATCAAGTGAAGGACTAGGAGATCAAGTACACAAAGTTGCGTATTGATCAAGTCCACCATAAGAGTAACCAAGATATTCGTCATGATTTACTAAAGGTTTAGTGAATATGATTATACTTACAAGATTAAGTGTAATTCGAAATTGATTAAAAAGGTCTAAATCAATAGCAAAACGAATAAGAAGAATCAAGTAGGCAGAAAGATAAAAGTTTCTCCATTTTAAGAAGAAAGGATAGTACCTTTTATGCTTTATGGTAGGTCTTAATGATTAAGAACTATATCTCAATTGATCCTCTAAGTGAATCTTAGTACAATTGTATGTCTAAGTAGAGGAATCAAGAATTGAAGAAATGGTTAAATCAAGAAGTCAATCATACTTCGTTCCAAAACAAGTCTTAAAGTTAAGATTGTGACATTGAGTGAAAAAGTATTAAGAAGGTTTATAACATTCATCAAATGTGGAAAGTTGTGATGTCTTGGATAAGACAAAAACCAACTAAAACCAATTTATGAAGTGTTTTTTTTGATAAAAGCTACACTAACTCTTGAATATTTGTTTGTTAAGAAATGGTTATTAACAAGAGAATCGTATATGTCAAGGAGTCAGTGGGAGTCTTAATGGTCTTGAAAGGATTCAAGAACAAATCAAATAAACCTTATAGATCATCACTAGCACACGAGTTGAGGTTTACAACATATCGTGTTGACATTATTTTGTTTCTGTGCTGTTCCAATTAAGTTAATTATGCATGTGAGTTCTATGAGTTCTCATTTTGAATGCATAAAAGGCAATGCACCTTAATCAATGAAAGGTACATTGATAGGAAAGGGTGAGCTGGTTAACTACTTGGAAGACATGGTGGGCAGCTGTGCTACCATAAGGCAAGAAATCAAGATTAAGAAAGTTCGGTCCATATGAGTTTGAATTTGTCGTAAACTTTGGTTTTAACAAATTCACATGGATAGGAACACATACACCGTTTAAATCTAAGTGTCATAAGATTTCCTCCTTCATGAAAATGATTGTGAGGAAATGCTTTCACTAAGAAAGATTTTAAGAAGATAGTGATTGTAAAATTGCATTCTCGAATTTGATTATGGTTACGGTATCCCTTTCCATGATTCGAATTGTGAGATTTGGCAATTAGTCTGAATTGATTAGACACACATATGAGCTATCTAAGGGAAAGGTCTGTAAGCTTAGATAAAGGATTATCAAATCATTAGGTATTAGAAACATGGACTTAAGAAATTCAATAGGTATTGTTTTTCTGAAAGTTAAGATGTTTATGAATACATATCAAAGCTAGTGGAAGCATAAGTGTTACGTTTATAATAATCATCATGATAGTGGGAGCATAAATGTTATGATTGTATGATTATTAAGGCACGTATTGCAAGTTGGCAATATTAATTATAGAAAACAAGAGTTATACCTTGCAAAGTAGTAAGGGTTGTAAAGTTGTTTTGCTATAATTAAGGGAGAGAATATTATGCTTCATTTCAAATCTAAAGGCTTAGGTTGAGAAATGTTAATAAACTTAGTCAAAGAAACATAGTGTGTTTTTAAAATTTCGATTATGATTACGACATTCCTCTTCACAATTCGATTTTTGAGAACATAGCAAATAAAACATTATGGCAGAAGATTGATGGAGTATCAAATCTTCATGTAAGACATTTTGCATCGTGTCCCATACGCTTCGGGTATTGGATCGATTGCAAATGCTATAATATTTGACCATTCTAAAATTTTCCAAATGTCTAGCGCATTTAGAGGGAAAAAGGACAAGAATCGGTTTTGACTAAGATAATTAAACAACTATCAAAGGACAATCTAAAGTTCGCCGAGGATTGGTCGCTTGTGAGTAGTTGGAAGTATAGTATTGGAAAATATGGAAATGTTTCCATATTGGATGGACCATATCGACCTTATTATGAATAAATAAGATTCTATTAAGAATGAGTTGTCATATGGAAAATATGGAAGCGTGTCCATATTGGGAATTGAATATGGAAAATCTATGTCTAGATTAGAAACTTTTATGCAAAAGGATGTTCAAAGGAATGTACTTTGAGTGAGAGACATCATATCTAAGGAATTGTCTTGTAACAATCTCCGATAGAGGACTTTGTAATATCATTGACAATAGTCTTTGTGACTTTGGTGCAGTGACATTACGAAAGTATCATTGCATAAAAATGTTAGAATCTAGCATATTCTATAAGTATCAAGAATTTGATATTCTTTCACTTATGAAAATGATTTGGAGTTGTGAAATCAGAATGATTTGAAATGTGTTCAATTTAATCTATTTCACAAAGTAAGAACCATAGGTAAACATTGTGTGCATGCTAGGAGCATGGGACAAGTGTAATACTTCAAGTAAGAAGTTGATTACCCGAAAACGACAAATAATAAGTAATCGATGTGGTGATAAATAAAAGGTGTTTTATTTATACTCAAAGGTTTGAGGCCATATGGGATTAGTATTATTCTTGTGTTTCACATTTTCATGTTTTGACTTCCTGAATAATTTAATTGGTTAAGAACAGTTAAATTATTCGAACGGGCCACAGTCGTTCATATGTTGGAAGTAGGTATGAATGAAGACTGTCGTGAATTGGTGTGTGGATTGTCTAAAGAGAATTAGACATAAGCAAATGTTTGCTGTAATGTTCATGAGTGCTTATGAATATGATTTGAGAATTGGATTAAACCCACGCTCACTTGGATCACTCCATGAATTGTATCACGAGTGATTGGTGAGACGATAACATCTTATATTCTTAAAACCGAGATGTGTGAGTTGTATCTTGCAAATCGGTTGCACATTGATAATATGTAAACGCACCAGTAACTTGGTGTTATAAAACATATTGTTGTGTGTGATTCGCTGAGTAAGTGCAAGCGAACATTGAATCAAAGTTTATTCGTTCCTTTTATCCAAAGTAGAATTAATTTGATTTGTTCAATTAGTCAGTCGTCATAAATCGGAAGTCGAGAAATAGTACAGAGAGAATGATTAGAAATCATGTCTCATACGATATCTAGAATGGAGGAATATATGATCCCTTATCTAAAGGACACGCATATCTGATAGGATCAGAGTTGACAACGGCTTTGGAAAGCTACGATTGCAGATCAGGATCTGAAGTCATACGCATAATAGTTATTAGACTTATCCAAGTAGGAGACTGTTGGATTAGTGTCTAAGTCCATAACTATTTTGGTATGTACTTGACCCGATGGTGCATGGTCCTTTTGGGTTGCCTTCACCAAAGCAACTTGATAGGATGAATTATGGAGATAAAGGATTAAATATGATTTATTAATATATTATGGGAATAATATATTAAAGGAGAAATCATATTGTTTAATTAATATTAGTCAAGAATTAATTAGTAATTAGTTTTGTGACTAAAAGAGATTAATTAAACTTAAGGGATTGGAATTGTAATTATAAGATAATTTCAATTTGGGCTATGGATTGCCTTATATTAAGGAGTGGACGAAATTCTATGGGGAAACCCATTAGAAATCGTCCAAGGCCTTAAGGAAAGGAGTCCATGGGTTGCTTAGGGCTTAAGCATCCAAATTAGGGTTTCCTTGTTTGATAACCCTAATAGCCTCACTATATATAGACCCGTTATGTTGGATTAGTGTCTAAGTCCATAACTATTTTGGTATGTACTTGACCCGATGGTGCATGGTCCTTTTGGGTTGCCTTCACCAAAGCAACTTGATTGGAGAAATAAATAAAGAGAGAGGTTATTATGATTTATTAATATGTTATAAGAATAATATATTAAAGGAGAAATCATATTTGTTTAATTAATATTGGTCAATAATTAATTAAGAATTAATTTTGTGATCAGATGTAATTAATTAAACTAGAGGGGCTGAATTGTAATTATGTGATAGTTGCAAAATAGGGCAATGGTTATCCTTGTTGAAGGATGGACGAATTCAAGGATAAGGATATCCTTAAAATCGTTCAAAGTCCAAGAGATAGGGATTTTCAAGGCTTATCTTATGGTTGCTTGATGGGCAAGTAACTAGATAAGGATAAGGACTGAAACCCTAATCCCAACCCTATATAAAGACCCCTAAGGCCTTAGGATTTCGTGCACTTGATCCCTAGAGCATCTAAGGACGAATTTCTATCTCTCTCCTCTCTCTTTATACCTTCTCCACTTGCTTATGGTGTTTGTAAGCCATTAGAGGAGTGACACTTGTGACTCTAAGCCTTCCAAAGTCAATTCAAGGAGGAATTGGGATTGTTATTGCTACATAACAATCAAGGTAACATCTTAAACCTAATTATATGTTAATATTGATTTCCATATGCTAGAATTAGGGTTTATAGTCTTGGATTCAAAGCATGTACAATAGAGAAACCTAGATCCAAGCATTAGGGTTTGTATGAGCACATAGGATGTCTTATGACCAAAACCCATCAGTGGTATCAGAGCCTTGACTGGTTTCTATTGTATTGATGCTTGATATGTTTAAAAAATTTGATTTTTGGTGTTCTGCTTGATGGACTCGGCGAGTCCCACTGTGGACTCGGCGAGTTCCAGAGGGTGACTCGGCGAGTCGGTGCGTCAGACAGAGGTATATTCGGGATTTCTTGCTATTTTTGATTATGGATGGTTACCTTATCATGTTAGATCAATATTAATCCGATTATATGATATATTTGACTATATTTTTGATCTAATTGAAGATATTTATCAATTAATAAGATAATTATTTCCTTATGTGATAATTGTTTAAATTATTTTGATTAAATTGATAAATTGTTTTGCAAGAAATCATTAAATAAATCAAATATGTATAATTGTGTGATTAATTGTTAATTTAGATTATTTGTTATTTGATCCTTGTTGTTATGAAAAGTTTCATATTTTCCCCTTAGGTTTTATAGTTTAAATTTGAACCCCAAAAGTTTTGTTGATTTGAAATTTAAATGGTTAAAACCCTAATGTTTTGAAAAAGGTTTCAAAACTTGCCCTCAAGTTTTGGAATTTAAATTTTGATTAAATAGTTTAATTTTGATGTATATTTAAATTCTAAACCCTAATGTGTTGAAATGTTTCAAAACTTGCCCTCAAGTTTTGGAATTTAAAAGTTGATTAAAAGTTTAATTAGGAATGTTAAATTCTAAAACCCTAGCATAGTTTTGAAAAAGTTCAAACCACACCCTTATGGTTTTATTGATTAATTAAGGTGTATAATTAAAAGAGGTTTAATAAATCCATAAAAGTTTAGGTCTACAATTTAATTGAATTAAAAGTATAATTGTTAAATTAGACCACCTAGTATTTTGAAAGTATAAAATACACCCTATACTATATATAACATTAAAAGTCTAACATTATATATATGTATGAGTAAAAGTCAGTCTTACCGTTAGTAGGCCTCATTCACGAAACTGGTCTATAAGGGGTGTTTAAGGAAATTGCCTATAAAATGGCGATTGAATGGGTATCCACTCTTACCCACCACACTCTTGACTAGTGGAGGGTCGTTAGCCGAACGGGTAGGATAGGACAAAACCTTCCATTATAAGTATAATGAATTATTAAAGTAACTAAATGTTTTCATAAAATTCCCAATCTTAGTTACTTAGGCAAAAGTGAATTGCTGCAATTCCATGAAATTACACTTTGTGTCCTTGCGAAGACGTTAATGGAGCGTGTGTGGTTTACCGGTACACTAAATGGTTCTAAGCAAAGGTAGCAAAGGGTGACTCAATGTTTGTCATAGTTCGGTGGAGCGTGTGTGGTTTACCGGCACATCAAATAGGTGACTGTAACATATGAGGGCACCATGTAAGTTTGCATGGTTATTCACACCCGCTTTGTGATCCTTGGCATCCCAGTCACAAACAAGAGGGGCATATCGAGATTTAAACATGCCATTGAAAGTTCAATGAATCTCAAAGGATCTAGGAGTTTACATAGATTTAAAACTTAAATTTCTTTTTCGTTTTTCGTGGTGGAAATTAATGAATCGTCATTCACTTACCTTCAAATGTTCTTCAATTAAGGTTACGACATCCCTCTCCCGAGTTGTAGAATATTGTGTTGGGTCCTAGCCTTAGTATCTCATTTGGGTGACTTACTAAGGACTCAATCAATCAACTAACTTGAATTCGTTTTCTCCCGTTTTGTAGATGTCAAAGTTTGACAACTATGGTCTTCTCAAATCCCGTGGAACAAGCATTCCACATGAAGATGATATTCCACGATTCGATAGAGGAACAAGAGATCATGCTTCACTTCCTCCTCCTCCTCCAATTATTCTCCCTAACCTACAAGTTCAAAGGCTTGAAAAGTTCAAGATCACTCAAGCCCTTTTGGCAAGTAAACATAAAGAAGGAAAGTCGGTGTGTGCACACGTCCTAGGGATGAAGTCACACATTGATAGGTTAAGAATGTTAGGATCCGTTGTCTGTGAGGAAATGGCTGTTGATTGGGTTCTTCAGTCACTTCCTAACTTATATAGTGAGTTCGTAAGAGAGTACTATATGATGAACTATGACGTGACCCTTATAGATCTCACCTATATGCTTATTGTTGCTGAATCAGCAATGATTTGGCACAATAGAAAAGCAAAGTTGTTTGGTGAATCTGCGTTCGAGACCTCTATGGATATAGACAATGGCAACGAAAGACATGCTATGATCGAAAAGTTTGATCACAAGAGAAAGGAAATGTCTGAAGTAGTTCCATGTCATGTTCCAAAAGAGTCCATTTGCATTTATTGCCAAGAGAAAGGGTATTGGAGACGAAGCTGCCCTATTTACCTAAGAGATCTAAGAGATGGGAGAGTCAAAACGTATGGCTTTGTTTTAGGTAAAATCCATTGACTAAATCTTTTAAGCTTCTATTCTAGATTCTTAATACATAATGTGATAAGATTACAATTGATGTTTTGTAGGATCGAAGAAAAGAAAGGAAGCTTAAGGGAAGAAGTGAGCAAAATCTATCCGTGAAAGAATGGATTTCGATCGCATTTCTCGAAGATTAGATTCTTGAGCTACTACTTAGAGTTAGAATTAGATTGCTAAGAAAGATGTATTAGCATAGTTTTTCAATGAATTGCATTGTAAGGACAAAAATTTTCCGCAATAAAATAAAATTTGATTTTTATATTATTTATTTATCCTTGCAATGGCGTATATGAAAAATTGATGTTTGAATGTTTCTATTAGCAATAATGGAGTTGATTCTTAATTATGTTGTTTATGGAAATATGGAGGATTTACCAAATAGGGAGAGTTTCTCATCGCCCAAGTTTCAATTGGACGGAAACTTGGAATCATGCAACTTGGTTGCACGATGAATGAGAAATTTCATATTTGTAAATAAGAGTAATTCATTGACAAGTGTCAAGTGAAGGACTAGGAGATCGAGCACACAAAGTTGCGTGCTAATCAAGTCCACCATAAAAGTAACAATGATATTCGTCATGATTTACTAAAGGTTTAGTAAATATGATTATACTTATAAGATTAAGTGTAATTCTGAATTGATTATAGGGTTTAGATCAATAGCAGAACGAATAAGAAGAATCAAGTAGGCAGAAAGATAAAAGTTTATCCATTCTAAGAAGAAGGGAGAGTACCTTTTATGCTTTATGATAGGTCTTAATGATTAAGAACCATATTTTAATTGATCCTCTAAGTACAATTGTATGTTTAAGAAGAGGAATCAAGAATTGAAGAAATGGTTAAATCAAAAAGTCAATCATACTTCGTTCCAATAACAAGTCTTAAAGTTAAGATTGTGACATCGAGTGAAAAAGTATAAAGAAGGTTTACAACATTCATTAAATGTGGAAAGTTGTGATGTCTTGGATAAGACAAAGACCAACTAGAACCAATTTATGAAGTATTTTTGATAAGAGCTACACTAACTCTTGAATATTTGTTTGTTAAGAAATGGTTATTAACAAGAGAATGGTATATGTCAAGGAGTCAGTGGGAGTCTTAATGTCTTGAAAAGTTTCAAGAACAAATCAAATAAACCTTATCAATCATCACTAGCACACGAGTTGAGGTTTACAACCTATCGTGATGACATTACTTTGTTTCTGTACCAATCCAATCGAGTTAATTACGCATGTGAGTTCTATGAGTTCTCATTTTGAACGCATAAAAGACAAAACACCTTAATCAATGAAAGGTACATTGATAGGAAAGGGTGAGCCGCTTAACTACTTGGAAGACATGGTGGGCAGCTGTGCTACCATAAGGCAAGAAATCAAGATTAAGAAAGTTCGGTCCATATGAGTTTGAATTTGTCGTAAACTTTGGTTTTAACAAATTCACATGGATAGGAACACATACACCGTTTAAATCTAAGTGTCATAAGATTTCCTCCTTCATGAAAATGATTGTGAGGAAATGCTTTCAATAAGAAAGATTTTAAGAAGATAGTGATTGTAAAATTGCATTCTCAAATTCGATTATGGTTACGGTATCCGTTTCCATAGTTTGAATTGTGAGGTTTGGCAATTAGTCTTAATTGTTTAGACACACATATGAACTATCGAAGGCAAAGGTGTATAAGTTCAAGAAGCCTTGATAAAAGATTATCAAAGCACTAAGTATTAGAAACATGAACTTAAGAAATTCAATAAGCATTGTTTTTCTGAAAGTTAAGATGTTTATGAATACATGTCGAAGCTAGTGGGAGCATAAGTGTTATGTTTTATAATAATCATCATGATAGTGGGAGCATAAATGTTATGATTGTATTATTATTAAGGCACGTATTGCAAGTTGGCAATATTAATTATAGAAAACAAGAGTTATACCTTGCAAAGTAGTAAAGGTTATAAAGTTGTTTTGCTATAATTAAGGGAGAGAATATTATGCTTCATTTCAAATCTAAAGGCTTAGGTTGTGGAATGTTAATAAATTTAGTCAAAGGTACATAGTGTGTTCTTAAAATTTCGATTATGATTACGACATTCCTCTTCACAATTCGAATTTTGAGAACATAGCAAATAAAACATTATGCGTCGTGTCCCATACGCTTCGGGTATAGGATCGATTGCAAATGCTTTAATGTTTGACCATTCTAAAACTTTTCCAAATGTCTAGCGCATTTAGAGGGAAAAGGGACTAGAATTGGTTTTGACTAAAAATAATTAAACAACTATCAAAGGACAATCCAAAGTTCGACGATGATTGGTTGCTTGTGAGTAGTTGGAAGCATGGTATTGGATGGACAATATCGACAATATTATGAATATAAAAGATTCTATTAAGAATAAGTTGTCATATGGAAACTATGGAAATGTATCTATATTGGGAATTGAATATTGAAAATCTATGTCTAGATTAGAAACCTTTATGCAAAAGGATGTTCAGAGGAATGTACTTTGAGTGAGAGACATCATATCTAAGGAATTCTCTTGTAACAATCTCCGATAGAAGACTTTGTAATATCATTGGCAATAGTCTTTGTGACTTTGGTGCAGTGACATTACGAAAGGATAAGTTGCATAGAATGTTAGAATCTAGCATATTCTATAAGTAGCAAGAATTTGATATTCTTTCACTTATGGAAAAAGGATTTGGAGTTGTGAAATGAGAATGATTGGAAATGTGTTCAATGTGATCTATTTCACAAAGTAAGATCTCACCTAAACATTGTGTGTATGCTAGGAGCATGGGACAAGTGTTATAATTCAAGTAAGAAGTTGATTAACCGAAACGACAAATAATGAGTAATCGATATGGTGATAAATAAAAGGTGTTTTATTTATAGTCAAAGGTTTGAGGCCATATGGGACTAGTATTATTCTTGTGTTTCACTTTGCATGTTTTGACTTCCAGAATAGTTGATTTTATTAAGAATAATCGAATTATTCGAATAGACCACAGTCGTTCATATGTTGGAAGTAGGTATGAATAAAGACTGTCGTGAATTGGTGTGTGGATTGTCTAAAGAGCATTAGACATAAGCAAATGTTTGCTGCAACGTTCATGAGTGCTTATGAATATGAGTTTGAGCATTGGATTAAACCCACACTCACTTGGATCACTCCATGAATTGTATCACGAGTGATTGGTGAGACGATAACATCTTATATTCTTGAAACCGAGATGTGTGAGTTGTATCTTGCGAATCGGTTGCACATTGATAATATGTAAACGCACCAGTAACTTGGTGTTATAAAACATATTATTGTGTGTGATTCGGTGAGTGAGTGCAGGCAAGCATTGTATCAAAGTTTATCCGTTCCTTTTATCCAAGGTAGGATAAAAGCGATATCTTTTGGGCCCCTCGATGATTTAGTGATGACAAACGTAAATGCTCGGCCGGGCTAGGGCTAATTTGATTTGTTCAGTTAGTCAGTCGTCATAAATCAGAAATCGAGATATAGTACAAAGAGAATGATTTGAAATCATATCTCATATGATATCTAGAATGGAGGAATATATGATCCCTTATCTAAGGACACACGTATCTGATATGATTAGAGTTGACAACGGCTTTGGAAAGCTACGATTACAAATCAGGCTCTGAAGTCATACGCATAATAGTTATTAGACTTATCCAAGTGGGAGACTGTTGGATTAGTGTCTAAGTCCATAACTATTTTGGTATGTAATTGACCCGATGGTGCATGGTCCTTTTGGGTTGCCTTCACCAAAGCAACTTGTTTGGAGAAATAAATAAAGAGAGAGGTTATTATGATTTATTAATATGTTATAAGAATAATATATTAAAGGAGAAATCATATTTGTTTAATTAATATTGGTCAATAATTAATTAAGAGTTAATTTTGTGATCAGATGTAATTAATTAAACTAGAGGGGCTGAATTGTAATTATGTGATAGTTGAAAAATAGGGCAATGGTTATCCTTGTTGAAGGATGGACGAATTCAAGGATAAGGATATCCTTAAAATCGTTCAAAGTCCAAGAGATAGGGATTTTCAAGGCTTATCTTATGGTTGCTTGATGGGCAAATAACTAGATAAGGATAAGGACTGAAACCCTAATCCCAACCCTATATAAAGACCCCTAAGGCCTTAGGATTTCGTGCACTTGATCCCTAGAGCATCTAAGGACGAATTTCTATCTCTCTCCTCTCTCTTTATACCTTCTCCACTTGCTTATGGTGTTTGTAAGCCATTAGAGGAGTGACACTTGTGACTCTAAGCCTTCCAAAGTCAATTCAAGGAGGAATTAGGATTGTTATTGCTACATAACAATCAAGGTAACATCTTAAACCTAATTATATGTTAATATTGATTTCCATATGCTAGAATTAGGGTTTATAGTCTTGGATTCAAAGCATGTACAATAGAGAAACCCAGATCCAAGCATTAGGGTTTGTATGAGCACATAGGATGTCTTATGACCAAAACCCATCACCTTATGCCTCAAAAACGTGGACATGACTCCTTCTAGGGTTTGTGAACGTTTTTGGGCAGCCTCCATCCTCTCTCCTCTTCATCCTCTTGCTTATGGTGTTTGTGAACCATTAGAGGAGTGACATTTGTGACTCTAAGCTTTCTAAAGTCAATACAAGGAGGAATTGGGATTGTTATTGCTACATAACAATCAAGGTAATATCTTAAACCCATTCTTATGCTAATAAGATTATTTGTATGCTAGAATTAGGGTTTATAGTCTTGAATAACTTGCATGTACAATAGAGAAACCTAGATCCAAGCATTAGGGTTTGTATGAGCATATAGGATGTTCTTATAGCCAAAACCCATCAGTATTGTCTCGCAGCTTTCCAAGTCACTATACAAGAAAAATCACATAACATTTTAACACATCAGATAACAAAACGAAGGCTTTATTATTTCTCGAAACTATTACATAGGTGTTCAAGCTCACCCTAGACTATGCCTCTAATAGGCTACATCATATGGTTCTATCTCTTTGGCTACATCATAACTCGATCTTCGGGTATGAATTCCTCATCCTTGTTTCCTCGCGTTGTTTTCCGCTTCGTCGAGGATCATGTGGAATGCTCTTGCCTTTGGCTTTGGCGGCACATTTGGCTTTGTAGCCCCCTCTCTCTTTGGGCAGTCTTGCTTGAAGTGCCCTTCCTTGTTACATCCGTAACACACCCTTTTGCTGAATGTACACTCGTTGGCATAGTGCCCATGCTTCCCACACTTGAAACAAGTCACCTCCTCATCGCATTTTCCAGTGTGTTTCTTTTTGCACTTTTCGCACCATCTTTCTTCACTTCCTCCACCTCTTTCGAACTTCTTCGAGAATTTTCTATTCTCGTTGGACTTTGAAGATCCTTCAAATTTCCTTTTCTCTCCCACCTCCGCTCTCTCCAGGCCCTTCTCTCGTATCTGGGTCTCTACATTTTTAGCAGCCCAGATGGCGGCTTTCAGAGTGGTATTTTGCTTGACCATTGGACCAAAGTCCGCTGGTAATCCGAGGGAAAACTTGTTAACCTTGGAGAGTTCAGTTGGGACGAGGTGAGGAACAAGCTTCATTTTCTCAGTAAAGCTTGCAGCGTATTCAGTAACGCTCATTCTTCCCTTCTTCAAATTCTGGAATTCGTTGTTGATCTCCAGAAGATCCTGCTCAGAACAGTATTGCATCTTCAACTGCACTAGAAAATCCTCCCACGACATCTTTCTTGCTTCACCTTTGGGCATTGAATCAGCCAGTAGCTTCTACCAGCTTAGTACTCCAGATTTCTATAGAGGAACCGCGAGAGCGGTCTTCTGCCTGTTGCTACACTCGTAACTCTCAAACATCGTCTCCATCTCAGAGATCCAGTTCATGACTTCCACTGGCGTCGGGCTTCCAGATAGACTCGGTGGTTTGGACGCCATGAAATCCTTGTATTTGCATCCACGTCCATCAGTTTCTCCATCCTGGTGGTTTTTCCTAACTATCGGTGGGTTGGCTAGACCAACAATCCCACTGTAGTTTCCCTCCTCAGTCTGCCATTTGTTCAACTCGGGCTGTTCGACCTGTATGGTCACTTCCTCTCGATTTTGTAGGAGCAAACGTCTGGTTTCCTCCATTTGACGATCCAACATCGCCTGGATCATCGCTTGCACTCCGGCCATCGTTATTGGCTCAACAACGGGCACCACAACCGGTATTTGCTCAATCACTGGGGGCTGATCTGGGTTCCCATTTGCATTCACGTTTCCGCTATGGGTCCTTGCCATCTTGATCTATACACCGAATAAGGTGAATCTAGATCTTTATTTAGGATTGACGTTTAAATCATCCTTATCACCTCGAAACGTTTATATGCTAGTTCTAATATCGTAGTTAAACACTTAGAATCCTAAACACATAAGGTTTCTAGATCCGGTCGGCAGTAGACCTTAGATCCGAACAAACAACAACATATCAGACACAAGCATTTAGCACATAAAAGCATTTTAGGCACAATCCCTAAAATAATCTAGTGCTCACACCTCACAATCATCGCTTAGCATTCTAAGTTTAAGTCTAGAAATAAATCCATATTCCTAGTTCGCTTAAACTAATGCTCTGATACCAACCGTGACATCCCCATTTTCACGGCCAGAAAAGACCGATTTTGTTTATGCTTTACAAAAATCAGAGTACTTCTTTTCATAAAAATGTTTTGGAATTTGTTCCCAGAAAAATACGATAAATACGTTATCAAAAATTTTTCGAAGAAACGTATTTTATTCATTTTAAAATGTTTGAGTTGTCATCGTCAATACAGGAACATAAGTATAAACGGAACTTACATTTAGTTACACTAGTGATCTACATCTCTTTAATCTCTCAGTGTAATGTCACTTCATATCGACACCTATGATATAAATAAACTGAGTGGGTCAGGTTGGCAAACCTGGTGAGTATATAGGGTTTTCAACCCACAATAATATAATTATTATGTTTAATCATCAAACAGTTAACCCAATTACCCATCCCCATTATTTTCTTTATTCTTAAGGATCTACCCTAAGAATCAACTATTTCTTGTTCATTCATTCCTAAGGAATAGGTACGAATTCCATCGTTGTAAATGACACATCTGTCAAGCACAACTGCTAGTTCTGTCACTTAGGCGCAACTGCCAAAATTGTGACATTCTCTATGGACGCATCTGCTGGAATAGTCCTTTAGGCGCATCTGTCGGGGTTATGAGGTTCTCTATTAGGCGCTTCTGCCGGTAGAGTCCATTAGGCGTACCTGCCAGGGTATTTATTGACAGTATCGTTTTCGAGAGTCCACGCGCAATACATATCAATGGGTTTTTAGAGTACACCGGTGAACACATCGTTCACAACACCTACAGGTTGCGAGCCTGCTAGTGTTCCACTGGACTGTCTAGAATAGTCCGTGGTTGTCATCCATTCTCTGCTGAATGACGGGGCCATCATTTGGGAAAAAGGCTTCTCACATCGTCCACCTCTCACTCTCACCTCTCAACTCATCATCCAAATCATATTTCATCTATTACATCTACCCATGTCTTACCCCAACATTTTCGTAGATATAAAATACATATACAGTTTAGATCATTTAAAATGTGTATATAATCGTTCATCTAGCACAGACAGCAAGTACTCAGGTAATACGCACACATAGCACGTAATTTATATAAAATACTTCATATCTATGTGTAAGATGAAAGTAACTATGCACTCATCTGATTAGGTGGTGATTCCGAACTCAGACAGCACTTTTTTATCTCAAAACAATTTTCCTCGACAAAACCAAGTATCAATACCACTAGGGTTTAGTTTTTAACATTAACTGCGACTAATTAATAGTCTAGCTATTATTACTATTATATAAGCGTTAAATAACACTCATTATAACTCATAATAATAGCCCAAATAATTATTTTAAGGTCCTAATAATGTTACTATAATTAAATAAAATATATATTAAATATAGTATAGGCGTAGCTCACTTACAGCGGGTTTTATTAAAAACCGGGCTTCGCTGGAGCAGCGTTTCCGAGCCGAAAGCTTTTCTTCTCGGAGCCGTCGGACGCTCCGGGGCTTTCTTCTCGTGCTAGGGAGGTTCCCTAGACTTGGGAGGGGTTTAAGCAGGATAGAGAGAAGTTAGAGAGAGAAAGAAAGGTTATGGTGTGAAGAAATTATGAAGGATTCATCCTTTATTTATAGAGATTTTATCGTAGAGTAGCCCCTAAGCTTTGTCCGTATCTTCCGCGTACGAGCTCCGTTTTCTGCGTTCTTTATATCCACGCGTTGGTATTTACGAGTACTACAACTTTCATTTTGATCCCGTCGGCTAATTCTCTCTCTATCTCAGATTTACAAAACTATATCGAATTCGCAACGCTCGAAGAGTAGGGACTAAGCTTCGTCCATATATTTCGCATACGAGCTCTGTTTTCGACTGTCTTTTTATCTTTTAATTCCTATTAACGATATCTTCATTTATCGTTTAGATTATTTTGGCTAAAAATCGACCAATCTAAAATTCAGATTTTGGGTTGTGCACTGTTATGCTAAATCTTAGAAAAATCATAACTTCCTCATACGAAGTCAGATTTGGATGTTCTTTTTATGCACACTCTCGGTTTAACATATACTACGACTTTCGTTTAGATCACTAAGACTAAATCTCGCTCTATCATAAATTCACTATTTACGCCTCCCGATATCGTGCCAGTTCCGTTGCGAAACTTCGACGGGTCATAACTTCTTCGTTATAAATCGGATTTCGACGCTATTTAAATGTACGGAAACCTTGTAACATATACTACAACTTGGTTGAGATTATTTATTCTTAATAATATTTTGTCGAAAAGTCGTCTTCGACCCCTATTGCCTCTAAATTGACTAGCCCGGATCTACGGGCGTTACAACTGTCATTGGTCATGCCGGTAATACTTCGATCCCTTGCTTTGTCCCCTAACCGTATCTTTTTTCATGGAGCTTTAGGGCACCTTTGGCGGGCGCGAGCCTCTTGCGAGGACGCCTTTGACGGGCGCTTATCCTTTTGCTAGAGCGCCCTGCCCTTGGGGCGCTAAGCCCGATGGGCCTGGTCTACCGGATGCGCCAGCCATCTGAGCTGGGCGCGACCCTTTCGTGCTAGCTAGGGCACGTTATCATGTCCCCCAGTCCAGTAGACGTAGCTTTGTTGTCCACTAATCAAGGAAGCGGTGAGTGAGAGTGGACACCCATTCAACTACCAGTTTATAGGCAGTTTCCTTATACCCCCTTATAGACTAGCTTCATGAATGAGGCATACTAGCGATTTGACTGACCATAGTCTTATACATATATAATATTTAACTTTTAATTATAATATATATATATATATATATAAGGTGTGTTTTAAACCTTTTAAAACTTTAGGGTTTATATATAAATTTCGAAAATTAAGCCATTAATTTTAAATTTAAAATAAACCAAATAACTAGATTTAATATTTATCTATTAATTAACTTTTAATTAATTTATTAAATCTTGTAAGGATTATCTAATCAAATTAAACAATTAATTTAATCCTAATCCTTATCCCTCTAAATTTCGAAAATTAGGGTAAAGGATAATTATCCAATTAATCTAATCAAGTAACAATTATCCAAAACAAGAAACCCTAAAAAATACTAAGCATATTTCGAAATTCAAGGGAGGAGGCTAGGGTTTTTCAAAACCCGTACCCTAATTTCGATTAGGGCTCATGGAGGCTAGGGTTTTGTGAAAACCCTTTGAACCAAAAAACCCTAGAAATCAAAAATTTGGCCTTTTAGGGTTTAGTAGTTATAAACCCTAATTTGCAATTCAACTATTATAGCAATTCAAATTAAAACAATAATGGCTCTGATACCACTGATGGGTTTTAGGTAAAACAAATAAACTAGAAAAACAATTCCTAAGTTCACATGCAACCTACTTTGGATCTATGTTTTAACTATTGAACATATAACTTTGAATTGCAAAATAAGAACCCTAGAGGAGAGAGGCTATTTTCGAAAATAACAAACTAGGGTTTAGGAGTTACATACCTTTCAATTGTTATAGCAAACAATTGACAATCCTCTTGATCTTGATCTTGATCTTCTTGGAAGCTTAGCACCACAAATGTAATGTCTCTAATGGAATCACACCCAAGAACTAGCAAGAAGGAAACTAGAAGGAGAGAGAGAGGGAGGGAGTATGCAATTCTTGGCCTAGGGGTTCTTCAAAAGAAGGAGTGCCGAAAATGTGAACCAGGAGGCTCCTTATATAGCTGAGGGATATAGGGTTTAGGAAAAAACCCTAATGCTCCTTGCTTAGGGCCTAAGCAAACCCAAGGGCCTTATCCAAGCCCCCATGGATGAAATTATTAGGGTTTCCCCTATAGATTTCCTCCACCCCCTTCCAAGGAGGTTCTGGAGCCTTCCACTCAACTATTAGATAATTGCAAACTAGTCCACACACTTTATAATTAATACTTTTAACCCCAAAATTAATTCTGATTAATTTCTGGCTAACTATTAATTAAACATAATGATTCCTAATCAATATATTAATCTTTTAACATATTAATAAATCATTTATATTAATTTATTAATCTTATAATAAATTAATATCTCTCCTTTCATAATTTCCTTGTCCGGTTGCTAGGTTTGAGGGCAACCCAAAAGGACTGTACTGCTATCAATTTAAGTACATACCAATTATAGTTATGGGCTTAGACACCTAATCCAATAGTCTCCCACTTGGATAAGTCTGTAACTATAATTGCTATTATGACTTCTAAATTTGACCAGCAAATTGTAGCTTCCAAAAGCTGTTGCCGAACTCTGACCCAGTCAGTTACGTGTCCTAAGATAAGTGATCACATGACCCTTCGTTCTACTAGATATCCCTAGACATAAGACATGGAATACAATCAATCTCTTTGTCCAAAATCTATGTTTCCCGATTTCTGATTTGTGATGATATAGGACTTCTAATTGAACACATCAATTTAGTCCAGGCTGGGCCCAGCACAAAAGTCAACACCAAATCATTGAGGGGCCCTCAGATATTGCTTTTCCCGTTAGGGCAAAAGGAACAAATAAACATTAACTCATATGCTTGTATCTTTTACTCATCAAACCATACATGACAATATGTTTTATAACACCAAGTTACTGATGCGTTTTCGTATCACCAATGTATAGTCGACTTGCAAATTACAACTCATATATCTCTGTTTCAAGATCATAGATATTATCATCTCAGTATTACTCGTGATGAATTCCATGAAGTAATACTCTGAGCGTGGGTTTATCCAATACTCAAATCTCACTCTCTGAGTACTCATGAACATTGCAGCAATTCTATTGCTATGTCTATCCTTAGACAATCTGCAATCCAATTCATGAAAGTCTTAATTCACTACTTACTTCCAAAAGTACGAGCGACTGTGGATTTTGAACAATCATATTATTCGGGAAGTAAAACATGCAAAATATGAAACACAATAACAAACAATTGACAAAAAGTAAAATCATAAATAATACTTTATTATTTAATCACCAAAAGTCAATTACATTTACTTTGTAACAAGTTTCTAAACTAGACTAATCTAACCACTAAAACTAATATCATCTTTCAGCCCTATGCTTCGAGCATGCTGAATATGCTTAGCCCTACTCAGGCCCTTTATGAGGGGGTCTGTTGGGTTATCTTCAGATGATACCCTATTTACAACAACATGGCCTTCTTCTACTCTATGCCTGATGAAATGGTACTTTCTGTCGATATGTATGGTTTTACCATGGTCTCTGGGTTCCTTAGTTAAGGAAACCGCTCCCTCATTATCGCAGAACAGTTCCATAGGCTCCTGGATGGTTGGAACAACTCCGAGATCCCCGATGAAGTTCCTCAACCAAGCTGCTTCTTTAGACGCTTCACTCGCTGCTATGTACTCTGATTCACAAGTAGAATCAGCCACTGTATCTTGCTTGGAGCTTTTCCAAGTAACTGCACCTCCATTCAGTAGAAATACCCATCCAGATTGAGAACGGAAGTTATCTCTATCCGTTTGAAAGCTGGCATCACTGTAACCATCTACTATCAAAGTTTCATTGCCACCAAGTACAAGGACCCAGTCCTTTGTCCTCCGCAAATACTTGAGTATATTCTTTACTGCTATCCAATGAGCTCTACTCGGGTTTCCCTGATAGTGGCTGACCATGCTCAAAGCAAATGCTACATCAGGGCGAGTACATGTCATAGCGTACATGATCGATCCGATAGTGGAAGCATAAGGTACACGACTCATGTAGCTATTTCCTCGTCTGTACTAGGGCATTGAGTCTTACTCAATTTTGTGTTGCTCTGGATATGTAGCTCTCCCTTCTTGGAATTTTCCATACTAAACCTCTTTAGTACCTTATCCAAGTATGTGCTCTGATAATTCTTTGGTTTTTGGTAAAGTCAAGCAAAAAAAGTGTTTATTGTTTGATAAGGTGGTCTCCCAAAATTTTGTTTGGGCTAATAGAAGATGTAGGAAAACTAATGTCAATTGGGTTGCTTGGTTACAAGAACCTCTTTTGTCTATTTCCTCCATGTAATTGTTTCTTTTGTTTAGCTTCTTGCTAGCTTTTGATAGTATATCGGTCAATTTAAAAAACACAAAAACTTCAAAATTCATGTGGTACTTTGGAACGACAACAATATTTTTAATCTATTTATTATTAACATACTTGTTTCAATTCTACTTATTATAAAACTGTATTTTTTTTAAAACAACATACTTTTATTAATGTGTGTGCATGTGCCAAAGAGAGAAAATACAATGTTATTTTTGTTTTTGCCACACATTCATATAAACATACATCATACTTTGAAAAGTCAACCCAATTAAAATAATGTACTTTCAAAACACAATGCTTTAATAAGAAACATAATTAAGAATAAAAGAAAAATATATTAAGAATATGGCATGTGTTTTTTTTACCGATTAAGCCATTATTGAGGTTGAGATGTATGTAATAGATGATGTCATTGAAGTTTAAGTAACACATTTGGGTGTGGTATGTAAATAAGAAACATCAAGTTAGCCAAAAGGCCACATTATGTTGATGCTCATTTGAAAAACAAGGCTTAGACTCACTTAGGTGGTGCCTTGGATGCCAACACTATTACATTGATGAATTATAAAGTGGAAAGCCCAATCAAAGTATAAAGAATGCATAATTCTACCTAGTTAGAGCATTGCATTTTTAATATTTTTCTTATTAGGACATCATATTTTGAAACATCTACCTAATTATAATAGTGAAACATGCTTCATGAATGATATTGCTATATTTGGCAAATTTATCTAAGTATAATGCTATAATGAAAATAAATGAAAGTGACATACTACAATAAGCAAATAAAGAGAAGTACATTGCTATTTATTACACCTGACCCAAAAATAATATCAACTTACTATAAATTTATATCTCATAGACTATTGCTATTATGATGTTGGTGCAACAAGATTCAACTTAACAATAACCTATCAAAAGTAATAACAAATTAGTGACAAATTGTTGTTTAAAGTTATCACGACATTATAGATTTATTGGTGCAAATTCTTATCATGCAATCTTGCATACACACATACAATGTTGCAATTTTAAGATGATAGGAACATACTTTGGGCAAAATATCAAAAATTGAAACGTACTTTGTGTGTATGTGGTTATGTGTGTTTGTTTGTATGTGTGTAATGTGTACATATTAACCATATATTTTTTAGCGAATAAAATATTATAAAAGGTTGGTATGTAAGATTACCTGCGTAACTTAAGAGAGCGGATATATTCATTAAAACAAATAATAAGTAATTATAAAAACCACATGACCCAAACTGTAATTTAGTCTTGTTGCAAAAAATATCAAAATTTGGACCTAAATTGCAGAACATTGCAAACGATAGGGACCAAATTTATAAGCCACTCATTTCTTGCAAATTAAAAACTACACCGAAAAAAAATGTAATTTTGGAAAATTAAAACTATAGGGCTAAAAATCTTATTCAAACGAACTAAAAACTTTAGGGGCCAAAAATATAATTCTGAAAGAATAAAACTATAGGGACCAATAGTGTCTTTTACTTATTTCCTTCTTGCATTAAAAAATACATGGATCACAAGTGTAACTCTCAAAATTTAGAACTACAGATCTGTAAAAAGGTATTTGCTAGAATGAAGAAGTTTGAAGAAGAAAACTTGTATGTATCGACTTTTTACAAAACAAAAGATACAGGAAATATATACACAAATATGGGAAACTAATTCTAAAATTATGGCTAAAATCTCTGTCAATCTAGCTAATCAAGGATAATTACAATCTCCAAAATATGGAAAGAAGATAATACAATATTTCTAATAATCCCCTTCAAGTTGGAGAGTGAAGTTCTGAACTTCTAACTTGGATAAAAAAATCTTCAATAATCCCCTTCAAGTTGGAGCGTGAAGATCTTGAACTCCCAACTTGTTTCGCAACAATTCGAATTGAACTTTACCTAATGCCTTTGTGAAGATGTCCGCCAATTGTAGTGTTGTTGGGACATAGGAAGGCTTAATCATACCTGCTTGTAATTTTTCACGAACTATATGACAGTCGATCTCAATGTGTTTTTTTCTTTCATGAAGCACTGGGTTTGCTGCTATGTGTAATGCGGCCTTATTATCACAATATAGGGTTGAAGGGTATGAAAGAGGAACTTTTAAATCTTGTAAAAGGTATCATAACCAGGTTAATTCCAAGCATGTATTTGCCATTGCTCTGTATTCAGCTTCTGCTGATGATCTTGAAACATTTTTCTGCTTCTTGGATTTCCATGAAATGACTGAGGTTCCAAGAAAAATACAATATCCGGAAACTGATCGTCTTGTAATGCGACAACCTCCCCAATCTGAATCACAGTATGCCTTCAATCTAAGATTATTAGAAGAAGGTAAAAGTAATCCCTTACCAGGAGTGCCTTTTATGTACCTTAGAACTCGCATCGCTGCATCCCTATGTGGCTTGCGAGGTTCATGCATGAATTGACTTAGGGTGCGAACTGAGTAAACTATGTCCGGTCGAGTGACAGTTAGATAAATCAATCTGCCAACTAACCTTCTATATCTTGTTGGATCATGCAATTTATCTCCATCTGTTAAGTTTAATTTTAAATTTTGCTCCATTGGAAATTTTTCTGGTTTGGAACCTGTGAGACCAGAATCCTGTAGAATATCAACAACATATTTCCTTTGTGACATAAAGATACCATTCTTTGAACGAGAAAATTCAATACCTAAAAAATATTTTAGGTCTCCCAAATCTTTGATGTTAAATCGCTTGAGTAAACATTCTTTAAGACGTTTTATTTCTTGAGGATCATTACCCGTTAAAAGAATGTCATCAACATAGATGAGGATGGATGTGAAAGAGTTACTTTGTGTCCTGGTGAAAAGAGAGTAATCAGCCTTTGATTGGGTATAACCGGCCTTTTGAATAGTATCTGAAAATGTGGAGAACCAATTACGAGACGCCTGTTTTAAACCGTATAGAGACTTATTGAGCCTACAAACGATATTATTTCCTTGTTGTAGAAGACCAGGAGGTGGTTTCATGTAAACAATTTCATGTAAATCACCGTGAAGGAATGCGTTTTGGACATCCAGTTGATATGTAAACCAATTTCTTGCAGCAACAACAGTAAGTAGGCAACGAAGCGTTGTGAGTTTAGCCGTCGGAGAAAATGTTTCTTTATAATCAATCCCTTCAACTTGTGTGTAGCCTTTAGCCACCAAACGCGCTTTGTATCGCTCGATAGTTCCATCTGAGTTGTATTTAATTTTGTATACCCAACGGCAACCAATAGGTTTGTGACCCGTAGGAAGTGGAACTAGAGACCAAGTGTTATTATCCTTTAATGCCTTCAATTCTCTAGCCATGGCTTCTTGCCAATGAGGATGACAGACAGCTTCATCATAAGATTGAGGTTTTGTTTGTGCTATAATGTTGGCTAAAAAGGTACGATGAGCAGGTGAAAAACGCAAGAATGACAAATGATTAGAAAGAGGATACGTGGTCCCTTTACGAGTACTTGTGCTAGAGATTGAATGATTGGCTTGAGAAGGCATGAAGTATGTATTGTGCCATGCAGGGGTATTTTTGTTACGATTGGAACGTCGTAGAGGAGGTGGTTCAGGAACGGAATGGGTAGTGCCAGGTCTATTTTGTTCAGTGTTGGCATTGGTTGTATCAAGACAACTTCCACTATCATCTATTGTATCTGATGGATTTGTAGCATCTGATGGATTTATAGTAGGTGAGTTAGAAGGGTTTGCTGATGAGATTGGTGATAAGGGTGTTGGCTCTGCTTGTTGTGGTGATTCAGACGTAATGTTCATTTGTGGGGTCATATAAGTTTCATCAAAGCCTAGGTTGGGAAGTAATGGAGAGGTGGTTTCTGTTGAGAGTGAAGAGAAAGGGAATATATGTTCATAAAACCTAACATCTCAACTAACAAAGAATTTCTTTGTAGCTAAGTCATACAGTTTATAACCTTTCTGTCCATGATGATAGCCAACAAAGATGCATTTTGTTGCACGAGGATCAAATTTATGCTTGGGATGTACTACTGTGGCGTAACATTGACATCCAAAAACACGTAAATGACTAAGGGACGGAGGCCGGTTGTATAGAGCTTCAAAAGGTGTTTTGTTAGATATCACGGGAGATGGGAGACGATTTATAAGATATACCGCAGTGAGAACACACTCTCCCCAAAAGGTGAGGGGAATATTTGACTGAAAACAAAGGGACCTAGCAACATTGAGTATGTGACGGTGTTTTCGTTCAACGACCCCATTCTGTTGGGGTGTGTAGACACATGAGCGTTGGAACTCAATACCATTAGCATGAGATAGTGGTTGCAAGGGAAGGAATTCTGTCCCATTATCTGTTCGTATGGCTTTAACAGTTGTGCAAAATTGAGTTTGGACAAATTTAAGGAAGCATTCTAAAAGATGGTGTGTCTCTGATTTGTGTTGCATGAGAAATACCCATGTACATCGAGTAAAATCATCTACGATTGTAAGAAAAAAACGAGCCCCTGAATGGGTAGGAACTTTATGTGGTCCCCAAACATCACAATGTAAAAGATCGAATGGATAATGAGTTGAAATTGAACTTGTAGGAAAAGAAAGTCTTGTTTGTTTTGCCATAGGGCATACATCACAATCATCACTCAATGGAATGTTACAATCTTTATTGCAAGGCAAAATAGAAGATAGCAATTTAAAATGATCAATGGATGGATGGCCAAGACGTAAATGCCACAGGTTAGCAGGACGAGACACTTGGAAGGAAGAAGGTGTTTTGTAGTTTGGAGACATGTGATACAGACCTCCATGTTCTTTACCCGAGACAATCATCTTCCCTGTAGCCAAGTCCTGCAAGACACAGAAATTTGGGAAAAGCATAACACAACAGTTCAAAGCTTTGGTTAATTTGCTGGCTGAAATCAAATTTAAATTAAAAGAAGGCACACATAGGGCATTTCCAAGTTGAATATGGTGGCTGAATGGAACAGTTCCTGTATGTGTAATGGGTGTTGATGCACCATTAGGTAAATTAACACAGGGAACAGAAGAGGATTCAGATCGAGATAAAAGATTTGGATCTGAAATAATGTGATCAGTAGCGCCACTATCTAATATCCATGGTTTAGAAGCAACGAAGTTAACAAAAACATTTGGTATAGACAAACCTGCAGCATTTGCAAAAACATCACCATTAGCGGGAGATTGATTTTGTTTTAAAGCAGATAGAGCTTGAGATAGTTGTTGAAGTTGATCAGATGTAAATCCTTGTAACATGTTTGAAGAATGATTCTCAATTTGTGATGCTTCTGTCATATTAACTGTGGGAGGATTGTTTCGGGCACCACTTCTTTGTCCATGAAGTTGATGTGTTTGAGGTGGTTTACCATTCTGACTTTCTGTTCCGTGCTTCATTCTACATCGATCCTCTGTATGACCCCTTTTATCACAGAATTTGCAGTGGAATTTGAGGGTGCGACATTCGTTGATTGTGTGTCCAGATCTATTGCAATGGTCACATATTTTATCTTTGAATTTTGCATGGGTTGTTCGATTTTGAACAGCTGCAGCAATAGAGAAGCTTTCAGTTGGTTCTGAGGCCATTTGTCGTTGAGTTTCTTCTTGAATTATTAGAGAGTATGCTTGACGAACATTTGGTAAAGGAGACATCATAAGTATGTTTGATCTGATGGTTTTGTAAGACTCATTGAGGCCCATGAGGAACTGCATAAGTTTGTCTTCTTCTCTCTGATCCAAATGTGTTTTCATTTTATTGCAAGTGATAGGGGTGCGATGTGCTTCAAGTTCATCCCAAAGACCCTTAATTTTGATGAAATAAGAAGCAACAGACATGGTACCTTGAGAGATAATGGCTATAGACTTCTGAATCTGAAAAATTGCTGGGGCATTCTTTTGAGAAAACTGGTCACGAAGGTCTTCCCAGACTTGTTGAGCGGTTTTAGCATGAATCACACCTTGTGCGAGATCTGATTCAACCGAGTGTGTCAACCACGATAAGATCATACTGTTGCATTGATTCCATGAGGCGAATTCAGCCGGTTGGTCTGTTTCTGATGGCATCTCTATCGATCCATCAATGAAACCAATCTTGTTTTTTGCAGTGAGTGCGTGAATCATTGATTTACTCCAGGATTGATAGTTGGCTCCATTCAGCTTTATTGGAACAAGCATATGTCCTGGTTGATCTGAATGATGTACATAGTATGGATTTGATGGATCCATGTTGATAGGTTTGGGATCAGTGGATCCTTGTTCTTTGTTTGTCATGAAAGAAACGAGGAGCGGAAGATAGGTAGTACCAGATCAATGCTCTGATACCATGTAAAAAGGTATTTGCTAGAATGAAGAAGTTTGAAGAAGAAAACTTGTATGTATCGACTTTTTACAAAACAAAAGATACAGGAAATATATACACAAATATGGGAAACTAATTCTAAAATTATGGCTAAAATCTCTGTCAATCTAGCTAATCAAGGATAATTACAATCTCCAAAATATGGAAAGAAGATAATACAATATTTCTAATAAGATCATAAATATAATTTATGCAAATAAAAAAATATGAAGACCAAAAATATAATTTAATTCTCAAAATTTAGAACTAGAGAATGTTAGATAGGTTGAGGAAATAAAAGAGAGGAAACAAAGAGGCGTCCCACATCGCCAGTTGAGAAAAAAGACGGGGGGAAGGCGTAATGTGAGTCGAGGTGGATGGAGAAAGAAGATAAAAATGTAAAGTTTTTGGGTCTTAATACAGTAAGTCATTTTTTTTGTTAATCCATTAAGTCATTTTGTCCACGATAGATAAAAAAAAAAAATAAAAAAAAAATAAATAAAAAAAAAATAAAAAACCACCATATATCGATCTTAAATCAAAGCATATAACAAACACTTTGTTTCATAAATATACCATATATGTTTACAAGATTCACCATCCCTCCTACGATCTTTCTGAATTTCTTCTAACTGTGCATCGATTAGGAGTCCTATATACATTTCTTCCTAGCCTGAATAAACCGAAACCAAAGCAGCCACCTAACTGTAGTTCTTCCGACGTCATTTGACAACCTTCATATCTTTCAATTGCTTCCAACTGAACCACCACCTCTTTCATCTCCGGCCTCTTTCCAGGGTCCTTATCCCAACATCTCTCCATCAAATGAGCCAAGGATCTTGGACAATCCATTGGTATGCTTGGTCTCATTTCCTATAATCAAGCATTATCAAAAACATCTTAATATTTCTATACCAAAATTATATACGTACAAATGCGCACCTGGTATATATCAGGTGTGAGATTGTCTAGATTATACGTATACGCTATATCACAATTGTATATCTCCCACAAGCATATACCAAAGCTATAAACGTCACATTTCCGCCCATATGGTTTTCTGCTTACCACCTACAATCATCCGGAATTCTCATTAAATCATGGGATTTAAACAAGGTGAATATAAACGAATTAACTAACAACTTAATTCTAAACAAAGTATACCTCAGGAGCCATAAAACCGCGAGTTCCCCTTTCACCAGTTGTGTACAAAAGCTCTGATGGTTCAAAAATCGATTCTCCAAAATCAGTATGTTTTATGGTCATATGTTGTTTGTCAATAAGCATGTTCTCCGGCTTCACATCGCGATGAATTACTTTTTTGGAATGAAGATAACTCAACCTTTACATATAAGATCATATGTCATGAGTAATTTGGGTTTGTTAAAGATTGAGAATCTATCTGTTTTTTCCATACCCTTTAGCAATATCAAGGGCAAATCGAATAAAAGTTTTGAAGGGCAACTTCTTGTTTCGATTCTTTAATAAATAAGATCTGAGGGAGCCTCCTTTTACATATTCGCAAACAATACAGAAGTTGCTTTCGGTTTTCGTTTTCTTGTTCTTCTGTCGGCAATTTTTCGTCATGGACATGGTTGCTCCGATCATCTGAAGTTGTTAGACAATTAGATATTGTAGGACACGTAGGTCATGCATGAATGTATTAGGTATAACGTATACATGCATGTATATATGTTCTTCCATTTTTTGTTAATTATACTATGGAAATGAAACAAACGTACCTTGGTTATGTTTGGATGATCAAGAGTTTGCCATACATTAACTTCTTTTATGAAATCTTCCTTAAGGAAAGCCATTGAAGCTTCCGTGATCTTCGTATCACCAAAATCAAGAACTTTCACTGAATTAAAAAAAACAATCGATCAAAACCCTAAAACACGAAATGAAACACCCTTAAAATCAACAAAAAAACAAAACAATTTATAATTATATACAGGATAGAGTTGTCAAGAACATATACCTGCTACAGTTTGGCCATCGTAGGAGCCTTTATGAACAACACCGAAAGATCCACGACCAATAACTTTGCCAAGAAGAAGCTTTTGAGGATCGATTGTTTCTTGCCATTGTCGTTCAACGACGATACGATGAGATTGCAGCGGATTGAGTTGATTCTTAGAACTCCCCCATAACGGAAACAACTCGTTCGGCGTGAGTTTTGGTTTCTGAGGTTCCTCCATATATGCACGAAATGTGTTTTATGGGTTGTTTTGTATGATTAACAAACATTTATCAACAGAAACCGACTATTAATCCACTTTATCTTTGACTGTGAATATATATTTTCAAATTCTTCCTTTTATTTAGTACTTTAGAAATTAAATTTCGTATCTATATTGCATATATCTAGCTACTAGTTAACAGTTTTTGGACACATGCTATCATCTAAGAACGGTTAAAGCTTCAGGATAAAATCTAAACGGTAAAGAATGATTAAATCAAATGCTTTTCTTCCATTAGTTACTCAACAGAATATATCTTATTGGCGTTGTTTTAAAATGTAAAATTATATCACTATTTATTTATGTGAAACCCTTATTTCTGAATTTATAAGCCATTGGTGGTCACTAGTTTTCTTCTTTTGGTTACTAAAACTTAAATCGATATATTTAATTTTATCTTTGAATTAAGTATATTTACTAACAAGTGATATACAATTACCTGTATCCCAAATGCCAATTTGATATACAATTACCTGTATCCCAATTGCAAATTATAAATGAATATATTTACTAACAAGTGAATGGATTTAAATGAGTATATTCATGCGCATGAATGAATACATTACTAACAAATGAAATTCAAGTTTCAATATTCAGTTGATTTTACATTATATGTAGAAAAACTTAATCGTTTATGAATGTTTTTTTTATGATTTTTATAGCTTAATCGTTAATACAAAATTATGAATGCTTTGAAAATTTCCCTATATATATATACTATATTCATTTGTAAAAAATACTTATATTTATTTATTAAAAAACTTTATATATATATATATATATATATATATATATATATATATATATATATATATATATAAAGAGAGAGAGAGAGATATTGTAGTGTCACAAAATATGGTTTTCGTTTTTATGTTACCTTTATTGTTGAATTTTCAAGTTTTAGGTGTAAAACAAAGGGATAATGACTTGAAAAGGTAACGAACTTTCGATTTTGTTCACATTTAGTCACTAAACATTTTTTCGTTATCTATTTGTCATTGAACTATTAAAACTTTTCACATTTTACCCTTATGACCGGCTGTTACCGGTCATAAGGGTAAAATATGAACAGTTTCAATAGTTTAGTGACAAATAGATAACGAAAAAATTTAGTAACTAAATATGAACAAAATCGAAAGCTTGTTTCCCTCTAAAAAGTTCAATGACTAAATGTGAACAAACTTCCTCTTGTATTAACTTTTAACAAATTATTTATTTTTGTTTAATTGTAGCAACATTTGTTGATGAAGAAATCTATGAAAAAAAAAAATAAAAAATAAAAAAAAAAAAAAAAACCCGAAAAATATATTTAAAAAACGAAAAACCGAAACCAAAATAAAAACCAATGGTTTGGTATTTTCAAAAATAAAAAATCACAATTTTCCAATCTGATTTTGGTTTTACAAAAATTCAAATTTCGGATTTTCATATCTAAATCTCTCCCCCTTTTCTATCCAAAACTCCCCCTTTATTGCATGAGAGATAGAGAGGGAGAAACATGTAAACACCTCTATATAAGGTGGATTCATACCACATGTAGAGGTGTGCTTGAGAGATGTAACATTGAGAGTGTTAGTGTGTGTTAATTATGTAGATTTAGATCTAGATCTTTTTTTGTAAACACTTTTCATAATCGAATGCATCTCTTAAACACCCAAATCACTGTGTTCTTTGTGTGTTCGTTAATTCTGCATGCCAAATCAATGGTCATAATTCACATAAGTGAGAATGATTCATTTTTTTGTAAAACCAAAATCAAATTGGAAATTTTGATTTTTCATTTTGGAAAATGTCAAACCATTGGTCTTTTTTTCGGTTTCGGTTTTTTTTTTTTTTTTTTTTTTTTAATATATTTTCAAGGTTTTGTTTTTTTTATTTCATAGATTTCTTCATCAACAAATGTTGCTACAATTTAACAAAAATAAATAATTTGCTAAAACATAATACAAGAGGAAGTTTGTTCACATTTAGTCATTGAACTTTTTAGAGCGAAACGAACTTTCGATTTTGTTCATATTTAGTCACTAAAATTTTTTTTCGTTATGTATTTGCCACTAAACTATTGAAATTGTTCACATTTTACCCTTATGATCGGTAACAGCCGGTCATAAGGGTAAAATTTGAACAGTTTCAATAGTTCAATGGCAAATAGATAACTTAAAAAGTTTAGTGACTAAATGTGAACAAAGTCAAAAGTTTGTTACCCTTTCAAGTCATTATCCCTAAAACAAAAGGACTTATATATATATATATATATATATATATATATATATATATATATATATATATATATAGGGTTAGGATCAAATATGAACTTCAAATATTGTATGAATGTATAACTAATTCTTATCTATTGGATTAAAAGAAATGAAGGGCTGGGATATGATAGTACATATTATTAACATGTGGGAGCATTTACTATATAATTGCATTTATTTAATTGTAATAATGGTTAAAAAGTAAATATGGAAGGTGAATTTTCATGGGATATCAATTTAAATTTAAATTTTTTTATTTATTTATGTACTGTAATTGTTTTTTATACATTACTCAGAAAACATGAAACATATTTCTTTCTTTAAAAATTAGATTTTCTTTTTTCACCACCTGTAATATTTGATTTTTTTTCTTGATCATGAAAATAATTAAGAGTTAATTGTTGTAGCTTATTTTATGTATTTTTGTGCTTCTGAATTATAATCTTTTAATAATTCTCATGGTTGATACAACATTAAGAATCATTTTTTTAAATAAAACTTTTTATATATCATGAAAATCGTTAAGAATCGATTTATTAATTAAAATTTCATGTTTGATGATAAGAATGATTTTGAATGACTTTTTTTGTTAGAAATTCTTGTAGAATAAGACATTAAATAGATGTCATAGTTGATATTCTAGAAGAATAATTTAACATTCTTAAAGAATAAGACATTAATTCCAAGTGCGTAACCAACATTCTTGAAATGGTAAAAAATAGATAATATATTTGAAGATTTACATTTGAAATCAATATTAACATTTCGATCTCTGTTCTTTAAAAACCACTTCAATTCTGCTTTCCATTTTTTAATAATCGGTTTTGTTAAGAGTTTTATTCTTCAAGAACAAATTGTAATTCTACATCACATTCAAAAGTTAGTTCTCACTCCACACTCCATTCTTTCAGCATTAAAAGCAAATTATAAATCAATATTATAGATGTGCAAAAGAAAAAAAAAAACTAAACATATTCTACAAGAATGTGATTAGATTCTTAAATAATATACAAAAAAATACCACATTTAGAAACAAAATCCCTAAAATTATTATTTTAATTTCTGAATTCATTTTGTTTTTTTTATACTTATGTAAAGGCAAAATGGTTTAGGCTTATGTAACTTTTATCAATTGACGTTAGTGAAATATAAAAATCTTTTTTTTATATAAACAATTAATAAAGGAAAAGAATATATATATATATATATATATATATATATATATATATATATATATATATATATATATATATATATATATGAGACATACTTGATAATTATCGTATGAGTTTTAACCATGAGTATTCTTTTTCCGATTGAATATTGATTTTCATATAAATAATGAATGAGGACTTTATTTCGCTTGTTAATATGTAACCGATATCCCTCATTTAAGGGGAAATTAAATGCTTTAATTATTTTCTATAGTTAACTATATCCATATTAGTTAATATTTTATTTTTTTCTTAAATTGTGATTGGTCTTTACATTCATATAATATTTATTGGATGTATATGAACCTAACTCTCTCTCTCTCTCTCTCTCTCTATATATATATATATATATATATATATATATATATATATATATATATATATATATATATATATATATATATATATCACTATTTAATTTACGTACGTGAAACCCTTATTTCAGAATTTATAAGCCATTGGTGGTCACTAGTTTTCTTCTTTTGGTTACTAAAATTTAAATCGATATATTTAATTTTATCTTTGAATTAAGTATATTTACTAACAAGTGATATACAATTACCTGTATCCCAATTGCAAATTATAAAGGAATATATTTACTAATTAACAAGTGAATGTATTTAAATGAGTATATTCATGCGCATGAATGAATACATTACTAACAAATGAAATTCAAGTTTCAATATTCAGTGGATTTTACATTATATGTAGAAAAACTTAATCGTTTATGAATGTTTTTTTTATGATTTTTATATCTTAATCGTTAATACAAAATTATGAATGCTTTGAAAATTTCCCTATATATATATATACTATATTCATTTGTAAAAAATACTTATATTTATTTATTAAAAAACTTTATATATATATATATATATATATATATATATATATATATATATATATATATATATATATAGTTAGGTTATTATATTCTAACTAATTATTGTGTGAATGTATGAATGATTGTGGGCCAATCATTTTACTTATTTTAAAAAAGTGATTAATACATATTATTGAATTAAATATAATTGAAAAATACCATCAAATTTAACTAGAAGGGTATTTTAGTCAATTAATATAGATTTAATAAAGGAAAATTGCATATTTTATGGGATCATAGATTCTATTAATTTTAAAATCCGATTTTACGAATTATAAGGTTTTTAATTCAGACATTTTTACAGAATATGTTTGAGTATGTTCAAAAATAAAAAGATTCTTGAACCACAAAATAATAAAAATATTCTTGAACATATTTCTTGATTATGACTTTAAAAATTTCTTGTAGATTAACAAAATTCTCGAACCATCAATTTTAAGAATTAAAACAAAAATTATATTAATTCTTATAGAATACATGTAACAATTGCTAAGAATTACATTTATTGTTAAAGAATAAAACTAAAAAACTTTCAAATCGGGGAAAAAAACATCAAAATCTAACAAATACACTAATTCATTCTAAAAGAATAATGTTGCTAAGAAACACTTTCAATTTTGTTGTCCGTTCTTCAAGCATCAACTTCTGTGAAAACAAATCCAATTGTAGTTTAGAATCTAATAACGCATTAACAAATGATAAATAAAAAACTATATTCCTTTGGAAAAATATGTGGACTTGTTAACTGCACCAAAACCAATAACCAAAGTTTGTAGAACATGTATAATCAATGAGAAAATATTCATATTCCATTCCAATAGAATTAGAATTTGTCTTTCAATTCTGATAGAATTTGAATTCGTGATTCCATTCTGATAGAATTGGAATCGTATAAAATACACAAACCGATTTAATGCTTCTAGAACATCAGAAGGGGCGAGATTAAGTTCATCAAGAACTATCCAATGACCATTTCTAATTACTTTAATCAACACCCCTTCTTGGAAAACAGGTTTCACATTTGCATCAGTTATATAAGAACCTAAATACTCATGTAAATTAGTGTGTTCATGGTTGTTAATTCGAACAAACTCATGCCTAGTGATCGCAACAAAATACTAAACAAGGCTAGTTTTTCCACTAGATGTGGGCTCCTGGAAACTCAAAATTGAAGTTGGAAACATCATCACCCACTGTCATCATGGAAACGGTGGCCGGAGGTGGCTGTAACCACCGTTATGGTGGTGGTGGTTGCGGTTTTTTATTAGAAAGAAAGAATAAATCAAAGGAATATCGAAATTAAGGTACCTTTAATGAAGGATCCAATCTCAATCAGCCCTAGGTCGAGTTCCTTTCAATCAGCCGCAGGTGGCGGTTTTCCGGATTTCGTCAGTGTGAGGTCCATAGACATCGGAGGTGTTGAGATGAGTGACGCCGGAGTTGACGGTGTGGTGGATGACTTTGATAATCTCTTCTTCAGGTTTGGGAAGTACATAGCCTTGAGACATGACCATACATCCTAGTCAAACCTCTATCCCCTGTGATCCGAGCTTAATTCTTCTCACACCTGACATTTTCTTCCTGCTCTTTTTGTTGATTCAAACCTTTTAAAGATGTTTAATTATGTAGAATCGTAACAAAATCAAATTAAGGAAATCTGATCAATATGTACTGCGATTGCTGAATTAAGAGATTATGAGAGAGATCCAATATTCCAGCAAGTCGATCAATCGCTATGTGAATGGTTGTTGTTGCGACCATTTATAGAAAAAATGAGAAGCAAATCGTGAATGGAAACGAAGAAAATGAAGTTGGGTTGATTTCGAATTGAAGATATGAAGTTGCTATGGTCGGCCGATGGTAAGGGTGTGAGGCCGATTTATGAAAGGGATAAATTTAGAGTTAAAAAAAAGTCAATTAGATAAAGATGGGAACGACTCTAGATATAAACCTGGAGAAATTAGGTTACAAGTCAATACCATGATTATAGGGATTATTTTTGGAAGTTATTAATCATATTACTAAATTATCCTTATTTATTTATTTAATTATTTAATTTTTTATTTAATTTTGATTGTCCCACATTTATACATATAATCACACAATAATTACTTTGAACACCTAAACATATATATATATATATATATATATATATATATATATATATATATATATATATATATATTGTAGTGTGTTCTTGTTTTTATGTTACCTTTATTGTTAAATTTTTTAGCAGCAAAATAAAAAGATTTAATTAAGAATATATATATATATATATATATATATATATATATATATATATATATATATATATATATATATATATATATTCTAGGGTTAATATGATAAGAACAATTGAGTTATTATCTACTTTTTTTTTTGGAAATTTTTCAAGAAAGTGCCTTAAAATTTGATCTTATTAAAGAATACGTAATCATTGGTTTTTTATTGACACTTAAATCCTAAATATCGGTAAACGTTTGCAAAACCAACATTTTTCTTGTTTAACGCTTAAATTATTGGGTTTTTAGGCGTAACCATAAATAAAAAATAAAAAATGGTTTTTTTATTAATAAGGTCAAAATTTAGAATTCATGTGAAGATTTCTCTATATTAAACAATTGCAAGGAATTCCCTAACCTTTTATCTTATAAAAATACCCATAATTAAGAATTTATTCTGTTTATCCGGTTAACCAAACCAATTAAACTGAATCTTATTTCATTTGTTTAGAGTCACTTTAAAGTTATATTGAAAGTTGATTAAACCCAATCAAATAAACCAAAATCCGGTTATACAGGTATGCTATACTTTAGAGCCATCAGTTTAATAGTCGCAACACATTTCTACAACCTTGTGAATCCTCGCCTACTTATGGTATCATATCTCATTTGGAAAAAACTATACCTAAACATATATTTAATCCATAAAAATTTCTTTATTTAATCTAAAAGCTATATTTATGTCACACCCCCGAACCAGACGGCGGAAATGTCCGGGGGGCTTGGATGACTTCATTTTTGTAGTATCATCACATAGTATATAATTGAAACATAACATCATGGTTTTCTCAGTGAACATCCTGGTGATCTCCGTCACCGACTCTGAATCCTGCTTCAGCTCCAGGAACTTCTGAGCCAACCTATCTCTCTCTCTCTCTCTCTCTCTCTCTCTCAACTTGTGGAACATAACGAGTGCTGAACATCTCTCGGAACTGATCCCAAGTAATCACAGCCCATTGCGCAGCCGAATAAGATCCCTTAGTCAACCTCCACCAATCCTTCGCCCCGAGCCTCAAAAGGTTCAGAGCACACCTCACCTCTGATCAGCAGGGCATGAACACGTGAAGAAACATCCCTCCACGTTTGACAACCATCTCATAGCAACGATCGGATCCTGAACTCCATCGAAAGTAGGGGGCTTCGTATTATCGAAGTTCCGATACTGAAAACCTCGACTGGTTCCTCCCCCTGTCGCTGTTACAGCCGTTGTAGCTGTCGCAGCAGCCGCCTCCGCAAGAGCGGCATAGCGCTCATCAAAGTACTCAACCATGGCGGTCTTGATCGACCCAAACATCTCCGGAAACTCAGCTCGGAACATAGCAGCAACCTCATCATGCAGTATCTCACGAATCCTGGCATCCAATTCATTCGTACTCATCTGATCAATGACCTCGGGTGGTACTGATCCATCCTGATCACTCTCTCCTGATCCCGATCCCGAACCGGATCCTGCCCCGAGATGTCTCATAATCGCCATACTGAAAATACGCCACACGATATTAGGCATTCCTCATAATAACCCCGAGAACTAGCTCCCAACAAAACCCTAGGGGTTGTGACTTCCTTGATACGCGTATGGGTCCTGTGCTTTCAGTAGTACGGGCCCATACTACGTTCCACACCTACCCACATTTGTATCAAGTATCACCACAACACCCTAACAATAGCATATACATAACGGACACTCGATCCCCACTCCTAGAGGAGCACCACTATCCCATAACCGACCTACCGGTCTCACGCAACCCTCCCATCCATGAAACTTCCATCAACCCTGCAGCACTAGTGTATGCTAGTCATACATAACGATGGACCCTGTAGACTTTCGAATATCCAATCCTACCCTAAGCTCCCAATCATACAAGAACAGAACATAAGGCCAAATCAAACATTATAAGATCTTAATTATGTATAACCATGATGCATACACTAAATAACTACAGTAATGATGTCAATTTCATACAAAGGAAACCCTAGGCTAGCAAACATCATATAATCAGACAATTTTATCATGCAATTTGTCACACCCCAAAACCAAGAACGGCGAAAACGTTCTGGGGCGGAGGACGTCATGTACAGTATCACAATAATGAAAGTAGTAAACAAGCAACAACATCATCCATTGCATTAATAATATAATTTTAATACAAGTGTTCTGACAAATTATGATAAACACTAAAGTATAATCAAAATGAAATATGAGTCTTGAACGAGCTCCATCTTCTCTAAACCTTGCATCGGTACCTGTCTATTAATGACCTGAGGATACAAGTATTTTGAAAGCGAGTATCAGCTTTAAAGCTGGTGAGATCATAAGTATTTTAGTGTCTTAATTTATATGTAAGAAATTGTTTGTATATGAACTGTAAGTATTGAAAATGTATATGAACTGTAAATATGAAAATGTTTGTAAAACAGCTTTAAATGTTTGAAAAACCCTAGAAATCCCTATGATTCCTACTATTATATAAGGGTGTCTTCTACCAAGACCTAACTGTTCTAAATGTTCGTTTCTTGTAAACGTGTGTAATTTTCCCAAGTGTAACTATCATTAACAAAATATAGTTTGTACGTTTAATGTTTAAGTGAAATGATCACTAAATATATGTAAAGGGTAAATTAATGTAGTACTATAGTGTTGTATTATAGGAACTACTGCTGTACTAACTACCTTAAACCGGATTTATATTAAGGTATCATGTGATTAATTGTACCATACTATCGACTAGGTAACAACGACAAATGTAGGTCGTAAAAAGGTATGACGTTTGCACCCGCAGACCTGCAGGTCCGGCTGTAGCTAGCAGCAAGGTGTAGGATAGTCAATCCAGTATAGATCTATACGCAAACTCACGCTCTCCCTCCAAGAGACTCTGGCAACAACTCGGGCCATGACATTGAAGGCATGCTCCGATACAGTGGATCACAATTTTGTCAACGTATTCATGTATATGTAATGTATTGATACTCGTTCTAGTATAGTTGTATATGTTCTTCTTCTAGTACAGTTGTATATGTTCTCTTTCTAGATGTATCTATGTAAATGTAATCATGTAAACATATCTATGTAATAGTATAGTAATGTACTGTAATGTTCTGCGTGTGCTAGCTGTAATGTGTGTTCTCTCTCTACCTAACATGTATAGTAATATACTGTGTGTACTAGCTGTAATGTATGTTCTCTCTATCTATCAAGTATTGACTCATGAATGAACTGACTCATTGTATGGTATCGCGTTCTAGTAATAGTTCTAGTATCTTCCTAAACTACCCATATGGTAGCTTACTAGTAATTTAACTGTTACGGATGAACATGGATGTCTACCCTTGCTATCCAAGGGCATTGGATGAAATGGAAGGACCTTTATGACTATATATGTACATATGATATATAACTAATATTTAAACAACCTTCGGACGGATACCCAATGTCCCACCAAACCACATCTCAAGCGCGAAAAGGAAATAGGGTGGATAGCCTTCCTAAGTCTTTTAAACATTTCTTATATAACTATACATATATAGGCATGCAATTGATAATATAAAAGCATAAAATAAGTTTTGTAAAACCTTTGAACATAATTATTATCTAAGAAAAAGATTGACTTGATGTCAATCTATAAAACAGTTTAAGTATAAGGAAATGGTTGGAGGAAACACAATTGTAAATGAGTTTGAAATGAAACATACAGTGCAAAATAAGGAGTTTTAAACATATAAAACTTTTATGAATAGCATATGAATAAAACTATTTGGCAAGACGGCTAATGAGTAGCCAATCATTTGAATGCTGCTTATTAATCACATGTGATTGATATAATAACTAGCATGATTCTACTTGTATCCCCCCCATAAAACATTTAAAAATAGTTAAAACGTTGATTAAGGGGTATGAAGTCACCTGTTGCGAGTGGATCGGAAGGAAGTGTCAGATAAGTGCTTGGTGTCAAGTGAAGACTTAGACACGCACAAAGATCCTAATTACATATGAGGACATATGTATATAAACAATTAGTCTTTAAACAACTAATAAACAAGTCAAGACACTCTAGGACATGACAAACACTTTGTATAAGTGTTATAAGTGCTAAGGAGTGCATCTAAGTGTTATAGGGAAAGGCTAGTATGATTGGGGTTCAAGGAACACTCTTAAAATGAGTTTACTCCTTAAGGACCAACACCCCTTGAGTTTACGGTCGTAAACTCTTGGGTTTATGGTCGTAAACTCCTAACCTTTTGACCATTTGTTGTTTGAAGTCTTCTAAGCTATTCCAAGCATTCCTACTTCATGATTTAGCCTTAGGAAGTGTTGTGTGGCATCAAAACACTCCTAAATGGAGTTTATGGTCTAAGGACCATTTCTCCATGAGTTTAATACCTTAAACTCATGAGTTTACTACCTTAAACCCATAAGTTTGGTATTTGGCGGTTTTCAAGTCCTTAGCTCAAACATGGCAATAGTCTAGGTTAGATTTAGACATAAGGAACAACCGTGGGACATTTATGGGACTTTTACACATCATTTGGGGTGTTTACGGTTTTGGGAGATCCCCAAACCGTAAACACATAAAAATGTATGATTTTGGTGCTTTTTGTGGGATAAACTCATCAAGGATGAATCTAGACAAGTTCCTAAGGCATTGTGAAGCATCTAGGCACCTTAACACACCATTTTGGCCCTAAACTTGGTGTTTACGGTTTTGGGACCTCCCAAAACCGTGAACACCTTTAACTTGGTGTTCTTGGGACTTTTCCTTGGTATAAACATGTATAGCTAGCTTTAAATGACTCTAGGATAGAAGTACTTACATTGTGGAAGCTTGAAATGAACTTTAAGTCCAAGAACACTAGTGTTGTTCTTGGTGTTTTGGAAAAACTAATCAAAACACAAAAATGAATGGATGAATAGATGCACAAACACTAGATTAAGTATTAAACCAACTTGAAATGGTTAGAACACTTACTAGTTTGAAGATATAGAACAAAATCAAGGATGATACTTGAAAGGATATTTTGGAGTTTACTCTTTTGGTGTTTGGGGAGTAAAATCAAGAATGACTAGTCTTGGGGAGTAAACTCATGGATAAGCATGAGTTTACGGATTTTTGGGATGATTTTTCGACCCAAACAAAATAGTTTGGCCGGGAACTTCTAAGACGCGAGGTGTTTGCGGTTTTTAAAATTCAAAACCCGAGACGACACTTTCTTTCACCCGTTCGTTTAAAAAATAATATTAAAATAATCAACGAACTTTATTTTTCCCAAAAACAAGTAAAAGTGAACTTAACTTATAATATGAAGTGATTGAATTTTAGGGTTTGATCGAATGAAAATTTCGGGTTGTCACACAATTCTTGAAGATCCCTAGCCTAGTACTAGCATGTTGTTCTAACATATCACATAATCAATAACGTGTATGGTATTTTGGGGTCTACTTACTGGCTCTGGCTGATCGTACCCTCTGCATCCTCCTTTACTTATTTCGAAAAACCTTTTGAAAACCATTTTGAAAATCCCTCCTTGCTTTGAGATTGGATTCACACGAATGTTCCTCCAATTCACTCAAACCAAGGCTCTGATACCAACTTGTAACACCGATAAAATTTGAGCCAAATTAAAACATTTTAATTCATTCAAAAACCATTAAGTTCATACATCCTGTTTTCAAAATGTAACACCGTAAAAATTTAAACAATTTTTTTTCACATTTCTAGAACACATTTCTGTTCATAATTATTATAAGAATCTTAATGTATCACATCTCAATTCATAAAACATATCCCAAGATCAAAAGAACATATAAAACTCCGCGTGTGTGTACGGATCATGTCGGCGCCTTCCCGTGTTCGTCACTAGTACCTGGAACACATAACACAAAACACTGTAAGCATAAATGCTTAGTGAGTTCCCCAAAATACCACATATAAAACATATTAGCCACTCGAGGCTATAACTTTGTGGGCCCTTGGGCCCTAACTCTGTGGACCCTCTGGTCCTAGCTCTATGGACCTTCTGGTCCTAACTCTGGTATACACACAACATAAATCACATAGAAATAATGCAATGCAACACATCACATAGATATCATACAATAACTCCATCACATGGCTCTAATTACCACTCAAGGCAAAGTATAGTGAGAAGACTCACCTCGGGTGTCTCGGTAAATCTATGACTCGGTAAAATCTGGTCTAGCCTCCGCCTAATCACATGGTATAAACACCCTAATCAATACCACTCTCAAAGGCTAGACTAAACTCTCTCTTGGCACTCTCAGAAGGGTAAAAGACCATTATACCCCTCTCATGGCTCAACGACCCAAATATTGACCAAACCCTAAAAGTCAACAAAAGTCAACCCTCTCCGGGTTACGCTGCGCGTACCAAACATGTACGCTAGGCGTACCCAGCAACCTCACAGAAACGGGGGAACGCGAACCCTACGCTCTGCGTACTAGGATTACGCCCGACGTAACTCCCAGTTTCAGTCTTCTTTGATTTTTGGGTCTTAATCAGTTAAGACTTGCGTCCAAATTCCAGATCTGACTTCTCTGATACGACTTAATCCATAAAGTCGGTGACTTTAAGCCTTTGCATGGCTGTGGAAGTCACCAACACCCAACCCACTCCATTTCCAACCTTTAAAGGTCCATATCTCATGCATGAAGAACTTTTGACAACTAAGACTGGATTTTTATCACATAACAACCCTAAATGAGCTAGCATGGGACAGATCTCGGCTTCCAAACTCATAAAGCCATAAACTTGGTGGACAAAAACCCTAAAACATCCTTCTTATGAAACAAACAGAAAAGATGGAAAGCATGAAGCTTTATACCTCAAACTGGAGCTTTTCCCACTGCTAAACTCGAATCTACAAGCTTGAGCTCTAACTCTTCCTCTTCCAAAGCTTTTCACTTTACTCCAATGGCTAAGAACACACCAGCAAGCTCTCCAAGGCACGTCCTTGCTATATGAATGAGATCTAGGGTTCTGAGAAGATAAGGCTCTGGAGAAAGGTGGCCAACAAAGGGCCATAAGGTTATTTAAATAGGGAGGCTCAAAGGATTAGGGTTCCTTTTCTGGGTCGGGTACGCCCCGCGTGCCTGGCAATCCTTCACGATCAGAACGCGGACAAGTACGCTGAGCGTACACCCCAATACGCCCCGCGTACCTATCAACCAAGCATCTTCTTATCAAGGGTTGAATATGACAATTACTCAAAGAAGAAGGTTCACAAGGTATACCCGGTTTTTGAGATGTTACACAAAATAGTTTAAACATCAAAGTATCCCCCATAACCATATCACATAAATAATAAAACATGAGGAGCGGTACGATCACACCTTCGCCTTGCCACGATCTCCTGAAGTACCTGAAACAATACACTGAATTGTAAGCCCGAAAGCTTAGTGAGTTACCCCCAAAATACCAACCACACATAAACATACTCATAACATATCACAAATAGAATAGCCATGCACATCGGGTAGTGTTGTAAAACTCGCTGAGTTGGCCGATTACTCCTCCGAGTACTCGCTACTCCCCCCTCCCCTTGCCGAGGCGAGTTACATAATCCCGAGTACTACCCGATCGGCCCCTTACGGACTGAGTAGTGTTGTGAAATTCGGTCAACTCGGTGATTAATATGTATAATATACTTAATGATTTATTATTTAACACACACATGTGATTATTACTACATATATATATATATATATATATATATATATATATCTTAAATTTTCAGTAATTATTCACGAAGTGAGACCATTATGTGTTTTTCATTTTTTGTGTATTCACATGTATCTGATTTTGTTATATATTTCAATCAACTTATGATTTTATATTATGATTTTGACATATATAATTTCCCTAAAAATATTTCTACACAAATTTCCAAATCCGAGTACTCGCTACTCGATAGTCGGCTGAATAGGTACCGAGTAACGAGTTCTAGAACCTTGACATCGGGTCTACTGTGTGACTGGTCCACCCGCACTGGGCCTTCAGTCCACCTGGTCCACCCTCCAAGTCTAGCCATGTACATCGAGTCTACACTGTGATTGGTCCGCCTGCACCGGGCCTTTAATCCACCTGGTCCACTCTCTGAGTCTACAGTATGACTGGTCCGCCCACACCGAGCCTTCAGTTGGCCTAGTCCACTCTTCGAACCTCGGCACGTCTGGTCCGCCCTCTTGGGGCCTTCAGCCTATCCGGAATGCTCTTTTGGCCTTCGGAATATCCGGTTCGCCCTGGGTATGTTGGCCTAGAGCACAAAGCAGGACCCGCCTCAACCCAACCCCCGTCAAACAACCATGTGCACATAAAACAATTAATCACATAACAAATCCTTAACCAGACAAACAGTCTAACAGATCACATAGCATATCAACATCCTAACCAGGATTCCGACCTAACAGGTCACTAGCATAACATTACCCTATATACCGGGTACCGACCTTAACCAGGTCATTAACATAACATTACCCTAAATACCGGGTACCGACCTTAACCAGGTCACTGACATAACACCATCAGATCTAGCAAAGCAATAACATAACAAACAATACAGGGTTTTCCATCCGATAAAGGGCCGACCTTGGTGTCGTAGACCCTATCGATATAGTGAGGATAACTCACCTACAATTGCCGACTGAAGAGATAAGACCAAGCTACTCCGACCACCGACACAAACTTCACCACAGAACACTACCAAAGGACCAATTCAAAAAATACCAAAATACCCTTGGAAGTCAAACTGGTCAACTCTTGGTCAAAGTCAAAGTCCTCAGTCAAATTCAACCTTCCTGGTTGACTCTACTCATCGAGTCAACCCGTCAACTCGTCGAGTTCTTATACTCAGAAAACTCCCATAACACGACTCAACTCGCCGAGTCGCCCCAAGACTCATCGAGTTCAACGATCTCGGAATTCCATCATGTCCAACTCACTGAGTCGCCAACCGACTCATTAATCCAAAGCTTTAACCAAAAGAGGTTGGGTTCTGCGACCAGACTCGCCGAGTCCAAGAAGAGACTCGCCGAGTCCAAGACAATCTTCAACAGACTTGCCGATTTGTTCTTCCAACTCGCCGAGTCCATGCAGATGTTCATACAACTCGTCGAGTACACCCATGTGACTCTCCAAGTCTCTCCATTTCTCAATCCATACAGTGGCTTTTCGAGCCATGCAGGGGCTCCAATCCATAGATCCACTCTTCTACAGTCTAACCCTCACATAAAGTTGCAAACTTTACGTGAAACCAAGGAGATATATGCCCAAAACACACTAGGGCTAGGGTTAAGGACTAGGGGGATTCACCAACAACTCTTAAACAAAAGCTTTATGACAATTTGGACCATCACAAGCCTAGATCTGGAGTAGCAACCTCAGATCTAAACTCCAAACCTGAAATAGATCTCAAACAAGTTAAGGAACTCCAAACCAACCACCAAAGATGAACCCAAAAAGGAAATAGCTTAAGATAATGGCTCCTTACCTCTGAGATGTGCCCAAGCTGATGTAGATCCCAGATCTACACAAGCCCCTTGATGCTAGCCTCTAATTTCTCAAGCTTCTTCCACCAATTTCCTCTTCCAAGCTCCAATCTCCTCAACAATGAAGTCTCACACGAAATTAGGGTTTTCTGGAACTCTCTGGGGGAATAGGAGGCTGGGAGAAGGACATAAAGTCCTTTAAATAGGGTGCAACCCTCGGGATTAGGGTTTTCTCATTCCAGCACCAACTTGTCGAGTACATCTTCCGACTCGGCGAGTTGGCCACTTAACCCGTGTTCAAATCCCGCTCCGACTCGACGAGTAGCATACCTACTTGTTGAGTAGCTTCCTTAATTTACACTTAGCATCCTTCAACTTCTTGCTTCCGAACTTGGGATGTTACAGCATGGTTTTATGAAAATGTGCATTTTTGGTCCATTTATAAATAAATTCATCTTTTTGGCCCAAGTTTTAAATAAATTCACATTTTCAGTTATTCTTATCAAAAATTTCATTTTTGACATAACCTTGTTGAAAATGACATTTAAGCCCACAAAGTCCATAAGTTTACAAACTTGGCCCAAAAACTCGTAAAAGCCCAAAAGAAGCCCATTTATGAAATTTTACACTTCTAGCCCTTTTTAAGATCACAAATATCACAAAGATTCATATTGATCAAAATACATTCTTTTTGGTCCCTTAAAAACTGTGAGTTACATAAAAATACCCCATTTTTGGTTATTTTGTCATTTTGGCCATCTTATGTAATTTTCTTAGTTTTAAGTAACTTTGATGTATTTTAAAACATTTTTTTGCATAATAAGTTGAAATAAGTGTTATGTTCTACGCGTATCATCACATTTTAGTAGATCTTCAAGTTCGTGGAGTTTATAACACATAATCACACATATATCATGAAAAACACACAAAATCATGCATACACACATAGATCTACACAAAACAACTTGTATTATCCCCCAAAACATAGTAAAAACCGAAAATAAGGGGTATAAAATCACTTTGCTTTGGAGATTTCGGTTGTGATGAAGAAATGAAGAGATCTCGGCCTTTAGCAAGCTTTCTTGAGTGAATTTCGAACTTAAGATGGTTCAAAATGAGTGGACCTTTGGATGAAATGCTCTTGGATTTACACTTAGCTCACACGAAAATCTTGGGACGTTTCTTTGAGATTTCTTAGAGAGAATTTTGATGTAGTTGGAATGAAAGAGGATGAGAGTGGTGGTGTAAGTCTTGGGCCGAGAATAGAAGAAGAGGGAGGGAAGAGAGAGATGACAAGATTGTTGCATGGGAACATGAGATTTCCTTGATACATGGTGTATAGTTGCATAGATACCCATTAAATAATTATGAGGTGGCAAGTCCTACCTCTACTCCTTTGTTTATTCCCCTTTTTTCCTTTTTTTGTATATATGGGCCAAGAATGAGGGGGAAGGAAAAGAGAAGGAAAAGTTTGGGCCTTTATTGAACATTTTCGAGATTATAGGCCTAACATGAAGGTTCTCGGCCCATTGGGCCCTTCTTATGGGTTCACGGCCCAAAGGTGGTGAATGGATGGGGTTTACGACCCAATTACAATGAAAAGATGGGTTTACGGCCCATCATGGTTCAATAGAGTGGTTCACGGCCCATCATGGCCCATGATAACGAAGTGAGTTGTTTTACGCCCAACATGGCCCAAATGTTTTTGTTTGACGAATGTTGGGTCCAATTAGAGCCCAAATGGGGTTCTTTGGCCCAAAATAATCAAATGAAAGGTTTACTGGCCCATTAGGCCCAATAAGAGGATCCTGGTCCATACTGGGTTTGAACCGGGACATTAGGGTTTCAAACCCAAATTTGAGTATATAAGATGTTTTAAATTAGGTTTTGGACTTCACTCAGGAGTTTTGATTCAAATGGATGTTTTTTATTGAGCATAGTACATGATATCCACTTAGATTACAAGTTTATAAGAGTTGACGTTTATATGAAAACAGAATTTCCTAGCTAAAAATGCTAGTTGTTACATCATCCCCCTGTTAGAGGGAATTCCGTCTCGAAATTCTTTTGAAAGATAGAACTATGAACGATCTTCATCTGGTCTTCATGTTCCCATGTGAATTCCAGTCCATGCTTAGCGTTCCATCGAAACTTCACAATTGGAATGCGACTCTGTTTCGTATGCTTCGCTTCCCTATCCATTATCTCGACCGGTTCTTCGACGAACAGGAGATTCTCGTTTATTTCGATCTCTTCCAGAGGAATGATAAGAATTTCATCTGATAAGCGCTTTTTTCAGATTTAAGACGTGGAATACGGGGTGTACGTTGTTGAGTTCTGCAGGTAGCTGCAGCTTATATGCCACCGGACCATCTCGGGCTAGAATCTCGAACGACCCGATGTATCACGGATTTAGTTTTCCCCGTTTCCTAAAACGGATCATCCCTTTCCAGGGAGAGACCTTTAATAGCACCCGATCTCCGACTTGGAATTCCATAGGTTCCCGTCGTTTGTCAGCATAACCATTTTGTCGGTCTCGCGATGCTTGGAGTCGGGCTTTTATTTGGATTATCTTCTTTGTCGTTTCTCGAATGACTTCTGGTCCTGTAAGAGTGTTGCTCGGTGGTTTCCCTTTTGCCAGCTGGGTGTCACCCACCTCAACCCAATAGAGAGGCGATCTACATTTGCGACCATACAAAGCCTCGAAAGGAGCAACACTTATACTCGTGTGATAGCTGTTGTTGTACGAGAATTTAATCAAGGGCAAGTGGGTATCTCACGATTTGTCGAAATTGATCACACAGGCTCGAAGCATGTCTTCAAGTGTTTGGATGGTTTGTTCGCTCTGGCCATCAGTTTGAGGGTGGTAAGCAGTGCTCATGTCTAGTTGTGTTCCCATTGCCTTCTGGAGCGACTGCCAAAATCGTGAAGTAAATCTACTATCCCGATTCAATATAATAGATACTGGCACCCCATGAAGTCTCTCGATCTCTTTTATATAGATTCGTGTTAATCTTTGCATCTTGTATGATTCTTTTATTGGCAGGAAATGGGCGGATTTGGTTAACCTATCGACAATCACCTAGATAGCATCCAATCTGTCTGTTGTCTTAGGTAATTTGGTTATGAGTCCATGGAAATCCTTTCCCATTTCCACTCGGGTATCACTAGCTGTTGTAATAATCCTGAGGGATTTTGATACTTTACTTTCACTTTGGTACAAGTGAGACACTTGCCCACGTAAGTGGCGATCTCTGCCTTCATATTTGGCCACCAATATTGTTGTTTGATATCCAGGTACATCTTATCCGAACCTGGATTGACGAAATATTGCGTTTTATGAGCCTCGTTCATGACTATCTCTCTGAATCCCCCAAGTTTAGGGACCCATATTTTATTCATGAAGTAGTAAGCTCCGTCCTCTCTGACTTCAAGGTTTTTATCCATCCCACGTAGCGTTTCATTTGTGGTGTTCTCCGGTTTCAATGCATCGGATTGGGCTCCCTTAATCTGCGAGGTTAGGTGGGATGGATGGTTATCGATAATGTCTTCACCCGATGACCTGAGTATTCTTTCCTGCTCAGGGCATCGGCTACCACGTTAGCCTTGCCTGGGTGGTACTTGATCTCGCATTCGTAATCATTTAGCAGCTCAATCCACCTTCGCTGCCTCATGTTCAGCTCCTTTTGGTTTAGAATGTGTTGGAGGCTCTTGTGATCCATGAAGATGGTGCACTTCGTACCAGTGCCTCCAAATATTTAGGGCGAAGACCACAGCTCCCAGCTCGAGATCATGGGTGGCATAATTTACTTCATGCGTCTTCAATTGTTTAGATGCGTAAGCTATCACCTTTCCACGCTGCATGAGGACACAACCTAACCCTTGGTTCGAAGCATCGTAGTATACTACGAAATCTTTGGTTCCCTCCGGTAAGGATAGCACTGGTGCACTACAGAGGGCTTGCTTCGAGGTTTAGAAGGCAGTTTCTTGCTTTTCCGTCCTGTTGAAAGATACACCATTTTGTGTCAAGACGGTAAGGGGTTTGGCTATCTTGGAAAAGTTTTGTATAAATCTTCGGTAGTAGCCTGCGAGACCCAAGAATTGTCGAATTTTTGTTGGTGTCTTCGGAATTGCCCAGCCTTCAATGGCCTTGATCTTGGAAGGATCTACGTGAATCCATTTCTCACTAACTACATGACCCAAGAAGTTTACACTGCGAATCCATAACTCGCATTTGGAGAGTTTTGCATATAGCCTTTCAGCTCTTAGAGTTTCCAAGATCTGACAGAGATGTTGACCGTGATCCTCCTTTCTTCGGGAGTATATGTGAATCTCATCGATAAAGACAATTACGAAATTACCGAGGAATGGACGGCAGACTCGATTCATGAGGTCCATAAATGTTGTAAGGGCATTTGTTAGATCGAAGGGCATCACAACAAATTCGTAATGACCGTATCGAGTTCGGAAGGCAGTTTTTGGAATGTCCTATTCTCGGACTCAGAGTTGATGATAACCGAATCTTAGATCTATTTTGGAGAAGTAACTAGCTCCTTGAAGCTGGTCGAATAGATCGTCAATACTAGGAAGTGGGTATCGGTTTTTTGACAGTGAGCTTATTCAGTTCCCTATAATCGATGTACATCCTAAAGGATCCGTCCTTCTTGACAAACAAGACCGGAGCTCCCCAGGGTGAGAAGCTTGGCCTGATGAATCCTTTGTTCAACAATTCGCTTAATTAACTGGATAACTCCTGCATTTCGGCGGGAGCCAACCTGTAGGGTGATTTGGCAAATGATGTGGCTCCTGGTATGAGGTCGATTCGGAATTCAACCTGTCTTTCTGGGGGTATTCCCGGAAAGTCTTCGGGAAATACATCCGGGAAGTCACATACCACTGGGATGTCTTTAATGTTTACTTCTTTTTTAGCTTTATCCATAACATGAGCGAGGAATGCATAGTTTTCTTGTCCATGCACTTATGTGCCTTGATGCACGAGATAAGACGAAGATTGGCGCCAGGTTTGTCACCATAGATTATTAGGGTTTCGTGATTGGGGAGGTGAAGGCGAACGACCTTCTCACGACACATAATATCAACATGGTGGGGGCTTAACCAATCCATGCCGATTATCTCATTAAAACTCCTAATATTTACTGGCATCAAATCTAATTGAAATGAATGATTGTTTAGTGTTAATGTGCACCCTACGTAAACATCTTTGGTTGTTTCGGTTTTCCCATTACCCATCTCCATCGTGAAGGCTTTGTTTAGCTTCTGGGGTTGTTGGTTTAGTAAGTGTTTGAATTTGTTACTAACGAAGCTCCCCTCGGCTCCACTATCGAATAAAATGAATGCAAAAGTGTTGTTAAGTGGGAACGTACCAGTAACAACTGTCGGGTCTTGAATTACTTCACCTTGACCCAACGTCAAGACCCTTCCTGATCCTCCTGCCCCTTGGTTGTTGGCCTTGGGCAATGATCTCTGAAATGGCTAGTTCCTCCACACCCATAACAAGTGTGACTAGCCCTAACATTATTGTTGTTATTGTTGCGATTGTTGTTGTTGTTGTGGTTCGACTATTGGTTCTGTTGGGGTTGAGATCGGCAGTATCGGGCGGTATGGCCCTTTCGATTGCAACTTGTACATTGCATATCTCTGCATTCTCCATAGTGGTAAAAGTCGCATTTGTTACACTTGGGCCGGGTTCCCGAGTATTGCCTGGTAGTAGTTTGCGTAGTTGAGACTGGAGCATGTGGTGTTGAGGTAACCTGAGCAGTAACAGCATGGGCTGCTACAGTTTGTTGCTTTTTTGGTGACTCTTGGTTTTGTCGCCCCTTTTGTTTGTTGTCCTTGTTCTTCTTGTTATCTTTCCCCTCTTTCTTGCCTTCAGTTTCTCCAGCTTTGGCACTCTTCTTGTTGCCATGATCATACAACTTCTTGGCTAGCCTTTTAGCACTGTCATACGTTTCCGGGTTTGCTGCGATTACATTTCCGGAATTGGAGAGGTTAGTCCCCAAATGAATATTTCACGAGCCGAGCTAGAGGTCATGCCTGCAATTTTTTAAGAGTCAAGATCAAGTTTCACACATAAGGTTCAAAACGGGTCGAACTCGAACATGAAGTTTTTAAAAAACTGAGCTTAAGCTTCAAGCATAGGGCATAGGGTTCAAAACGAGTGATGTTCGAGCTTGAAGTTTTTTAAACGAGTCGAGCTCTAGCTTCAAACATAAGGTTTGAAACGAGTCGAACTCGAACTCGAGCCTGAAATTTTTAAATGAACTCAGCACGAGCTTTAAACATGGGGTTCGAAACAAGCCAAGATCGAGCTCGAGCATGAAGTTTTTTAAACAAACTAAGTTCGAACTTCAAACATATGGTTCGAAACGAGCGATATTCGAGTCTGAAGGTTTTTAAACGAGTCGAGCTTGAAAGCTTTTAAACGGACTGAGCTCGAGCTTCAAACATGGGGTTCTAAACAAGTCGAGCTCGAGCTCGAGCTTAAGCATGAAGTTTTTTAAACAAAATGAGCTCGAGCTTCAAGCATAAGGTTCAAAACAAACGATGTTCAAGCCTGAAGTTTTTTAAACGAGCAGGGCTCAAGCTTGATTAGGATCACACTAGGTTTGACTCGGCCCATTTACACCCTATCAACAAACAATCCACCTTCACCTATATATACATTAAATAATAGGGATGAGCAGTTTGTCCCAAATATCGGTCACGTACCGGTACCGTACCGAAACCGGTACCGAACCATACCGAATTTTAAAATATGGGACGGTACCTGGTACTCAAAATACATAAAATTCGGGATTCGGTACCGCTGGTACCGGTACTAGTACCGAAAACCGGTACCATTCCCGGTACCGGTACCGGTGATTTTAATTCGGTTCGGTACTCGAGATTAACTTTTGATCGAATTCGGTTTTCGGAAAATCGGGAACGGTACAGGTCGGTACCGGTTCCATCTCACGCTCATCCCTATTAAAGAACATTGTAATAACCCTAATCATGACTCCATAAGATGTAAGAGATAAAACCTGTCATTAAAACAATTCTCAATTCCTTTGATGCTAATTCTCTCTAAAGTCTACACATAACTCAAAACCCACAAAAATGGATTGACATCACTCAAGCTCGTCAACAATTAAATCATTGATGCGCATGCTTAAAAGTCAAATCAATCCCTCCAGAAAGCTCTCATATAAGGTGTATTATTTTAGTAACTTTAGACGCATCTAAAGATCAATGAATTCAATCTTTACATTTACTTGCTTTTCTCATCAAGTTGCCAATAACTTCCATCCATCCACAAACGTCAAGACTAATTTTGGGTTCTCTCTTTTGGGAGGTCAAACAAGTCAAACATTGCGCACATTCGCAATTCTTCTACTTTCAATCCTTCCTATACAAATGTATATACAACTAGAGAGAATTTTGATTTTTTTTAAGAACAAAATATTATCCTTCCTACAACTAAATCTACGATTCCTTCTTCTCTTTAACATTCTTGAACTCTTCTACAAGTAAATTGTGAACTTTCACTCTCAAATCTGATGCTTCTTCTGGTTGAAACCATTGCCTCCCAAACTAAAAATCACAATATTGCCATGTCATCACTACTAATTATACACATAAGAAAACAAGCATAAGAATAAAAAAAAAATGTACCATTGTTAAATGTTTCTTTTTAAGCCTTCTAGGAGCTTCTTTTATAAAACGTTCCATGTACAACAGAACAAACAGCCCACAATCATACTCGTTCATCTGCTGAGGAACCTGCTTAAAAACAAACGATTCAGAAACTTCTAGAACCTTCCGGAAGAAACTCAATTTTCAAGAAAATATTTATACCGTAACCCTTCTGTGATCCATTTTAGTGTCAAGATTTTCCCAAATTTCATCTGGAATTGGGACTTCTAAAACTTCTGATTTTCTTAGATAGCTCCACTCTTCTTTTAAAAATCTAGAATCGAGTTAAATATATGTATTTATACAGAGTATTTAATAGAAAAAAAAGTAATTTAGTTGAGAATTATTAACTATGTGTTATAATACCTTTTAATGTTTACAAAAAGTGATTTGCTATTGTGTAGTCCAAGTGAGTCCAAATGAAGCAAAATTGGGCCTAATTCATCTTCCTTTGTAGGGAAACATATTATCACCAGACTCCAATGAGCACTACACAATTAACAAAAATATCTATATATAAAAAATATATATTTAATCAATAATCATGAGTATTAATATTATATACAAGTTCAAAACCTTACTTATCATGGATTGGAAGAAGAATGTATGCTTTTTCAAATATATTCACACCTTTCCACCACTTTCTGAACTTTAGAAATGAATCTTCCTTGTAGCTCAACTAAAATGAAAAAAATAAAAAAGTTAATTGCCATTTTATTTTTATCATATGAACAATTAATGTTAGAAAATTAGACACCTTTTCTAGCTTGTTGTAGAAATATGTGTTGAAAAAATGATAATGACATGTTGAACTCTCGGATGAAGATGTTGGCTGCTGAAGATATCTTTAAGAAAATTATCAAAGAAAAGTTATCAGGAAAAGATTTCTACATCTTATATGTATAAAGTTTATAAACTACTTGAACAAGAATGCAATTACCGAATATAAAAATTCATGATAGTGGATGAAAGACATGCTTCAGGAGCAAGACATGCCATGTCAGCATAATTAACTTCAACTGAACCAGGGTCATCCCTGTAAACTCAGATAAAAATGGGGCAAGATATGCCATGTCAGCATATGAATATATGAAGATCATCCAACATAATCAGATGAGAATTCTGACATACCTTGATGGGTAGTATACTGTAACATCTTTCTCACTGAAATTAATAAAATTGACGAATTAAATTGCAATTTTAGGTCATGAAGTATAAGCAACAAAATGGAAGAAATGAACAAGAAGTAAATTTTACCAGATGCCTAGATCTGCATATTGTATTTTAGAATGAAACTGTGGCTCCTCATCTAGTAAATGATAAGTCCGTTTCTGTAACCATAAGGGCAATATAGGAAATATGAATAAACTGAGAATACCATGAAAAAAAAGACAATGGAAACAACTTACATGTCTTGGTCTCAAATTCCTTGAAGTTGCAGGGGGATCAGGGGAAGAGGTAGAATCACTGTATTTTTTGTCATCATTGGAGAAGATTTGTTTCTCATTATCTACTACAGGAGTCCTTGGGGAAGGTAATGCCTTCTTTGACTTTCCTTTACCCAAAGGTTGACTATTTTGTTTCCCTTTTCGCCCCTGACAATGATTCATGATAGACAAATCACTGTCGAATGCATTCACAGTCCGAGAACCTTCCACTATCTTTTTGTTAAACAATTTGGCAAACTTTGATGAATATGAAGATTTCTGATCACCTTTCTTTTTGCCACTGGAATCACCTACAGAAAAGCAGTTTAGCAGATTGTATATGCATAGATTCATAGAAACAATGCAATACTATCAATTTGCTAGTGATTGAATCTCACCTTCATCGCTATGATCAGAAAGCTGTATTGTCTCATCACATCTAAAATCAACCTGTGAAGAAAATATAATCAGAAAGCTGTATTGTCATGTATTGAGGCCCATGGTAAATATTAGAACTCCATACGAAGAGTGCTATAATCTCTTATACTATTCATTGTGACTGGTATGGTATGCCAATTGATAATTACCATGGTCTAATTCAATTCCATCGTATAAATAGGAAAACCCAATACCCCCCCCCCCTAAATGAATCCCTAATTTTCAAGGTGGAAAAGTTTTAGAAAATCGGATATATAATGTGGTTGCTTTCGATTTGGCATTCTCAAAGCAACCTGATCCTTAACTTCGTAATAATCAATCAATGGATGATATTCCAAAATTTAATACCCAATGTGCATGTTACAACATTTAGAAGCATTGCATTGACATCAAAAAGGGGGCAGACAAAAGCAAAACCTTCTCCGATTTCAGTTTATTTCTTCGTTCGAGTTCATCTTCGTATCTCTGGAGAGTTCCCTTGAGTTTTTCGCCATTATCAGGTAACTTTTTAGCTAATGTTACCAAGTTTTTTTTAAACCTCGTAATAGACTCGGTAATTTCATTCAATGATTTCGTCTGGAGTTCCAAGTCTTCCATTTGATTCTCTTGCGCGTCTGTTCCACTGCCGCCGCCCTTAAATTTCTTCTTCGATCTCACCAGAAGCTCCGGTGGACGATCGTCGTCACCGGAAGACGAAGGCAAGAGCTCTTCCCAGTCAAGGCGCAAGGGCTTATTATTCTTGATTCTGCTACAGCCGCTTTCTTCTTCGCTTTCCATGCACAAAATGTGTGTGAAACAGTCGGCGATTGCGGTCTGAGCTGTGGTTGCAGAAGAGGGATTGACAGAAAGGGGGTGTGGGGAAAGGAGACGAGCTCCGGTGGAAAGTTCCCAATGTGGTTCAGGTTGCGCTGCACCCACCACGATTACGCCGTGAGGGGAGAAGGCTAAATTGGAAAGGGAATCACGATAGAAGGGTTTTTTAGAAATCGGGTTTTTCGTATTCCCCTCAAAACAATTAAACCGTAAATTATGGAAAATAATAAATTTTGTTTTTGTAATATATATATATATATATATATATATATATATATATATATATATATATATATATATATATATATATATATATATATATATATATACACGTTCATTTGAAACCACCTATATTTTGTGAGACCGTGAGACGTATTTTTTTATTTTTTTTATTATTTTTTATTTTTTTTTAGTTAATTCAAGTTTCGAAAATAATATTTAAAAAAAGAATTTTTGGATTTTTCCATTTATTTTGCATTTTAAAATTATTTTTTAGAATATGTACAATGTAATATTCTATTAGAATATTTCACGTATTTTTCAAAAAAAATGGAATTTATTTTTGATTTTTTTTAGTTAATTCAAGTTCCGAAAATAATATTTAAAAAAAGAATTTTTAGATTTTTCCATTTATTCTGCATTTTAAAATTATTTTTTAAAATATGCCAGTGTAATATTCTATTAGAATATTTCACGTATTCTTCAAAAAAATGGAATTTTTTTTTAAATTTTTTTATTTATTTTTAGTTAATTCAAGTTCCGAAAAAATATTTGAAAAAAGAATTTTTAGATTTTTCCATTTATTCTGCATTTTTAAATTATTTTTTAGAATATGTCAGTGTAATATTCTATTAGAATATTTCACGTATTTTTCAAAAAAAACGGAATTTTTTATATTTTTTTTAGTTAATTCAAGTTTCGAAAATAATATTTAAATATTTTTTTTTTGGATTTTTCCATTTATTTTGCATTTTAAAATTATTTTTAGATTTGGTCTCAAGGTCTCACAAAATTAGAATGGTCTCAAATGAACCTGAACATCTATGTATATATATATATATATATATATATATATATATATATATATATATATATATATATATATATATATGGTTAGGTTATTTTGTTTTCACTATCTATTGTGTGCATCTATGACTGATTCTGGACCAATCATTTTAGTTATTTTAAGAAAGTAATTAATATTCATTATATCTTCAACATGTAATATGCATTAATTACTTTCTTAAAATAACTAAAATGATTGGTCAAGAATCAGTCATACATGCACACAATAGATAGTGAAAACATTTGAACCTAACTCTCTCTCTCTCTCTCTCTCTCTCTATATATATATATATATATATATATATATATATATATATATATATAGGTTCAGGTTCATTTGAGACCATTCTAATTTTGTGAGACCGTGAGACCAAATCTAAAAATAATTTTAAAATCCAAAATAAATGGAAAAATCCAAAAATTCTTTTTTTAAATGTTATTTTCGGAACTTGAATTAACTAAAAAAAATATAAAAAAAATAAAAAAAAAATAAAAAAAAATCCGTTTTTTTTTTTGAAAAATACGTGAAATATTCTAAATAGAATATTTCACTGACATATTCTAAAAAATAATTTTAAAATGCAAAATAAATGGAAAAATCTAAAAATTCTTTTTTTAAATATTATTTTCGGAACTTGAATTAACTAAAAAAAATAAAAAAAAATTCTATTTTTTTTGAAAAATACGTGAAATATTCTAAATAGAATATTACACTGTACATATTCTAAAAATAATTTTAAAATGCAAAATAAATGGAAAAATCAAAAAATTCTTTTTTTAAATATTATTTTCGGAACATGAATTAACTAAAAAAAAATAAAAAAAAAATAAAAAAAATAAACAAATGCGTCTCACGGTCTCACAAAATATAAGTGGTCTCAAATGAACCTAACCCTATATATATATATATATATATATATATATATATATATATATATATATATATATAATAATTAAACCGTAAATTATGGAAAATAATAAATTTTATTTTTCTAATAGGTAATCTCTCTCTCTCTCTCTCTCTCTCTCTATATATATATATATATATATATATAATAATAATAATAATAATAATTAAACCGTAAATTATGGAAAATAATAAATTTTATTTTTCTAATAGGTAATCTCTCTCTCTCTCTCTCTCTATATATATATATATATATATATATATATATATATATATATATATATATATAGAGAGAGAGAGAGAGAGAGAGAGAAAGAGAGATATCAAATGTTTCTATTATCTATTGTGACCACGTATAATTGATTCTGAATCAATCATTTTAGTTATTTTAAGAAAGTTATTAATGCATATTAAATGTTGAAGATTTAATCAATACTCATTTTATCTTCAACATTTAATATGCATTAATTACTTTTCTTAAAATTATAACTAAAATGATTGGTCGATAATCAATCCTACATGCACATAATAGATAGTTAAAACGCAATAACCTACTATTATATATATATATATATATATATATATATATATATATATATATATATATATGGGAAAAATGAATGTTTGACTGTTATGTACCTATGTTTAAATATAGAAACTTTTAAATTACATAGTTGTAAACAAAACAAATCCAATTTGATATTTCTCTTATTTTTTTTATTTAATAAAATATCATTGAATTGAATTAAATTATAGAATGTAAAAGATCATTTATATATCTTTTTATTGCAAAAAAAAATCATTGAAATTTATAGGGAAAGTAAGAAACAGATATTTTTTTTATTGAATATAACTCAAACATTTTGTCCTTCAATTGAAAAATTATTTTCAATGATTTGTGAAAACCTTGATTGAGTTATTGCATGTTCTTTTTTTATCTTTTATTCTATTAGTTTTCATTTATATATTAGTATAGTGGATTAAATGGTCATGAGTTTTAATACTTTAAGTTCTAGACACAATGAAGAAAAAGAATATAATTTCAATCGATTTAGTAAGTCACGTGATTAAGGAGGAATAGTAAACGAGATATCATGATTAGTTTTGATATATATATATATATATATATATATATATATATATATATTGTGCGTAGGTGTGGACAATGCTATTTTATGAAATTTACTAAGAGAATAAATTGTTTGCTAATGTGAATACGTTCAACATTACCCAACTATCGTCATTTTCATGCATTCTCACTAATTCTTATTCATTTTTGTTCTCAAGCATCGTTTTTTACTCATTTTCATTTTTACAGAATACGAATCAATAAACGTTCTAACATAATAAAAAAAATCTATACTAACCTTATAAACGATTTAATTAGTGAGAATGTGTGATAATGACAATAGTTATATAAGATTGAACGTATTCACATTACCAAAAAATATATTTTCTTTGTCATTCTCACATAATAGCATTGTCCACACATTCACACAATAGATGTCAATCAACATTTAAACCTAGCTTTCTCTCTTTCTTTCTCTCTTTCTTTCTCTCTCTCTCTCTCTCTCTCTCTCTCTATATATATATATATATATATATATATATATATATGTGTGTGTGTGTGTGTATGTGTATGTGTGTATACTGTAAGTTTGGGGATAATTCAAATAAAAACTATAAATAGTGTGAAAACATAAAAACACTATTTTTATTTTATTATTCTGCAATGAACTTTGTATGCACAACTTTATGTCATTATTTAGCGGTGAATAAATAAATAGTCACAAGTTAAAACTAAAATTAGAATTTAATACAAAAATTCACATACATAAATTTATAATAGAATAATAACATTCTAATGAATATATGAATAATCAAACGTTAATATTTATATTAGAATTACTTCAACAATACACACATATACAACGTTCATTGCAGAATAATAACATAAATATAGTGTTTTTACGTTTTCACATTATTTACTGTTTTTTTTAACTTATATATATATATATATATATATATATATATATATATATATATATATATATATTATCACTTGAGAATATGCATATACGTATACATATAAATATAATTTATGTATTCATATATGAATATATATATATATATATATATATATATATATATATATATATATATATATTCACATATAAATATTACATTTACTCCCTCACCCCGGTACGCGGGAGGGTTTTGCGGTAATATATATATATATATATATATATATATATATATATATATGTGTGTGTGTGTGTGGGGGGGGGGGGGTGTATATATATATATATATATATATACACACACACATACGCATAGAGAGAGAAAGAGAGAGGTTCATGCGTTTACCACATGTATTGTGTGCTAGAGTGCACCAATACGAATTTAGTAAAAAATAAATTATTATTTAATCAAATAAAAATAGATATTAAATGATTTTCATAATTATATGTATATTAAATGATATCAATAGTTATAATTTATTTTTTATAGAAATTAATTAAATTCACCTTTAATGTCAGCAATATTATTCTTTCAGAATGAATTTTTATCTATGTTTCCATGTATAGGTTCGTGTTTTGTTTAATGGCTCACTCACTAAAAATACAAAAAAGTTGCATGGAACATGGAGAACAAGGATGTATTCTAGCAGAATGAGAGTTTATTATAGTAGAATGAGAGTGTATTCTTGTAGAATACACTATTGTTCTCCATGTTTCATGCAACTTTTTTGTATTTTAAATGAGTGGGTCTTAAAAATACATGAAGTCATAAATGAAAACTTTGATGCGAATTTATTCTGAAAGAATGTTATTAATGACATTAATGGTTGATTCAGTTACTTTCCACAAAAAAGAATTATTATTGTGGATATAAATTAATATACATACAGTTATGGAAATCATTTAATATATATCTTTATTTGATTAAATAATAATCTATATTTACTAAATTTTTATTGGTGCATTATAGCACACAATAAATATAAGAAACACATGAGCATATATATATATATATATATATATATATATATATATATATATATATATATATATATAGAGAGAGAGAGAGAGAGAGAGGTAGGTTCAAATGTTTTTCACATCTATTGTGTGCTAGAATGCACCAATAAGAATTTAGTATTAATTATATGATAATGACAATAGTTATATATATATAATTATACTTATAACTCATTTTTATGGAAACTAATTAAATTCGTCTTTAATGTCAACAATAATATTCTTTCAGAATAAATTCATATCTTGAAAAATAAGAGTGTATTGTAGCAGAATGAGAGTGTATTCTAGTAGAATACACTCTCGTTCTTTATATTTCATACAAATTTATTGTATTTTAAGTAATTGAGTCTTGAAACAAAGTACGAACTCATATATAAAAACCTAGATGCAAATTCATTCTGAAAGAATGTTATTGTTGGCATTAACGACGAATTTATTTAGTTTCCATAAAAAGAGAATTATAATTATGGATATCATTTAATATATACATATAATTATGGAAATCATTTAATATCTATAATTATTTAATTAAATAATTATTTAATTTACTAAATTTCTATTGGTGCATTCTAGCACACAATAAATGTAAAAAACAAAATAACCTAGCCCTATATATATATATATATATATATATATATATATATATATATATATATATATATATATATATATTCAAGCTTATTAAGAAGCTTTGGAAGAAGGTTATCGGTGGAGAAGACGGTACTTCAGGCCTAAACTTAGGAAGAAAGGAAGTCGAACTGCTCTCCATCACACGCGCCATGAGAGGATGGAAAAAAACCCCCAAAAGTGAACAACACGCATAATTCTTAGATAATGGGTTTTTTATATAATAATGGTATATTATTCTTTTATTTTTTTTTATACATTTGTTAAGTGTCGATATGTGTTTAGAATCAATGTTAAAAAATTACGTTGAAGCTACAACAGATTAGGTGACTTGGCCATGTCGACTTACTTAGTTGTATGGGGGATTCATGTTGAGAAATTGAAATACAATAGGAGTCTAAGACTCTAAGTGACTTGGCCATGAATCGAACAAGTCATATTGGTCCAGACACAAAGTTCTCAAAGGTCAAAGCGAATTGGACTTTGGACATGATTAGTAACATGATTTAGTAAGTCGAGTATAACATATCGATGTTGTTATGGGTTTCTATGGGGAGGAACGTCATCCAAGGTCTTGTTCCCAAAAGTGGGGTATTTATAAAATATTAGGAGCAGGAAATATTAGGAGCAGGGTTTGCACCTATTTATCTTTAGAGGGGGGGGACGAGATCCATCTAAACTATTTAATTAACTATGTTGGTTGGTATTGAAATTCTTGTTGGATTAAGTGTCTAAGGTCTTAACTAAATTGATATATTCTTAGTGGATAAAAGTAAAGTCCTTTTTGGGGTTCCCTCATAACCAAGAAATGGCTTGGATTGATAGTAAGAGAGAGATAAATGATTTATTAATATACTATATGATTAATATATTAGTTAAAAATAGTTAACAATTAATTAAGAATTAATCATAATTAATTTTGAGTTAATTAGAATTAGTTAAAGGGTGCAAGGTTTGAATTGAAATTATTTAATAATTAAGCAATGAAGATACTTCTAGATCCTTCCTTGCTATGGACGGTTTCAAGGAGTGTCCAGAAGGATTCAGGAAGCCTCTTGAATCATATAAGGAAACTGTATTTGAATCATATTAAAATACTATTATTTTATTATTCAAATCTAGAGTTTCAAGGGTATCTGGCATCTACATAAAGGGCCATAACCCTTGGAAGAAAACGATCTCTCACCCTAAGTGGTGGTTATGGAGGCCAACTAAATAAATAATCTTAAAGCTTGCACACTAAAATAGTGTATAGTGGTAAAGGGATCTAATCCACAAAGATTGGTTCAATTTGTTAGTCAATGTAAATCTTTTTATAAAACATTTATAAAATGACAATAAAAGTAAAATAGGGCTTTTAGTCTTTTGATATTTTGAAAGTAAACTAGTGTAAAACTAAGATTTAGAGAACACAATTAAACAAAAAACAAGATTTCGATGTAAAATCAATGAGAGAACGATGGTTGACTTAAGATTTCATCACTTGAACATTTGGTAAATACATCATTAGAATCCAAGATGCAATATTTGTCATAAATCTCTAATGTGGCTATAGTAATCTAAGAAGCTTGAGATTACCTAGACTTTTCATAGTTATTGAAATACCTAGCTAAATTAATAACATATTTTCTTAGTTGAATTCATAATTTCCATTAAGTCTGTAAGTAGTGAAAATTAACTAGCATTAAGAACCAAAAAGTCACCAAATACAAGAAGAGTCAAATGCTTTCAGTACTTTGTTGGAGAAAATGTTTTTATGATTGTATGAAGTTAAAACTAACACAAGAACCATTTGTTGCTTGATAATTTGAAGATCCATTACTTAATCAAGAAATTAGCCAACTAATCACTACACACACATCTAAACTCATGAATAAAGACATATAAGTAGCAAGAAGAAGTTAAGATGCAAAACACTTTCATAGAGATTTGAGAACAAGTTCATGGAGTTCTTCAATATTCAACCAAACATTTAAGCAATTTCACCAAAGTCAACCAATATTAGTTTAGCCTAACATGGCTAAACTTAAGAAAACAAAATAAAAGTAGATTGTACTAAACATGTAGCAAGATTCAAGAGTAAAAAGAAGATGTTCTTCAATTGTTCTTGTCCTTCAAAGTCTTCAAATTCTCCAGAGAAATTGCTCCAAAATCGAAGGTGTAGAAGTGTGAAAAAGATGCACACCAACCTTCCCCGTATAACACAAATGATGAATTCATGGAAATACCCATGCAGGCATGTGTGCGGTATGTATGCTACTATGCGGGTGGTGCCTGATGTGGACTCTTTCGATATTTGGGCCTTCAAAGCTTTAGTCCACTGGCCCATATCGCCTCCCATCAGCTAGTAGCCCATAAATCTTTAAGTTTCCTTCAATTTAAGCCAAATTTATCTTCTACAAATCATCCAAAGCTCATGTACTCGCCTAATAATTTTAATACCGAATGCAAAAATGTTCCACCATTTTCGTTTAAGCACAAGGCCATCTTCTTCAACGCTCCACGGTTAGTAGCCTACTTCATGCATAATATCCACTAGACATCAAGCCTATGATCCTTGTTGTCCTCCATGTCTAATTGCTTCCTACATGCCCCGAACCGCTAGTGTTCTTAAAATCTGTAATTATGCTCAAGAAACTAGAAAGTACCCGAAATAGTCATAAAATAACAAAAGGAAAATATGCATGATGATTAGCTAAATTATGCATGAAATATGCTAAAATAAACTATAAACAGAAATAAATAAAATGAAACTATCACTAATAAAAAAGAAATCAGATTTCTTACTCTGCCTCTCTCTTAAATATCGATCCCAGGGTTTCCTTGGGTTTTACTTGTGACACATTAGAGGCTACCACATTATTGGAGCAAGTTTTCTAAGGAGAACTACAAGAGAGTTTCTTGCACCAATTGTTTTTTGCTAAAGGAATGATTCTAACACTAGTAAATTTCGATTCTAATAGGTCAGACATTGTTTCATAAAGTATGTTGTAATAACAAGAGAAAATGTCATAGAGTTCTAGGTTGCATGTACTCTGATTAAAATCTGATGTGCAAATCTTTTTGTTGTAACCTAGAAAATCCATCATTTCTTAACTTGGTTTCTACTCATCAACTCGTTTAAGAATTTTAAATATTTTTAATTGATAACTTAAAACTTTAGGAAAAAAAATAAAAATATTTAATGCAACTAAGTACTAACCATACTCACATACAACCTTAGTTGGCTACTATGTTACTCTAATAGTCTCATATAACCCTAATCACTACTATCAACATCCTTCTCATTCCCTTCCATCTTAAGAACGAACCCAAACCTAATCGTCACAAAGCTACACCGTGTAACTGAAACTCAAATCAACAACTTTTCTTGATTAGTTTTTTTGGTGTTGTCTCAAAGTTCAATACAACTTTTTGGTGGTTGAAGTTCGGAACACCTGCTACAATGGTTCTCTTTTTATTATTTTAATTATTTTAGGCTCTCTTGTTTTAGTTTATTGTTTAGTTCTTTGTTGACCTATTTTTGTTGCGAACTCGTTGTTTCTTTGTTCGATTTCCCGTTGGCTATTTTATATATTTGACAAACGTTCAAAAAAATGAAATTTGATCCAATTTTAAACCTTAATCACTATGCATCCCCCATGCTTCCCTTTCTCTTTCATCCGACTCTCCACCCTCACTCACCATGAATCGTGATATTGAAATCATGACAATCAATTATTTTTAAACCTGTAGAACTATTTGAGTTTTAAGTTTGATGTAATTTTATTTTAAAGATTATTAGATTTTTTTTCATTTTTTTGGAATTTTTAGTGGGTCAACCTCCGTTATTGAACAATTTAGATTAAGAAAAAAAATAAACAAGTCAATCTGATTTCAACCCATTTAAAAAAAGTTTGGATTTAGTTGAGAATTATTCATCCCTTTATTAACGAGGTAAGATTGGGTTGGATTTTCACTTTTAATTAAACGAATCAACATGAAAATAACATCGCCGAACTAATTGCCACCTCTATGCATAATACCGTGTGAGACCTCAAAATAACTATAAAGAGGTTCATAAATGATAAGTATTACATGAATGTAAGAATGATTTTCAAGTGTCAGATTGAAAGAACCAACGATTCTGATGAGTATAAAATCTTCCTAAAATAAAATGATTTGTTTATAGATAAATCTTGTTTGTATAATTCTTTTAATCTGATGCTCCATAATTGTTTTTACATTGACACAATATTTATAATTCTCAATTTAACTTGATCATATATATATATATATATATATATATATATATATATATGTATATATATATATATATATATATAACTGATGTATGTAATTAATAATGTAATATGTAAGGTTAAACGTGATATAGCAGAGTAAACACGTAACAACCAAAAAATACTATCAAAAAATTTAAAATTTTAAAACCATCAAACCCATAAAACCATTTGTTCCAAACCAATCACAGTAAAATGTATCTCCTAGTCCTCACTCACCATGACTCGTGATCTTGAAAACCATGACAATTAGTTATTTTTAAGCTTGTAGAACTGTTTGAGTTTTAAGTTTGATGTAATTTCATTTTAAAGATTATTAGATTTTTTTGGAATTTTTTTTTGAAATTTTAGTGGGTCAACCTCCGTTATTGAACAATTTAGATTAGGAAAAAAAAAATAAGCAAGTCAACCCGATTTCAACCTATTTAATAAAGAAGTTGGATTTAGTTGAGAATTATTAATCTCTTTATTTAACGAGGTTAAATTGGGTTGGATTTTCATTTTTAATTAACCGAATCACCATGAAAATAACATCGCCAACCAATTGTCACCTCTATGCATAATACTCTACGAGACCTCAAAATAACTATATATATATATATATATATATATATATATATATATATATATATATATATATAAAAGAGGTTCATAAATGATAAGTAATACATGAATGTAAGAATGATTTTCAAGTGTCAGATTGAAAGAACCAACGATTCTGATGAGTATAAAATCTTCCTAAAATAAAATGATTTTTTATAGATAAATCTTATTTGTATCATTCTATTAATCTGGTGCTCCATAATCGTTTTTACATTTACACAATATTTATAATTCTCACTTTAACTTGATCATATATATATATATATATATATATATATATATATATATATATATATATAATTGATGTATGTAATTAATAATGTAATATGTAAGGTTAAACATGATATAACAGAGTAAATATGTAAGAATCGAAAAATACTACCAAAATTTTTAATTTTAAAACCATCAAACCCATAAAATCATTTGTTCCAAACCAATCGCAGTAAAATGTATCTCTCAAACATCAGAGTAATAGGATAATAAATCAATACGGAAAAACTATTAGGGGGATGTTACAAAGTCAAGTCGGGTTCTTCCCTTTGGAACTGGAAGTACCTAAAAATATTTAAACCACAAAATCATAACCACAAAGCTAAGTGAGTTCCCCAAAATACCACATACCATACATAACAATAAAACCCCGCCCATCATACAAACAGACCCCTTCCAACATACAAACGGGCCCCACCTAGCATACAAACGAGCCCCTCCCAAAATATATAATCGGCCCCACCTAACATACAAATGGGCCCCACCTAACATACATTGCAAGAATCATAAAGACAGCTAGCATCCTACATAGTATAGTGAGAAGACTCACCTTGCAGACGTTGTCAACAACTAACTGCTCTCACTTTCAATGAATCGGGTGCTATACAACTCCTAATAAACCATACAAGTTAAGCCCTTAATCGACCTTCTAAACCTAGCCAAATGGCCAAAACCCAACCAAGTCAAAATGTGAAGGGTCAAGGTCAAGGTACCTTCAGTGAGTCTCAACGTCGTGGCCAACCCATGGCCACACCGTGACCACCTAACTTAATCACGATCAACACAACCACCACACCATGGTGAACTATTCCCAAGCCGTGACATTTACTAGATAACTCAGTCACGAGTTTTCACTTAGCCACGTCGTGGCTATCACACTTGGATAATTCTTAATGGGTTAAGTCCTTAATCTAAAAAGTTTATTGCTCTTCCAGGAAGAGTCTTGGGACCTAAAAGGTAAATAAAAATCACAACTTTATGGTCATGCATGACACATGCATGTCCTTCTGAAAACTAGGTTAAATGGGATAAAAGTGACCTAAAACTCAAGCCTGGCTACAAAAACTACTTCAACTTCTAGATCCAGAAGATATGATGACTAAAAGACTAAGGAAAGTCATAAAGTTGTAAAAATTTATCTCTTACAATCAACTAAAACTCGTATATGGACCAAAACATGACAAATAATATATATCTATAAGGATGATATCACCAAGATGGGAGCTTGGAAACTCATAATGGTTCCAGAAGATGCACACAAAGAGTAGAGATGAAAAAGGCTCCATCTTCTTCTTCTCAAGGACAAAAAAACACTAAAACAAGGTAAAGAACTTCAATGAGAGGCTAGGGTTTAGGTTTCTGATTTTGGAGGGTGATGGAGGCTGATAATGCTCAAAACCCTAACGATCATGTCCTTTAAATAGGGCCCAAGGCCTGAGATTTAAGTTTTGCCATTAAATGACATCCACGCCGTGGCAGACATGTTGCCATGCCGTGGTGACCATTAATTGATAACCACATATTACAGAATGTCACATCGTGGTGATATCTTTACCACGTTGTGGCTAGCTAAAATTACACAAAAACATAAATTAAAGTCTTTCCAAAAACCGGGCGTTACAACTCTCCCCCACTTGAATTAGACATCGTACCTAAAGTCTGTTGCCAGAAATAGCTCTAGATAATGCTCTCTCATCTCCTCATCGGGTTCACAAGTCCACTCGGAACCATTCTGATGCTGCCATTGCACCTTTACCAAACCCACTACTTGTAAGAATTGGGGTATAGAAAAGGCTTGGAAATTCTGAGAATTGTGGTTTTCACTTTCAGATTAAACTATTTGGGTGGTAGTCCCAATCTTTAATTGGATAAGACTCGGAATTGAGAAAACAGAAGAGAGAATGTTCAAGATGTTATGAAGAAGAAGTGTACCAACAACATATTTCAGATATGATCATATAACCAGAAAAACTTCTAGTCTTAAAACTGTTGGATTAGATGTATAAGCCCATAACTATTATTTGTATGTACTCGAATCGAGAGTAGCATGGTCCATTTGGGTTGCATTTCACCAGAACAATTCGTGTGGATAGTCTTTTGAGAATAGTATAGTTATGATTTATTAATATATTATTATTTATAATATATTAATATGAAATCTTATTATTTAATTAGTATTGATCAAGAATTAATTTAGAATTAATTTAGTGATCAAAAGGAACTAATTAAATATGGACTCTTATATATATATATATATATATATATATATATATATATATATATATATATATATATATATATATAGAATGGGCCAAGTTCACTTAGGATGAGCTAAGCTTGCATGGACAGTCCATGGAGTTTTTAACCCATGGATCTTATGGAAATGAAAGGTCATGGGTATTAGGGTTTACATGAATGTAACCCTAATCCTCCATACTATATAAAGAGGTCTTTGGCACATGAAATGGGACTAGTGTGTGAGTAAACAATAGTGGGCTGATTTCTAGTGTAACTACTATTCTCTCAAGTTTTCCAAGGTGTTTTGGTGATTTGTGAATCCACTTGAGGCATCCATATTATTGGTGCTAGGCTCTTGAAGCTCGAAGGAATCAACCACAAGAAAAAGGTATGTCATCCCACTAAGTTTTATATTACATGTACCCCATGGTCTCTTAGTTAGGATGAGAACCTTGGAAAAATCATATTTGCATGCATAATAGAGAAAACATAGATCCAAGGTTTCTCGGGTTGCATGTACACCATATGAGTGTAAGAATGCTCAAAACCCATCAGTGGTATCAAAGCCTAGGCTTGTTTTAATTATACTTGATGCAAACTGCTTGAAAAAGTCGAAATTCTGCTAATTGTACAGTGAACTCGCCGAGTCCATGGGGGGACTCGACAAGTCCAAGTATAAACTCATCCTACTCGCCGAGTAGGCTCTTGCACTCGACGAGTAGGAGGTCCTGTGTGCAAATTTTCGAGTTTTGCTGCTAAAAATGGACTAAAATCATTATGCTAAACTGTTTTGGACTTATAAAACATGTTTTTGGTGTGGGAATGATTATGCTAATCCATTTTCAATGGTTATTATCAATTTTTCAAGTTTTAAATATGTTTATATGATTCTTGAAATTGTTGATGTGAATGTTCTTACTTATGAGTTTTGGTAGATCATAGGAATTATTTGTAAATTGTTTGTTAGTGTAATTCTTAATCTAAATGTCAATTAATGGACTCCATAACTTTTCCTCAAGTTATGGAATTCCAAAAGTCTTTTCTTTAAATCCATTAAGACTCATAGTTATAGAAATGAAAAGTCTTGAATAGTTTCAAAACTTGCCCTCAAGTTTTGGAATTTGTAAAGTTTCACACACTTTAATTCCAAACCCTAAAGTTTTAAAAGTTAAAATTCAACCCTTATACTTTATTGTATTATAAGTTAATATATATATATATATATATATATATATGTATGTATGTATAAGAGCAAGTCAGTCTTACCATTAGTAGGCCTCATTCACGAAGCCGATCTATAAGGGGGGGGGGGTATAAGGTTGTTGCCTATAAAATGACAGCTTAATGGGTGTCCAATCTCACCCACTGCTTCCTTGACTGGTGGAGGGTCGTTAGCCGAACGGGTAGGACAAGGACTATAATTCTCATTATAAGTATAATGATAAATATAAAGTAAATAAACCTTTTATAAATTCCCAAACTTAGTTACTTTAGGAAAATGTGAAGATGGTGCTAACCCATGAAATTACACTTTGTAGCTTACTAAGTCGTTGGTGGAGTGTGTGTGGGTAACTGGCACACTAACATGGACTAGTAAGAGTGGGAAAGGGTGACTTAATGTTTATCATAGATCGTTGGAGCACGTGTGGGTAACTGACACATCGATTAGGTGATAAAATTAAGGAAACCAAGTTAATTTGCATGGTTATTCACACCTTGTTTGTGATCTTCGACATCCCAGTCACAAACTTGAGGGCAAAATTGAGATTTAAACATGCCATTGAAAAGTTTAATGAATCTCAAAAGATCTAGGAGTTTCAATCCAATTAAAACCTAATACCTATTTTGTTTTTCATCATGGAAATTGGTGAATCGTCATTCGCTCACCTTCAAGTATTGTATAGCTTGGATTACGACATCCCTCTTACAAGTTATAAAAATATTGTGTTGGGTCCTAGCCTTAATATTTCATATTGGGTGTTCTATTAAGGACTTAAATCAACTAACTTGGATTTCTCCCATTGTAGATGTTTGATTCAGACAATTATGGTCTTCCCAAATCTCTTGGAAAAAGCTTTCCTAATGAAGATGATGTCCCACGATTGGATCATGGAAATCATACTTCTCTTCCTCCACCTCCTCCAATTATTCTCCCTAACCCACAAGCTTAAAGACTTGAAAAATTCAAGGTCACTCAAGCCCTACTTGTAATGAAACATGAAGATGGAAGGCCTGTGTGTTCTCATGCCTTGGAAATGAAGTCACATATCGACAGGCTGAGAGTGTTGGGTGTCGAAGTCTCAATGAAGTTGGCTGTTGACTGGGTTCTTCAATCACTTCCTGAGTCGTATAGTGAGTTCACTAAGGACTACTATGTGACAGACCACGACATGACCCTTATTGATCGTACTTATTTGCTTGTTGTTGCTGAATAAAAAATGTTTTAGTGCACTGGAAAAGTAAATTTAGGTGGAAGATCTACTTCTCAAAATTTCATGGACATTGACAATGGTAACATTGGAAGTCCGGAAAAATTTTCTCTTCCCACTGGAAAGGGATTGGCCATAGTCAACCCGGTTGACCAAATGGTAAAGAAAAAGTCTAAGTTTGTGATAGTCCCGTGTACCATTCCCAAAGAATCTGTATGTTTTTACTGTCAAGAGAAGGGACATTGGAAGCAAAGCTGCCCTGACTACCTGAAAGATCTGAAAGAAAGTAAAGACAAAATGTTTGACTCTGCTTCTGGTAGGTATACTATCTAACTCTGTTAAGTTTCTAATTGTTGATTCTTAATACATGATGTGACTAGGTTTCATATTGATGTTTGGCAGGATCAAGCAAAGATAAGGAAGGTTAAAAGAAGAGTATGTTGAATTTGATCGCGAAGATAGATTTCAATCGCATGGTTCGAAGATTGGATTTCTGAGCTGCTGCCTGAGAGTTATGATAGATTGCTAGGAAATATGTAATAGCATAGTTTCCACTTATAATTGCATTGCTAGGAAAAGTTTTTTTTTTTCTGCATTTTATAAATAAATAAAAATCTTGTTTTATTTTATATCTCCTTGCAATGGCATTTATGAAAAATTGATGTTTGTATGTTTCTAGAAATATTGGAAATATGAATTTGATTTTTTCACTTGTGGTAGTGTCTAAATTTGCCAAATAAGGAAAGATTCTCATCACCCAAGTCTCAATTGGAACGAAACTTGGAATCATGCAATTTGTGTTATATGATGAATGAAAATTTTTATCTTTGAAAAATTAAGACTAATTCCTTGTTCACATGTATATGCAAGTCAAGTGAAGGACTAAGGGATCGAGTACACATTTTTTTGCACTAGTCAAGTCCACCACAAAGATCGATAAAACTATTCGTCATGATTTACTAAAGTTTAGTAAATATGGTTATACTTACAAGTTTAAGTATAATTCTGAAACATTGGAAAAGTTTCAATGTATGGCAGAACGAATGAGAAGAATCAAATTAGGCAGAAAGATAAAAGTTTTTCAAATCTGAAAAGATGGGAGAGTACTTTAGTATCATGTTTTATGATCATCTTAATTATTATGAAACCATATCACAATTAATTTTCTAAGGACATCTTAGTGCATTCCTATGGCTAAGAAGAGGAATCATGAATTGTTGAAATGGTTAAATCAAGAAGATGAGTCATACTTCATTCCAAAACAATTCTTAGAGTCATACTCCACGGTTGTAACTTGAGTGACATATCTTAAAGAAGGTTTATAACACTTTTCAAATGTAGAGTAAAATGTTTATACTCTTGTACATTTGAAATTGGTAAGTTGTGATGTTTTGGATAAGACAAAGACTAACTAAGGCCAATTTTGTGGAGTGTTTGTCTTGATAAGAATCCGAACTATCTCTTGAACATTTTTTTTTGCCAAGGAATGGTTCTTGGCAAGAGAGTCTTATATGTCAAGAAGACAATGGGAGTCTTAAAGATCATGAAAGAGTTTCAAGAACTAATCAAGAATAAAACCTATAGTTTATCACTAGCACACGACTTGAGGTTTATAACCTATCGTGCTGACATAATTCTTGTTTCTATGCCCATACCGGTTAAAGTTGACTATGCATATGAGTTCTATGAGTTCTCAGTTGCTTGCATAACAACTTGGAAGACATGGTAGGCCATTGTGATGCCAAGTGGCAATAAATTAAGATTGAACAAGTTCAGTCCATATGAATTTGTTACTAACCTTGTTTTGTGATCATGATTTTGATAAATTCACATGGATAGGAACACATACACCATAACAACTAAGTGTCATAAGGTTTCTCTCTGATTCATGAAAATGATGGTGAGGAAACGCTTTCGCTAAAAAGATTTTAAGTAGATAGCAATTGTGATATTTGCATTCTTAAAGTCGTTAGTGGAGCGTGTGTGGTTAACCGACACACTAACATGGACTTGTGAGAAATGGCAAAGGTCTAAACAATTGAGACTATGACTACGACATCCCTTTTCATAGTTCTAAAATTGTTTAGACACACATGTGAGCTGTTTAAGGAAAGGTGTATGATTTTGATAAAGTCTTATCAAAGCATCTCGCATCAGAAATCTGAACTTTGGTAATAAAGTCAATAAACTATTGATTTCTAGGAGTCCAGCTGATTTCTGGATATATGTCAAAGCTAGTTGGAACATAAGTGTTATGCTAATAATTATCATCTTAGTGGGAGCATGATTATTATGATAAGTGTTAATTATATAAAACAAAAGTCTCAATGCGTGACTCTGCAGGGTTTGAAAAGTTGTTTTGCTATAATTAAGGGAGAGGAAATTATACTTCATTTCAATTCAAAAAGCTTAGATTGAGATTTTAATCATCTTTAGTCACGGATATATATATATATATATATATATATATATATATATATATATATATATATGAATTTTATGTTGGAATGGTTGAACATAAGGAAATTCTATATATATGGCGTTCTCAAAACTCAATTATGATTACGATATCCCTCTTCATAGTCGAATTATGAAAACATGGCAACTACAAAATATTGTAGCAAAAGACTGGTCTAGGATCATGTCTTTATGTGAGACATCATGAATCGTGTCCCATATGCTTCAGGTATAGGATCGATTACATGTGCTATAATATTTATCATTTCTAAATTTTCCAAATGCCTAGGGCATTAAGAGGGGAAAAGGTCTAGAATTGGATATGACTAAAATGATTAAGCAATTGTCGAAGACAATCTAAGGTTTACCAAAGATTGGCTGCTCATGGACAGTTGGAAGTATGATGTAAATTTTTGGAAATGACTATATTGATATATTCTGAAAGGATGCAACTCTTATTCAGTAGTGATGGTCAGAATGAGCATATGGAAATATTTCATAGGTGGAAGTTATTCATTAAATCTGTGTAAGATTAGAAAACTTAATGCAAGAAGGATGTTCAAAGGAATGTACTTTGAATTTGAGACTTCTTTTCCATAGAATTGATCTTCATTGGAATACTCTGTAATGTTTGTTGACAAGTCTTTGTGACTTTGTGCATAGTCATTACAAGAGGATCAATGCATATAAGTTTAGGATCTAACAAATTTCGGTAAATGGCAGGAATTTGGAATTCTTAATTTATGATAAGGATTTGGGATTGTGAAATGAGCATCATTGGAATCATGTTCAATTGATCTATTTCACAAAATAAGGATCATAGACAAACATAGTGTGCATACTTGGAGTATGACATAACTATTGTCTAGAGAGCATAGTGTGCATGCTTGGAGCATGAGACAACTATTGTTTTAAATTCAAGTGTTAAGTTGATGAATAGAAACATTATGCAATGAATAATGTGTAATCAATATGGTGATAAATAACAGGTGTTTTATTTATATTCATAAGTTCTGAGACCATATTGGATTTGATTATTCTTATGTTTCACTTTGCATGTTTTGACTTCCCGAATAACTAGGTTATTCAAACTCTCCACAGTCAATCACTCTTTGGAAGTAAGTATGAATCAAGATTGTCATGATTTGGGCTTGTAGATGTCTAAAGCGTTTAGACATAGCAAAAGTTGCTGCAACATTCATGAGTGCTCCTGGAATGAGATTCGAGTATTGGATTAAACCCACACTTATTTGAATCACTTCATGGATTTTATCATGAGTGATAATGAGACAATAATATCTTATATTCTTCAAACGGAGACGTGTGAGTTGTAGTTGCGCGTCATTTGCACATTGACATATGTAAACGCAACCAGTAACTAGGTTGTTATAAAACATATAGTTGTGTGTAATTTGACGAGTAAGTTCAAGAGAACATTTGGGTTGAAGTTTATCCATTTCTTTTACCCTTGGAGGGATAAAGGCGATATCTGTGGGCCCCTCGATGATTTAGTGATGACACCCCTAAGTGATTGGCCTATCCTGGACTGATTTGATATGTTCAATTAGTTAGTCTTCATAAATCGGAAATTGGGAAACAACAAATGGACATAGAGAATGATTGTAATCCATATGATCCCTTATCTAATGGACACATCATTTGACTAGGTCAGAGTTCGGCAGCAGCTTTAAGAGCTACGATTGCTAGTCGGGATCTTGGAGTCATACTTGAATAATAGTTTTAGACTTATCCAAGTGGGAGACTGTTGGATTAGATGTCTAATCCCATAACTATTATTGGTATGTACTCGACCCGAGAGTAGCATGGTCCATTTGGGTTGCACTTCTCCAGAACAATTTGTATGGATAGTCTTTTGAGAATAGTATAGTTATAATTTATTAATATATTATTAGTTATAATATATTAATATGAAATCATATTATTTAATTATTTTTGATCAAGAATTAATTTAGTGATCAAAAGGAACTAATTAAATATGGACTCTTATATATATATATATATATATATATATATATATATATATATATATATATATATATATATATATAAGTTCACTTAGGATGGGCTAAGCTTGCATGGATAGTCCATGGAGTTTTTAACCCATGGATCCTATGGAATGAAAGGTCATGGGTATCAGGGTTTACATAAATGTAACCCTAATCCTCCATACTATATAAAGAGGTCTTTGGCACATGAAATGGGAATAGTGTGTGAGTAAACAATAGTGGGCTGATTTCTAGTGTGACTACTATTTTCTCAAGTTTTCCAAGGTGTTTTGATGATTTGTGATTCCACTTGAGGCATCCATATTATTGGTGTTAGGATCTTGAAGCTCCAAGGAATCAACCACAAAAAAAAGTTATGTCATCTCACTAAGTTTTATGTTACATGTACCCCATGGTATGTTAGTTAGGATGAGAACTTTGGAAAAATCATATTTGCATGTATAATAGAGAAAAAATAGATTCAAGGTTTCTAGGGTTGCATGTACACCATAGGAGTGTTAGAATGCTCAAAACCCATCAAAAACTGCCACATGACAGTTTTATGTCCTTAAACTGTCAAAACATCATAAACTAACTTAAATTCGGCTATGCCCCTTGGACCCCGCCAGGAGCTGCCACCCCTTGGTCCCTGCTCCCAGGGGCGCTGCCCCCGGACCCCCGTCAGTTTAGGGGCTTCGTCCCTAAATAGAAGTATACTTTCAACAAAGAAAAAATTAAACAAATGTACACTCCGCACCATACCGATTTGTTCAATAATTGTCAAGGTGATGTTGATCAACAAATTAACCCCATTACACTAAAATAACATTAGTGATATAAAATCACCAAAAAACCTCCCCTATTTAAGTGTAATCTTGGTTAACTTAACATTAAAATCATAACAACAACAAACTGATGCATAAATGAAATATCGTGATGATTGAATTTCACATTAGTATATTACTCATTCCAAATATTCGAATATCAGGGTGTCACTAAGGATTGGACCCTTTCTATTCTAAGTGAATACATGAAGATGATATACACAACAATTTACATTCTCAAAGTTCTAACTTGACACTATTTTTTACTAGCTTGTGTCCCATCCTTCATTACGCATATCAAAGCCAAGTCCTAACTTCTTGCAACAACTAAACTTCATGCTTATATAGGCAGTCCTTTTATTCTTGCACCTGCAAATGCAATTTTTCAAAAGAACTATTAAGAATATAAATTCAACCTCCTTAACTTGCAGTACTGAACAAATACCTTGGGATGATGATAATAATGTGTTCCAATCTTCAAATATCAAACTTTCCACATTGAATTTAACATCTAATATTACATTAGATGGGAATTGGGTATCTCAATATAAAAGATTTTAAGTGCACTTTAAACCCATCCCTACAACCGCCTTGTGCACAAGATCTCTTGCTAACCCTTTGGTTAGATGATCGGCTAAATTCAACTAAGTTCTTACAAACTCCACAGATATCATACCAGTCATGATGAGCTCATGAATCATGCTATGTATAACACCTAAATGTCTAGACTTGCCATTGTACACTTGACTATAAGCCTTAGCCAAGGTTGCAGCACTATCACATCTGATAGAAATGGTAGATATCGGTTTGGGCCATAATGGAATTTCATAAATCAAATTCCTTAGCCACTTAGGTTCTTTACCAACAGTAGACAATGCAACAAACTCAGATTCCATGGTTGAGCTAGTAATACAAGTCTGCTTCTTAGATGCCCAAGAAATGGCACCTCCTCCAAGAAGAAACACCCAACCACTTGTAGAAGAGTGATCCTCTAAGTTGTTAATCCAGCTGACATCTGATTAACCTTCTAAAACAGAAGGGTATCCACTATAAGTTAAACCATAGTTCATGGTCCCTTTCAAATACTTGAATACTCTACTCACAGCTTGCCAATGATGTGAACTAGGATTACTAGTATATCTACTAAGCCTTCCCACAACATATGCTATATCAGGCCTAGTACTAATCATGACATACATTAGACAACCAATATCCCTTGAGTATTCAAGTTGAGACACTAGAGATTCTTTATTAGGTAGAAGATTAAGACTAGGATCTATAGGAGTGCTAACAGGAGAACAATTCTCAAAGTTAAACTTCTTCAATATCTTCTCAATGTAATGGGATTGAGAAATTGAAATCCCATTGTTTCTTTTCTAATTCTTATACCAAGAATTACTTCAGCCTCCCCCATGTCTTTCATGTCAAAACTAGATGATAAGAATTTCTTGGTTATATCAACTTCACCTTGATCAGTACCAAAGATTAACATATCATCAACATATAGACAAATTATAACTCCTTTACCAGAAGAATCAAATTTGCTATATACATATTTGTCAGTCTGGTTTAATGCAAAACCATTAGAAAATATCACATCATCAAACTTTTGATGCCATTGTTTTAGTGCTTGTTTCAAACCATATAATGATTTCTTCAACGTACACACCTTATGTTCATTACTAGGCATCACAAACCCTTCAGGTTGTTTCATGTAAATTTCCTCATCTAAGTCACCATTTAAGAATGCAGTTTTCTCATCCATTTGGTGGATCACAAGATTATGTATAGCTGCAAGAGCTAATAATAATTTAATAGTGGAAATTCTAGCAACAGGAGTATAAGTATCAAAGAAGTCAATACCTTCCTTTTGCCTAAATTATTGGATAACCAATCTGGATTTATACTTATCAATTGTGCCATCCACCTTCATTTTCCTTTTGAGGATCCACTTACTTCCCAATGCCTTGCAACCAGGAGGTAAATCAGACAATACCCAAGTATTGTTATGCACGATAGAATCAATTTTATCCTGAATTGCTTCTTTCTAGAAATGAACATCCCTAGAAGCCATAGCTTCACTAAAAGTCTTTGGATCCTCCTCAATATTAAAACAATATTGATGTTGACATATAGTCTCATTCCTTGTTCCTTCAACAGGATAAAGTTGAAAATCAGATCCAAAAGACTTAGCTTTTCTAGCTCTTGTGCTTTTCCTAGGTTTAGGTACAAAACTTACACCACCAGAAACATCTTCAGCTTGAGTAGTACTCTTGTTGGAAGATTGATGAATCATGTATCTTGGTATACGTATAGATGTAAATCTTTCTTCATCAAAGATAGCATCTCTTGACTCTATCACTGTGTTTATAGACACCGAGTCATTAGATTCTAAAACATAGAATCTATATGCTTTAGAATGCTCAACATATCCAATAAAGATACAATCTACACCTCTCTCACCCAATGTTTTCCTTTCAGGTTTAATGAGCCTTACAACTGCTCTACAGCCCCAAACTTTGAGATAACTAAAATTTGGTACCTTTTTACACCAAAGTTCATAAGGGGTATTCTTACTCCTTTTATTTGGAGTTCTGTTCAAGATGTAACATACAGTTAACATTGCCTCACCCCAAAACCCTTCACTTAATCCAGAATAGGACAACATGGAATTAAGCATTTCTTTCAAAGTCCTATTCTTCCTTTCAGCTACACCATTTTGTTGTGGTGTATAAGGAGTTGTGGTTTGATGTATTATTCCACTTGATTCAAAATAAACCGGATCATAATACTCATCACCTCTATCTGTATGCAAGACTTTTATTAATTCATTTTTATGAAGCTTAACTTGTTGTTTATAAATTTTAAATTTATCAAGTGCTTCATCCTTAGAATGTAGCAAATAGACATAACAATATCTAGATGCATCATCAATAAAAGTAACAACATACTTTTTGTTTCCAAGGGAAGGTGTTGCATGGAAATCACATAAATCACTGTGTATAAGATCTAACACCTTGCTTTCCCTAACAACATCTTTGAAAGGTTGTCTAGTGATTTTAGTTAGCATGCATGTTTTACATTTTTCATTATTTTGCATATCAAAAGCAGGAATTAAACTCATTTTAGACATGTCTTTTAATCTCTTATAATGAATGTGTCCTAGTCTAGCATGCCATAATTCAGATTTATTAAAATTATTGCTAGTACTAGTAGAAGTCATGCAAACAAAATTATCAATAATAGGATAATTAATATTAAGTCTAATCATTCCATTGCATACATATCCGAATCCCATAAAAGAACCATGTCTTGACAAGATATACTTGTCACTTTCTAATACTTATTTGTAACCACCATTATTTAAAACAATTTCAGACACAAGATTCTTTCGAATCCCCGGTACATATAAAACATTGGTTAGACACAAACACTTTCCAGAAGTAAAATAAAGTAAAACAGATCCTAAACCCTTGATTGGTTCAATTACAACATTTCCCATTTTCACCATAGATCCATCTTCAATTGGTTGACATTCCTTGAACCAACGAAGATCCTTACATATATGGTTTGTTGCTCCCGAATCAACCCACCATGCAACATCATCATCCTGCATATAAAATGCTTCAAAAATCACAAAAATATAATTCTGAACATATTTAGAATTTTGCATGGAAACAAAAATCTGACATTGTTGCTTTTCTAGATCCTTGGATCCACTTGGTCCAAGACCATCCTTGTTCACTTTGCAAAGATGACAATCTTTCTTGAAGTGACCCGGTTTGCTACAATTCCAACAAACAAATTTATCCATCTTGTTGGAAGACTTGTCATCCTTTCCTTTGAACTTCCTTTTTCCATTAGACTTCTTGGGATTGTTTGAACTTTCTCCTTCCACCATGTTTACAGAAGAGGAACCAACTTGGTTCTTGCCTTTAGGATTGTTGTCAAGTTCTTGAGTCCTTATGGACTCTTCAATCCTTAAATGGCTTCCAAGTTGAGTCAAAGTCAATTACTCTTTGTTATGTTTCAGATTGTGTTTAAAATCCTTCCAGGAGGGGGCGGTTTGTCAATGATCACAACTACAGAAATGGCTTCATCCATTTTCAAATTGTGTTGAGCAAACTGTCCCAGAATTCTTAATATTTCATGGAATTGTTCCATAACAGTCCTGGAGTCAATCGTCTTGTAACCCATAAAGTTACTAACAAGAAAATTCTTACTAGAAGCATCTTCAGCCATGTAATTGGATTCAAGAGAATCCCATAGTTCTTTTGCATATTCAAAATTTTGACAGATATCAAAAAGAGAGTCAGACATACCACTGAGAATATGACCATGACATATGTAATCATCATTTTCCTAGTTTGATCTTCTTCTAGTTTCCTCCAAAGGTTCATCTTCAATAGATTCTAGTAAGACTGACATGGGTGTACTCAGAACATACACCACTTTCAGCGTGGTAAGGAGAAACTTCATCTGCTTCTGCCATCTACGAAAATCTTGCCCTTCAAACTTGTTTAGTTTTTCAAACTTACTTGTCATTTCCTTCACAGAATTACCACTTGCCATGCTCACAAAAATACTTTAATCTTTGTAAGAATTGGGGTATAGAAAAGTGATGAGTTAAGAAACTCTTTGATCGTTTAGATCTTTAAACAGGTTAATCACGAAAACATAAAACAGAAATATCAAGCACAAGAGTGAATCAAAATATGTCGAATGATTCAATAGATTCAAACCTCAGCAGAGCTCGACAAAGAACTTCCGCTGTAGAGGCTACTAGGGTTACAAACGATAAAAATAATATCTATGAATACTCAACTTCAAATCTTACATACTAGGATGCATGCAAGCATCAATAAATACTAAACCCTAGAACATAACTCACGGATGGACAGGCCCAATCCGGAAACAAAATTGGACTAATGAATGAGCCCAAGACGCTACACCCAACGGACCCTACAATCTCCCCCTTTGCGTCAATTGGAGCGAGACTCTACTTCGGCTTGCTGGGTCCAGCTGCAGGAACTTTCTTTGTGGTTTCGAACAGACGTGGAATGAGGGCAAGGATGGTTTGTCTGAAGCGAATTTACCACTGGATCATGTCGTCAAAATACTTCTTGTCATCTACAAAGTTCTGCTTGCATCGATTGATGATCCCCAGAACATGTTCCAAGCACGCAGTGATGTACAGATGCTTATCTGCCAAGGCGAACATGCATTTTTGGCCTTCGTTCCTTGTGAACATGACAGAGTTCCGCTTCGGGTCGATTCTTCCCATCTGCATCATATTTAAATCGCTTGCAGAACCAACAGGAGAGATGGTAGGCTTTTTCTTGAAAATCCTTGCGATCTCCTGATCCATCTTGGCAACCTCCATGATGTAGCAAACTAGCATCCTTTTGAAGTGATCGATGATTGGCCCATATTCAACTTCGTTGGTGAGGAGGATGTTGTGCACAATGATCCAATCATGTGGATTCAGGTTGGGAAGATCAGCAAGTGAAATAACATGTTCTGTTTTAGCAGACCTCCTCAACACTTTGAACCGAACGTTTGTGAAGTTCCCCTCCCGAAACGGTTTGAGGACCTGAACGTTAATGATCTTCTGAGCACTCCATGTCTGATACTGAGGCTGAGCAGACCTCAGATAGAATTCAGCGAACTCCCTATCAACCTTTGGGTGAGGATGAGGGACATCAGCAACATGAGAGAAAGCATGAAAAATGAAGGCCTTTCGGGTCAAGGGCATGTCAAACTGAGAGTCGACAAAATTGACCCTGTCCAAGGAAATCACTGGTTCGAGCCATAAGATGCTGGGAGTATCAATGGCTTCTTTGATAAGCTTCTCGAGATTCCACGGAGGAAATAGATTTTTTCGACTCTCAAGAAGATCATGAGCCTCCTTCATTTTTCTTTCGTTCGCCTCAGCCTCTCTGGCAACACGGGCACTCATGTCATCATCCTTTTCCCGGCCTTGTTTCTTCAAAAGATCAGCGATGGTCTCTTTATCATCATCACCATCACTGTCTTCAACAATCTTCTTCCCTTTATCTTTAGCACCCGAACCTGAAGCTTAACCTGCTGGAGGAGGTTCGGTTTCTTTAGTTGATGTAGAAGTAGGAGGCGGTAGAGACACATCTTCTCCCCCTTGTTTTGGATGGGCCACGAACTCAGGAAGTCCTTCAATTTTGCTGAGTAGGGCAAGAGCAGGAGCAAGCTTCTCAGCTAGAGTGCGCCTCACAGAATAGTTCAGGATGGGATCATGTGCTTCAATAATGTTGGAGAGGGCGGCGTGGACATCCGAAACACACGTAGAGATGACCGCTCGCTCAGATCGGAGAGACGCAACCTCCTTTTTTGATTGGAAGAGTTGAAGACTCTTGACCTTTATAGCAGTGGTTTTTCGAGCAAGAGCATCCATCACGGAGTTCTCTGAAGCGAGATCTTCTTGCAGCTTTGTCAAGCGCTCCTCAACAGTCGCCTGGAATGTTTTATTGTCATCGTCGAGAGACTGACGAAGACTGGCAAAGGATTGCAATTCGGATGCGAAAGAAGTGGCCAACTTCTCGACAAGAGAGTCAACCTTTGCTGCATTGGAATCAGCGGCTCCCTATAAAGACTGTAAAAAATTGTTAGCATCGACAAATAGTTTTTCGACTTTTTCGGTCGCAGCAGCACACGCCTTGGTAGAGGCGTCGATAGCAGCAATGGCAGAGTTGATGGAGGCTTCATGTGCCTTGGTGAACGTATCAAATAGCCCCTAAATGGAAGCCTCCGAGATAGTGGATCGAGAGGAAGAGGAGGAAGCGATGAGACTGTCGATTTTCTCATGAAGTTCCTTGAGATGCTTTTTAGTGACAGGAGCATCATCGTCATCATCACTTTGAACCTGATACGGACTATAGTAGACCGAGTCAAACGTCATGTATTCTCCTCCAAGAAAAGTCTCGTCATCAGCTGAGTGATTGGGAGATGAAGGCGAAGGTGAAGGTTCGGCTGTGGGAGTTGGTTCGGGTGTGGAAGTATGTTCAGTAGTGGTGAAACGACCCAAAAATACGACCCAAAAATTTCTTTTTTCAACATAAACAAAACCATAATTTGAGTGTCATATCGTGAAACCATACATAATGCATCTCAAAATAATAAACCACGGTTCGGAAAACTGTATCATATCCATGACATATAAAAATCAGGAACTAAATCAACTCCCAGGATGAAAGCTGAAGTTGTGGTGTGTGCAATGCCATCAACCCGAGCTCCCCCCTCTGCTAGCGGAAGTACCTGAAACCAAAACTGAATCTGTAAGCACGAAGCTTAGTGAGCTCCCCCAAATTACCACATACCATACAATAATATATATATCAAGCACATACTGGGGCCTTGCCCCCCTCCATCGGACCGAAGTCCGAAGCTGACTGACCGGGACCTTGTCCCCTACATCGGACCGCAATCCGAAGCTCACATCAGACCGAATCCGAAGCTGACTGGGACCTTGTCCCCTACATCGAACCTGAGTCCGAAGCTGACATCGAACCGGAGTCCGAAGCTGACCGGGACCTTGTCCCCTACATCGAACCTGAGTCTGAAGCTGACATCGGACCGAAGTCCGAAGCTAACTGATCATAACATAACGTATCACTTAGCATGAACACACATAATCCTGTCTGAGCCACGAAGGCTTCAAACATGCTAACTACTGCATCGGATAAAGATCTGGATACTACTGCTAGCTAAACGGGCCGGCATTGTGGCCTTAGACCCGCTACTACTGAAAAGGAACTCACCTCGTGAATAGGCTGCTGAGTGAATAGCTCTGAGGGCTAACTGCTGCTGCTCCGGTATCTCCCCGGCTACAAGTCCATAAACATACTAAATCAAATACTAAACACTGCACTGGGTAAAATGACTCTTTTACCCCCAGGTCAAAGTCAACTCTCAGACAAAGTCAACTCTCGGTCAAAGTCAACCCATAGTTGACCTGACTCGCCGAGTTGGGCCGCCAACTCGCCGAGTCCCTATCCTCACTCCTCGACTCAACTCGCTGCTACTCGTCGATTATGGCATCGACTCGACGAGTACTCTCCCGATCCAAGAACTCAGACAATCTTCATCCGACTCGCCGAGTCCTATGAACAACTCGACGAGTTGTTCTTGAGCTTAAGAAGATTGCCTTGGACTCGCCGAGTTGTATGAACAACTCGCCGAGTCCCTCCATCACTGAGTCTACTCTCAACTCGCTGAGTCCACTCTCTAACTCACTGGATCCACTCGACACTGATAAAAACGATGGAATCGGGAACTCGCGACCCAACTCGCCGAGTCGTTCTTCCCGACTCGCCGAGTTGCCGCCATGCAACTGATTTTTACTCGATTTTGTTTGAATCCAACACATACAATTGGTAGATCTGAGTCCAATAAGCTGATTTACCACGTAAAGTTTCCAACTTTACGTGCACAACCTCATGAATAAGGGAAATAAGGCTAAAAGATGCATAAAATGGGTAGATCTATGATTAATATGCAAAGTAACTCCAAAAAGACAGTAGATCTGGGCTCTACAACACCCCATCATTCAGATCTAAAGATATCTCGACTTATTAAGGCATTCATGCAAACATAAGGCTTGGAACAAGCATCAACTAGATCCTAGGAGGGCTCTAATGGAGATTTAAAGCATATAACAAGAGGGGAAATCCGAAAATACCTCAAATAACTCAGATTTGCCCTTAGATCTTTGCACTACACCTCTTCTCCTTGCTCCTTGCTTCTTCTCTTTCTTCAAACCTTCACAAAATGGCACAAAACACTTAGCTCACACAAGGGTGGATTAGGGTTCTTTCTCACAGTGTTCTCAGGGTGAGGGAGGCGAGAATGGGGCTATAAGGTGACTTAAATAGTGGGCAACCCGGGGATTTAGGGTTTCACCCAGTCGGATGGACTCGCCGAGTCAGGGATATGGACTCGCCGAGTCCCCGGCTCACACGTGCTCGAAGTCGCGACCCTACTCGGCGAGTCAGGCTATGAACTCGCCGAGTCCCTCTTGCAAAACTACAAAATAAATACCAAGGAATTACCATACCGGACACGGGTCGTTACAAGTGGGTGTATGTTTGGGTGCTGAAGTAGGAGCCCCCGTATCCTCGGCCATCTGAATAGTTTGCTCACTATGTCCGTCGGTCTAAGGATGATATGTGGTGTTGAAATACAGCTGAGTACCCGACTCATAATGAAAATTCCCCCAAAACTTGGAGGTGAAATAGACATCGCGGGTAAGAGACCATTGAAACTGGAACCCCGTGACGAGCGACTACCTCCCTGATGTAGATGTCGGCCAACTTATCGCCGAAGATGGTCTCTAAAATAAGGATGAAATGAGCACTCTTGGTAAACCTACCAACAATGACCCAGATAGAATCCACCCTATACACTGTCCTCGACAACTTCGTAATAAAATCCATAGTGATCTCCACCTACTTGCACATGGGAATGAGTAACACTTACATCTTGTTGTGGGGTCTCTGATGTTTGACTTTGACTTTATGGTAGGTCAAGCACCGCTCCACATACCATGCTATCTCCATCTTCATGCATGGCTATTAGTAGCTGAATCTCAAGTCTCTATACATCTTTGTGGCCCCCAGATGGACCGAAAACTTCAATTTGTGAGCTTCCTCTAATACCGTCTCTCTAACCCCACCAACAATAGGAACATATACTCTTCCACATTGAGTCAATAATCCACGACTATCCCTGAAAAATAATGGAATATGCCTGATTCTGTCCTCCTTCGAATTTTCCTTCTTCAATCCTTTTACATGATCCTTCTTGATTAGACCTAACAATGAAGAAACGATAACCATCCTCAAACAGAGATATCTAATGGGTGCACTCGCTACCTTGCGACTCAAGGCATCGACCACAACATTGTGTAATGCCTGTGTTTCTAGGCTAGGCATTAATATTGACATTATAGTATAGGTTAACCTTTGTAACTCATTTTGAAGAAATGAAAAGGAATTATGTGAATATTATGTGAATTATGTGTTTTATGCTTAATTAATAGGGTTTAATTAATTAAGAATAAAAATGAGCGTCAAAAATAAATATTAGATAAAGCCGATATCTATTAAGAAAGTTGTAGTGGTCATGACAAGAATTACAGATATATAAAGAATACCAAAATCCGAGTTATAACAAAGAAATTATGACCTGTCAAAGTTTCACGACAAAACCGACACGGTGTTGAATGTCGTAAAAAGTGAGTTTTTGATAAACTACTTTTTAGCCTTAGTGATCTAAACGAAGCTCGTAGTGTTCGTTAAACCGAGAGTATGTATAAAAAGAACGCCCAAATCTGACTTCGTATGAGGAAGTTATGATTTTTCGAAGTTTCAGCTTAGCAGTAGACAACTAAAAACTTAAATTTTAGATCTAGTGAATTTTAGCCGGCATGACCTAAACAAGAATCGAAGGACTCATCAATAGTAGAACAACGGTAAAAAGACAGACAAAAACGGACGTCGGATGAAGAAGTTCTGAATTTTTAACGGATTTCCTATCCCGGTCTATTAAAAATAATAATATAAAAATTAAAGTCAAAATTAGCCGACGAAGTCTAAACGAAATTTGTAGAGCGTAGGCTTTCCCACGCGTGCATATAAAGAACATAAAAAATAGAGCTCATATGCGAACGTTATGGATTCTAGAAGTTTTTGCTCAAAAACCGAGAAAATTCGCATAGGTGGGCTTTGGCCACGTCACCCTCGCTCATAACGCGCCACGTATCCGAAATTGGTGAGTCACCGAAGCTAGCTGGCAAGACATGTCGCCTGCCCTTGCATCCGAATTCCGGTCCAATGGGTGTCCGACGCGTGAGCTTTATCACGTGTCCGAGCCTCGCAGGTGAGCCACGAACCCCCTATCTCGGACCCTAGACCTCGGTCCAGTCAGGAGCTGCCAGCGAGACCCACGTATGCGCAGCCCACATGCGAGCCACCTGCGCCCCTTCGGATCTGCTGCTGCGTGGCTTCTTTCCAGCTGTCCGATCAGAAGCCTCGCCCCTATAAATAGGAGTGTGCGAGACCTCCCGGGGAAAATTTAGAAAATTGTCATTTTTAACCCCTCTTCCAACATTTCTTTCATTCCAACTATCCCCAAAGCCCCGATATTATACCAAACACCCAAAGTACCCGGGAAGCCCGAGAAATCTATCTCAATAAAACTCCCGGTTTTGAAGCTTAACCCTCGTAGAGCCCGGTTTCTCAATAAAACTCCCGGTTTTATTAGAAACGATCGTTTTAAGCAACGAATTGCTGCCCGGTTATCATCAAATCATATGAGTGTATAGTCACCTTCATCTTACACCTAGATATGAAGTATTTTCTATAAAATACGTGCTACGTGTAATTATATTAATTGTTTAATTGAGGTGATTGTTGAATAGATGTTTTATACAAGTTTTAAACTTTATATATATTTTATCTACAAATATGTTGGGTAAAACATGGGTAGATAGTTATGTGTGATGAAATAAAAGTGATGAGAGGCCTCGATGTGATTGTGATCCAGTCATCTAGCGGATTTGGATGACGACCACAGACTTTCTAGATAGTCCAGTGGAACGATGGCAGGCCCGTAACCTGTAGGTGTTAATGAACCTGGGTGTTCATTCGATGTACTCCATCCCCCTCATGGTTGCCTTTAGGACATGTATGGCTGAGGAAACCCCTTAGCAGTAGTGTCCATCCCGATGATATTCTTTAGGCTAGGTCCCTTGTGATAAGTGTTTAGGGACGTAAAGTGAGGATAACGGGAATGGGTAATCAGGGTTATTGATGATTGATGAACTTAATAAGTTTATTATTATTATGGGTTGAAAACCCTATATGCTCACCAGGCTCCTAAGCCTGACCCACTCAACTTTTTATTATTACAGGTAGTGGACCCTGAGAATAGTCAGAGGATGATGAGAGATTTTTGGATTATAGGCCACTAGTTGTAAATAACTGTTGTAAGTTTTATAATGTCTTGTTTATGCTTTTGATCTGTATCGGAACATGACATCCCGAGGTTTTGATATGAAATGAAACTATACATTTCTTAAAGAAAGGTTTTGATAAACTTTTATCAAGTTTTGTTTTGTGGACCAATTCCGCAACATATTTTAAAAGGATTTCTCTGATTTTATTTAAAAAGCATAAATTAAATCGGTCTTTTCTGGCCGACAAATTAGGGGATGTCACACTTGGTATCTGAGCATTAGTTTAAGCGAACTAAGAAATTGTAGGATTTCTAGGCTTAAACTTAGAATGCTAAGTGATGATTGTGAGATGAGTGTCTACCATATTTTAGACACGAGCACTAGATTATTTTAGAAAAGATGCCTAAGATGCTTTTATGTGTTAAATGCTATATGTTTGCCATATATGCGATTATTTGTTCGGATCTGTTGCCAACCGGATTCGGAAACCTTATGTGTGTAGGATTCTAAGCGTACGATTACGATATTAGAACTAACATGTAAACATTTCGGAGTGATAAGGGAATTTAAATACCTATCGAGGATAAAGACCTAAATTCGCCTTATTCGGTATATAGATTGTAATGGCAAGAACTCGCAATGGAGTTGCAAATGCAAATGAAAATAGGAATCAACAACCTCAACCCCAAGTAGTTGAGCAAGTACCTGTTGTAGCAGCTGCACCGGAGCCAATGACGATGGCTGGGGTACAAGAAATGATGCAGATTATGTTAGATCGCCAAATGGAGGAGACCAGGCGACTACTACAACATAATAGGGAAGAAACTACGATGCCTGTTGAACAGCCCGAACTGAATAAAGGGCAATCAGTAGGAGGGAACTATAGTGGGACTCTTGGTCAAGCCAACCCACCGATAGTTAGACAAGACAACCAGAATGGAGGAGTTGATAGTTGTGAGTGCATCTAAACCACCGCGTCTATCTGGAAGTCCGACACCGGTGGAAGTCATGAATTGGATCTCCGAAATGGAGACGATGTTTGAAAGTTGTGAGTGCAGCAACAAACAGAAGACCGCACTTGCAATTCCTCTGTTAAAATCTGGTGTATTGAGCTGGTGGAAGTTACTAGCTGATTCGATGCCCAAGGGAGAAGCTAGCAAGATGTCTTGGGAAGACTTTGTGGTACAGCTGAAACTGCAATACTGCTCAGAGTAGGATCTTCTGGAAATTAATAATGAGTTCTAGAATTTTAAGAAGGGAAAGATAAGCGTTACTGAATACGCTGCTAGTTTTACGGAAAATGTGCCCCAAGAACTGCACCTCATGCAACCAGAACTCAGACTTGGAGAGCTTGGTATGAAGCCACTCCCTCCTCAAAGTCTCCAATACATATTGTAGGTTCTCCTTATGTTGTCCCATGGTATTAGATTAGACCAAGATATCATTAATAAATACAATCAATGAGAGATCCAACATCGGCCTGCACACCTGGTTCATGAGATCCATGAATGATGTCGGTGCGTTGGTGAGCCTGAATGACATCATCACAAACTTATAGTGATCATAACCAGTCTTGAAGGTTTTCTTCTGCACATCCTCGTCCCAAAACCTCATCTAATGGTAACACGATCTCAAATCAATCATGGAGAACCAAGATGCACCCTGAAGCTGGTCAAATAAATCATCAATCCTAAGAAGTGGATAATGGTTCTTCATCGTCATCTTGTTCAACTCCTGGTAATCAATGCACATCCTGTATGAACCATCCTTCTTTTTCACAACAAGATCGGAGATCCCCTTGGTGAAATGCTCGGTCTGATGAATCCCTTGTCTAACAGCTCCTGCAACTGTATAGACAACTTCAGCATCTCCGGAGTCACTAAGCGGTAAGGTGCCTTGGATATCGGTGCCGCAATCGGAATCAGATCTATCAGAAACTCAACTGCAATTCCTCAGGAAACAAACTGGGGAACTCCCGAACGATGGGACCATAATCCGCAATCTTCTTATCCTTAACTCGCGTACCCACGACATAAGCTAAGAATCCGAAGCACCCCAACTAAAGATATCACCAAGTTCTCGTAGTTGAACAAACAGTTAGTCCATGTTGAGCACCCTCGCCATGAGTAACCAGTTCGCCCCCACTTGGGGTTCAAAGTCGAACTAACTGGTGCTCACATTTAATCATATCCTCATTAGGGCCCAACCAGTCCATACCCACTATAACCTTCGACCCTCACAGAGGAATCAGAACCAGATCAATCGAATATCACTTGCTGAACGTATTCAACACACATCCTTGATGAACTCTCGAAGCGATCCATGAGGAATCATCAACAACCTCCATCTCCAAAGGATATTCCATAGTCCTTAGAGCGTTGCTAAACTTTTTGATAAGTGCAAGAGACACAAATGATCGAGTAGAACCCGAATAAAAAAGAACAAGGGTTGGAAATCCATTAACTAAAAACATCCCTAAATGTAAACAAACACACAACATAAGCATAAAAAATAAAATTAGTAAAGAGCATGAAGAAGATACAAACTGTCCGCATTTAGTGTTGCTCGTGCCTCCTCGACTATCAACTGGAATACCCCGCTTCACACCACAAGAGCCTCTACCTTGCCCTCCCAACCGTCAGTAATCCTCAACATGGCTGGAGTAGGAGCCCTTATCTCTCCACCTGATTATCTCAGGCAATTAGCCTTCTTATGGCCCCTCTGAATACAATGGAAGCATATGAGCACTCCCCGAGTGCAATTCCTATTCAAATGTCCAATCTGGCTGCAATTAAAGCAACTCCCTCACTTCTCATGACATCTCCCCTCGTGATACCTCCCACACTTGGGCCAACAACCCCGACCCTACTGATATCTCGATCATGAATCAGAAGTCTTATGCCTCGTCGCGTGGCCCACCGTTGTCTGTACCTGCTTCGGCTTGCGCTTCGTTTGAAGCTGTAATTCAATCTCCCGTTCTTGGGTTCTAGCAGTCATGTCCTCCAGTTTCTTGCATCTCGACATGCTCACAAACTTCCGAATGTCATCCCGGAGCATGTCATGGTTCCTCGTCTTCTTCATTTCCTCATCTGCGACATACTGCGAGACCAGTAAAGCTCTCTCCCAGAAGTTGGTTGCGATCTCCACCACAATCTCCATAGTTTGTCAAAGGTCCTAAAACTCCATCGCCAACTATTGAACCTCACGTTTCCAAAAAAAACTATTGAACCTCAATATCAGGTGCAAACTCAGTCCTAAATCTCGTCATAGCCGCTACAACCTCAACACCATAAGAGCGACCAACCTCCTCCCACCAGTCGCAGGCTCTATCCCTCAGAAGGTAAGAGGTAAATCCCACTGTCAACCCTTCGGGCCAAAAACTCGCCCACTAACCATTCTCCATGTCAGTGATAGATCGTCTTCTAGCAATAGGGTTCTTCTTCCCGAAGAACTTTGGGGCTCCACAAGCCTTGAACTCCCAAAAAGAGAGAGTTTGTGCCCTAACTGACTGTGCCCCTAACAGACCAGTTGTAACATCATAATATTAGGTATTTTTATTATTTCTTTTATCTTTATCCAAAGTTGCATAATTGGTCCCTTAGAGAAAAAGGCTTGGATGGTGGTCATACGTAGAGCGTACTAAAGAGTACGTGCAACGTGATCATGTAGCATGGGATTGCGGATGATCAGCTAGTACGTTGGGCATACTCATGGTATATCGAGCGTACTAGCCCAAACTTTAAACCCTAATGTTAAGGGTTACTCTCTATTTAAACAACATTATGTCCCCATTTGATTATCCTTATCAGCCATCATACCCTCCCTAAACCCTAATTTTGAGTTTGAGTTGATTGTGTGAGTTTTGCAAGCTTATGGAGTGTTTGTGGTGCATTTAGTTGAAGAAGGAGACTAGAGAAGAAGGAGTGGGTGCTAGGAAACTTGTAGATCCATAATCCTTTCCTCTTTGTGGATCATTTTTATGTATAAAGTTTATACCTTGATAAGTATTCCATTAGATCTATATGTCTGAATTTTCATGAACTTTTATCCCAAATATTGGACCTTTATGAGTTTGGAGCACTCCAGGGGCTTGTAGCCATCCTTTTATGAATTATACGACTTGTAGAATCATAAAAATGATTTCTTGATCAATTCTTATTGCTCATGCATGAGCAAAATAGCTTAGAATGTGTTGGAAGTTTAAGTTTGTTGCATCGGGACATTTCTAGCCTTGAAAAAGGCTTAAAGTCAACGACTTTATGGAATAAGACATCTTAGAATGGTCAGATCGGTGGTTGGTTTAGTTGTCTTAAGGGATTAAGACACAAAGTTGGTAAAAATAGGAGCAGACGGAGTACGTTGTGCGTACTCCTGGCTACTCCCCGTGTAGCCAGTTCCAACCCTGACCATATGTTGTTCGAATTGTATGCCCCACGTAAGAAGAGGTATGCCCAACGTACTCACTAGGTAGTTGGCTTTTAACCTTTGGTCAAGATTTAGGGTTTTGGACCATGGGAAGGCAAAATGGTCTTTTTGCCCTTATAGGACCTAGTTGTGGGATCGGAATACCAAGTTGAGTTTTGAGCCTTAATTATTAATTAGGGTTATTATTTCGATGATTAGGCGGAGTCTAGTTTCGACAGTCGGGTCCGAGGTTTACTTGTTATCAGTATCATGTGATTCACCTCACTTATTCTTACTTGTGTGATAGTGTGAGAACAGTAAAGGTCGATAGATTATATATTTGCAAGAAATTTTAAATATGAGAAGCAATATTGATCAAAAGGGTGCCGAATGATTATTATTCACAACAATAGTATAGTTCTCAAGGAGGAATTACTCTGTACTTGACTCAAAAAGTCATAACCCTAAAAGTTACATGCACGCAATATATATATATATATATATATATATATATATATAAAGACTATTTAAGATACTAAAATCGAAAATGGACAAGCCCATTTTGGAATCCAATAATGAACATTTGACACACCACATTATTAGACCTATCAATCTCCCCCTTTGTGTCAAATAGGAAGAGAGGCTTGATTATTGCTTTTGTGCTTCAAAAACTTTGGGCATAATTTTCAGAAGGGATGCCCTTATGGCTAGATACTACCGAATCATATCTGACACACATTTCAAATCTGAAGCCGAATTAGTCTTGTTCGCTTTAGCCCTTGCAAGAATCTAATTCATTGTGCTTGTGGAATACAAGTGTTTGTTCCTTAAAAAGAACATGCAATTTTTTAGAACCGCACCCTCCTTCTTATACACGATGCTCCAATATTCCTTGTCGATCAATCCAACAGGCAGATCTTGGATGTCCTTAGGTTCTTCAAATGGCTTCGTTATGGGTCTTTTATTCAGAACTAAGGTGATCTCAATATCCATATTCACAATCTCCAGGATGTAGCTCTTAATCATTCTCTTCAAATGGTCAAAAATAGGCTGGTATTTATTCACATCCTACACAACAATGTTGAATAACGGAATCCAATCATATAGATTCATGAAAGGAAAATCAAACAAAGAAAACTCATGAAGCACATGATTCGAAACCCGATATCCTTTGAAGTGAATATTCGGAAAATATTCTGTTTCCATAGGAAGTCCGACCTTCAAACCTACAATCCTCTTTAGACTCCAGGACTCGTACTGAGGCTTCCCATGCTTAAGATAAAAAGTTGAAGAGTTTTTTGTTGATCGCGTTGTTGGAGATTTGAGACTTTTCAATTTTTTGGAAGCATTGGAAAAGAAATGCTTGCGAGTGAGGGGAAAGTCTAACTGGCATTCGATATCATTGCATGTATCAAAAGATGTCTTCGGTTCCACCCAGTATAGCTCCGGGAGTTCAATGGCTTCCTTCTAAATTTTCTGAATAGTCCAAGTAAGAAGCAAGGACTTTTCACTTTCAAAAATTAAAGCTGAATTTTTGACTTCAACATCTTCTGCATCAAGCTTTTTTCGAAGTGCATTGAGCTCATCAAGCTCTTTATCGTGTTTCTTTCTTACAAGCTTTTCTGATTCAGACTAATTTTCTTCTTCGTTGTCTTCATCAATTCCTTTTCCCTTATCTTTCTTTGATCTAGAAGCTACATTATCCTTCTGATCAATATCTTATTTCACCTTAACCTCATCTTCTCCACCTTGTTTCGAAGGAGCATTGCTTCCTGAAACACCAAGAATTTGATTAAGTAGAGAGAACACTGGCTTAAGTTTTTCAGATGAATTAAGGCGTACTGTATCATTGAATGGAGGAGATTTGGTCTCAACGATTCTCAATAGTCATTGATGAATTTCGGAATTGCGAGCCTTGACAGACTACTTCTCCTTTTTTGGCCTAGCTACCTCAGATTTAGCATTATTCAGTTTTTCATTCAACACTTTTTCTTTCTGAGTTTGCTCTGCTAAAGCATCCATTATTTTGCTTTCTGCTGCCAAGTCAGCCTTTAATTTATCAAGCTGAGTGGTGATGTATGAGTTCAGATCAACGTTGTCTAGCTTGATATCAACATAAATTTTTTATAGTGCTTCTTTCTCAGCTTTCAAAGAAGAAGTAAAACCTTCAATAACCTTATTCATGTCTGCTGTTCTCTTGTCTGAAGAGTTCCTAATATTTGTCATGAATTATTTGACTTCGGCTTGTAAGAGTAGAACCTTTTCCACAACTTTGGTTATTTTCTTTTCTGAGGATTGAGCAGTCTTAGTGGATTCTTCAGTGACCTTTGAATTAGTAGATGTGAGCATCTCCACAGTTGCTCGATGAATGGTCAGAAGATTTTCCCACTTAGAAGAAGAAAGACTTGAGAGTGATCTAAGAGTGAGTCAAGCTTTTATGTTAATTGTTTGAACTCTCCCTTTGTCATGGGAGCTTCGTCTTCATTGCTGTTGATGTTAAGATTGAAGGGTTAAAAAACGAAGTCCTCGATAGGTTCTTGTTCATCTCTAAACAATATTTATTCATCCTCATTGAAAAAGAGAAGCAGTTGAAGTTCCTAGTTCGGAAGTGACACCGATATTGGCATGTACCCTCGTATCAAATACGTTGATATAGATGCCTGAAGTTTGTATCTCCTCCATAACATATTTGATTACAGGAACTTTTGGTGGAGTTGAGACTGATGATGTAGTAGGAATGGTTGAATCAGTAAAGATGGGTTTGGATAGAGGAACTGAAATCTGAGGAAGAGACATTCCCACATAATTAGTTGGTGGTAAAGGAGCGATGGATAAATTCGGAATTGTGGATGTAGTGGGTGAGGATGTTGTTGGAAAAGTTGTTGGAATAACAGGTGGTGATTGTGGAGTAGTAGAGAGGTTCAAAAAAGGTTCTTTTGGAATGCTGCCAAAAATATCAGAATTTGGAACAGAGGAAGTCGGTGGAGAAGATACCTTCAGAATGTTGTCTGTAGGGGCGGGCCGTGAAGTTGCTATTGTATCTTCCTCCTCATTTTGGAGAATGTCATCCTCTTGAACTTCAGTAACAGTTTGTTCTTCTAATTCCTCTTGAAATACCGGAGATGGAGATCTCAGTTTCTTTGCTGGCTTCTTTGTTTTCTTTAGAACTCTGACACTTTTGGAAGGAGCAGCCTTTGCCTTCCTTTTATCACCACTCTTCAGTTTGTTGCATTCATCAATCAACTTCCTATGCTCAACAGGCATTGTACGAACACCAGAAGAGATTAACTTCCGATAATCCCTCACAATGGCGTTGTCAAGTGGAACCTTTTTCAACATTTTGATCAAAATGGAACCAACAAAATCAAAGTTTTTGGGATCCGACATCACAAATGTAGATGCTTGGAGTGTCAGAATCTCTGCCATTATGAAATCTTTCATCAGAGGGACTTTAAAATGACCAAGAGCCCGGTTGACCACTATTGATCAGAATCGAGCACACAAGATTTTGGTGTGGCAAGAAGAGGAAGTGGTGCTCTGAACCATTTGAGTCCAAATAACTGCCCCATAGTCAAGATGGATACCATGGTATAAGCCATAGATTAGAGTGTAGAATGTCTTTCTTGCACTGTCAGAGCCAGAAACCCTTTCTGACATGCTCGTGAACAGTAGGGTAAATAACCCATTCCACATCGGGGGGTAAGAAAGACTTCCTAAACTTTGAGAGTAAGGTGATTTCACTGGTGTACCTCATCTGGTAGAACATCTCTATCATGGAGGTAGCTGAAATTGATTCAGGTTCGACACTGACCTCTTATGTAGTAAGCCCTAGAAGTTTGCAAAATTGGGGCTTAGAGATTGATGTTTTGTGGTTTTCCACTTCAAAGTTGATGACATCATCTGTCTTATTGTAAATTACAATTGAGAATGCTTTTGAGAGATGAACAAGAGGAACGGTTTCCGCCATGGTTAACGCCTTCATCAGTGGCGAGAACTTGAGAAAAGTCAATCACAAGACGAATCAGTTCGTTGTAGCATGTGGCATCAAGGTCGATGATCATGTTCTGGTTGGGTTTGACAGAGAGCATGATGACAGAAGCAGACTGGTCCGCGAACGAGATGTTTTCAGATGAACATGCCAATGATGATGTGAGAGAGATGATGAATGGTAGAGAGCAAGGGGAGTTTTTGCTTTGAGACTTTGAGAATTCTACTTGTGGTGAGAGAAAGTAAACCGTTTGAAAACCCCTTTTATACGGTATATGATGAGTGGTGAGACAAACCGCCATTTCATATTCGTGCACGCCGAGAAATCAGCCAGTAAAATCATGCCAGCTAATCAATGACTGTCAGAAACCTTTGCAATTAACCATGCGGTGTCAAGGAGATTCAAAAATTGCGCCAAGATTTGAAGTTATCCAAAAGTCATTAGACGTTTCATATTCACCATGTTCTGAACTAGTCTTTTCGGAATTGTCGTTCTACCTTCCAACACTGTAAACATCCATTTGGAATTGAAACTAGACTTAGTAAAATCACACAAATTTTTGTGGAAGAGTGTGCCAAAGAAAAAGAAATAAAGAAAATAATATGTGGAATTCTGTGATATCAAGCAATGTTGATATGAAAGGCTGATTGATCTCGGGCAACAATCTCTTCTTTCTAAGTTAAGAGAGACTCCGAAGTGCTTGTGTGGTTTCTTGTTGAATTATGACCATCAGTTTATTGAGAAACTATGGAAGGCTTCTTTTATTAAGGCTCTAAAGGGTGGTTTCATCTTCAATAAAATTCCAAAACTTAACATAAGTCCGAAGATCTAAAAGAAGTACTTGTTTGACCAGTGTAGCCATAAAAACAAGTAAGCCTGGGATATTCTTTTAAAGTAGCTGGATAAAATTGAAATCTCAAAGAAAAATAAAAACTGGATATTGTTGGGAAGAAATGTCTTAGGTTGAGAACATTTCATTAAGATCACTCAAAAAGAAAAAAAATATATGATTTGAATCACTCAAAGGTACAAAACAAAAGGTTTTATTCGTCAATACATTGGGTAAATACCTAGAAAAAAAGAGTGTTCATCTTTAATTCAGAAATGGTATTCGAAGTTTTGGATTTCACTCAAAATCATGGTTATAACAATTTCAAGATCATATATACAGATGTTTTGTAACCTAAACCTCAGTGGTTAAACTTGAGAGTCTTAAGGGTTACGATACACAATAATAGATTAGTAGTAGAATGGCCGGGAGTTTCATAAAAATCATGTTGATAATAATTTTGCGATCATTAAATAAGAGTTTTGTAGCCCTATACCGAAACTGGTTTTGTTGCAATAATCAAAGGATGACGTGGAGGTTGAAATAAGATATGGTAGAAGAAGTGATTAAGTTGATCTTCAATTCCTTGTTGCAGACTTAAATTAAGAAATGTATTTAGAAATGAAAGTATTTTTTATGTTTTTGAATTTTCGTAAAGAAAATACAGAAATAAATAAAATATTTTTGTAATTTTGATTTTTTGATAATAACGAAATTAAACAGTAACTTCAGAACATAAACAATCAAGTATACAAAAGTAAATAAAATAAGAAAATAATTTAAAAGATAAAAGGTCCAGGAATCCAAATGTACAGTCATTTCATAACCATTTTGAAGATCAGAGTAAGTCCGAAGGAAACATAGAATTCTGAACCATTCTGAAGATCGGAGCAAGTCGGAATATGAACAGTGGATTCCGAACCATCACAAAGCTTGGAACCGTTCAGAATGTGAACAGTAACTTCCGAACAATGATTATTATGAAGGGGATTTCGGAATAGTGTCAACTTCAATCATCCCTAACCCTTGTAAAATAAGATGAAATGATGCTTCGGTAGGGCCTTTGTGAAGATATTAGCTAACTGATATGAGGATCTAACAAAATGAACTTCTACATTTCCATCCTCGGCATGATCTTTCATGAAGTGGTATCTCAGTGCTATATGCTTTGTCTTGGAGTGTTGCATTGGATTGTGGAAGATTCTTATGGCGCTTTCGGAATCACAATAGAAAGGAATTCGCTTCATAGTGATTCCATAATCTCTTAACTGATTCTGAATCCACACCACTTTGGAAGTGCATTATGCTGCTGCGATGTATTCAGATTCATTTGTAGACAAGAAGACACATGTCAACTTCTTAGATTGACAACTAACAAACTTACCATCCAGAAACTGAAATTCTCCTGATGTACTTTTTCGATCAAGACCACAACCCCGTAATTCAGCATCGGAGTAAGTTTGCACAAAGAAACCCAAAATGGATGGATACCATAGACCAAGAGAAGTAGTTTGCTTTAGATACCAGAGTATGTTCTTAACTGCCAACATGTGTCGTTCTCTGGGATTCGCTTGAAATCTGGCACAATAACAAACAACAAACAACAAACATAATGTCAGGACAACTAGAGGTTAAATATAACAAGGTTCCGTTCATATGACGGTATAAAGTGATATCTGCTACTGGTTTATCAAGAGAAGGTGTGAGTTTCGTCCAAACGCCATAGGAACTTTGACTTTTGAATCACCCACCATTCCGAATTTAGCAAGTAACATCTTTGTGAAGGCTTCTTGATTGATGAATATACCTTCTGAACTTTGTCTTATATTTAAGCCAAGGAAAAGGTTAATTTTACCCATAGAACTCATTTCAAATTTAGTTTCCATTAATTTCCGAAATTTAGGAGTTTAGCTAGGATTAGTTGATTCGAAAATAATGTCATAAACATAAATTTAAACTATCAGTAAATGGTTACCCTCCTTCTTCCGAAAGAAGGTAGGATCAACAGAACCTTGTTTGAATTTTGATTGTTTAAGAAAACGAGTCAGAGTTTCATACCATGCCCTCAGAGTTTGTTTAAGATCATACACTACTTTATCCAAAATGTAACAATGATTTGAAAAATTTTCCTTCACAAAACCTAGAGGTTGTTCAACATAGATTGCTTCTTCAAGCTCTCCATTTAGAAATGCACACTTCATATCTATTTGATAGACATCAAAATTTTGTGAGCAGCATAGGCGAGAAATATGCGAACTGATTAAAGTCTAGCCACCGGTGCAAAAGTCTCTTCGTAATCTATTCCATCTTCTTGCCACTAGCCTTTAAAAACCAAATGTGCCTTATTGCGAATAACATTCCCTTTTTTGTCCATCTTATTATCGGAATACCTATTTCATACCAACCACATATGCATCTTCTGGAGTCGGAACCAATTGCCAATTGCCATACTTTGTTACAATCAAACTCTTTCAGTTCTTCCTGCATATCTTGAACCCAATCTGCATGATTAAGAGCAACTTTAACGATTTTAGGCTTAATTTTTGAAATAAAAGAGTTAAACATGCAAAATTCCATTTTAGAAAATAATGCAGTTTGCTTTTCTTTTTGTTGAGCACGAGTAAGAACTCTTGATGAAGAATCTCCGATCACTAGAGATGGAGGATGATCTTTGGTCCATTTTACCATTGGAGGATGGTTATGATCATAGGCTGGATCAATTTCAGAAAATACATCTTCAAATTCCGATTGTGCATTCGAGTCATTATTTCATTATTCTCCCCTGGAAGTTTGCATGTGACCCGTCATTCGGAATTGAATTCTCCCCCTGGATAGGAATATTGTTATTGCGGTTTTGAGTAGAGCTCTCCCTTGGATTGGAGCATCAAAAGGTTTTGGCTGAGGTTCATTCAGAATTGGTTGCTTAGGAGGAATCTCAATATCTTCAATAGCTTTGTCAACAATCTTGATCAATTCATCTTCTTGATTGACTTTTGCGTTTGATTATGAGGAAATTGCTTTGTCAGGTTCATCAAATAGATTTAGAAAGTCCTCATATAAATCCATAAGAGGAATTGTCTTGGAATGTGTTATTGGAAAATTTTCCTCAGATTGACAATCTTCTTTTTGATATTTCTTCATGTAATTTTCAACAAACGTAATGTAGTAGGTTTCCTAAATTCTTCTTTAACTTCTTGTTTAGAACTCGATATTCCTTTGATGTTAATGAATACCCCAGAAAAATTCCTCTGTCTGCTTTCACGTCGAATTTGTTCCAATTTTCTTTGGAATTAAATATGAAGCACCTGGAACCAAACACATGAAAGAATTTAACGTTAGGTTTCCGATTGTTCAAAATTTCATATGGAGTAATCATAAATCGTTTGTTGATGTAGGAGCGTTTCTGAGTAAAACAAGCAGTGGCAATAACATCAGCCTGGAAATACAAAGGTAGATTTGCAAATGACATCATTGTCCTTGTAGCTTAATAAAGAGAGCGATTTCGTCTTTCAACTACACCGTTTTGCTGTGGAGTGTAAGGAGAAGAGAAATTTTGAGAAATCCCTTTTCCGGTCAGGAATTCTTCAAACGCATGATTTTTGAATTCCGAATCATTATCACTACGAAGTTTCCGAAATGGCTTTCGTAATTGTAGCTCAACCTGCTTGATGAAGTCTATCAGCTTATATGTTTCGTCGGGTTTCTATCTAAGAAAGAATGCCCAGGTGGATCTAGACAAATCATTGACAATAACCAAAATATATTTGTTACCACCAATACTCTCAATGGCTGAAGGACCACATAGATCAATGTGCAATAGTTCCAATGGTTCAATAATTTTGGTATTTATAATGGATGAATGACTTTTCTTGCTTTGTTTTCCGAGCTCACGGACAACACATAATTGTTCCTTTTCGAATTTCAGAAGACGTAGTCCGCGTACAAGATCACCAATTATGAGGTTGTTGATATCCTAGAAGTTTAGATGAGAAAGGCTTCTGTGTCATAACCAACTATCATCTACAGAGGCTTTCTTAAGTAAGCAGATAGAAGGTTTTCCTTGGATTGGATTTAGATTCAAAGGGTATATCTCTCCTTTCCTTCTAGACTTCAGAAGAACAAATTTGGATTTCTTTTCTATAATTTTCGAACCTTCTTCATCAAAAGAGACTTTCAGACCTATACCTACAACCAATTGAGAAACACTAAATAGATTGTGTTGCAAGCCCTCAACATAAGCTACCTTTCGGATCGTGAATTCGCCATTTGTGCTCATGCCATATATTTTTATTTCTCTAGTGCCGTTGTTTCCATACTTCACTTTTCCATCATCCTTTAAAGTACGAAACTCTCACAAATCCTTTGTCCTTCCTATCATGTGATGAGAACAACCACTATCTATGTAACATTCTGAATCATACTGTTCGTCACGCATAACCTGCAAAATTTAGAGAGTTTTAGAATCCCAAACCAACTTGGGTCCTTGTGAGGATTTCTTTTTAACAGGGAAATTTTTTGTTTTGTCAACCCAAAAAGATTTTTTTTAAAGTACAATTCATTCCTTTATCCATTTTAAAAACCTTAACTTTGTTTTCACAATGATTAATTTCAACCAAATTGGCTTTTCGTTGAATATATTCTTCGAATTTTGGAGCCATTATTTTTGAAAACTATTTTCCTTCCTTTTTCAATTTTGCTTCGTATTCCTTGAGAGTAATTTTTGGTTCCAAAGCAACTTTGTTTTCAACCTTAAAATCTTTTGCTTTAGCAATTGGTTTTGAAATCCGTGATTTTTGTGAACAATTTTGATTGGAAGAACAACTTAACTTTTGTTTTTGAAATTTGAGATGAATCTTTATTTTGATTAGAAAATCTTGATGTATTGACAAAACTTTGATTGTAATTCATTTTCTTCCAAAAACACTTTCTTGCACTCAAATTCTTTCTATATCTAATACTAAACTTTCTTTTCTTTGCGATTAATTCCTCAGCAGATTTATGAATGTTAGCTTTTGGTTTTTCTTTTCTAATCGGTGTTTCATTCTTTTCTGATGACGTTTCACTAGAGACATCTTTTTTACCACTTGGTCATGTCTTATCGTAACAAAAGTCCACACGATCCAATGGTTCTGAAATGTATTTCCCTTTTGTTTTCTAAGAGGTCATTTCTGAAAGACCTTTTGTTTCATCTATGTTGTCTGTAGGCTTTGACGAGAAGAATCATCACACCCTTTTGCATTATCATCAACGAACAAGGACGTTAATTCGGAAGTATCATTTTTGTTCAGTAATTTATTAAGAAAAACTTGATTCGGAACCGTTTGAACTTTAAAAAAAACGGTTGCTTCTTCTTTCAAAAATTTTGAACTTTTATTTTCAACAATAATGTGAACAAATTCGATTGAGTTTTCTAAAATTAAATTCTTCTTCGGTTCATTAAAATTTTGCACAAAAGCTGAACAATCAATTTTGTCCTCTATAGATATTTAACTAATTTCACTATCGTCGAATTCAGAAATATTCTCAGAATCAAGAATATTTTCTAAATTCAATTTCTTTCATAATAATTCATATTTCTGCATAGCAATTAATTTGATTTCTTTTTTTTTTTTTTTTTTTTATCTTTTTTCAGTTAAAATTTTTTTCAACATGTTTTTATGTTCTTTAGACTGAATATATTCTTCTATTTTCTCAAGTCCTACCATGTAAAAATCTGAAACATCTTCTGAAGAAACAATTGATTCACATTTATAATATTCAACATCAATTTCATCTTCCTTTAATTCTAGAAAAGGTAAAATCATTTTATGCAAACCTTTACCAATTTCACAATCCAAATGAAGCCGAGTAATATTAAAATATAAATATTTAGCTATGAAACAAAAAAAAGTTTCTCTGTTTCAAAAGTGCTCTATTGTCCCTCTTAAGGAAAATAACATCATCTCGTGATCTTATAAGCTCAACTTCCAATGCTTTTATTATTATCCTTTTCTCTTCATTCTTCAAAGTTACCATGTTAAGTTTATCATTTAGATTAGAATTACTTATACGAGTTTTTTTTAAGATATCACTAAACTCAAAAATCTTATAACATAAATCATCTAATTTAGAATCATAACATGATTAAGGAATATTAAGAGATTTAAGAATTGAATTTACCTTATTGACCACTGTAACACCGTGAATTTCAAAATAATTTTTCGCAAAATATAAAAACATTTTCCATTTAATTTTCATAAAACATCAAGTTTAAATCTTCAATCCACATCATACAAAAATCCCAAGATTATATCGCATAAAAAAAATCCCTTGTGTGTGTACAGATCAAGCCGGCGCCTTCCCACGGTCATCACTAGTACCTGAAACAAACAACACTAACACTGTAAGCACAAAGCTTAGTGAGTTCCCCAAAATACCACATAAACACATATTAGCCACTCGAGGCTATAACTCTATGGGTCCGTACACCCAAACTCTGTGAACCCTCAGGTTCTAACTCTGGGAACCTTACGGTTCCATCTCTATAAACATGCACAGCATAAATCACATAGACATCATGCAGTACAACACATAGCATACACATAACATACACATACTCTGACTCATAACTCTGATTACCTACTCAAGGTAAAGTATAGTGAGAAGACTCACCTCGTATATCTCGATAACCCGCGAATCCTGGAAATCACTTGTGCTCGATCCTCCGAGCTATAATCCTCCTATAACATCATACATCTCTAATTAACACTTTTACCACTAAGGTTGACTACCCCTATCAAGTAAACTCTGGTTAACTCTGGTCAACGGTCAACTTTGACCGGACTCGGCGAGTGCACTAGGGCGACTCGGCGAGTCTATACGTATTCACCAACTCTTCTAGGATTCTCTTTTGACACGTCGAGTACTCCCTTGACTCGACGAGTTCCACCTGACATGAATCGCGGGGCCACCACGACTCAACTCGCCGAGTCTCAAGAACAACTCGGCGAGTCCCAACTCGACTCAGTCCATCTGTCAACCCTCTCTAACTCTCCCTGACTCACTGAGTCGACCCTTAACTCGGCAAGGCCACTCGCTGAGTGGTTAAGGACAATCTTCATGCTACTCGCCGAGTCTGTTCTTCGGACTCGGCGAGTCCATGCCATGCACCAACTCAATCTCACTTTTGAGGTCAGATCCGCTCTAACAACTCATAGATCTGGCCCTCCCAAGCACATTCATCACGTAAAGTTCATGTCTTGGTGCTCATAACACACCCCATGCCTCATAAATGGTGTTTTGACCTCAAGCACAAAGACCCCAATCCAAAACCCCCCATGGATTCATAAAAAGCTTCGACAAAGGGACACTCTGGACCTCCAAGGGTCCAGATCCAAAACCCAACTCACTTAAGGGACCAAGGAAGCACTAGATCTAGCCACAAAAGGGCTCAATAAGCCCTAAATCAACATGAACATCAACATAACAGAGAATGACTCGAAAATAGTACCTCAAACGTGATGTTATGGACCTCAAATCTTCAGAAAGTGGCTCCTCTTGTTTCCCCCTTGGCTATTGCTTCCTTTCCCTTGCTAGATAACACCTCCAAGGTCAATAATGGCTCCTTGACTTACTCCAAACGCTCAAGCTCACTAGGGTTTCTCTCAAGGGACTGGTGAGCACAAATGACGGCCATAAGGCCCTTTAAATAGGCTCCAAACCCGAGAAATTAGGGTTTCATTAAACAGCGCGGACTCGCCGAGTCCATTCCTTGGACTCGCCGAGTCCGGGCGCGAACCCGCGTCCAAATCCGCGATCATACTCGACGAGTCTAGGCTCCAACTCACCGAGTCTCCTCACAAATCATCAAAGATAAATAGATAAATAAAAAAATAATACCTGGGAATCCGGGCTGTTACAATTCTCCCCCACTAGAACTAGACTTCGCCCTCGAAGTCTCGCTCTGCAAATAGCTCCGGATGCTGCTCACGCATCTCACGCTCCGGCTCCCAGGTCATCTCCGATCCCCTCTGATGCTGCCACTGAACCAACACCAGGGGTACCTCCTTGTTCCTCAAAACCTTGATTTTCCGATCTCTGATGGCCACTGGTCTCTCGGCATAATTCAGGCTCGCATCCACGTGAATATCCTCTAATGGAACCACTGCCGACTCGTCAGCTATAAACTTCCTCAACTGCGACACATGAAAAGTGTCGTGAATCTGCCCCAACTCCGCTGGCAAATCCAAATGATAGGCTACCCGGCCTACCCTCACGATCACTCGGAAAGGACCAATATATCGGGGCCCCAACTTGCCCCTCTTTCTGAATCGAATCACTCCTTTCCAAGGAGAGACCTTCAGGAGTACAAGGTCGCCAACCTGAAACTCAAGCTCGGACCGGCGTCTGTCTGCATAACTCTTCTGTCGGCTCTGAGCGGTCAACAACCTCTGTCTGACCTGCTGAATCTGATATGTCGTCCGAAGCACGATCTCTGTACTGCCCATCACCCGCTGACCAACCTCTCCCCAACAAATGGGGGTCCGATACCTCCTCCCATACAACAACTCAAAGGGTGGCATACCAATGCTCGAATGATGGCTGTTGTTGTAGGAAAACTCTGCCAAGGGCAAATATGCATCCCAGTTACCCCCAAAATCCAACACACATGCTCGGAGCATGTCCTCGAGCGTCTGAATCGTCCGCTCACTCTGACCGTCTGTCTGGGGATGATATGCGGTAATAAAATGCAGTCTAGTACCCAACTCCTCATGAAACTTCTTCGAGAATCTGGAAGTGAAACGCACATCATGGTCTGAAACAATCGAGATCGGCACCCCATGCCGAGATACCACTTCCCTCACATACACCTCTGCCAATTTCTCTGCTGAAGAACTCTCGCTGATAGCAAGGAAGTGAGCGCTCTTCGTCAATCTGTCCACAATCACCCAAATTGCATTAACTCCTCTGGCAGTCCTTGGCAATTTGGTGATGAAATCCATAGTGATCTGTTCCCATTTCCATTCGGAAACCTCCAATGGCTGCAACTTACCATGCGGCCTCTGGTGCTCAGCCTTAACCCTACGACAGGTCAAGCACCTCTCAACGAACCACGCGACATCCCTCTTCATACAGGGCCACCAATACTCCTTTCTCAAATCCAAATACATCTTAGTGGCCCCCGGATGGATCGAAAATTTCAACCGATGCGCCTCCTCCATCAAAATTGTACGCATCCCTCCGACAAACGGTACCCAGATACCCCCTGAAATGTCATAAGCCCCCGACCATCGGTAACGAACTCTGAAACCAAACCAACAACCCGTTCCCTCTTCTGCATCTCAGGTTGCACAACCTCGGCCTGTGCCCCACGAATGGCGTCCAATACCGGAGCTATCACGGTCAATCTCAAACATACCTCCCGCAGCGGGGTGCTCTCCACCCTGCGGCTCAATGCATCGGCTACCACATTAGCCTTGCCTGGGTGGTTCAGGATCTCACAATCATAATCCTTGATCACATCCAACCACCTTCTCTGACGCATATTTAGGTTGGGCTGATCCATCAAATACTTCAAACTCTTATGGTCCGTGTATATCGTACACCAAACCCCATACAAGTAGTGCCGCCAAATCTTGAGGGCGAACACCACTGCCCCCAACTCTAGATCGTGGGTGGGATATCTCGTCTCATGAGGCTTTAGCTGCCTCGATGCATACGCTATCACATGCCCCCTCTGCATCAGCACCGCTCCCAATCCCAAAATCGATGCATCACAGTATACCACAAAGTCCTCCATCCCTTCCGGGAGAGCTAACACCGGGGCTTCGCACAACCTCTGGCGAAGTGTCTCAAAGGAGGCCTACTGCTCGGGGCCCCATGAAAAAGCAACACCCTTCCGGGTCAATCTGGTGAGTGGCACTGCGATCTTGGAGAAATCCTTAATAAACCTCCGATAATACCCTGCCAACCCTAGGAAACTCCTGATCTCGAAGGGTGACTTCGGCACCTCCCAACTCATCACCGCCTCAACCTTGGCCAGATCGACCAATATCCCTTCCTTATCTCATTCTCTTTCTGGTTACGTAGCCAACATTCCTTTGCGAAGTGATTCTTTCCATGACAATAATTACAATCATAACCAAAATCGCCTAGCAACTTTTTTTCTTTCTTTTCCTCATCATTCTGAGAGTTGTTAAAACCCTCCTCTCTTGGCCTTTTGGAACTTGAGTTTCCCTGCTTGTATTTGTTTTTGAAACGATATTCTTCTTAAAGAATTTCTTTGGGTTTTACACCATCAACACTTCATATTCTTTTGAGAGTTCATCATCCAAAAGATCATATTCGGAATCATCAACAATTGACTTCTTACCTTTAGCAACCAATGCCAAGTTCCAACATTAGACACAAGTTTCGCTTCCTTAGTAACCTCATCTTCATGAGACTTTATAATACCCTAGATTTTCCTAAGGTATAACTTTTGAATTGTTCATGTGCTTTAACGGTGGAAACTATAGCCTATTCGGATCTGAGACCATTCATGAACGTGACTTTCTGTTCAACAACTCGTCGCTCAAGATTGTATTTAAGCATTCTGTTGAACAGGTGATTGAAGTGATTGGTTGTATTTTCTAAGTTCACATATGGTTTTTTCACAAAAGAACCAAATTCCGGTAGAAGTGTCGTCTGCACAGAATGTTGCAAGTCGTCATCACCGAATACAATTCCTTCAGTCTATCCTAAATTTCTTTTGCAATATTACATGCACTAACAAGATGGAATGTGTCAGGAGCAAGAGCAAATCAAATAATTATCATTGCTTTTAGATTGCACATCAGCTTGATCTTCTCATCATTTTCAGGATTGTCTGCAATGATTACATCATAATCCTTCTGGGTTTTGACATCTTTCTTCATTACTGATGTCGAGAGAAAAACTTGAACAAACGTTAGTAAAAGATAATAAGTTGTGGAATTAAAGTTAATCTCAATGGATCTTGTTAGCTAAAAATTAATAATAGTTAGATTGTGGAAATGTAAGGAAAATAAATAGCAACAAGTTTATATCAATAAGTAGTAAATAAGTAGACATGAGGTTGAATCGTAACAAGGTTTGAATGCAAACACAAGTTAGTATAAGATGAATAACACAAGTGAAAAGGGACTCGTTTAAGTATCACTTAAGATAATTTAAGATAAAGAGATGAACAATATGATATTGATAAACATTCATTAATCAATAGATTGATGGTTGCTAAATTCGTGATTACATGAAGTGGGAAGCTCTATTTATAGGGTCCCAGAAGTTACATCGAAATAGTATGTAACGCCAAGAATTTAAAAATAATTTTTCGCATTTAATAAAGACAACTTTATTTAATATTCATAAAAACATCATTGTTTGTAATTCATTTCATAACATATATAAAAACCCCAAGATCACATAATATAAAAATCCCGCGTGTGTGCACTGATCAGGCCGACGCTTTCCTGCGATCCTCACTAGTACCTGAAACAAATAACACCAACACAGTAAGCATAAAGCTTAGTGAGTTCCCCAAAATACCATATAACACATATTAGCCACTCGAGGCTATAACTCTGTGGGTCCGTGCACCCATACTCTGTGAACCCTCAGGTTCTAACTCTATAAACAAGCATAACATAAATCACATAGAAGAATGCAGTGCAACACATAACATACATAGCATACAAATACTCTATCATATAACTCTGGTTACCTACTCAAGGTAAAGTATAGTGAGAAGACTCACCTCGCGTGTCTCGATATCTCACAACCTGGGAATCCCTCGTGCCCGATTCTCCGAGCTCTAATCCTCCTATAACATCATAATGTCCCTAGTTAACACTTTATATCTCTAATGTTGACTATCCCTAAGAAGTCAACACAGGTCCACTCTGGTCAACGGTCAACGGTCAACTTTGACCGGACTCGGCGAGTGCTAGGGCGACTCGGCGAGTCTACACGTTCTGACCAATTCTCTAAGATTCCCTTTCTACACGTCGAGTATCCCCCCTGACTCGACGAGTTCCTCCTGGAAGAATCGCGGGGCCACCCCGACTCAACTCGCCGAGTCTGAAGAACAACTCGGCGAGTCCCAGTTCGACTCAGACCACCTGTTAACCCTCTGTAACTCGCCCTGACTCACCGATCCAACTCATAACCCGGACATGACCACTCTAAGGCAATCTTCAAGCTACTCGCCGAGTCTGTTCATCGGACTCGGTGAGTCCATGCCATGCAACCGCTCAAACTGCTTCCTAAGGTCAGATCTGCTCCGACAATTCACAGGTCTGGCCTTCCTAAACTGGTTCATTACGTAAAGCCCTCATTTCGGTGCTCATAATACACCCCATGACTCATAATTTACGTTTTGACCTAAGGCATAAGGATTCCAATCCAAAACCTCCATTGATTCCCGAAATGCTCAGGCATGGGACATTCTGGACTTCCAAGGGTCCCAATATAGGGTTCCAATCGCTTGGGGGACTAAGGAAACACTCAATCTAGCCACAAAAGGGTTCAATAAACCCTAAATCCATATACACATCAACATAGAAGAATGCAACTCGAAAATATTACCTGAATAACGTTGCTCTGTGTCCCCAATCCTCAGAATGTGGCTTCTCTTGCTGTTCCCTTAACCAAGCCTCCTCCTCCTTGCAAATAACACTTCCAAGATCAATAATGGTCTTCTACCTTGCTCCAGATGCTCACAATCGAATTAGGGTTTCTCTCAAAGGACTAGGATGAACAATGACGGCCATAAGGCCCCTTATATATGTCCCAAACCTGGACGGTTAGGGTTTCGCTAAACAGCGCAGACTCGCCGAGTCCATATCCGGACTCGTCGAGTCCAGTCACGAACCCGCGACCAGATCCGCGATCCTACTCGGCGAGTCTGAGCTCCAACTCGCCGAGTCCCCTCTTAAAACACCCAAAAATCATAAATAGAACGATACCTGGAATTCCGGTCTGTTACAACTCTCCCCCACTAGGACTAGACTTCGCCCTCGAAGTCTCACTCTGAAAATAGCTCCGGATGCTGCTCCCGCATCTCACGCTCCGGCTCCCAGGTCATTTCCGATCCCTTCCGGTGCTGCCATTGAACTAACACCAGAGGTATCTCCTTATTCCTCAGAACCTTGATCTTCCGATCTCTGATGGCCACTGGTCTCTCGGCATAATTCAGGCTCGCATCCACGTGAATATCCTCTAATGGAACCACTGCCGACTCGTCGGCTATAAACTTCCTCAACTGCGACACATGAAAAGTGTCGTGAATCTGCCCCAACTCCGCTGGCAAATCCAAATGATAGGCTACCCGGCCTACCCTCACGATCACTCGGAAAGGACCAATATATCGGGGCCCCAACTTGCCCCTCTTTCTGAATCGAATCACTCCTTTCCAAGGAGAGACCTTCAGGAGTACAAGGTCGCCAACCTGAAACTCAAGCTCGGACCGGCGTCTGTCTGCATGACTCTTCTGTCGGCTCTGGGCGGTCAATAATCTCTGTCTAACCTGCTGAATCTGCTCTGTCGTCTGAAGCACGATCTCTGTACTGCCCATCACTCTCTGTCCCACCTCTCCTCAACAAATGGGGGTCCGACATCTCCTACCATACAACAGCTCAAAGGTCGGCATACCGATGCTCGAATGATGGCTGTTGTTGTAGGAAAACTCCGCCAAGGGAAAATACGCATCCCAGCTACCCCCAAAATCCAACACACACGCCCGAAGCATGTCCTCGAGCGTCTGAATCGTCCGCTCACTCTGACCGTCTGTCTGGGGATGATATGCGGTACTAAAATGCAATCTAGTACCCAACTCCTCATGAAATTTCTTCCAGAACCTAGAAGTGAAACGCACATCACGATCTGAAACAATCGAGATCGGCACCCCATGCCGAGATACTACTTCTCTCACATACACCTCCGCCAATTTCTCTGCTGAAGAACTCTCACTAATGGCAAGGAAGTGAGCGCTCTTCGTCAATCTGTCTACAATCACCCAAATTGCATCAACTCCTCTGGCAGTCCTCGGCAATTTGGTGATGAAATCCATAGTGATCTGTTCCCACTTCCACTCGGGAACCTCCAATGGCTGCAACTTGCCATGCGGTCTCTGGTGCTCGGCCTTAACCCTACGGCAGGTCAAGCACCTCTCGACAAACCACGCGACGTCCCTCTTCATGCAGGGCCACCAATATTCTCTCCTCAAATCCAAATACATCTTTGTAGCCCTGGGATGGATCGAGAATTTCGATCCATGTGCCTCCTCCATCAAAGTAGTACGCGTACCGCCCACAAACGGTACCCAAATCCGACCCTGAAAGGTCATCAACCCTCGAACATCGGTAACGAACTCTGAAACCAACCCAACGACCCGTTTCCTCTTCTGCATCTCCGGTTGCATAGCCTCAGACTGTGCCCCACGAATGGCATCCAGTATTGGAGCTATCACGGTCAACCTCAAACATACATTTCGTAGTGGAGTGCTCTCCCCCTTACGGCTCAACGCATCTGCTACCATATTAGCTTTGCCCGGGTGGTACAGGATCTCGCAATCATAATCCTTGACCACATCCAACCACCTCCTCTGACGCATGTTTAGGTTGGGCTGGTCCATCAAGTACTTCAAACTCTTATGGTCCGTGTATATCGTGCAACGAACCCCATACAAGTAATGACGCCAAATCTTGAGGGCGAACACTACCGCCCCCAGCTCTAGATCATGCGTGGGATATCTCGTCTCGTGAGGCTTCAGCTGCCTCGATGCATATGCTATTACATGCCCTCTTTGCATCAGAACTGCACCCAACCCCAAAATAGATGCATCACAATAAACTACAAAATCCTCCATCCCTTCTGGGAGAGCTAACACCAGGGCTTCGCACAATCTTTGGCGAAGTGTCTCAAAAGAGGTCTGCTGCTCGGGTCCCCATGAGAATGCAACCCCCTTTCGGGTCAATCTAGTAAGTGGCATTGCAATTCTGGAGAAGTCCTTAATAAATCTCCGATAATACCCTGCCAATCCAAGGAAACTCCTGATCTCAGAGGGTGAGTTCGGCACCTCCCAACTCATCACCGCCTCAACCTTGGCCGGATCGACCAATATCCCTTCCTGATTAACAACATGTCCTAGGAATTGGACCTCCCACAACCAGAAGTCACACTTGGAGAACTTTGCACAAAGCTTCTCCGATCTCAAAACCCCAAGGACCTCCCTCAAATGTTCCTCATGCTGCTCTTTAGATCTCGAATACACCAAAATATCATCGATAAATACAATCACTGACCGATCCAACATCGGCCTACATACCCTGTTCATGAGATCCATGAATACAGCCGGGGCGTTGGTGAGCCCAAAAGGCATCACCACAAACTCATAATGCCCATATCGCGTCCTGAATGCTGTCTTCTGTACGTCCTCATCCCGCACTTTCACTTGATGATATCCCGACCTCAAGTCGATCTTGGAAAACCAAGATGCTCCCTGCAACTGATCAAATAAATCGTCGATCCTCGGTAATGGGTAACGGTTCTTGACCGTCAACTTGTTCAACTCCCGGTAATCAATGCACATCCGGTGTGAACCATCTTTCTTCTTGACGAACAGAATAGGTGCTCCCCACGGCGAGCTGCTCGGCCGAATGAATCCCTTCCCCAGCAACTCCTGAAGCTGCGAGGATAACTCTTGCATCTCTGGTGGTGCAAGATGATAAGGCACCTTAGTGATAGGCGCGGCTCCCGGAATCAAATCAATACCAAACTCCACTTGCCTCACAGGAGGTACTCCCGGCAGCTCCTCGGGAAAGACATCTGGAAACTCACGCACCACCGGTACCTCCTCAACTGAACTCGGTCTCTCGGAAGTCGCTCGCGTATCCATCACATACGCCACAAAACCCTTACAGCCCTGCTGTAGACACTGCCTCGCTCTGGCTGCCGAACAAAAGGCTGATCCCGAACGCGTACCCTCGCCGTACACCGAAAGAACTCCCCCACTAGGGTCTCGTATAGTCACCAGCTGACGCTCGCAGTCGATGACTGCGCTGAATCGGCTCAACCAGTCCATGCCCACAATGACACAGACATCACCCATCGCGATAGGAATTAGGTCAATCGGAAACTCAACCCCAAAAATCTCTAACACACATCCCCGGAAAACTCCCATGGCACAAATCACTCTATCATCAGCTATGGAAACTCTCAGAGGCCGACTCAATGCCTCACGACTAACACTGATATGCTGGCTAAAGGCCAAAGATAGAAAAGACCGACTCGCACCCGAGTCAAATAACACTAAAGCAGGCACAGAATTCACAAGGAAGGTACCTACGCATAACCTAATATAAGCATAATATTTCAACATCAATATAAATACATGAAAGGAAACGTACCAGCCACCACATCGGGCGCAGCGTGGACTTCCTCCGCAGTCAGCTGGAAGGCTCTCCCTCGAGCTCTCGGTGCCTCGGTCTTCATAGGCCGACTCTTTGTAGCTCTGATGGCGGCAGAAGCAGATCCCTGAGGTGCTCCGCGCAGCTGCAGACACTCAGCCTTCCGGTGTCCAGTCTGGTTGCAGTGAAAGCACACTGCAAACCCCTTGGGGCAGTCCTTGGCCATGTGCCCCTCCTTGCCACATTTGTAGCAAGACCCCGCTCGGCAAACTCCGTCATGCCCCTTGCCGCACTTTCCGCAAGTGCGTCCGTTCTGGCTCCCTGGTCTGGGATCAGCAGGCTTGGCCCGCTTGGCGGCCGGCTGCGACTGTGCCGGTCGCCGATCCCTCCCCTGAGACTCCGCCTCCTCCCTGGCCTGAGTCTCAAGCTCGATCTCCCTCTTCCGGGGATTTGCCTGAAGCTCGGCAAATGTCCGGTACGAGGAGTTTGCAGCGAACTCCCGAATATCCTGCCTCAAGACGCTCAAGTAGCGGCTCATACGTGCCTGCTCAGTGGGCACGTGCTCAGGGCAGAACATCGCCCTTTCGTGGAACATCCTCTTGATTGCTGTAACAGACTCAGTACCCTGCTTGAGGGTCATAAACTCCTGTGCTAAACGCTCCCTCTCCACCTGGGGAACGTACTCATCTCGAAACATGGTAGTGAACCTCTCCCAGGTCACCGCAGAAAGCTCGGCAGGCGTATAATGCGTCGTTGCAAACTTCCACCAGTCCTTCGCTCCCAAGCGAAGCTGGTTCAGCGCGAATCGGACCTTCAAATGCTCAGGAGACGAGCAAGTGACGAAGCACCCCTCAATATCAGATATCCACCTCATCGCTGCCACCGGACCCGGGGTCCCATCGAACTCTGGTGGTTTTGTGTTGCTGAATTCCCAGAATAGTAACACGTCCCCACCCTGCGGCCTTGCAGCAGTCACCGCTGCGGTAGCCGCTGCAGCAGCAGCCTCAGTAAGAGCGGCATAACGCTCGTTGAACGTCTTAATCAGTGTGGTCTTTATGGACCCAAACATCTCCGGAATCTCGGCCCTGATGGCTGCAGCTACCTCCTCCTGGATGATCCGGCGGATATCCTCCTCACTGGTACCACTGCTCTCGGACGTGAAACGTGTCCTCACCATGATCTACCGCTGAAATACGACGTACAATAAATTTAGAATCCCCACGAACACACTCACACTCGTCAACTCTTTCCTCCTTGATTCTTGGCATTCCAAAGATTCTTACTTGGGCTGCACCCCGCTCCGGTGCTTCCAGTAGTACGGGCCCAATACTACTGTCCGCACCGCACCAGAATACACTCCAAGTCCTCCTCTTCGGATTCCAGGTCTCAAGTACTCTATCATGCGTAGACCACTCTCTAATATATCTATCATAAGTCCCTCGCTGCTACCTACTCACTCTCAAGCATCTCATAGCAGCTCACCTCTCCCTAGACTAAGGCATCACAAATCAGGCCAATCTATTCCTAGTAGCAATGCCTAGCCTACTCTAGCATTCAGATACATCATATCAATATTAACATCACATAATGTAAGGGTATTTTGGAAAATCACCGTTCGGGCGCGGACTGATCGTACACACATCTCTTGCTCTGCGTCTTTTCAAAAAAAAAAATCTTTTAATCTTTTGAAAATTACATCTCAAATCCTCAGTTTGAGTTCAAATACGCCCGAAGGTGTACTCGAATCCCTCAAACCAAGGCTCTGATACCAAATTGTAACGCCAAGAACTTAAAAATAATTTTTCGCATTTAATAAAGACAACTTCATTTAATATTCATAAAAACATCATTGTTTGTAATTCATTTCATAACATATATAAAAACCCCAAGATCACATAATATAAAAATCCCGCGTGTGTGCACTGATCAGGCCGGCACCTTCCCGCGATCCTCACTAGTACCTAAAACAAATAACACCAACACTGTAAGCATAAAGCTTAGTGAGTTCCCCAAAATACCATATAACACATATTAGCCACTCGAGGCTATAACTCTGTGGGTCCGTGCACCCATACTCTGTGAACCCTCAGGTTCTAACTCTGTAAACAAGCATAACATAAATCACATAGAAGAATGCAGTGCAACACATAACATACATAGCATACAAATACTCTATCATATAACTCTGGTTACCTACTCAAGGTAAAGTATAGTGAGATGACTCACCTCGCGTGTCTCGATATCTCACAACCTGGGAATCCCTCGTGCCCGATTCTCCGAGCTCTAATCCTCCTATAACATCATAATGTCCCTAGTTAACACTTTATATCTCTAATGTTGACTATCCCTAAGAAGTCAACACAGGTCCACTCTGGTCAACGGTCAACGGTCAACGGTCAACTTTGACCGGACTCGGCGAGTGCTAGGGCGACTCGGCGAGTCTACACGTTCTGACCAATTCTCTAAGATTCCCTTTCTACACGTCGAGTATCCCCCCTGACTCGACGAGTTCCTCCTGGAAGAATCGCGGGGCCACCCCGACTCAACTCGCCGAGTCTGAAGAACAACTCGGCGAGTCCCAGTTCGACTCAGACCACCTGTTAACCCTCTCTAACTCGCCCTGACTCACCGATCCAACTCATAACCCGGACAGGACCACTCTAAGGCAATCTTCAAGCTACTCGCCGAGTCTGTTCATCGGACTCGGTGAGTCCATGCCATGCAACCGCTCAAACTGCTTCCTAAGGTCAGATCTGCTCCGACAATTCACAGGTCTGGCCTTCCTAAACTGGTTCATTACGTAAAGCCCTCATTTCGGTGCTCATAATACACCCCATGACTCATAATTTACGTTTTGACCTAAGGCATAAGGATTCCAATCCAAAACCTCCATTGATTCCCGAAATGCTCAGGCATGGGACATTCTGGACTTCCAAGGGTCCCAATATAGGGTTCCAATCGCTTGGGGGACTAAGGAAACACTCAATCTAGCCACAAAAGGGTTCAATAAACCCTAAATCCATATACACATCAACATAGAAGAATGCAACTCGAAAATATTACCTGAATAACGTTGCTCTGTGTCCCCAATCCTCAGAATGTGGCTTCTCTTGCTGTTCCCTTAACCAAGCCTCCTCCTCCTTGCAAAATAACACTTCCAAGATCAATAATGGTCTTCTACCTTGCTCCAGATGCTCACAATCGAATTAGGGTTTCTCTCAAAGGACTAGGATGAACAATGACGACCATAAGGCCCCTTATATATGTCCCAAACCTGGACGGTTAGGGTTTTGCTAAACAGCGCAGACTCGCCGAGTCCATATCCGGACTCGTCGAGTCCAGTCGCGAACCCGCGACCAGATCCACGATCCTACTCGGCGAGTCTGAGCTCCAACTCGCCGAGTCCCCTCTTAAAATACCCAAAAATCATAAATATAACGATACCTGGAATTCCGGGCTGTTACATAGTAAAATAAGCTAAAGTAACTGAATACGGTGACCATGAATGGTTCAACAGATAATACATGGAATACAAGCAATGTTAGTTAAAGTAGAGCCGTACATTGAAGATCTAAGCGATTATTTGAATGGAATGAATCCCGGTCGGTTCTCTTATCTTGATGATGTTTCGATCTTATGATGAGTTTTTTCATTTTTTGAGTGTTGATTCAAGCTTTCAAAAATACAAAAGTTGTTGCTGCTTGTTCATATTTTCTGCTAGAAAATCCGGGTTTGCAAAGTGTTTATCTTGCTGTTGAAGAAGAAGAAGAAAAATAGAGAAGATGATTTTTGTGGTCTAAAAATATTTGAATAATTTGCTCCAGGCATTTTATTTATGCTCTGGAAATAGACACAAAATCTTGGGTTTTTTATTGAAGAAAGTGGAGAATATTTCTTTAAAGATGTTATCAGCAATTTTCTTATCCATCTCAAGAGGTATGATGTTCAAGCTCTTTTGTTCTTAAATGTTGCTGGTAAATCTTTCTTTGGATATCATGGACGTAGTTAAATTGTTTGGAAAAAGACATTTGTTCTAGTTACTCTTTTTGGAAAGAGAACTCCACCTTTACTTTTCATCCTAAAACAAAACCATGCGACTTGACCCATCCATTCACCTTTTGTCTCCATAAATTCCCTACACACTCAACCTTTTCCTTTGACCCATGCCTTTCCACCTCACATTTTGTCTACTTTTTACCTTCCCGACATCCCACCTTGACGCCACATGCTTTAGAAAAGATTCCATTGGGTAAACATGAATATTTGGCCACTTTGGGTTAAGAAAATCATGGAAAATAGCCTTTTTTGTCGTCAACCCTCTCATCCTTGGTGCCCAGAACCATGGACCAAAAACTTAAAAAGAAAAGCCTGACTGAGGAGCTAAAAGACCTCTCATACCCGGAGAGTCTCTCATACCCACATACCTCTCATACACGAAGACCCTCTTGTATCCGCATACCTCTCATACCCGAAGACCCTCTCATACCCGCAAACCTCTCATATCCGGAGACCCTGTTATACGTGGAGACCTTCTCACCCGAAGACCCCCCCTCCTCAGTACATCTCCTCGGTAGCCATCAACCCTTACCCCTCTTAACCCGTAGACTACATTCTCATCCTTCCTTACCCCTCTCAACCCGTAGCCCTTCCTCTTTCCTCCTTGTGTTCCCTCCTTCCTCCTCAACCTTCCTCCTCACCTCTCAATTCACCTCTCCCCCCACCCGCCCCGAAAATTAACCCCTCTCAGCCTTATTTTTTTAATTAACACCAATTTATTTTTAACACCATTTTTTTTACACCAATTTGTTAGCCAATTTTTTTTATTAGCCATTTTTTTGCTGAAAGCCAACAAATACCTTAGCCTTTTTTTTATTAAAACCAATTTATTTCTTTATTTTATTTTAAAACCAATTATTTTTTTAATACCAATTTTTGCCACAACCCAACCTATGATAGTCACATTGGATTACTTATTGTTGTTTATATTGGACAAAATTTATTCTTTACATGAGGATTACTCCTTACCGCAGTCAGACATCAAAATTTTCTTCGCGAGGATTGTACCGCAATTGCGTCTGATCAACAAAATTGTTTCGGAACCTTGGCTCTACGGGATTTTTATGACTTTTTGCTCTTGATCTTCGGTTGACGAACCATGTATCTTGAGCATCTGGACTTTATTTATTAAGGACCACTTCACGAGTTTCGACACTGCAGTTTGGGTACATCCGTATTTTTCAGCACAACAAAGATTTTTCATGCAGAGTTATTATTTGTTACATTGGTATTTGTTCGAGCAGTTTTCAGTGATAGAATCAACCGACTACAGATGTCCAGAGATAATTTATTTTACTCTCATTCTCGTGTTTTATCGAGACCCTTTATACATATATGGAGAGCATGCAAAGCTCTTGGTATACAAAACTCTCCATCCAGATGATTTGTTTATTTTTGATACCCAGTCCTCTAACATCCCAAAAATAAAGGCCAAAATTTTTGTTTTCAATTAAGTTATTACATAAAACCACCAGTATAAAAATGTTCATAATAATATCTCATTTCAAAACCAGAGTGTCAATAATCAAAATATAGAATCATAAAACCATATTAGAGTGTAATCCCAAGGATCCCATGTGTGGAAAACATGGTGTGATGCGCTACGATCAAGCCGACTCCTTCCCTTTGAAAACGAGGTATCTGAAACCAAAACTAAAACCGTAAGCACAAAGCTTAGTGAGTTCCCCCATCACACTACATACTAAACAACATACGTACTACCAGGCAATTCTGGGGTGCCCGACCTACCCATGTCAAGCCATTCTGGGGTGTTGACCTACCCATGTCAAGCCATTCTGGGGTGCTGACCTACCCATGTCAGGCCGTTCTGGGGTGCCGACTACCCTCCGGTCTATCTCAACCGACAACAGAACTATTTCACCCCTAGCTCTATCATATAATAACAAAATATAATCATACAGTCAGGCATATCTGGGGTACTGACCTACCTTTCGGTCCTAACAACTGATTCAAGGAAAAGCTATTTCCTGCTACTACCACTAACACACATAGCATATCACATAAGCATATCTCATAAGCATACCACATAAGCATATCTCATAAGCATATCACATAAGCATACCAAGATAACTATCACAAAGATAATTATCTACCAACTACTCCTATTGGTGGGCTGACATTGTGGCCTTAGACCCACCCCTACTGGAAGGTAACTCACCTCACACTGTAAAAGTTCCGCAGACATAACCCTAAGTGTTGGATGATAGATTCCCGATCTGTCAACATCAAAATAACACCCAATTAATAATTGGGTTCCAACACATAACCATAAATACATACTTGGGGGTAAATACCACCTTACCCCTAACTTAGCTTTATTCAAGCCCAAGGTCCAATCCAAAGGCCCAAAAGTCAACTACGAGTCAAAGCTCAACATATGGCCCAATTTTCCATATTGGGCCCAAACCTTTACAAGGTCTTACCAAAAGGCCCAACCATTTATTCCAGTCCAACCTTTTACAGTCTAATGGCCCAATATCATATAATCGTTAAGGCCCATCTATGGCCCTATTTTCCAAATTGGGCCCAACTCCTCATATGGGCCTTACCCCAAAGTCCATTAAGTATTCTAGTCCATTTGCTTGATCTTGGATTACCCATTAATAACCCAATCATCAAGGCCCAATAAAAGGCCCAACAACAAACCCAAGTGAAATTAGGGTTTCACATAAAATGATGATTGGGGTTAAATGTTGCTCACTTAACCCATTAAGGACTTAAACCATTAATTCCATCATTCTTCTAAATAAGTCATATGGTGTGATTGGGCTTAATCACACAATTCCATTCCAATAGCCTAAAAGTGGGTCCCAATAAGTTCAAGCCCATAAATCCAATATTAGGGTTTTCTAAACCCTAATTAGGGTTTCCAACCCCATCTTAGTCCAATAGGCCCAATTGATATGTCTTTTGATCAATTAAGGTTCATTGGACTTATTAAGCTTTCACTAGGCCCATTATTCATTTGTTTGGACTTTTAGGTCTGTAACGCCTGTGTTTCCGGGCTTGCCATTTTTAGCAATGTAATAGTCTAGATTAACCTTTGTAACCCGTTTTGAAATAATAAGAGTGTATTATTTGAGTAGTATGTGTTTTGTGCTTAATTGCTTAATTATGTGGTTTGATTAATTAAGAACAAAAATAAGCGTCAAAATTTAAGTGTAAAATAAACTTAATATCTTTGGATAATGTTATAGTAGTTGAAACGAGGTTTCCGAATATATATAGAACGCCCAAATCTGACTTCGTATGAGGAAGTTATGATTTATCGAAGTTTCGACTTTGCGGTATGCAGCCTGAAATACTCGATTTGAGATCGAGCGGTTTTTAGCCGAAATAATCTAAACGAGGATCAAAGGTCTCGTTGTTGGTATCAAAGCGATAAAAAGTTAGGCGAGAACGGACGTCAAACGAAGAAGTTATGAATTTATAACGAAGTTTTTCTGTCGCGGCCTATTAAAAATAATTAATAAAAATAAAGTCGAAATTAGCCGACGAAGTCTAAACAAAAGTTGTAGAGCGTAGTCTCACCTTCGCGTGGATATAAAGAACGTCGAAAATGGAGTTCGTATGAAGAAGATATGAATTTCCGAAGTTTATTAAATAATTTGTATTTATTTTTAATTGGAAATTCCGGCATTATCCGAAGGGGAGTCAGCAATCCGATCCGAGGTACGCCCCGCGTACTTCGAAGATGTCGACACTCGCAGCAAGTGGCTTCGGATGACGAACGCCATGATGATTTTGGACTTGTACGCCCCGCGTACGTGCGAGGCTCAGCCTCTATAAAAGGCTTGCGAGGGCAGCCGAGAGTTTTATTCTCGAGGCCCGAGGCAAGTCCCGAGATCCCGAAGATCCCGAGAAGTGCGGTTCCCGAGTCGAAGCTCTGCCCGTGAGAAGTTCGATTTTTGTGAAGATCTTCCAGATCTGCTGAGGATTACTACTTCTGCAAGTCGTAGTGCTGTCCGATCGTCTTCTGATCAAGTGAGTGTATACTACCTTTCATAAACACGATAATAATACAAGTATGGTTCGAGTGTATTAAGTATATTGTTGTTTATATGTGTGAGTGTGTAGTTACTTTCTTCTAACGCATGATTATGAAGTATTTTATACGAAATACGTGTTATGCGTAGAATTTGTTGTTATGTGTGTGAATGTATGTTCACCCTCTTCCATCTCATAGATCTGAATTGCTTTCTATGAAATACGTGTTACGTAGGTATGCCTCATCTGTTATGTGGAATATATATTGAATGAAAATGATATACAGGTTTTAAACTATGTATGAAAATATATATTTTATCTACTAATATGTTGGGTAGAACATGGGTAGATAGCTGGTGTGTAATAAACAGATGAGAGGCCTCGATGTTGTTGTTGTTGTTGATCTAGTTATTCAACGGAGTATGGATAACTACCACGGACTCTTTCTAGACAGTCCAGTGGAACGCTAGCAGGTTCATAACCTGTAGGTGTTGTGAACGATGTGTTCACCGGTGTACTCTATCCCCCTCATGGTTGCCTTTAGGATATCTATTGTTGAGGAAACCCCTTCGCAGTGATGTCCGTCCCGATGAAAATCCTAGATTAGGTCCCTTGAGATAGATGTTATTTTAGGGACGTAAAGTGAGGATAACGGGAATGGGTAATCGGGATAGTGTTGGTTGGTGAAATTAAATATAACTTATTTATTGTGGGTTGAAAACCCTATATGCTCACCAGGCTCCCAAGCCTGACCCACTCAGTTTTATTTGTATTACAGGTAGTGGCGTGAGGGCATAAGATGGTTGAATCATCAAGTTGTTTTGTTTACAAGTCTGTATATGTATATATTTGTTGAATGACTTGTAATGTTATCGTTTATGCTTTATGGTATGTATCAGAACATGACATCCCGAGTTTTGATTATATAATGAAAATGCATCTCTTGATGAAATGCTTTGATAAATACTATTTTATCATGTTTTGTTTTGGGAACAAATTCCGCAACACTTTTAAATTAAAAGGATTTACTCTGAAATTATTTTAAAAAGCATAAATGAAATCGGTCTTTTCTGGCCGTGATTTTGGGGATGTCACAGTTGGTATCAGAGCATTAGTTTAAGCGAACTAGGAATTTGTTGGTATTTCTAGACTTAAACTTAGAATGCTAAGTGGAATTGTGAGTTGTGTGTCTGTTGGATTTTAGACACGAGCACTAGTTATTTTAGGAAAGTTGCCTAAAATGCTTTTATGTGCTAAATGTTATATGTTGCCATATATGATATTAATTGTTCGGATCTACGGTCTGTTGCTGACCGGATCTGGAAACCTTATGTGTGTAGGATTCTAAGCGTGTATACGATATTAGAACTAGCATGTAAACGTTTCGGAGTAATAAGGATGATTTGAATATCTATCGTGAATGAGGATCTAATTTCACCTTATTTGGTGTGTAGATCAAGAATGGTGAGAACAAGGAGTGGCATTGGAAACGCGGATGAAAACAGGAATCAACCGCTAGTTATTGAGCAAATACCCGTTGTAGCAGCAACACCAGAACCAATAACAATGGCTGCGGTGCAAGCCATGATTCGGGTTATCCTAGCCGAACAAAGGGAGGAGATGCGACAAATGTTGCATGATAATAGGGATGAACCTATCATACCTATTGAGGAACCCGAATTGATCCCTGAGCAATCGGAGGAAGGGAACAATAATCGCATGATGAGTCAAGTTGGGACTCAAGGAGAATGAAGGAACGATCCGGAAAGGAGGAACAACAAGGATGGGCGAATGTACAAGAACTTCTTGGGCACCAAGTCGCCAAGTCTTTCTGGGAGCCCAAAGCCCGTTGAGATAATGGATTGGATCTCCGAAACGGAGATGGTATTTGAAAGTTGCGACTGTAGCAACAAACAGAAGACCGTCTTTGCCGTTAGACAACTGAAGACTGGAGTCTTGAGTTGGTGGAAGTTGTTGGCAGATACTATGCCACGAGGAGAAGCCCTGAAAATGTCATGGGAGGAGTTCTTGGAGCAACTAAGGGTGCAGTATTGTTCAGAAATAGATCTGATTGATCTGAACAATGAGTTCCAAATTTTGAAGAAGGGGAAGATGAGCATAGACAACTATGCTACTGCATTTACTGAGAAAATGAAGTTGTTTCCATACCTAGTGCCAACGGAACTCTCCAAGATAGAGAGGTTTGCTAATGGACTGCCTGCCGACTTTGGTCCGACAGTCAAGATGGCAACTACTCTGAAAACGGTTGTTCGTGCAGTTAAGAATGTGGAGGCCCAGCAGAAGGAAATGGGTCTGGAAAGGATAGATGTTGGTGAAAAGAGGAAGTTCGATGGAACTTCAGGGTCCAACAAGAAAAACAAGTTCTCGAAGTCTGGTTCGAGGGGAAGTGGAGGCGAAGCGAAATGGTGCGACAAATGTAAGAAGAAGCATCATGGAAGGTATGAGGTGGTGAACACATGCTACAAGTGTGGAAAGCCAGGGCACTATGCCAATGAATGTACCCTCACTAAGAAAGTTTGCTATGGTTGTGGTGAGGAGGGACACATGTCGAGGGACTGCCCGAAGAAGAAGGAGGCAGCTAGACCCAACATTCCACCAAAGCCAAAGGCGAGAGCATTCCAGATGACACTGGAAGCTGCTAAAGATGAAGCTGATGTCGCTTCAGGTACCTTTCTCGTTAACGAATTGCCTGCCCAAATTTTATTTGATTCTGGAGCCAACTACTCCTTTATATCGCATGAATTTGGTAGAAAGCTAGCTTTGCCTGTTGTTAGAATAGATGATGCCTTATTAGTCGAAGTTGCTAGTGGCAAGTTTGTACCTGTTAGCCATCGTATGAAAAACATCTTAATTGATTTGAATGGGAATAAGTTCCACGAGGAATTATTGCCTATAGAACTTAATGGTTTCGACATCATGCTTGGAATGGATTGGCTTAGCGCCAATGATGCTGAAATTTTATGCAAGAAGAAAATAGTCAAAGTAAACCCGCCTGGGAAAGATTCGTTTATGGTGTATGGGGACAAACGCATAGTGAATTCTGGAATCATTTCATTGATGAAAGCCAGAAAATGTTTGACCAAGGGGTGTACATCATATCTAGCATTCGTGATTGATGCTAAGAAGGAAAAGAAGGTGATGCAGAATATTCCAGTTGTGTGTGATTATACGGAAGTATTTCCCGAAGATCTTCCTGGATTACCGCCTGATAGACAAGTGGAATTCCGTATTGACTTGTTGCCAGGAACAACGCCAATTGCGAAAGCACCTTATCAATTAGCACCGACGGAGATGAAGGAGCTAATGATGCAACTTCAGGAGTTATTGGACAAAGGTTTCATTAGACCTAGTTCATCACCCTGGGGAGCTCCGGTGTTATTTGTGAAGAAGAAAGATGGAAGTATGAGAATGTGCATTGATTATAGAGAGCTGAACAAGGCAACAATAAAGAATAGATATCCGTTGCCAAGGATCGATGACCTGTTTGATCAATTGCAAGGTTCGAGCTATATCTCGAAGATCGATCTAAGGTCAAGATATCATCAGCTGAAAGTAAGAGAGCAGGATATTGAGAAGATTGCATTCAGAACTAGATATGGACACTACGAGTTCTTGGTTATGTCGTTTGGACTAACCAATGCTCCTGCAGCATTCATGGATTTAATGAATAGGGTTTGTAATCCTTTCCTTGATAAATTCGTGATAGTGTTCATAGACGACATTCTGATTTACTCGAAAAGCCAAGAGGAGCATGGCAGACACTTGCGAGAAGTGTTAGAAGTCTTGAAGAAGGAGAAGTTGTATGCTAAGTTCTCCAAATGTGATTTTTGGATTCGTGAAGTCCAATTCTTGGGTCACGTGGTCAACCAAGAAGGGATAATGGTTGATCCAGCAAAGATTGAAGCTGTGAAAAATTGGGAGCAACCGAAAAGTCCCACGGAGATTCGAAGCTTTTTAGGATTAGCCGGATATTACCGAAGGTTTATCCAAGGCTTTTCTTCGATTGCTAGTCCATTGTCAGCTTTGACCCACAAAGGAGCTACTTATGCTTGGGGTGATAAGCATAAAGAAGCATTCGAGAAGCTAAAGAAGAAGCTATGCGAGGCACCGATACTTTCTCTACCCGATGGAGTTGAAGACTTCGCCGTTTATAGCGATGCGTCTGGGGTTGGCTTGGGTTGTGATTTGACCCAAAGAGAAAAGGTGATAGCATATGCGTCTCGACAGCTGAAAGAGCATGAAAAGAATTACCCGACTCATGATTTGGAGTTGGCAGCGGTAGTTTTCGCTCTGAAAATATGGAGGCATTACCTCTATGGCACGAAGTGCAAACTTTTCACTGATCATAAGAGTCTCCAATATCTCTTTAATCAGAAGGAATTGAATATGAGGCAACGACGCTGGCTAGAATTACTTAAAGACTATGACTGTGAGATACTTTACCAGCCCGGTAAAGCTAATGTTGTTGTTGATGCTCTCAGTCGGAAAGTCAATCTTGAAAGGAAAAGGCCAAGAGTGTTGAGAATTAAAGTTGTCTCTACTATTGTGAAAAGTATAAAGAAAGCTCAAGAGGAAGCTTCTGAGAAGAATGACCGAAAGGAGGAACGTTTGGGCAAAACGTTGGTATTCGGTGTAAACAGTCACGGACTGAAGGTGTTCCAAGATCGGATTTGGGTACCTAAGTCCGGAGGAATTAGAGGTCTTCTGATGGAAGAAGCTCACAAGACCATGTACTCGATTCATCCGGGTAGCACTAAAATATATAGGGACCTGAAACCCTACTACTGGTGGCCGACGATGAAGCTTGATGTTGCAAAGTATGTGGCTGAGTGTGTGACTTGCGCGAGAGTAAAGACACAACATCAGAAACCGTATGGGAGTTTAGAACCTTTGCCTGTGCCAATGGGTAAGTGGGAAGACATTGCTATGGATTTTGTCACTAAACTGCCTAGAACAAAGAATGGTCACGACATGATTTGGGTGGTCGTTGATCGATTCACTAAGAGTGCGCATTTCATAGTGGCCAAGGAGAAATGGTCTATGGAAAAGCTTGCGAATTCTTACGTGAAGGAAATTGTGAGGCTTCACGGTGTTCCGTTAACGATTGTGTCGGATCGTGATAGCCGTTTCACCTCACGATTTTGGAAAAGTCTACAAGAGGAATTGGGTACCAAGTTATGTTTAAGTACAGCTTACCATCCGCAGACTGATGGTCAGAGCGAACGAACGATACAAACACTTGAAGATATGCTGAGAGCATGTACCTTGGAATTCCTAGGTAATTGGGATGAACATTTACCTTTGGTAGAATTTTCCTATAATAATAGTTTCCACTCGAGCATAAAGATGGCACCTTACCAAGCTTTGTATGGACAGAAGTGTCGTACGCCGTCTTGTTGGCTTGAGGTTGGGGAAAAGCAGTTTATGGGACCGGAGTTGGTTCATCAAACTGTTGAAAAGTTGAAAATAATTAGGGAAAGAATGTTAGCAACTCAGGATCGTCAAAAGAGCTATGCTGACAACAAGCGAAGACCGATGACTTTTGAGGTTGGGGATTCAGTTTTGCTTAAAGTCTCGCTGTGGAAGGGACTTATAAGGTTTGGTAAAAGGGGAAAGTTGAGTCCAAGGTTTATTCGACCGTTTAAAGTTCTTCAGAGGATTGGGAACCAAGCTTACAAGCTCAAACTACCAGAAGAACTGAATGGAATTCATAACACTTTTCATGTGTGTTATTAGAGGAAGTTCACGGGAGAAGTTCCCGACATAATTCCAATTTCTGAATTGAGAATTGATGAGAACAAAAGGTTGATTGAGGAACTAGAGGCAATTGTTGACCGAAAGACTAAGAAATTGCGACGCAAGATGGTTGGGTTAGTGCTTATCCGATGGAAACACACGAATGGGCCGAATCTCACCTGGGAGACGGAGAGTGACATGATGGGTCGCTATCCGCATTTGTTTGTTGACGTGTGATTCCGGGGACGGAATCATTCTAAGGTGGAGAGAATTGTAACGCCTGTGTTTCCGGGCTTGCCATTTTTAGCAATGTAATAGTCTAGGTTAACCTTTGTAACCCGTTTTGAAATAATAAGAGTGTATTATTTGAGTAGTATGTGTTTTGTGCTTAATTGCTTAATTATGTGGTTTGATTAATTAAGAATAAAAATAAGCGTCAAAATTTAAGTGTAAAATAAACTTAATGTCTTTGGATAATGTTGTAGTAGTTGAAACGAGGTTTCCGAATATATATAGAACGCCCAAATCTGACTTTGTATGAGGAAGTTATGATTTATCGAAGTTTCGACTTTGCGGTATCCAGCCTGAAATAATCGATTTGAGATCGAGCGGTTTTTAGCCGAAACAATCTAAAAGAGGATCGAAGGTCTCGTTGTTGGTATCGAAGCGATAAAAAGTTAGGCGAGAACAGACGTCAAACGAAGAAGTTATGAATTTATAACGAAGTTTTTCTGTCGCGGCCTATTAAAAATAATTAATAAAAATAAAGTCTAAATTAGCCGACGGAGTCTAAAAAAAAGTTGTAGAGCGTAGTCTCACCTTCGCGTGGATATAAAGAACGTTGAAAACGGAGTTCGTATGAAGAAGATATGAATTTCCGAAGTTTATTAAATAATTTGTATTTATTTTTAATTGGAAATTCCGACATTATCCGAAGGGGAGTCAGCAGTCCGATCCGAGGTACGCCCCGCGTACTCCGAAGATGTCGACACTCGCAGCAAGTGGCTTCGGATGACGAACACCATGACGATTTTGGACCTGTACGCCGCACGTACAGGTGTACGCCCCGCGTACGTGCGAGGCTCAGCCTCTATAAAAGGCTTGCGAGGGCAGCCGAGAGTTTTGTTCATTTTCTCTCTTCTCTCTCCCATTTTGCATCGTTTTGCGTGCCAGAAATACCCCGAAGCCCCGATATTATTATCGAGCCCTGAGGCAAGTCCCGAGATCCCGAAGATCCCGAAAAGTGCAGTTCCCGAGTCGAAGCTCTGCCTGCGAGAAGTTCGATTTTTGTGAAGATCTTCCAGATCTACTGAGGATTACTACTTCTGCAAGTCGTAGTGCTGTCCGATCGTCTTCTGATCAAGTGAGTGTATACTACCTTTCATAAACACGATAATAATACAAGTATGGTTCGAGTGTATTAAGTATATTGTTGTTTATATGTGTGAGTGTGTAGTTACTTTCTTCTAACGCATGATTATGAAGTATTTTATACGAAAGACGTGTTATGCGTAGAATTTGTTGTTATGTGTGTGAATGTATGTTCACCCTCTTCCATCTCATAGATCTGAATTGCTTTCTATGAAATACGTGTTACGTGGGTATGCCTCATCTGTTATGTGGAATATATATTGAATGAAAATGATATACAGGTTTTAAACTATGTATGAAAATATATATTTTATCTACTAATATGTTGGGTAGAACATGGGTAGATAGCTGGTGTGTAATAAACAGATGAGAGGCCTCGATGTTGTTGTTGTTGTTGAACTAGTTACTCAGCCGAGTATGGATAACGACCACGGACTCTTTCTAGACAGTCCAGTGGAACGCTAGCAGGTTCATAACCTGTAGGTGTTGTGAACGATGTGTTCACCGGTGTACTCTATCCCCCTCATGGTTGCCTTTAGGATATCTATTGTTGAGGAAACCCCTTCGCAGTGATGTCCGTCCCGATGAAAATCCTAGATTAGGTCCCTTGAGATAGATGTTATTTTAGGGACGTAAAGTGAGGATAACGGGAATGGGTAATCGGGATAGTGTTGGTTGGTGAAATTAAATATAACTTATTTATTGTGGGTTGAAAACCCTATATGCTCACCAGGCTCCCAAGCCTGACCCACTCAGTTTTATTTGTATTACAGGTAGTGGCGCGAGGGCATAAGATGGTTGAATCATCAAGTTGTTTTGTTTACAAGTCTGTATATGTATATATTTGTTGAATGACTTGTAATGTTATCGTTTATGCTTTATGGCCTGTATCGGAACATGACATCCCGAGTTTTGATTATATAATGAAAATGCATCTCTTGATGAAATGCTTTGATAAATACTATTTTATCATGTTTTGTTTTGGAAACAAATTCCGCAACACTTTTAAATCAAAAGGATTTACTCTGAAATTATTTTAAAAAGCATAAATGAAATCAGTCTTTTCTGGCCGAGATTTTGGGGATGTCACAAGGTCCATTAAGCTTTATCGGGCCCATTAGGGTTTATTAAGCCCATTAAGCCTCATTGGGCCCATTAGGGTTTCTTAGTCCCTTTGTCTAACCATCCAAACGAGTCAAAACACCATCAAAGCACACCGCCACCCGATACGACAGCCGGTGGAAGCAGCCGCCACCTCATGGTGGTGGTTTTCAGTTTTCCTTTCGTTATTCCAATTTGTAATTACACTTTACAATGCTAAATCTCAAATAAACACACACACCTACTAACACACACATACACACGGTGGTGCATGGTGGCAGCCACCACCTCACGGTGGTGGTGGTGGCGGTTCTTAGTTTGTCCAGACAAACAACTACACACACAACACACACCACAACAAAAACAAACACCCACACACTTTCTTGATTGCAAACGGATCCAGCTACCCTCCTGGTGGCGGTTGGCGACGACAATAGCACAAAACGGCGGCAGCATCAATAGTATTGCGATGACAGCCACCATGGCCGGCTGCCATGGTGGTTCTCTGTGACCCTTCTTGACAGAACTTCCTCCACAGTGCACCCACGTCGCACACGAGCCTCGAACCATACCACCATTCACCGGTGGTAGTAGGAAACGCCAAGAGTTCCACCACCCACAAGGCGGTGGCGACGGGATAAATTGAAGAAGAGAAGAAGAATGGCAGCGATTTGGAACAACTACAATAGCCGTGGGGGTTGATTTGTGACCTCATCAACAACGGTGGCACTGGAGGAAAACGATATCGCAACCTCATTTATCTTCACAACACCCGGCAGCGGTAGTCGCGACTTTCAGCACCAGGTTTCCCTTTCTCGTATGCTAGGACCACGGTTGTTGCCTGCGTCAGTATCAGGAGCAGTAACAAGGAACGGTTCTGCCGGCACCACGGTTTGCCGGTGACTTAGTTGGTCGGAGAAGCAAGGAGGTAAGGTGGCGGCCGATAAGGGAGGCATAAGGTGGTGGCTCGGACTTTCTTTAGGGTTAGGGTTTGAAGCGGGAGGGGTGACAGGTTATATACCCTGATCCCCCCAAACTTACATCCATAATGAAAAGTCTAGCCCCTCCCTTACCTTTTTCTTTCAAAAAGAACCCATAAATTACCATTTAGACCCTGCCTCTTAAAACCTTTACAATTTAAGTCCAACTTTTACCAAGTTGCCCCTCTCACAACAATTATTTTCAAATGAAGTCCATAAATTATTATTTGGCCCCTTCTTCCATAATTCCTTTTCATAATAAGCCCATAATTTACTAAACAACCCTAAACCTCCAAAATTCTTTACAGACTAATCCGAAAATTATATTTTAACCCCTTAAACTTCCAGTTATAACCTTTTTAACTCCTTGAGGCCAACGCCTTGCTCAATTATTATGGATTTTAGGCTACTATTCCTTCAGTAATTTATTTATTTATTAAATAAATAGATTGGGTGTTACAGGTCATTGGTTATTAAAAATAGGGAGAGAATATTATGTTATCATCTGGATATGTTTATCTGATTATTTGAGTTTGGATTTTTGAAGACGATGATTTATTTAGTGATGCGACGCGGCACTGATTTTTGGTCATCTTGATCAAATTTTTGGCATTACTAGATACTTTTCGGATCTAGATTATTTTTTATTCAGACTCTATCACAATATGTTTAATTTGTGTTATCTGGACCAGATCTTATAATTTCTCGAGTTTGGATTTGCGATATTTTGAAGACAAAGACTATTTTGGCGATGTGATGTGACACTTATTTTTTAATCTTTCGATCAAAATTTTGGCATTGTTAGACCATCTCGTCGGACTCACAATATTTATTATTCGGACTTCACTTTTGGACGCTTCACATTTTTAGCAGGTCATTCTTTTGAAGAATTTTGGGTGTATTATGATTCGATAACTAGAGATGTTTTTCAGACTTCTTGAAGCCGAAGTGTTTTTCTGATTGGATCTTCTACTTGATCATTGGGGTTATGACTAGTTTGAAGATTTGGATCTTATTTTTCTACCTTAAGAGTGGTGAGCTTGAAGCCGAAGAACTATACTGATTAGAGATTCTTGGCCAGCATCAGAGATCACAGACACTTCAGAGTTTCAAAGACATTTCAACCTTTGGCTCTCATTTTGTTTCATTTATATTACCACACTTGCTAGTCGGTTACTGTGTATTTTAGCCTTTTATCACTTATTTGTGTCCCTCATCATTTGCGAGCATTTAAGGAGAGAATGTTGGAGCATGGAAATTCTCTACAAAGTATGAGTGATAGTTAGGTTATTTTATTCCTTTTATTGTATTGTTTGGTTTCTCTCTCCCGATAAATAGAGAGACATGGTTATGTATTATTGTAAGTAAGAGTGCACAAAATGTAGTTCCTAGTGAGAGAGAGTGTGGTGGGATCTCTCCCAACCCATGTTCTTCATGTAATATTTTATTTCTCTCTTTCTAGTAAATCATGGAATTACTCATCTCTTTTATGTTCTTCATATTTTTATGATCGTTAAATCTCAAGATGTTCTTAATCCACACAAACCGATTGTCAAAATGACTTACAACAACTAAATACTTGTATGTTTCTTCTATCATTGCATGCCATATTGTAGAGCCATGTTCTTCGATTCCCAGTACGTAATCTTCAAAGTGAAGCGGCCAGACCTTATAATCTTCTGGAAAAAGGATAGGAATCCTTTCTGTTGAACCGATGCTACTTGGGAGATTAAATGGAAGAGAGTGAAGATTGTCATTAGGCATAACAATGAGAATTCACGAAAACAAAATATAGAATCAGATGTGTAAACTAGAATCAAGTTCAAGGGTAAATTAGAGATCTAGATCTAGAATCTACAACCAATTGAGATGATTGAGACAACAAGAACATATGTATTAAAATTGTAAAACCCTAATGCAAAACCCTTTACTCGACAGAAGAATAGAGGATTGATTACACTGTCGCCTCCTCTGATACCAATTATGAGAACAATAAAGACCGATAGATTCTATATTTGCAAGAAAAATTAAATATGAGAAACAATAATGATCAAAAGGGCGCCGATAGATTATTATTCACAGCAATAGAATAGTTCTCAAGGAGGAACTACTCTGTACTTTCCTTAAAAAGTCGTAACCCTAAAAGTTACATGTACGCTATATATATATATATATATATATATATATATATATATATATATATTATTTAAGATACTAAAACCGAACATGGACAGGCTCATTTCGGAATCCAATAACATACATTTAACACAACAAATTATTAGACCTAACAGGTAGAATAGCTGTATCTGTGATGAACAGCTGGTTCTAGCTTTTAGTATTATGTTATGTTGTTATTATGTGATTGAGACTGTTGATAGTCTCCAGGGTTGCTGATAACCCACAGGGTGTGCTGTTAGCCCACTGGGACTACTGATAGTCCCTAGGGTTGTAGATAAACCATAGTTGTTTATTTATGTTGTGTTGTATGTGGCATCTTGGGGAACTCACTAAGCTTCATGCTTACAATTATTGATTTATAAGTGGCAGGTACTTCTGAGGGGTAGAGGAAGGCGAAGGTCTGATTGTACACACTCACTCGGAGATTTGCTATCGGGACAGTTGTGAAATCTGATATTTTGTGATACTGGTTATTTTGGACAATTATGTATTTGTGTAACGGCCGTAGATCCGGGCTAATCAATTTAGAGATAATAGGGGTCAAAAACGATTTTTCGAAAAAAGATTATTTAGAATAGATAATCTTAACCAAGTTTTATAATATGTCTCAAGGGTTCCGTACATATGAAGAACGCCTAAATTCGAGTTATAACGAAGAAGTTATGGCCCGTCAAAGTTTTACGGCAAAACCGGCACGACACCGGGAGATGTAAATAGTGAATTTTTGATAAAGGACCTTTTAGCCTTATCGATCCAAATAAAAGTTGTAGTATATGTTAAACCGAGAACATACAAAAAAAGAACGCCCAAATCTGACTTCGTATGAGGAAGTTATGAATTTTCTATGATTTGGCATAGTAGTACACAGCCCGAAACTCAAATTTTAGTTCGAGCGGTTTTTTGCCTAAGTGACCTAAATGAGAATTGAAGATCTCATTAATAGGAACTCAACGGTAAAAAGATAGACGAAAACAGAGTCCCTATGTAGAAGTTATGAATTTTACGCGGACATTTAACAGTATAATCTCCTCGTACTGTTAAATTTAAGATCGGTCGAGAATTAGCCGACAGAGTCAAAATGAAAGTTGTAGATCTTATTTTTACCTATGCGTGGATATAAAGAACGTAAAAACGGAGGTCGTATGTGAAAGTTACGGATTTTAGAAGTCGGAAGTGTGCTGTGCGAAAATGGGTGATGTGGCACAATCTTGGTCATTGCTTTCTTCCCAAGTCTTGCCACTAGATGGTGACATGTGGCACCAAGTTCAGCCATTTTCACCCTATAAATAGAACCTCTCCCACCCTCATTTTCTTCACACATTTCCCATTCTTTCTTCTCTTTACTCTCTCTCTAGAACCTATCTCTAGCCCCCCGAAAATCCTAGGGAACCTCCCTAGCACGAGGCGGAAGCCCCGAAGTGCTCGACAGCTCCGAGAAGAAGAGCTTTTTGGCTCGGGAACGTTGCTCCAAGCAAAGTCCGGTTTTCTATAAAACCCGTTGTAAGTGAGCTACGCCTACGCTATTTTTAATGTAGTTTTTATTTAATTATAGTAACGTTATTAGGAACTTATAATAAGTACTTGGGCTATTATTATGAGTTTTATAAGTATTGTTTAACGCTTATATAATAGTAATAATAGCTAGACTATTAATTAGTCTCGACAAATAATAGACCAAACTCTAGTGGTAATAATACTAGGTTTCGTCGAAGAAAATTATTTTTAAGCGAAACGTTGTCTGAGTTCGAAATCACCACCTTTTCAAGTGAGTGCATAGTCCCTTTAATGAACATGATTTTAATACAAATATTAATTAAAGTATTAAATATATGTTAAAGAGTTAAATATTTGTTGAAGATGTGTGACGGCGTAGTCTCTTTCATGAACATGATTTTAATACAAGTATTAATTAAAGTATTAAATATATGTTAAAGAGTTAAATATTTGTTGAAGAGTTTATGTGTGAGTGCATATTCCCTTTCATGAACATGATTTTAATACAAGTATCGATTGAAGTATTAAATATATGTTTATGTGCGAATTATTTAATGTTGCCTGAGATACTTGTTAAAGAACATACCGGATTATATATGCTGATTTAGGATAAAGAGTAAACCTAAATTAATTATGAGGAATATTGGGTAGTGTTTTCTTACGAGTACGAGTGAATTATACTCAGAGAATAAAATCCTAGTATATGTCATTTATCCGGGAGCATGGATTAGACATAGTCATTGTCCCTAGTCTGAGAGTATGGATTAGGCATAATCATTCATCATTAATCCAAGAGTATGGATTAGTCATTCGTCCCTAGTCCGAGAGTATGGATTAGGTAAAGTCGTTCATTTTTTATCCGGGGGTATGGATTAGGTAAAACGGCTAATCTCAGGTCCGAGAGTATGGATAGTCTCATTGTGAGGATCGACGGGGTGGGATAAGAGTTGTTTACATATATGGTGAAATTGTATACTTTGTGAGTTTTAAAATATGTGTATATGGTATAACATTGTGGGATTGAAATCCCTATGTATTCACCAGGTTTCCCAACCTGACCCACTCCAGCTTATTTATATCATAGGTGTTGATATGAAGTCACATTACACTGAGAAATTAAGGAGATATAAATCACTAGTGATAATGAATGTAAGGTCTGTTTATGCTTATGCTTATGTATTCACGATAACATCCCAATGGTTTAAAATAAATAAAAAAAATACATTTCTTCGGAAATGATTTGATAACGTATTTATCATGTTTTTCTGGGAACAAATTCCACAACATTTTTATAAAAAGGGTACTCTGATTTTCATAAAGCATAAACATAATTGGTCTTTTTTGGCCGTGAAAATGGGGATGTCATAGTTGGTATCAGAGCATTAGTTTAAGCGAACTAGGAATTTGTAGGATTTCTAGACTTAAACTTAAAATGTTGAGCGATGATCGTGAGATGTGAGCAGTAGCTTATTTTAGGAATTATGCCTAAAATGCTTTTATGTGCTAAATGCTTTGTGCTTGATATGTTGTTCTTTGTTCGGATCTATGGTCTGTTGCCGACCGGATCTGGAAACCTTATGTGTTTAGGATTCTAAACGTACGACTACGATATTAGAACTAGCATATAAACGTTTCGGAGAGATAAGGATCATTTAAACGTCAGTCCTAAATAAAGATCTATATTCACCTTATTCGGTGTATAGATCAAGATGGCAAGGGCCCGTAGTGGAAATGTGAATGCAAATGGGAACCGAGATCAACCCCCAGTGATACAGCAAATTCCAGTTGTAGTAGAAGTCACACCTGAGCCAATCAGCATGGCGGGAGTACAAGCCATGATGCGGGCTATGTTAGCGGAACAAAGGGAAGAAATGAGGCGGATGATGCAAGAGAATAGGGAAAAAGCCACCATGCCCATTGTGCAACAGGAGCCGATTCCTGAACAATCGGAGGAAGGAAACTACAGTAGGTCAGTGGGCCAAGCTGATCTGCCAGTTAATAGGAGAAACAGCCAATATGACGTAGTCGAGAGAAACGGATACAAGTACAAGGATTTTCTGACTTGAAAGCCATCGAATTTCACTGGAAAGGAAGACCCAATCGGAGTTATGGATTGGATCTTAGAAATGGAGTTAGCATTTATGACGTGTTGCAGAGGCAAGCTGCAAACCACCTTTGCAGTGCGTCAGTTTCGAGGAGGCGCTGTGTGCTGGTGGAATACCCTAGGGAAGACTCTAAGCCCTAATGAGCCCCTACAATTGACTTGGGCATATTTTTTGGTGCAATTCAAACGTAAGTACTGTTTATCCCAAAACCTGCTCGAGTTGGAGAACCAATTCCTAACCTTGAAGAAAGGAAGCATGACCATCGATGAATACACCAACAACTTCACGGACAAGATGGAGTTTGCTTTGCGCCTTGTCCAGGACGAGGTGACAAAAATTGACAAGTACGCAAAGGGACTTCCATGGGAGTATGCGGTGCCGGTACGTCAGGCATCTACTCTGGAGGCAGCTATCTGGGCTGCCAAGTCTGTTGAAGATATGATCAAGGGAAGAGCCGCCAGCAAGATGGAGATTGGCGAGAAGAGGAAGTTTGAAGGATCCTCAAGGTCCGACGAGAAGAAAAAATTCTCGAATACTGGTTCAAAGAAGTTCGAAGAAGGAACGCAATGGTGTGACAAGTGCAGAAAGAAGCACATTGGGAAATGCTCTAAAGAGATGACCTGATTTAAATGCGGGAAGACTGGTCATTATGCCAGTGAATGCACAACCAAGAGAGAAGTCTGCTTTAAGTGTGGTGAAGAGGGACACTTGAAGCAAGACTACCCAAGGAAAGAAGAAGCTACAAAGCCGAATATGCTGCCAAAACCAAAGGCAAGAGCATTTCAGATGATCCTTGACGAAGCAGATGACAACGCGAGGAATCAAGGATGAGGACTTCATATCTGAAGATCGAGTTATGCAGTAGCCATAATATCGTATGATGTAGCCTATTAGAGGCATAGTCTAGGGTGAACTTGAACACATATGTAATCGTTTCAAGGAATAATATAAAAACATTTGTTTTGCTATCCAATGTGTTAAGTTGTCGTGTGATTTTATTTTATGGTGACTTGGGAAAACTACGAGACAATACTTGGGACGAGTATGAGTAGGTGTGAATGGTAGTAGAGACCTATACTACCGGAAGCACAAGACTCACGCTTGGATCAGGGAAAGTCACAAGGTTACCAAGAAGCTAGTAATTAATACCGTTTTATTCAAATATGTCGTCACCATCGTTTCGGTAATGACTAAGAAGATGATTGTTATTCCAACCCTAGTGGTCATATCAAATTGAGTCCGACTACGATGAGTATGTCACGTGGTTCAGAGAACCAAGTTCGATGTAGCATCTGACTTAAGTTGGAAGATTGAAATAAAAGATAATTAAAGCGATCAGTAGAGGTATCATGATAGTTGCTTGTAGCTAAAAATGCTACCTTTTAAGATGTGATTAGAACATGAAGAAATGTATAGTCTGTTCTGGAAGACTCTAAGAGACTTGAGTCTAAGCGTGGGAACATATGATGATAAGTCATTAGAATATGACACATCGGTCCATTTTAGTAATAAAATAACTTATCTTAAGTTTGTTAAGAAGAAGAAGCAGTATCTAGTAAGGATCGAGATTATGACTTGAAAGTCATAATTTGGAGTCTAACGTGAGATAGGGAGCAAGTGCAAGATCGAGCACCGCCTGCAATCAGGAAGTTTTAGATTGGATATTCGAAGAAACATCAAAGTTACAATTATTACTTAGGATGAAGAGATAACACATGGAGTCATCATGTGAGCCTATTTCGTTGATGATTCCGGGAAGTAATCATCCTAAAGGGGAGATAATTGTAACGCCCGTAGATCCGGGCTAGTCAATTTAGAGATAATAGGGGTCGAATACGACTTTTTGACACAAAAGTATTTTGAATAAATAATCTTAACCAAGTATTATAATATGTCTCAAGGGTTCCGTACATATAAAGAACGCCTAAATTCGAGTTATAACGAAGAAGTTATGGCCCGTCGAAGTTTTACGGCAAAACCGGCACGGCACCGGGAGATGTAAATAGTGAATTTTTGATAAAAGGACGTTTTAGCCTTAGAGATCCAAATAAAATTTGTAGTATATGTTAAACTGAGAACATACAAAAAAAGAATGCCCAAATCTGACTTCGTATGAGGAAGTTATGAATTTTCTATGATTTGGCATAGCAGTGCACGACCCGAAACTCGAATTTTAGTTCGAGCGGTGTTTTGCCTACGTGACCTAAATGAGAATTGAAGATCTCATTAATAGGAACTCAACAGTAAAAAGATAGACGAAAACAGAGTCCGTATGTAGAAGTTATGAATTTTACGCGGACATTTAATAGTATAATCTCCTCGTACTGTTAAATTTAAGATCGGTCGAGAATTAGCCGACGGAGTCAAAATGAAAGTTGTAGATCTTATTTTTACCTACGCATGGATATAAAGAACGTAAAAACGGAGGTCGTATGTGAAAATTGCGGATTTTAGAAGTTGGAAGTGTGCTGTGTGAAAATGGGTGATGTGACACAATCTTGGCCATTGCTTTCTCCCCAAGTCTTGCCACTAGATGGTGACATGTGGCACCAAGTTCAACGTTTTTTCACCCTTTAAATAGAACCTTTCCCACCCTCATTTTCTTCACACCTTTCCCATTCTTTCTTCTCTTTACTCTCTCTCTAGAACCTTCCTCTAGCCCCGAAACCCCCCGAAAAGCCTAGGGAACCTCCCTTACACGAGGCGGAAGCCCCGGAGTGCTCGACGGCTCCGAGAAGAAGAGCTTTTAGGCTTGGGAACGCTGCTCCAAGCAAAGCCCGGTTTTCTATCAAACCTGTTGAGAGTGATCTACGCCTACGCTATTTTTAATATAGCTTTTAATGAATTGTAGTAACGTTATTAGGAACTTATAATAAGTACTTGGGCTATTATTATGGGTTATATAAGTATTGTATAACGCTTATATAGTAGTAATAATAGCTAGACTATTAATTAGTCTCGGCGAATAATATACTAAACTCTAGTGGTAGTAATACTAGGTTTCGTCGAAGGAAATTATTTTTAAGAAGCAAAGCGCTGTCTGAGTTCAGAATCACCACCTTTTCAAATGAGTGCATGGTCCATTTCATCTTACACATAGATATGAAGTATTTTATATAAATAACGCGCTATGTGTGCATATTATCTGTATACTTGCTATCTATGCTTGATGAACGATTTTATACACGTTTTATGTGATTTACACTGTATATGTATTATATCAACATAGTATGTTGGGTAAAACATGGGTAGATGAAATATGAGTTGGATGATGAGTTAAGAAGTGATATAGACCATGAGGTAAGGGTGAGAGGTGTATGATGTGAGAAGCCTTCTTCCCAAATGTTGTCCCTGTCATCTAGCAGAGTATGGATGACAACCACGAATTATTCTAGACAGTCCAGGGGAACACTAGCAGGCTCGCAACCTGTAGATGTTGTGAATAATGTGTTCACCGATGTACTCTAAAAACCCATTGAAATGTATTGCGAGTGGACTCTTGAAAACGATACTGTCAATAAACGAGATAAACCTAGCAGTTGTGCTCGAAGGATAATACTGGCAGCTGCGCCTCATATAGAATGTCACAATTATGGCAGTTGCACCTAAGTGATAGAACTAGCAGTTGTGCTTGATAGCTGTGTCATTGACAACGATGGACTTCGTACCTATTCCTTAGAGAAATCCTTAGAAATTAATGAATGAGAAATAGCTGATTCTTAGGGTAGATCCTTAAGAGTAAAGAAGATAACGGGGACGGGTAATTGGGTTAACTGTTTGATGATTAAACATAATAATTATATTATTGTGGGTTGAAAACCCTATGTACTCACCAGGTTTCCCAACCTGACCCACTCATTTTATTTATATCACAGGTGTTTATATGAAGTCACATTACACTAAGAGATTAAGGAGATATTAATCACTAGTGATAATGAATGTAAGTTCTGTTTATGCTTATGTTTCTGTATTGACGATGACATCCCAAATGTTTTAAAATGAATAAAAATACTTTTCTTCAGAAATGCCCTGATAACGTATTTATCATGTTTCACTGGGAACAAATTCCGCACATTTTTATTAAAAATAGGTACTCTGATTTTTATAAAGCATAAACAAAATCAGTCTTTTCTGTCCGTGAAAATGGGGATGTCACACAAACTATGATCCATAATCCATACTGGGGGTAAAATGACCATTTTACCCCTGGTCCAACTTGAACCAAAACTGAGGCCCAAACCCAAAAACCAAAAGCCCCAAAACCAGAAGATCCATAACGGCCCACTAATGGCCCAATTTTCCAAATTAGGCCCAATCCCCATATGGGCCTTATCCAAAATCTCAAAACTTCCCTTAGGCTAATAGTTGATCTCAGATGATCCAAAGGCCCCAACAAGAAGTCCAATAAGGTGGCCCAAAGGTGCGATGCCCAAAAACACACCAAGCCTAACTCCACGCTGAACGCGGGGCGTATGCTCAGCTACGCTGGGCATACTCAATGAATCCAGATCGCGATTTGAAATCAGTACATTGGGCGTACATCCAGTTATGCAGGGCGTAACCTCGCTTAACCAAACATTACTTTATGGCTTAACCACTTAAGCACTTTGCACCCACACTTTAGAGGACCTTAAAATAAAGCTCTTAATGCATAAAGTCAGCACCTTTTATGCATTTACATGACTCAATGGGACCCAACAACCATCTTAATCCATTAAGACCCATTCTAATCCAACTATAACATGCATGGATTATTCTTAAACATCAAGCAAGCATTGTTATGAACTAGAAACTGCAGAAGAGGCAAGATCTATCACTACAACCTCCAGGAGTGGCTCAAACTCACAAAGAGAACTTAAAACACCATAAAAACCTATAATCTTGCCCTAAAATCAAACTAACATAAGAAGAAGTCAAGATAAGAACTTTATATGTTGAATGAGTTGGAAATGAAGCCAAAAGTATGGATCTAAAAGTCTTCCTTTGAACTACAAGCTAGCACCAAGCACCCTTCTCTTGAGAATGAGTAAAAACACACCAAAATGCACACTTGGACCTCTCAAACACTCAAAATGAGGTTAGGGTTTCCAAAATGAGGCTAGAAGGCAATGGAGGCTGAGAAATGAAAGAGCCTTGAGCTCATAAAGATGTTTAAATAGTGCCCAAACCCTAACCATCAGGGTTTGGCACTCTGCTCATTACGTTGGGCGTACTCACCCAGGAACATGCCCTCCTCCATGCACGGATGGGACCATCTTGCCAAAATTTTCCACCAAGGGTCAATTCTATCAATATCTTCAAATTGCCATAACTTCCTCATCTTAGGTCTGTTTCCAACAAACCTTATATCCAGGGAAAGGTGGCGAGAAGCCCTACGCTTCTAACAACACAACCAAGCCTTAAAAGTTCCCGAACAAAACCCAAAGTCCATAAAAGACCGAGTTATCAAATTACAATTATAACCTTGGCCTCCAAAGACATCATCGAGCACTTGGATCACGTAAACCATAATACCCACATCCGAAAAGAGCCAAATTCCTTCTTCCCTAAGTCCCTAAGCCTCATGGCAACTGATGATTGGGCCACAACCCCGAACAAAGAAGCAAATCCGAAATCGAGTGTTACACTGTGCTTGGGAACAAGATAGAATATATTATATTGATAGTGCTTGTTCCATGCACATGAATGGGCATAAAGACTTTATGCGTAATCTAAAGTCGCTCCTAATGCTGGTTACATGACATATAGCAACAACTCAAATTCATAAATTCGAGGTTATGGCGTCTTCACCAATTGAAATTTCTCTGTCTCCAATATGGCGTATGTGGCTAATCTCAAGCACAACCTGATTAGTGTAGCTCAACTCACTGATGCAAACTGAAGAGTTCAATTCTACAAAAAGTATAGCTACGTCATGACAGAAGACCAGAAAGAATATCTAATCAAATCGAATCGCATCAGAAACATGTATCCATTAGATATCAACATGATCTTCGGAAAGCCTCAACTGTGTCTTCTTTTTAAGTCCATTCCTGATGTTAGTTGGCTATGGCACTAGAGGCTCGCTCATCTCAACTTCCAATACATGGATGAATTTGTTTATGATGAAATGGTCCGATGTCTGCGACTCCTCAAATTCGAAAATGATCATCTATGTGCTGTGTGTGAATGTGGAAAGCAATCCAAGAAAGGTCATCCTATAATAATTGGTCAATTTCGGAACCATTAGAAGATCTTCATATTGGTTTTTGTGGATCATACACCGTAGAAAGTCTGCATCAGAAAAAGTACATTCTTGTGATTGTTGATGACTACAAAAGGTTCACCTGGGTCTTCTTTCTTTGGCTACAATCTGAAACAACCTTTGAACTTAATAACTTCATCAAAGGAATTGAAGTTATTGTCAAACTTTATGTTAGAAGAATCCGAAGTGAAAATGACTCAGAATTCACCAATGTCACCATTGAGAAATTCCTCTTCGAAAAAGGCATCGACCATAATCTCTTTGTTCCCTACACTCCTCAACAAAATAGTGCGGCTAAATGAAGAAACTGAACTCTCATTGAAGCAGCATGATCGATGCTAAACTTTGCAAATCTTCCTCTCTATCTTTGGGCTGAAGCCGTGTCTACTGCTTGCTTCACTCAAAACCATAACATCATTAATCGTCGTATCAAAATGACATTGTATGAATTCGAGTATCTCGTTCTTACATGTTTTCGGCAGCATATGCTTTATCAAAAACAACTGTGATCAATTCACCAAGTTTCAACCCAAATCCGTTGAAGCAATCTTTTTGGGATACTCAGCCAAATCCAAAGCCTACAGAGCTTTGAATCGTTGAACTCGTATGCATGAAGAAACCTTTGATGTTACTTTTGATGATAATTTTTTTTTCAGAACTCTGGCCCAACTCACGTTACAAATCACATCATCGAGTCTGATGCTCCACCACCTGGGTCTCTGAATAACCAAATCATATATGAAGTCGACTTCGAAAGCCTATTCGAACCATTAGAAATTGCTCTTGGCTCAAAATCATGATTAAGACCATCTTGATCATCTGAAGCTTCGATTTCTCAACCTGTCTCTAGTCTGACACCTACATTTCCTCCATTTGAGTTTAATCCATTTCAACCTTCTCAGGCTGACGGGGAGAATTCTCATCCATCCTTCAAATCAAATATTGACGAATTTTAAGGGATGGATGACAATTCTCCCACTCAACCTGAGAAGGCTGAAATGGATCGAAATCAAATGGAGGAAATGTGGATGTCGGATCGAAGACAGGTTGAGAAATTGGATCCTCAACTGATGAAGACGGTCTTGATCGAGATTCTGAGTCAACAACAGTTTCTAATGGTCCTAACAATAGATCAATTCGTTGAATTTGATCCCATTCCGAACAACAACAAAGACGAAGCTAACTTCTTTGACTTTCCAAATGATGAAGATGTCGACATATCTGGTTCAGAAGTTTAGGGGGAGCATCATCCTCAAATTCCAATTGTACAGGGGGAGCAATACAACCCCATTGTGGATATAGGATCATCCACTGCACAAAAACTTTCGAGATTACACATCTGGAAAAAGGATCATCCTCTAAATCAAGTCATTGGAAATCTCAACACTCGTGTTCAAAATCATTATGCTACCAACATCCAAAATGAGTGTCACTTATCGTCATTCATTTAATGGTTGAACTAAAATCCATCAAGGAAGCTTTAGAACATGCTGATTGGATTACAACCATGCAAGAAGAGTTAGCATAATTTGACAGAAATGAAGTGTGGATTCTTGTCCCTCCTCCTTGGGATCATCCTATTGTTGGCACAATATGGGTCTTCCGAAGCAAGCTCAATGATGCCGGAGTAATAATTAGAAACACAATGAGATTGGTGGCCAAAGGATTTACTCAGATCGAAAGAATCGATTACGACGAGATTTTTGCTCCTGTTGCTCGTGTTGAAGCCATCTGAATCTTTCTCATTGTAGCTTACAAAGGCTTTAAAGTTGACCAAATGGACGTTAAAAGTTCATTTCTCAATGGTGAACTAGATACTGAAGTGTATCTTCAACAGCCCCTGGTTTTGTAAAATTTTCATATCCAAACTATTGTTACAAACTTCAAAAAGTTGTTTATGGCCACAAGAAAGCTCTACGCACCTAGTACGAGACTCACACTGATTTTCTCAAGCGTTCCGATTTTCAAAGAGGATTTATCGATCCTAACCTATTCCGAAGATCGAATGGAAACCATCTCATGGTAGTCCAAATTTATGTTGACGACTTCATCTTTGGATCCACAGATTCAACGATGGTTTCTAATTTCGCCAAGTTAATGGTTAGCCGATTCCAAATGTGCATGAATCATGAATTAAGTTTTTTCCTTGGACTCCAAGTCAAGCAAACCAACAGAGGAATCTCTATTCACCAGCAGAAATACATTTTCGAACTTATGAAAAAGTATTCAATGGACACTTGTGCCTCTGCAAAGGTTCCAATGGCTTTCAGACACAAGATCCTCTCAGACCTATCACGTGTTTCTATTGATTAGAAGAAGTATATGGGAATGATTGTATCACTACTCTACCTTACTGAAAGTCATTCGAACATCATATTCTCTACATGTCTGTGTGATAGATTTCTGGTTCATCCGAAGATGTCTCATCTTCTGGCTATCAAGAAAATATTTAGATATCTCAAAGGAACAAAGAACCTCAAAATTTGGTATCTAGAAAATGAAAGTTTCCTTCTTCAGGCATACTCCAACTCAAACTATGGAGGTCTTCAACTGCATAGAAAAAGCAATTTCGGAGGTTGTCTATTTTTGGGTGGAAGATTGGTTAGCTGGTCATCTAAGAAACATAACTATATTACTCTCTCAACAGCCGAAGTAGAATACATCGCTGCTGCAAGCTACACATCGCAAGTTCTTTGGATGAAATCTCAGATTTTGGACTATGGTAATCGATTTCAACAAATTCCAATGAATTTTGACTCTCAAAGTTCAATTGCGATTTCTCACAATCTAATTCAACACTCCATGACCAAGCACATCGATATTCGGTACCATTTCATTAAAGATCATGTTTTAAAAGAAAACATCGAACTCATTTTTGTTCCATCTGATAATGAAATTGCTAAAGTCTTTAATAAGGCATTATATGAAACCAAGTTTAATGGGTTTCTAAACAAAATGGGAATAATGATGTGTGATCCCCAATTCTTCCAAGAGTCTTGTACTCTCTGATGGAAACATTAGAAAGTAAAATAATTCCGAAGTCAAATTCATTTCTCCTCAGAATCGTTCCTTCTCGGAAAATATAGGATCATTATACGTGTCTTTTTGTCTAACCTCTTCTTCTAGTTTTTAAGTTGTTTAGCATTCCTCATCTCATGAAGCTTTTGAACAATATAATTACATCAGTGTTTTTGCAATCATCACATCTCGGAGTTTATGTTGAATGAAGCGTGTTATGAAGTTCATCTGGGAATTCAAATTCGAAACGGTAATGTGAGTTCATCTCTTATCTTCATCCAAGCTCTGATCCTTCATTTCTCGGCATCTAAATCTTTTGGAACTGATCCTCTAAGATCTCCATGCATTTTTACCTTTGATATTCAGTTTGAGGCTGTGCCATCTTGAACTTTGTACTATGTACTAATGATGTGTTCATATTCTTTCCGAAGTATCTTATGACATCTTATCTCATAATCCAATTGTTCCTATATCGTCATCTGTAATAAGAATTCCAATGGTTTTCATTAAAGTTTTTTAATATGAAACGTTTTCTCATTTATATATTAACGTTAATTTTTTTGATGATTATCCTTTAATTCTTAATAAACGTGCTTTGGCACATGTTCCAATAAAGCGCATTACAAGTCAGAACTGTAACGAAGGTTTGCTCTTTTGGAAGAAATGAATGTCCCATCTTTTGTGTGCTACAGTTGTTAAGGATGTCGTTTTCAGCAATGCCATAAATGCAAGCCATTTCGTGTTCGGGTGTCATCATTACCTTTTTCGACCCTACCCAAAATATCCAACCTATAAAAGGATTTTGAATCCTAACTATTCCTACTTTTCCTTTTTGCTATCATCTTCTTAGAGCCTTTCTCAGCATTCTGTTCTTCGAAGCTCTTAAGAATTCATAAATGGCTTCTTCCCAAACAATTCCTCAAGCTTCCAAGCCTGCAACAAAGAAGAAATATTCCAAGGGTTCTGCCTAATCATCATCCACTAAGTTTATCCTTACGGAAGCAACTCAACTGTTCTCACTAGATCCCATGGATTCTGACGAATCAATTCACATCATAATCGAGTTCATCTCCCATTAGCCTATAGCAGTTCCTCTCACCCAAATCCCCAACCCTAAACCTCATCTTCACATTCTTCACAAAGCATTTGAATGGATCAAGATCGAAAATGACGTGCTGGAAGTTAAGATCACCGACGACAAAATCATTCCTCTGCACAAGAACACTGTCCTCAAAGCAATTGACATTCCAGAAAAGCCCATGGGTTTTCGTGTTCAAGAGCCCATGTATGAATACTTTCATACATTTCTTAATCAAATTGGGTACAATGGAGAATTCAGGGCTAAGGAGTTCAAGAAGTCCGTTGTTCATGGCCTTTGGACTATTCCGATGCACCTAATCCTTCGAGGAATGTAAGACAAACATGGTGGCACTAACACCATGAGCAAAGACTGGTTGTACATTGTGTACAACATCTATTACGGAAGAAACAACACAGTTGATCTGCCTGAGGTACTATGGCAAGACTTTCAGAAGTTTGCTATCAGAAGGCAGTCTCACAAGATCTCAAGTCCGAGATTCTAGGCTCTGACGCTTCAACAGTTGTACGATGAATGATTAAAATCCATTCCTCTCAATTCCAATCTCAAAGAGGTATAGTGTTCCTTTATGGATATTAAAATTATAGGTTACTGAACTAATCTGCTTTCGAACCTGTTCGTCGTTTTCCGGAACATATGTTGGCTACAGTTCCATCCTACTCAATTTATCTCAAAAACCATCTTGAGACTTTGGTTGTGTATAGACCTCTACGATCTTCCTCAGTCTCGGATGATAAACCTTCAGATGTGAACAAACCAATTTCTACCGATGGATGTAAAAAGAAAATGGCTAAACAAAATGCCTCACCCTCAAAAGTTAAAGCTAAAAAGAGAACTAAAGCCAGCAGATTCTCTCAACAGGAAACATATAGTGCCATTCGATCTAAATCTGGATCAAAGCCTACCCCTCCCGTACACTTTTCTGAAGTACGCTTCAGAGTTTCAATATCACATGCACACACTCACGGGGAGTCAACACATAATCTACCCCCATCTTCCGAAAAAGATGGTGCTGGTATTGAAAATAGTCCCAAACCCCCCTCGGACACACTCACGAGTTTTTTTTGAAATCCATCTTGATTTTACACATGCACAATCAGGGGCCCCTGCCTCTAATTCTAAGCTTTCCAAAGCTGGAGCAGTCCCTCCTACTTCGAAATCCACAACCGGTCTAATATCTATTTCATGTAAAGGACAATCGGGTACTTCTGAAAAAGACTGGTCTAAGTTTGTAGACAAGGCTCACTCTCTTCATGCGGAGCTAACAAGAGCACAAGTGAAGTATACGCTTATTTCAATGCGTCATAGAGTTATTCAAACCAGTCTTCCTTTCAATCTTCGAACTGATGAAGAAAGTGATCAAGAGTTTCATCCTTCCGAAGAAGCTTAACAAACAACTACTAGAGATATTCACGATCCCACAATTTTTTCTAGTGACCTCTTCCGATGTTCATATGCAAAGAGAATTCCAAGCCTCCCTTCGACGAAGAAAATTAAGATGATGCAATATTTGATGATGACATCACATCTGTTGGTGCTATTCTGATCCTCATATCTTTCAAGTCATTACAAAAGCCTACCTCCTCAAAACCAGTATACGATTTTGGCCTTTTATCCTCTTCAGAAGAAGAATAAGAATTAAATATTGATGCCAACACTCAAGGCAATCAAGGCAACAAAGATCAAACCAATCCAGCAGATATTCCCAAGCCTTCCAAACCTCAAGATGATAATGGTGATGACGACGATAAAAAGTCCGAGAGTTCTACCTTGGACATAGGATCTTTGGATGAAAACATTGCATATCATTTTGCCTTATTAGAACTTCGAGACAATGTTGCATCTTCCATTTCTAATGTTGTATCTCTTGACAAAATTGTTTCACAACTTGATTCCAAGATCGGTCAGAAGGTTGCTAGTCTCGACTCCAAGCTTGAACTCATTCTTAAATCAAAGATGCTAGCCCCTCCGAACTCGATCGAGCAAATCAACTCGACCAATTCATTTCCCTCCGATTCAAGCACACTCTGGAGGAAGTCGAACAAAAATACAATGACAGCCTCGATCACCATATCTCCACCACCACCACTATGCTCAAGATTCATGACGACATGATTAGTGCCATTAACGAACTCATCAAACAGACTCATGTTCGTCATGAGAAACAAATCCAAAGGCTGGAGAAGGAGATTTGGAAAAAAGATGAGATAAATGTTGGATTAGTGTCTAATTCCATAACTATTTTGGTATGTACTTGACCCGATGGTGCATGGTCCTTTTGGGTTGCCTTCACCAAAGCAACTTGATAGGATGAATTATGGAGAGAAAGGATTAAATATGATTTGTTAATATGTTATGAGAATAATATATTAAAGGAGAAATCATATTGTTTAATTAATATTAGTCAATAATTAATTGGTAATTAGTTTTGTGACTAAAAGAGATTAATTAAACTTAAGGGACTGGAATTGTAATTATAAGAAAATTGCAATTTCGGCCATGGATTGCATTATATTAAGGAGTGGACAAATTCTATGGGGAAGCCCATAAGGAAATCGTCCAAGGCCTTAATTAAATGAGTCCATGGGTTGCTTAGGGCTTAAGCATCCAAATTAGGGTTTCCTAATTAGATAACCCTAATTGCCTCCTATATATATAGATCCCTTATGACCTAAAAACGTGGCTAAGACTCCTCTAGGGTTTGTAGACGTTTAAAGGCAGCCTCCATCCTTTCTCCTCTTCATACTCTTGCTTATGGTGTTTGTGAACCATTAGAGGAGTGACAATTGTGACTCTAAGCTTTCTAAAGTCAATACAAGGAGATTTGGGATTGTTATTGCTACATAAAAATCAAGGTAACATCTTAAACCTATTCTCATATTAATATGATTACATGAATGCTAGAATTAGGGTTTATAGTCTTGGATAACTTGCATGTACAATAGAGAAACCTAGATTCAAGCATTAGGGTTTGTATGAGCACATAGGATGTCTTATGACCAAAACCCATCAATAAATTTGATTATGCAACAAGTTCTCATTAAGCTGATCCGAGCCACTTGGATATCGTTGATGTTCCAAATTATATCAATAAGATGCTCGTCATTATCGATGAGACTTTTTCCCATCTCAAAGCTCAAGCTGATGTGAATTATGAGCTTTGGTTTGGCTTGCGGAATTAAAGAACGCACAATGAACATGGTGATTTCGGTGTTTAAGACATACATTCGATTATGTATGGTGTTACAAAAAGGGATCCAAATCTAAATCTTCATAAATAACACACACTTACACACTCAATTTTACATCTCTCAAGCACACCTCTACATGTGGAATAAACTCACCTTCTATAGAGGTGTTTACATGCCTCTCTCTCTCTCACTCTCTATCTTTCATGTCACAAGGCTAAATCACCACATGCAAGTGGGTCTACAAAAGTCAAACCATTTACAAAGTCATACATGGATAACTTTGTACCCCAACATTCTCCCCCTCAAAGTTAGGAATGAATGACCCACTTCAAATCTCCCAAAATTGAGCAACTATGCGATCCGAGCCTCAATCATGACACATGTTGAGATGAAATTCAAATCTTCAATTCTTCCATGATTTTTCAATTTGGGCTCTATGATGTGAGACAAAACAAACCGAGCATCAATAATGATCAAGAGCTTCTCAAACTCCGAATAATCACCATAAAGTTGAGCATAAAAACACACCCCAAAAATCTTCAATAATTCCAAACCCATCATGAACCGAAATCATTTCTAAATCTCCAATCGAATCATTTCATAAACTTCAAAAACTCAAGGTCACTTCGGTCTTCAAGTCTGCATAATATGAAAAATTAAACTTTCAAATTTCCATATATTTACCCTCTTTTCATAATCGAAATTTGATTATAAAACCAACAAGGAAAGAGAACGTGCTCAGTTTGGAATTTTTCATGTCAAAACTCCGCCTTAACATGTGGCATAAACTTTTTGCTTCAATCCGGAAAACCGAAAAAATCTGCAATTTTTAGCTTCATTCACGGACCGCCTTTGGCAAAATTTCTCAAAATTGGGCAGAATTTATCAATTTCAAAATTCTGCAGTGACCCGGTGCGCCCAAAACAGCCAAAAATGCGAAACTCTCCCCTTTTTCCGAAACTGCGTAGAAAGCGACAATTCGCACTAACTGCAGGGGCCTGAAATGCATATTCTTCAATTTCTCAGCAAAATCAGTCCATTTTCGAAATTGAGCAAAAACTGTCAAACTTTCGAAACTTCAATGACTGATTTTGAAATTTCTGCTTTTTGTCCCAAAATGTCGAAAATCACCCCAAATGTCGAAGTTGGTTATGTTGTGCCAAACTGTCAAAATTTCAGGGACTGTTTTCGAAAATTCTTCCTCCTTTCTTCCAAACTGTCGAAAATTACCCCAACTGTCGAAATTGGACCTTTTGTGCCACTTCGTTAAAAATGTAGGGACCAAAATCGAAAATGATTGTTTTCTTCCCCAATCTAACGAAATTGAATGCAGATAACGAAACTTCATCTTCACTTCGTTAATCACGTAACAAAGTCTTCCACAGCACCATTTTTAACGAAAATTTTTTCATATCAATGGAATAACAAAATCGAAGCATGTCGAATGCTTAATCGTGAACAGTAACCTCTTAATCATTCAGCTTCACTTTTTGTCCAACAGCAACTCAATCATCACGAAATCTAAACATTCGTTCTTTACCCCAGCGTAGTTCCAAAACCTTGGATTCTTTATTTCCCCAATTCGTTTCGTTAACAGACAACATGTTTTTCTTTTTCATCTTCATGCCTGAATAACAAAAATTTTCTTCTCAATTCGTTATCAAAACTTTCGTTAATCCCTTAATCTTCAAAACCTTCGAAAATTGAATGCCAGTCGATATGTGTTCATCTACAAAGCATCGACATTATTCACTTTTCATCAAGAGCGACTCGATCTCAAACCATCGATTCATTAGTCTTAGGTCGTAACCAACTATTGATCCTCGCTACTCCAAAAAACCCATTTTGTTTTCCAGTTCACCAATATTAAACAAAACTCGATATCAACCTTTCAAATATAAAATCGATCAACCAACTATATCGATTTCAACATCAACAAACAAACATTTATGAGTTCATGAATCTTAATTCGTTTTTCAAACCATCTCCTTCCCAAAGTTCGTTCTTCAGCTTTATACATCATGAACCAACAATCGAACTTGTGAACTCATACAAACAACCCTCGATGCTTAACATCGAACTCACAACTCAGTTTATCCAAATCGATTTCCAAAAAGTAAAACTCAAACAATTTTCGAAATTAACTCCCAAATTGAACTTGATTTCGACACACACCGCCTCAAAACAACCTATATCTATCGATTTCAGCATACAAGTCATCGATTCATTGCTTGAATCTTGACATTCACTTTTTCACAGTTTGACTTTTCGAATTCACAGGGCAAGAAACACCAAATTCACAAATCTATCACTGATTTTTGGATCAAATAATGAGTCTTCAACTTGTTCTTCATAACATTCAAATGTTCTTGATCAAGATTCATAGAAATCAAAGGGAATAATTTGATGATTTTTCAACTTTGACTTGAACAAAATCGATTTTAAGAATGAAAACAAAACATAAAAACGATTCATAAGGTCCATTTAACAATCGAAACAAACTCTAATCGATTATCCAGAAGCGTAAAAATGAAATCAGAACTCAAGAACGATGACGCAACAGATGAATCGCTTGGAATATCAAGAATATGAAGATGTACAACTCGTATATGCACAGAATGAAGAACAGTGAATCAACGAATCGTATGTTTGATTTAATTGAACATTTAGACTTTTTGTTTTAAGATATTGGATCGAAAACTGGGCTCAATATTTGGATATGAATAGTAACGAACATCAAAACCATGAAATCAAGATAACAAAATGTAATAAATGGATCCATAACACGATTTTTGTGCCAAATTCTTGATTTAAACAAATAATTGCAATTGAGAATCAAATTGAACAACAAGTAGGATTGGATCGGGACTTGATCGAGAAAAAAAATTGGATCATAACAAGTGGGTTTTTCAAAAAAAATTGATCCAATGAATCAAAATGATCAAAAATCAAGAACGTAACACACGAATCAACGAGATTAAGAGAGATCATAGAGAGAGACTCACCATAAATGCTCCAAATCTGACATATTTTGCAAACAACTCAGTATGAGCTTTCAGAGAGTGTTCGAACTCTTAAGTGAACTTCAAAGCAGTGCCATACTTGCATTGGATGTTGAGCCTTCCAATGCAAGAGGTGGAGAAAGAGCTAGTCAAAGAGAAAGAAGGCTTCAAGGGAAACCTATATCAAAATTTACACTCCGAGATGAGTTGTCCGAAGAAGATATACTCTAGGTTGAATCTCTTGAACCTCTTGAGTCTGGTGATAAAGAAGATGAAGACATGATTGAAAATGGTGTTTTAGGACTTTAAGCTATCAGGTAACAACCTGTAAAGGTCCTTTCGAATGCAGATAGGCTTAAATGGTCCTTGGTTACATGGCCATCATAGTTAGCAGAAACGTTTAGACGAAGCCGAGAACTGGAAAAAAATCAAAACAAAGCTAACCATCGACACATTTTGAGCTACCCAATCTATGCTTCCACCAATCCCTGCTCCGAGGATCGTTCATATCGATGAAGGTTCTCCAACCTTGAAACCTGATGATATCCCTAAAGAGCCTCTGGTCCCTCCTCCACCAGAATCAATCATCACTGAACCCAGTCAACAAATCATCTCTGGCCTAAATGAGCCTCCATAAGACAAAGGAAAAACATTTTAACCGATTCTGACAGCTCAGTGAAGACGTCGAAAAAGTCTGACGGCTAGCCTTAAGAACAAATGGTTCAAGCTTTGGAAGAAAGCATCATGATTCAAGCACTAAAAGACAATCCAAATCTGATGCTTGTCATATATCCTCTTTTCCGAGAAGGATTTATGCATGATATTCACTTTGTTCCCTTCATGTACTATGCTCTTCCAACTCAGGATGCCGATCAACTTGATCTACCAATGTCTCCTCAAGGTTAATTCTACGTCAAGTACGCTCCTCTTCATCCGAATGATGATCCTCAAATAATCATCAGGATAGAGCATGAGAGATTGAGAACCTTCTACTTCATTAACGCACGCCCCCAAAAATAAGTGTGGTCTCGGAAGCAAATTACCAAGATCATTGGATTTGGTTACAAGGTTCAGAGCAAGTTCAATCTGAACTGTATGTTGTACAGATACTCTGTCTCTTGGAACAAAGAAGCAACCATCAATCTCACGGATGACGCCTTTCCCTCAATCAACCCTAATGACATTCTCACCATTGCTACTCACCTCCGAGAACACCAAACAAATCACTCAAGCATCTAAACCTACAGTGTTGCAATCAATTTCTTGAAGGACTATGTTGCGGAATTGTGCAAGTCCGACATTGAATTTGTTCACTTGTTCGGAACGGAGAATGTTTCGGCCAAAATCACTTACAAACTGACTAAAGCTCAGATCTTGGCAGAATGCCCCATTGAATAACCAGAACTCGGCTATGTCTATCTCAAAAAGAAGACCAACCAAAAACAGTTCTTTAGAGTTCTTCACAAGCATCTAGTTCCGTCAAAGATCCTTTAGAAGTTCATCCCCAACGCTACAAAAAGTGTTGCTCCTGATCATGTAAAGAAGAAGTTATTCGAACACCTCAAATGGTATTTGGAAGTACAAAGTTGGCTACACAGTGCCTATCTCTTTGTGTCTGAAGAAGCCAACTGAATTGATTGATTGCTAAGTTCACTTAGGGAAGATTGTTGATACATAAAAGTGAACCTCTAGCAATCCGAGCCAAACCAGAACCGAAGTCAAGTGCAATTCACGATGTGAAGAGTTCCAAAGTCAGTCTTCTTCCAAAATGAAGACATTTATGAGACATTCACATTTTTTGATGTAATAGAGTCCGTACAAGCATTAAATGCTCCTTGTTGTTTTTATTAATTGAGCTGTTCATAGGACAAAATCCAGTAAATCACATGTGTCAGCTTTTCTGACTTATCAGATTTACATTCTCAATGTAAGTCTTATATTTTGTCTTATTTTCTCTCCTTTCCTATTTAAGGAGATGACTTATCCATGCATTGTAACTTTGAAGTAGCAATATTCTCTTCACATCGAATACAAAATATATTTTTAGTCAAATCTCTTTCACCATCATTCTTCTTGTTCTTAAGTTATCTTTACTTTGCTCATACTCACTTTTCTTTACCCAAATATTTTGTTGAATACTTCAAGACAAGACTGGTTTACCAGACTTGACTGGACCAAAATATTAGCAGTAGACATTGATCTTATGTTAATTCAAGGTTTGAGTTTTCTAACCTTGTCCGCGCACTAAGTCTTGCACTTTCAATCAGTAGTGACGCATGGCAGATATGTGATTAGGTCCATGTCGAGGGTTGCTAAAGCCTCTCTACATGGTCTTATATGAATAAGCATTTGGGATTCGAAGCATAAACCAAACACCTGATTGAGGTAATGTTGGGTAAGGTCATGACTCATGATTGATTATGGTATGGTGTGGTAAATGGTGGCAAGGCCATGGGTTGGGTCCATGGTTGTTTTGGAAGTGTTGTAAGCCTGTGGGTGGCCGTAACATTCACTAGGTTGGAAGGTAGTGGTAGAATTGTTGTGCGACTACGGGGTAGCCATTGTTGGATTAGGTGTCTAAGCCCATAACTATTCTGGTATGTACTTGCCCTGATTATGAGTATGGTCCTTTTGGGTTACCTTTACCATCACAACTGATAGGATGAATTAAGGAGAAAGAGGATTAGTTATGATTTATTAATATATTATATGAATAATATATTAAAGGAGAAATCACATTGTTTAATTAATATTGATCAAGAATTAATTAAGACTGAAATTTGTGGTCAAAAGAGATTAATTAAATAAAGGGGACTGATATTGCAATTATATGATAGTTGCAAATTGGGCTATGGATTCCTAATGGAAAGGGGATTAGACGAAATCTATGGGAAGCCCATATGGATTTCGTCCAAGGGCTTTCTAGAAGGACTCCATGGGTTGCTTAAGGCCTAAGCAGAGAATTAGGGTTTTCACTTGAAACCCTACCAGCACAAACAAGTATAAATAGACCCCTTCTCTTGTAGAATTCGGCCCCATGCTTCTTGGAGTTTCCCTAGTTGTTTTCTCCTTCCTCTCCTATGTCATCTTGTTGCTTGTGGTGTTTATGACTCTATTAGAGGTGCAACATTTGGGGCACTAAGCTTTCAAGAGTTAAGATCATGAAGGAATGTGATTGTTATTGCTATATAACAATCAAGGTAAACTTTCTAACCCTAATCATATGTATTTTTTCAGATTTGTATGCTACTCAATTAGGGTTTATTGCTTTGGTATTCAATGTTGTACGTTTACTTAAAAAAACCTAGATTAAAGCACTTAGCTTTCATGAACACCATAGGATTAATGTTTTGCACATAACCCATCAACCATAACATTCACTAGGTTGGCAGATAGTGGTTAAGGTGTTGTAAGACTGTAGGGTGGCCTATAGCATTCACCTAGTCAATGAGCATTTGTGAGGGTGCTACAAATCTACGATTTTGCTTGTAGTTTTCTATAGGTAGAATTAGACCATGTCGTGATGGGCTGTGAGACTGTGGGATGACCATAATATTTATGGGATTAAGGAAGGTTGTAGGGCCATTTGGGGTTAGTTGTGATGTAAAACTACAACTGGCCGTGTAGCATTCACTAAGATCAAAGTGGGCTATTTTCATCCTTGTGAAAGCTGGTTATCTTGTACCTAGTTTGAGCATGAGGGTTGTTGGAGCCTTGTATACAAGCAGGCTTGAGTAGCTTTGCCAAATAGACTCTTGGATAGAGTTTTATGGAACAGTCGTTTGTGAGGATGTCAGTTTCAGCAATCGGTCGAGATTTCGACGCTTCAAACAGTTTGTAAACTAGCTCTAAGCTCAAGAGATATTGGGTAGATCAGAATGAAAATGTTTGATTAGCATGATGTGAATGTGCATTGGTTGGGAACAAATGATTGAGACTCATGCTATGAGTCGCCTTGCTTCGAGTGTGAGGTTTTAGGCATTAGAAAATGCTCAATTTTGCTCCCTAGTATTAGTGGAATAATTTCGGGTCAGAGATAAGATTATCTAGTTCGAGTAGCAAATGGAATGATTATGGATGTGAAAGAAAGATTCTGCCTGGTTGGAATTCAGATGCGGTGTTGGGTTTTTGGATTTCAGGCATAGTAGAGATGACTAGTCTTCATTGCTTAAAGTAAGTGGGTCATAGATTTGTTATTCGTTAGGGTATGTGAGTTCTACTAAGATTTGTTTTTTAATTGTAGTATTGGAAGATAGTCGTCTGTATGAGTCGACTCCTCAGTCTGTATCAGGGTTAAGGAAGAATCTTCCAAGCTGTCTGGTGCATCTGTTAAGTAGTAAGGAGTGATTTCGAGGACGAAATCTAATTTAAGTGGGGAAGAGTTGTAACACTCGTTTTCTAGGATGGATCGATTTAGGGTTTCAAGTAGTTAAAATGTCGAATTTTGGAAGAAATGGGGTTTCACGAAGTGACCTTTTAGTGGCCATGACATGAGGAGGTTTAATGTGTGAAGTCTGTTTCAGACTGATCCCACAACATGAGGCATAGAGGCTCATGACGTGAGAACTGATGTAGCCCAAGCCCATGATCTTGTAGGGTTTTCTACCTATTTAAGCCCCTCTAAACTCATTTTAGGGATCATTATCAGCCTCTAAACCCCCTTTCACCTCAAAAAACCCTAGCCTTCATTCTTTGCTTGAATCTTGGCCTTCATGTAGCATTTCTTGGTTTAAAGAAAAAAAGAAGAAGGTCATCTTTGGAGAGGATTTCAAGGAATCATCATCATCATCAGCTTACATTGTTTCTGGACACTTGTAAGTGTCAAAGCTTTCATTTTTTATTGTTGTTTATGGTTAGATCTAACTTTTTTTCCCACTTTTCTCTTTGATTGAGCAAGTTTGAATGAATAGAAACCATAAAGTTGAAAACTTTATGGGTTAATAAGGTCTTAGAGTGTCATGAGGTTCAGATCTAGTGAATGGTTGGGTTTTGGAACCTTTCATGAATGTTGTATGACCTTTTCATCAGTTATTGAGCTAAAGGAGATCTAGACATGTATTGGACATATACGTATTAAAAGTATCGACTTTCAAGTGTAATATGGAGTTATAATACCTTCTGGAAAGTTAGAGTGAAAGGGTTAATGGATTAAGGACTTAAATGTTGGATTTTTGGCTTTAGGCTATACTTACGATGTGAGAAGTAAGGTATCATGATGTGATGACTAAATGATCCCATTTCAGTTAAGCTCCTTGGGGATCACGACGTGAAAGAAGGATGCTCATGTCATGAGGTCAACTCTAGTGACTCTTCATGTCTGAGTTGAGTCGAGATGAGTTGCAATCGGACGAAGTGATCTCTCACGATGTGACCAAGGTCTGGTCAGGACATGAGGCTGAATAGTTGACATTATGGGTTGTTGACTTTGACTTCGACTGTTGACTTTTAACATGGGTTGACATTTGGTCAAATTTTATTTTTTAGAAGGTAGACTTAGGGTTTACCTTTTGTGGATTGATAGAAGGTTTTAAGTACCCATCATTTGGCAAGAGAGAAGTTAGCTATGGTCGGCATGGTATTGGGCAGAGTGTTAGTTGGCTTTGTAGTTCATGTGAGTCTCCTCATTGTATCTATGGGTAGAAGGCACCAATGCTTGCCCATTATTTTGTTATATAGAATGCTAGTTGTTATGTGGCATATATGTTTGTGTGCTCGGGTTGAAATACACCCTAGGGCGGGGCCCACCATTGTATGATCGAGGTGAAATACACCCAGGGCAGGGCTCACTATCATATTATCTAGTTAAAATACACCCTAGGGCGGGGCCCACTATTGCATGTCGGGTTGAAGTATACCCTAGGGCAGGGCCCACTATGGCATGTTCTGGTTGAAATATACCTCAGGGCAAGGCCCATGAATGTTTATTGGGTTGAAATATACCCCGGGGTCAGGCCTTGTTATATGTATGGTATGTGGTATCTTGGGGAACTCACTAATCTTTGTGCTTACGATTTCATATTTATGGTTGCGGGTACTTACAGTTCGAATGGGAAGAACTCGGCGTGGCTGTACATCATCCCCATAGTTTTCTACATTGGTAATTAATCATATTACTCTGATGTTTAAATAATATATTCACTTTTATCGGTTTTGGAATAACTCATTTGTATAATTTATTGTTTTGAAAACGAAAATTTTACTATGAATTTTTGGGATGTTACAGTTGATGATTAATGAGGTGATTCAATAGGTGAAAAAGAAAATGAAGAAACTTTTAGTTTTAAAGATAGATTTTGAAAAAGATTATGTTTCATTAGGGTGGGATTATTTTTTATAAATGATGGCATTTCTCGATTTTTGTGAGAGATGCAAACAATAGATTTGTGCATGTGGTAATTATGCTAAGGATTTTGTTCATGTGACATCCCCAGTTTTCATGTGCCGAAAAAACCTTTTTATTTATGCTTATTTTAAATCAGAGGGATCTTTATAAAATGCATAATTTGCGCATAAAAATTATTTCTGAAGAAAATGTTTTTCATAGACTATTAAAACTTTGGATCTCATAAATGACAGAAAACTTAAGCATAAACATAATCATTACAGACCTTACATTAACTTATTGTACTAATGGCCAAAACTCCTCGAATCTCTCAGTGGATTGTACCTTCGTACAATTACCTATGATACAAAGAAACTAAGTGGGCCAGACTTGGGATCCTGGTGAGCACATTGGGTTTTCAACCCACAATATTGTAATTATATATTTTTCACAATAAACAATTAACCCGATTACTGATTCCTGTTATTCTCACTCTCTGATCCCTAAGTGCTAATCTCAAGAGACCTATTGTAACACCCATTACAGGTATGTGTCTATTCATTTAGTTTTCATAATTGTATTCTTGGGCGACCACGACATGGTGGGACTTCACAAAGACATGGCATAATTTCTCTTGACCGTGTATTTAAGTGACCCGCCACGACGTAGCAATGGGTGCCATGACATTGCAGCCGAATTTGAAGAATCCATAATCCATGGGCTTTGTTCCCTATATAAAGGACACTATGGCTAGGGTTTCGTGATTTTTCAGCCTCCATCACCCTCTGAAGACCAAAAACCCTAACGTAGCTTCCCTTGTGTGATATTGATATTTTGTGGTGTTTGGTTGCAAAGGAAGCAGGAGAAGGTACTAGCCTAAAGATCAAGCAACAACTTCTCCCTATCCTTGGAATCACTATTTGGACCATTGGTAAGTCCTCAAGTTTCCATCTTGATGATTTTTTCGTTGTAAATCTATCTTATTAGCTTATTTTGGTCTATAAGTGATGTTCGGTTGGTTTGATGTGATAAAGATTGCAACTTATGACTCTCCTGAGTCCCATGCGTAATATATCTTATAAATCTAGACTTTGGTTGGGATTCTTAGCCTTGCATGAGTTTTGGTCACCTTTGTGCTCATTTTGACCTAAAATGGAATCCATACATGCAATGGTCATGCATGTTTATAAAGCACCCAAATTTGTGTTAGATCTGGTATTAGAAACTTCTCTGGAGTTGGTTGGACTAAAGACTTTGAGGAAAAGTGTTGAATGGTTAAGCCCATGCCATGTTTTTTCCTTTATTAGACCTTTTATTAGAGATATTATCTTAATGCAGTATCTTAATGGATAAAGTTGGAAACTTTATCCATTAAGGCGTTGAGAAGGAGTAGATCTGGGTTTTTGAGCCTTTGTTTTTGAGTTAAAAGTGTTAGAAATTGGGGTATAGTAAGGCTTGGAATTCTGGGAATTGTGTAAAACACTTTCAAATTAAAGCATTTGGGTGGTACTCCCAATATTCTTTAATCGGATAAGACTCAGAGTGTCACACCCCCAAACCAAGGAGGGTGGAAACGTCCAGGGGTGGAGGACTTCATGTACAGTATCACAACAACGTGTATAATAGTGCTCAAAGTAAATACAACCATCATAAATATAATTGGAAAAGTTACACCAAAGTATATGTTTACATGTTTCAAAATCAATTACATTATGATGACAAAAATAAATTGTTGACGGTTTAACGTCCCATCCTCAAAGCGCTGAAGTTTTCCTGTTTCACTGATTTCTTGAGAATACAAGTAGTTTTGAAAGAGTGTCAACAATTAAGTTGGTGAGTTCATAAGAGTTTTGTTTGGAGTAGAAAACCGTTTCCCTTATAACATCGATAGAGTTGATTTCCAGAAAATCCAATATTTTCTTAGTTAAGTGTGAACAGAATATTCCTATATGATGTATTAATGAATCCTAGATTGACCCGTAGATTTCCCCTATAATCGTCCAGCGTATATAAGTTATATAAGATTTAAGTTAGATAAAACGTTGAATATAGTGGGTTTGCCCTAGGTCCACAACCCAACGAGGAACAGGAGATGAGGCGGGCACCACCAATTCTAAGCCAATCCAGACTAAATTCTTGTATGACTCAAGCATATACGCTCAACGATTATAGTTGAAGTCTAACAATGCGAAAATTTAATGTGGACTTAAATCCAAAAACCGGAACCAAACCCTAGTGTAGTGTATGAAATAGTAATAGTGACTGTGAACATAAACTATACATATCATAGTTCATCAGATAGTGATAGTGACTAGTGAACATGAACTATGCATATTATAGTTTACCGAAAGTGGTGGTGATGGTGAATATAACCTATACATATCATAGTTCATCAAATAGTGATAGTGACTAGTGAACATGAACTATGCCTATTATAGTTTACCAAAAGTGGTGGTGATGGTGAATTCCTTTCTTGTAATTAAGTTCATAGTGTAGATGAAACATAAACTATACCTATTATAGTTTATCACTTTGTTTGTAATATATATATGCCATAACTATACCGATTATAACTAGCGTGTTCGTTTGTGGGGGTATTATGGCTTAACTATACTTATTATAGTTTATCATAATTATCCATAGTGGTAATAACTCTTTTGTATGTGTAAAACCTTTAATCATGTGTTTGTTATGTAAAATAACCCTAAACTATACCTATTATAGTTTATTAATTATTTGTGTGGGTAGTGAGCATAAGCCTTACCTGTCATAATTTACCGATTTTTATATTTTAATGGATATAGCCTTGTAATATCATTTATATATTTACCATACTTGTGGAGGTGTAAATCCATTTGTTTTCTGATGTATGTCTATATAAGAATACAAAAGTGTCATATATTGCAACAACACATAATCACATAATGATGTATACCTTGCTCAACATGTTACAAGGTGAAATGAAATTTATAGTGTTTTTCTGTTAATAACATTTTCTGTAACTGTTATTGGAAAAATTGTAGAAAAATCATAAAATGTTCAAATCAAGTTCTGTAACTTCTGCAAGTTTGGAAAATGAGTCTAGTTTGTTCATAATTTTTATTATAATTTTTAATGACTTCTTACTTATGTGAAAAAGTTCATAATCACAGACTGGTCCGGATTGATGTTTGAAATGATAGGCAGTTTTGTAAAAATCACCATAAATTGTAGAAAAATCGTAATGAGATGTGCAAGTAGTCATTTTAAAGCTACGAAGTGGAACTACATGCACCTAAAACAGTTTTGAAAACTAAAATTTTTAAGTTGTCCAAAACAGTCCGTGAATGGGGTTGAACTTTTCTGATGAAGGCTGTTAGAAAAGTTTAGTTATGTTCTTGGTGTTTTAACTTGTATTCCCCCCCTAAAAACTTGAGAAAACATGAAAATGTAGGGGTATGAACTCACCTTGAGTGATTTAAGTAGATAAGTGTTGAAGAAGAGAAGTGTTCAACCCAAGAACACTTGAAGAATCCCTTGAAGATTCGAAGCTCTAACACAAATATAATGGAGTTTGTGTAAGATATCCATGATTTGAGTGGAAATAATTGAGATAATCATAAAGAGAATGGATTATGCTTACCAAATGTGGAGGAAAAACTCAAGATCAGCCCTTGAATCTCGAATTTCTAGAGAGAGAAAGTGAGAGAGGAGAGAGTTTGATCTTCTTGTGAAATGAGAGCAAATGAGAGAAGTGAGGAGAGAGGATGAATATTCAGCTCTCAAAACGTGGGAAAGAGTGATGATTGAGTGGAAAGGACATTGATGTGACCTAGGTAAGGTGGGGAGATGTGACTGGTCATAGAGTGGGTGTGGGAGTGGTTGCTTGTGTCATAAAGTAAAGCAAAGTCAACACTCCACCTCTTTGTACTTTACCCACTTGCTTTTATTATTTAAATAAAGATTTTTATGAAAAATATGATTAAATTGTGAATATTTAAGGCTTATTATGTTAAAATATGATTTTGGGTGAAAATCCCATGTTAAAACAATTAAAAACGGGCTTAAAATGCGAATTTAGTCGAAAACTGGGAGAAAAAGCATTCCCAGCGAGACCTCTCGGTCTTAGGCCGAGGTTCAGTCCTTGCTGGTGCTGAGTCGGAAGCGAAAGGCGCGAGCCAGAAGCGAGAAGCGAAGGGCGAGGGTCCGTCCGAAGGTTCGGTTCGGTTCTTCTTCACCAGAAGGGTTCGGTTCGGTTCTTCTTCATCAGAAGGTTCGGTTCGGTTTTTCTTCATCAGAACGTTCGGTTCCTAAGAGGACTTTCGGTTCCTAAGAGGGGTTTCGGTTCCTTAAGTCCGTTTTTCGCTTAGACTTCCGTTTTTGGGCTGTTTTCGCCAAATTCGAGGGTCGGGATGCCCCGTGTGATTATAGAAAGTTGGGAGAGATTTCGAGAGAGATTCCACATACTCAGAGAGATTTGGGAGAGATTTGACATTCTTGGAGAGATTTCACATACAAAGAGATATTTGGGAGAGATTTGACATACTTGGAGAGATTTCACATACAGAGAGATATTTGGGAGAGATTTGACATACTTGGAGAGATTTCACATACAAAGAGATATTTGGGAGAGATTTCACATACTTAGAGAGATTTGGGAGATATTTGACATACTTGGAGAGATTTCACATACAAAGATATATTTGGGAGAGATTTCACATACTTAGAGAGATTTGGGAGAGATTTGACATTCTTGAAGAGATTTCACATACAGAGAGATATTTGGGAGAGATTTCATATTCTTAGAGAGATTTGGGAGAGATTTGACATACTTGGAGAGATTTCACATACTGAGAGATATTTGGGAGAGATTCTCGATAAGAAGAGATAGAGTGAAAACGATTGAGAGCGGTTTCGTGTGTGATGAATGTGAGTGTCCGGCTTCGAAATGCGAGGTCCGTGAACCCCGTTATGCCATGTTTTAGGATCTTACACACTCCCTATGAGTATGCAACATTGTTTTATTGTTCTTGTTTATTGTTTAGCACTAAAGTTAAAGAAATTTAAACACACGAACTTTCCAAGTGATGTTTTCTCATTAAGATAGTGAGTTATACAGAAATTACATAATACAAACCCTATTATACAAGGTTTTAATTGAGTTGACCGGTTTGACTTGTTGACTTTAGTTGACTTTGACTTGACCGAAAATTGACGGTTGTCACATCATCCCCTCGTTAGAGGGAATTTCGTCCCGAAATTTGAATTTTAGGCAAGGAGTTTGTGAATGACTAAGGTCGGCTCTACGTTATTTTGATTCTGACTAAGAGATGAGTTATTATTCATGAAAAACTTAGCTTATACACATTATGATATAACCAATACTGGGCGGATAGTAAAATGTGTGATTCTACTTCAGTTTCACATCCCAACGAGGAAAAGAAACTAAGCCAGAATTCTCACATTCTATTATCTACCAGGTATTCGTTATATATAACTGGGGAATGTATAAGTGAGGAAATCATAACAAATAACATTCTTAGTAATCTTTCTTAATGAATTAGAGTTCCTACTCAGGGCTATCATTGAACCTAGATGTATTTCAAACGTTCACCTATAGAGTAGAAGTATGTTCTCGAAGGTTTGACCTACATCCCTATGATGCAGTCCCATTACGGAGTCGAAGTAAATTCATAGAATGGTCTCATGACGGCCTTGGAATTTCTTATTGTTTATGCTCTCAGTTTAATCCTTGGCATTACTACTATGCATGCTTTAATCGATGCTAGACTTAATCAAATAAAGAAATTTGGAATTTAGTCGTCGATGTTAGAAACACATACTGATATTTGTAGGCAGTTTCGGGGTGGTCTCTCCTTCGGTGATCGCAAGCACCCTTCCACCACCACTAGCATCTCTTGCACTTGGGCAGTTCCTTTTAAAGTGTCCTGTTTCTCCACACTTGTAACAGGCTGGGCTTACTCCAAAGCCGGGGAACTGGTTGTTGGGTCGTGCCGGTGCCCTACAGAAACGGGTAGTGTGCCCTTTCCTATTGCAGTTCATGTAATGCAATTCTCTACAAGCCCCAGTGTGATGGAAGCTACACTTGTTACATTTCGGAAGGGTTCCAGCGTATTGTTTCATGGGAGTTGGCGTGGTGAGGGTTGTGGCAGCATGAACAGCAAAAATTGGCGTGGTTGTCGTAGTGTCATGGCTGGCACGATGGTCGATGAGTTGTTGTGCCAACTCCTTGGCGCTGTCGAAGGTAGTTGGTCTGGAGGCCAATACACTATCATGAATCTGGGAGGATAGCCCCCAAAGGTATCGTTCTACCTTTTTCTCCTTTGGGGTGACCATTGCAGGACAGAGGAGTGCTAGGTCATTGAATCGGGCGGTATAAGCTTCGAGATCCGTCCCCGACATTTTGAGGTTCCAGAGTTCCTCTTCCAGTTTTTGCACTTCGCCTCTTGGGCAATATTCTTTCAGCATTAAAGCTTTTCGATCCTCCCAGCTTATAGAGTTAGCCACTGCAGGAGTAAGCAACTTAACTCTGCCGTTCCACCAAGTAAGAGCTTTTCTTGTGATGGTGAATGCCGCATACTTGACCTTGCTTGCTTCGGGACAAGCACAAATTTCGAAGACTGCTTCGGTCCTTTCGAACCATTGCATCAGTGCGATGACGCCCCCGCTTCCGTCGAAAGGATCGGGTTTGCCATTCGTGAAGTCTTTGTAAGAACACTCCTTAGTACGCCCTGTGTTGTCCCCCTGATTCGAGTTAGTATTCCCGGATCCGAAGCCGCCGGAACCATTTGTACCCATTTGCGACATTGCTGCCGCCACGGCTGCTGTTACGGCAGCTTGAAACATTATGGGATCAAACTGCGGAGGGGGCGGTGCTGTGCTTCCGGAGGGTCTGGACTTTTTCTTTGGCGGCATAGTCCTGTCATAAGTTGGTAGAGACGAACAACGATAAGTTTTTAATAGTAGTGACAAGTCAGATGTTATCAAGCCAGACTTGTCTGTATTATATTCTGACTTAAAAGTATTTTGCATGTAATTCATAACAAAGCCCCTATGAATGAATTTTAGTGGTAGTGACTCAAATGCAACTTGTGATTTGTTTCGCCTGATCCCTTCCTAAAATCACTTGGTATATATTAAGAATTTCTTAGAGTTACCATATGTAAATTGTTTGTAATATAGGGTTCGAGGAAAATAGGTCTACATCTCATTAACGTAAGGAAAATTTTGGGCAATGCTACGGTTCCCTTGAATAGGGTAGTCTCCGGATTCTGAAGGATTCGAATGTCTCCATTTAACAACCTAGGTTGGTCGTGTTCTTCGCTCCAGGTTTTTCCAAGCACTCTACCCAAGGAGGCGTTGGGCCTTGAAAAACCGGACGAGGGTTAGGATTCGGAACAAGGGCCATCAGGGTAGGTTCTCCACTTCAGGGTCGGAGTCAGAACCATCAGCAAAGCCTTCAGCTTGGTGACCATCCAAAGGGATTCGGTAATCATTCTCTGGCTCCTCTCCGAGCCATTCAGTATTGCCGTGGTTAGGGTAGTACGGGTCGTCGTGGGGATGGAATTCAGCCATGATATCTTCGCGAGAAATGGGGATATAAGAAATAACTAAGTAGACGTACTAATTAGATAATTATAAGGTGATCTTTATCAGGTACTTCAATATATTGTTTAGTGCATACTAGTCATATGTATTTGGGACAGGATAGACCTTCGAATAAGCGATCCTAACTCTAAATCCCCAATCCAACGAGAACAGGAAGTAAAGCAAAGATCCACAGATTCTAAGTCTATGACGTCCTAGATACATATAATTTTAATGTATCCACTAGGCAATTATTGACCTATTGATAAAAATCTATTTAGTTCTAAAATAAGTAATTATAATAACACCCAATACCCTTATGGTATTTCCTTGTGGTAGTGTTGGTAAGTTTTTAGACTTGTTGCAACACCTACGACCATTCCTGGGCATATGCTAATCACTTCTGGGTGAGACATAGTTGATCATGCTATGTCATTCCCAGACCTGACTATACATCCCCAAGCCTACTCGTATTGTTCAACAATCACCACTTTTGTCCTATCCCACCATGATACTGACCCTAGTGTGTGTGCACATGCTCCTACTTTTACCGAGAAATTATTTGTTTCTAAAGTATAGTTGGTTTGAAAACTTTAAATCAGAGACTTTCGGTCCCAATGTATTTATAGTTTGTATATCTTATGTGGTTCGATATACTGAGTTCACTATAAACAATGTTCTGATACCAATCTGTCACACCCCCAAACCAAGGATGGCGGAAACGTCCAGGGGTGGAGGACTTCATGTACAGTATCACAACAACGTGTATAATAGTGCTCAAAGTAAATACAACCATCATAAATATAATTGGAAAAGTTACACCAAAGTATATGTTTACATGTTTCAAAATCAATTACATTATGATGACAAAAATAAATTGTTGACGGTTTAACGTCCCATCCTCAAAGCGCTGAAGTTTTCCTGTTTCACTGATTTCCTGAGAATACAAGTAGTTTTGAAAGAGTGTCAACAATTAAGTTGGTGAGTTCATAAGAGTTTTGTTTGGAGTAGAAAACCGTTTCCCTTATAACATCGATAGAGTTGATTTCCAGAAAATCCAATATTTTCTTAGTTAAGTGTGAACAGAATATTCCTATATGATGTATTAATGAACCCTAGATTGACCCGTAGATTTCCCCTATAATCGTCCAACGTATATAAGTTATATAAGATTTAAGTTAGATAAAACGTTGAATATAGTGGGTCTGCCCTAGGTCCACAACCCAACGAGGAACAGGAGATGAGGCGGGCACCACCAATTCTAAGCCAATCCAGACTAAATTCTTGTATGACTCAAGCATATACGCTCAACGATTATAGTTGAAGTCTAACAATGCGAAAATTTAATGTGGACTTAAATCCAAAAACCGGAACCAAACCCTAGTGTAGTGTATGAAATAGTAATAGTGACTGTGAACATAAACTATACATATCATAGTTCATCAGATAGTGATAGTGACTAGTGAACATGAACTATGCATATTATAGTTTACCGAAAGTGGTGGTGATGGTGAATATAACCTATACATATCATAGTTCATCAAATAGTGATAGTGACTAGTGAACATGAACTATGCCTATTATAGTTTACCAAAAGTGGTGGTGATGGTGAATTCCTTTCTTGTAATTAAGTTCATAGTGTAGATGAAACATAAACTATACCTATTATAGTTTATCACTTTGTTTGTAATATATATATGCCATAACTATACCGATTATAACTAGCGTGTTCGTTTGTGGGGGTATTATGGCTTAACTATACTTATTATAGTTTATCATAATTATCCATAGTGGTAATAACTCTTTTGTATGTGTAAAACCTTTAATCATGTGTTTGTTATGTAAAATAACCCTAAACTATACCTATTATAGTTTATTAATTATTTGTGTGGGTAGTGAGCATAAGCCTTACCTGTCATAATTTACCGATTTTTATATTTTAATGGATATAGCCTTGTAATATCATTTATATATTTACCATACTTGTGGAGGTGTAAATCCATTTGTTTTCTGATGTATGTCTATATAAGAATACAAAAGTGTCATATATTGCAACAACACATAATCACATAATGATGTATACCTTGCTCAACATGTTACAAGGTGAAATGAAATTTATAGTGTTTTTCTGTTAATAACATTTTCTGTAACTGTTATTGGAAAAATTGTAGAAAAATCATAAAATGTTCAAATCAAGTTCTGTAACTTCTGCAAGTTTGGAAAATGAGTCTAGTTTGTTCATAATTTTTATTATAATTTTTAATGACTTCTTACTTATGTGAAAAAGTTCATAATCACAGACTGGTCCGGATTGATGTTTGAAATGATAGGCAGTTTTGTAAAAATCACCATAAATTGTAGAAAAATCGTAATGAGATGTGCAAGTAGTCATTTTAAAGCTACGAAGTGGAACTACATGCACCTAAAACAGTTTTGAAAACTAAAATTTTTAAGTTGTCCAAAACAGTCCGTGAATGGGGTTGAACTTTTCTGATGAAGGCTGTTAGAAAAGTTTAGTTATGTTCTTGGTGTTTTAACTTGTATTCCCCCCCTAAAAACTTGAGAAAACATGAAAATGTAGGGGTATGAACTCACCTTGAGTGATTTAAGTAGATAAGTGTTGAAGAAGAGAAGTGTTCAACCCAAGAACACTTGAAGAATCCCTTGAAGATTCGAAGCTCTAACACAAATATAATGGAGTTTGTGTAAGATATCCATGATTTGAGTGGAAATAATTGAGATAATCATAAAGAGAATGGATTATGCTTACCAAATGTGGAGGAAAAACTCAAGATCAGCCCTTGAATCTCGAATTTCTAGAGAGAGAAAGTGAGAGAGGAGAGAGTTTGATCTTCTTGTGAAATGAGAGCAAATGAGAGAAGTGAGGAGAGAGGATGAATATTCAGCTCTCAAAACGTGGGAAAGAGTGATGATTGAGTGGAAAGGACATTGATGTGACCTAGGTAAGGTGGGGAGGTGTGACTGGTCATAGAGTGGGTGTGGGAGTGGTTGCTTGTGTCATAAAGTAAAGCAAAGTCAACACTCCACCTCTTTGTACTTTACCCACTTGCTTTTATTATTTAAATAAAGATTTTTATGAAAATATGATTAAATTGTGAATATTTAAGGCTTATTATGTTAAAATATGATTTTGGGTGAAAATCCCATGTTAAAATAATTAAAAACGGGATTAAAATGCGAATTTAGTCGAAAACCGGGAGAAAAAGCATTCCCAGCGAGACCTCTCGGTCCTTGCTGGTGCTGAGTCGGAAGCGAAAGGCGCGAGCCAGAAGCGAGAAGCGAAGGGCGAGGGTCCGTCCGAAGGTTCGGTTCGGTTCTTCTTCACCAGAAGGGTTCGGTTCGGTTCTTCTTCATCAGAAGGTTCGGTTCGGTTCTTCTTCATCAGAAGGTTCGGTTCGGTTTTTCTTCATCAGAAGGTTCGGTTCCTAAGAGGACTTTCGGTTCCTAAGAGGGGTTTCGGTTCCTTAAGTCCGTTTTTCGCTTAGACTTCCGTTTTTGGGCTGTTTTCGCCAAATTCGAGGGTCGGGATGCCCCGTGTGATTATAGAAAGTTGGGAGAGATTTCGAGAGAGATTTGAGAGAGATTCCACATACTCAGAGAGATTTGGGAGAGATTTGACATTCTTGGAGAGATTTTACATACAAAGAGATATTTGGGAGAGATTTCATATTCTTAGAGTGTAACGCCCGTGTTTCTGGGATTGCCATTTTTAGCAATGTAATAGTCTAGGTTAACCTTTGTAACCCCAATTTGAAATAATAAAAAATGTATTATTTGTGAATTATGTGATTTATGTGTTTATTTTCTTAATTATTATAATTTAATGAATTAAGAATAAAATAAGCGTCAAAATTAAAGTGTGAGATAAGCCCGATATCTTTGCATAAAGTTGTAGTGGTTGAAACAAGGATTCCGGTGATATAAGGAATGCCAAAATCCGAGTTATAACGAAGAAGTTATGACCTGTCGAAGTTTCACGACGGGACCGGCACGACGTCGAGTGACGTAAAATATGAATTTAAGATAGAGCGATATTTAGCCTTAGCGATCTAAACGAAAGTCGTAGATTTTGTTAAACCGAGAGCGTGCATAAAAGGAACGCCCAAATCTGACTTGGTATGAGGAAGTTAAGATTTTTCTAAGTTTTGACTTAGCAGTATGCAGCCCAAATACTCGATTTGAGATCGAGCGGTTTTTAGCCGAAACAATCTAAATGAGAATCGAAGATCTCGTTGTTAGTAGCGAAACGATGAAAATTTAGGCGAGAACGGACGTCAGACGAAGAAGTTATGAATTTATAACGGAGTTTTTCTGTCCCGGCCTTCTAAAAATAAATAATAAAAATAAAAGTCAAAATTAGCCGACGGAGTCTAAATGAAAGTTGTAGAGTATGGTCTGTCCTTCGCGTGGATATAAAGAACGTCAAAAACGGAGCTCGTATGCGAAAGTTACGCAATTTAGAAGTTCGACGAGTCAATTACGCCCCGCGTAATTGAGTACGCCCCGCGTACTCAGTCGGATGCAACTTGTCTGACCAATACTCGAGTGCCACAGATCGACGCATGCAGTGACGTCAAAGTACGCCCCGCGTAACCGAGTACGCCCTGCGTAATTTAAGATTACGCCCCGCGTAATCCCAGACCCTCAGCCTATAAATAGAACTCGAAATCAGCCATTTTCTCTTGTTCAAACTCTTCTCTCTCTCTAAGTTTTGCCTCGATTTGCATGCCAATCATATCCCGAAGCCCCGGTATTATTCCCGAGCCCCGAAGCAAGATCCGAAGCCCCGAGGATCCCGAAGAGCGTTATTCCCGAGCCGAAGCCCTGCCCCGCGAGGAGCCGGTTTTTTGTGAAGATCTTCCAGATCTACGGAGAGACGCTACTTCTATAAGTCGTAGTGCTGTCGGATCATCTTCTGATCAGGTGAGTGTATAGTCCCTTTTCAATACGCAATATTATGAAGTATTTAATATAAAATACGTGCTACGTGTATATATTTTGTGGTTATATGTGTGAATGTATATTCACTCTCTTCTATCTCATAGATCTGATATATTCTCTATGAAATACGTGTTATGTGTGTATGCCTCATCTGTTATGTGGAATATGTATTGATTAAAGCATGCTATACAGGTTTTTAAACAATGTATAAAAATGTATATTTTTATCTACTAATATGTTGGGTAGAACATGGGTAGATAATTGGTGTGAAATAAACAGATGAGAGGCCTCGGTGTTATTGGTGTTATTCTAGTCATTCAGCAGAGTATGGATGACGACCACGGACTATTCTAGACTGTCCTGTGGAACACTAGCAGGCTCATTACCTGTAGGTGTTGTGAACGACGTGTTCACCGGTGTACTCTATCCCCCACATGGTTGCCTTTAGGACACTTATTGTCGAGGAAGCCCCTCTGCAGTAATGTCCGTCCCGATGAAAATCCTGAAATAAGTTCCTTATAATAGACGTTATTTTTAGGAACGTAAGGTGAGGATAACGGGAATGGGTAATCGGGTTTATTGTTGAATGTTGTAATTAAATATAATTATTGTGGGTTTGAAAACCCTATATGCTCACCAGGCTCCCAAGCCTGACCCACTCAGTTTAATTGTATTACAGGAAGTGGCGCAAGAGCTTAAGATGGGCGAATCATCAAGTTGTTTTGTTTACAAGTCTGTATATGTATATATTTGTTGAACGACTTGTAATGTTATCGTTTATGCTTTATGATCTGTATCGGAACATGACATCCCAACTTTTGATTATGAAATGAAATCATATTTCTATATGAAATGTTTTGATAAATATTTATTTTATCATGTTTTGTTTTTGGGAACAAATTCCGCATCTCTTTTAAAAATCAAACGGATTTACTCTGAAAATGTTTTAAAAAGCATAAATGAAATCGGTCTTTTCTGGCCGAGATTTTGGGGATGTCACAGTTGGTATCAGAGCATTAGTTTAAGTGAACTAGGAATTTGTTGGATTTCTAGACTTAAACTTAGTATGCTAAGTGGAGATTGTGAGATGTGTGTCTGATAAATTTTAGACACGAGCACTAGTTTATTTTAGGAAAGTTGCCTAAAATGCTTTGATGTGCTAAATGTTATATGTTGCCATATATGATATTATTTGTTCGGATCTACGGTTTGTTGCCAACCGGATCTGAAGGTTTATGTGTTTAGGATTCTAAGCGTATGTATACGACATTAGAACTAGCATGTAATCGTTTGGAGTAATAAGGTGAAATTATTCGGTGTGTAGATCAAAAATGGTGAGAACAAGAAGCGGAGTTGGAAATGCTGATGAAAACAGGAACCAACCGCCTGTAGTTCAACAAGTACCTGTTGTAGCTGATGCACCTGAGCCGATAACAATGGCTGGTGTACAAATGATGATTCAAATGATGTTGGATCGTCAGATGGAAGAAACAAGACGCCTGCTTAGGCAGAATCGTGAAGAACCGTCAATTCAAGCGGAAGAGCCCGAGGAGAATGGAGGGCAGTCTGAAGGAGAAAACTTTAGTGGAATCATTGGTCAAGACGAACAACCAGTGGTTAGACGCAATAACCAGTATGGAGGAAATGATGGTCGTGGGTGCAAGTATAAGGATTTCATGGCATCCAAACCACCATGTCTATCCGGAAGCCCGATGCCGGTACAAGTTATGGACTGGGTCTCCGAAATGGAGACTATGTTTGAAAGTTGCGAATGCAGCAATAGGCAGAAGACCGCTCTTGCGATCCCTCTGCTAAAATCTGGGGTGTTGAGTTGGTGGAAGCTGTTAGCTGACTCTATGCCCAAGGGAGAAGCAAGCAAAATGTCTTGGGAAGACTTTGTGGAACAACTAAAACTGCAATACTGCTCCGAGCAGGACCTTCTGGAAATCAGTAATGAGTTTCAGAATCTGAAGAAAGGGAAATTGAGCGTTACTGAATACGCTGCAAGTTTCACAGAAAAGATGAAGTTTATCCCATATTTGGTGCCTACAGAACTCTCTAAGGTCAACAAGTTTGCCCTTGGACTACCAGCGGACTATGGTCCAATGGTTAAGCAAGCAACCACATTGAAAGCCGCCATCTGGGCTGCTAGAAATGTTGAGACCCAGATCAGGGAAAAAGGTCTGGAAAGGTCAGAGGTTGGCGAGAAAAGGAAAATCGATGGATTTTCAGGGTCCAGCAAGAAAAGTAAATTCTCGAAGTCTAGTTCGAGAGGAAGTGGAGGAAAGGTAGAGGCGAAATGGTGCGACAAGTGCAAGAAGAAGCATCATGGGAAGTGTGGCGGGGAAACCACATGCTTCAAATGTGGAAAGCCAGGGCATTATGCCAATGACTGCACCTTCACCAAGAATGTTTGTTATGGTTGTGGTGAGGAGGGGCACATCTCAAGGGATTGTCCGAAAAAGAAGGAAGCAGCAAGACCCAACATTCCGCCAAAGCCAAAGGCGAGAGCATTCCAGATGACACTGGAAGCTGCTAAAGATGAAGCTGATGTCGCTTCAAGTACCTTTCTCGTTAACAAATTGTCTGCCCAAATTTTATTTGATTCTGGAGCCAACTACTCCTTTATATCGCATGAATTTGGTAGAAAACTAGCTTTGCCTGTTGATAGACTAGATAATGCTTTATGAGTCGAAGTTGCTAGTGGCAAGTTTGTACCTGTTAGCCATCGTATGTAAAACATCTTAATTGATCTGAATGGAAATAAGTTCCACGAGGAATTATTGCCTATCGAACTTAACGGTTTCGACATCGTTTTGGGAATGGATTGGCTTAGCGCCAATGATGCCGAAATTTTATGCAAGAAGAAAATAGTGAAAGTGAACCCGCCTGGGAAGGAATCGTTTATGGTGTACGGAGATAAACGCAGAGTAAACTCTGGAATCATTTCTCTAATGAAAGCCAGAAAATGTTTGACCAAGGGGTGTACATCATACTTAGCATTTGTGATCGATGCTAAGAAGGAAAAGAAGGTGATGCAAAATGTTCCTGTTGTGTGTGATTATCCAGAAGTATTTCCCGAAGATCTTCCTGGATTACCGCCCGATCGACAAGTAGAATTTCGTATCGACTTGTTGTCCGGAACAACGCCAATTGCAAAAGCACCTTATCGATTAGCACCGACGGAGATGAAGGAGCTAATGATGCAACTTCAGGAGTTATTGGACAAAGGTTTCATTAGACCTAGTTCATCACCCTGGGGAGCTCCGGTGTTATTCGTAAAGAAGAAAGATGGAAGCATGAGGATGTGCATTGATTACCGAGAGCTGAATAAGGCAACAATAAAGAATAGATATCCGTTGCCGAGGATTGATGACCTATTCGATCAACTACAAGGTTCCAGTTATTTTTCAAAGATCGACCTGAGGTCAGGATATCATCAATTAAAAGTAAGGGAGCAGGATATAGAGAAGACCGCATTCAGAACGCGATATGGACACTATGAGTTCTTGGTTATGTCGTTTGGACTAACTAATGCTCCAGCAGCATTCATGGATTTGATGAACAGAGTTTGTAATCCGTTCCTTGATAAATCTGTGATAGTGTTCATAGATGACATTCTGATTTATTCAAAAAGCCAAGAGGAGCATGGCAGACACTTACGAGAAGTGTTGGAAGTCTTGAAGAAGGAGAAGTTGTATGCGAAATTCTCCAAATGTGATTTCTGGATTCGTGAAGTCCAATTTTTGGGTCACGTGGTCAACCAAGAAGGGATAATGGTTGATCCAGCAAAGATCGAAGCTGTGATGAAGTGGGAACAGCCGAAAAGTCCCACGGAGATCCGAAGCTTTTTGGGATTAGCCGGATATTACCGAAGGTTTATCCAAGGCTTTTCTTCGATCGCTAGTCCATTAACAGCTTTGACCCATAAAGGAGCTATTTATGCTTGGAATAATAAGCATAAAGAAGCATTCGAGAAGCTAAAGAAGAAACTATGCGAGGCACCGATACTTTCTCTACCCGATGGAGTTGAAGACTTCGCTGTTTATAGCGATGCGTCTGGGGTTGGATTGGGTTGCGTTTTGACCCAAAGGGATAAGGTGATCGCATATGCGTCTCGACAGCTGAAAGAGCACGAAAAGAACTACCCGACTCATGATTTGGAGTTGGCAACGGTAGTTTTCGCACTGAAAATATGGAGGCATTACCTCTATGGCACAAAGTGCAAACTTTTCACTGATCATAAGAGTCTCCAATATCTCTTTAGTCAGAAAGAATTGAATATGAGGCAACGACGCTGGCTGGAATTACTTAAGGACTACGACTGTGAGATACTTTACCACCCCGGTAAGGCCAATATTGTTGCTGATGCTCTCAGTCGGAAGGTCAACCTTGAGAAGAAAAGGCCAAGAGCGTTGAGAATTGAAGTTGTCTCGACTATTTTGGAAAGTATAAAGAAAGCTCAAAGCGAAGCTTCTGAGAAGAATAACCGAAAGGAGGAACGTTTGGGCAAAACGTTGGTGTTCGGCATAAACAGTCACGGACTAAAGGTATTCCAAGATCGGATTTGGATACCGAAGACAAGAGGAGTCAGAGATCTTCTGATGGAAGAAGCTCACAAAACCATGTACTCGATTCATCCCGGTAGCACAAAAATGTATAGGGACCTGAAACCCTATTATTGGTGGCCGACGATGAAGCTCGACATTGCGAAGTATGTGGCCGAGTGTGTGACTGGTGCAAGAGTCAAGGCACAACATCAGAAACCATACGGGAGTTTAGAACCATTAACTGTGCCTATGGGTAAGTGGGAAGACATTGCTATGGATTTTGTCACTAAACTACCCAGAACAAAAAGTGGTCACGACATGATTTGGGTGGTCGTCGATCGATTCACTAAGAGTGCGCATTTCATAGCAGCAAAGGAGAAATGGACTATGGAAAAGCTTGCGAATTCTTACGTGAAGGAAATTGTGAGGCTTCACGGTGTTCCGTTAACGATTGTGTCGGATCGTGACAGTCGTTTCACCTCACGATTTTGGAAAAGTCTACAAGAGGAATTGGGTACCAAGTTGTGTTTAAGTACAGCTTACCATCCGCAGACTGATGGTCAGAGTGAAAGAACGATACAAACACTTGAGGATATGCTGAGAGCGTGTACCTTGGAATTCCTAGGTAATTGGGATGAACATTTGCCTTTGGTAGAATTTTCCTATAATAATAGTTTTCACTCGAGCATAAAGATGGCACCTTATCAAGCATTGTATGGACAGAAGTGTCGTACGCCGTCTTGTTGGCTTGAGGCTGGGGAAAAGCAGTTTATGGGACCGGAGTTGGTTCATCAAACTGCTGAAAAGTTGAAAATAATTAGGGAGAGAATGTTAGCAGCTCAGGACCGTCAAAAGAGCTATGCTGACAAAAAGCGAAGACCGATGACTTTTGAAGTTGGAGATTCGGTTTTGCTTAAAGTCTCGCCGTGGAAGGGACTTATAAGATTTGGTAAAAGGGGAAAGTTAAGTCCAAGGTTTATTGGACCGTTTAAAGTTCTTCAGAGGATTGGGAACCAAGCTTACAAGCTCGAACTACCAGAAGAACTGAATGGAATTCATAACACTTTTCATGTGTGTTACTTGAGGAAGTTCATGGGAGAAGTTCCCGACATAATTCCACTTTCGGAGTTGAGGATCGATGAGAACAAAAGGTTGATCGAGGAACCGGAGGCAATCGTTGACCGAAAGACTAAGAAGTTGCGACGTAAGATGGTTGAGTTAGTGCTTGTCCGATGGAAACACACGAATGGGCCGAATCTCACCTGGGAGACGGAGAGTGACATGATGAGTCGCTATCCGCATTTGTTTGCTGGTGTGTGATTCCGGGGACGGAATCATTCTAAGGTGGAGAGAATTGTAACGCCCGTGTTTCTGGGATTGCCATTTTTAGCAATGTAATAGTCTAGGTTAACCTTTGTAACCCCAATTTGAAATAATAAAAAATGTATTATTTGTGAATTATGTGATTTATGTGTTTATTTTCTTAATTATTATAATTTAATGAATTAAGAATAAAATAAGCGTCAAAATTAAAGTGTGAGATAAGCCCGATATCTTTGCATAAAGTTGTAGTGGTTGAAACAAGGATTCCGGTGATATAAGGAATGCCAAAATCCGAGTTATAACGAAGAAGTTATGACCTGTCGAAGTTTCGCGACGGGACCGGCACGACGTCGAGTGACGTAAAATATGAATTTAAGATAGAGCGATATTTAGCCTTAGCAATCTAAACGAAAGTCGTAGATTTCGTTAAACCGAGAGCGTGCATAAAAGGAACGCCCAAATCTGACTTCGTATGAGGAAGTTATGATTTTTCTAAGTTTTGACTTAGCAGTATGCAGCCCAAATACTCGATTTGAGATCGAGCGGTTTTTAGCCGAAACAATCTAAATGAGAATCGAAGATCTCGTTGTTAGTAGCGAAACGATGAAAAGTTAGGCGAGAACGGACGTCAGACGAAGAAGTTATGAATTTATAACGGAGTTTTTCTGTCCCGGCCTTCTAAAAATAAATAATAAAAATAAAAGTCAAAATTAGCCGACGGAGTCTAAATGAAAGTTGTAGAGTATGCTCTGACCTTCGCGTGGATATAAAGAACGTCAAAAACGGAGCTCGTATGCGAAAGTTACGCAATTTAGAAGTTCGACGAGTCAATTACGCCCCGCGTAATTGAGTACGCCCCGCGTACTCAGTCGGATGCAACTTGTCTGACCAATACTCGAGTGCCACAGATCGACGCATGCAGTGACGTCAAAGTACGCCCCGTGTAACCGAGTACGCCCCGCGTAATTTAAGATTACGCCCCGCGTAATCCCAGACCCTCAGCCTATAAATAGAACTCGAAATCAGCCATTTTCTCTTGTTCAAACTCTTCTCTCTCTCTAAGTTTTGCCTCGATTTGCGTGCCAATCATATCCCGAAGCCCCGGTATTATTCCCGAGCCCCGAAGCAAGATCCGAAGCCCCGAGGATCCCGAAGAGCGTTATTCCCGAGCCGAAGCCCTGCCCGCGAGGAGCCGGTTTTTTGTGAAGATCTTCCGGATCTACGGAGAGACGCTACTTCTATAAGCCGTAGTGCTGTCGGATCATCTTCTGATCAGGTGAGTGTATAGTCCCTTTTCAATACACAATATTATGAAGTATTTAATATAAAATACGTGCTACGTGTATATATTTTGTGGTTATATGTGTGAATGTATATTCACTCTCTTCTATCTCATAGATCTGATATATTCTCTATGAAATACGTGTTATGTGTGTATGCCTCATCTGTTATGTGGAATATGTATTGATTAAAGCATGCTATACAGGTTTTTAAACAATGTATAAAAATGTATATTTTTATCTACTAATATGTTGGGTAGAACATGGGTAGATAATTGGTGTGAAATAAACAGATGAGAGGCCTCGGTGTTATTGGTGTTATTTTAGTCATTCAACAGAGTATGGATGACGACCACGGACTATTCTAGACTGTCCTGTGGAACACTAGCAGACTCATTACCTGTAGGTGTTGTGAACGACGTGTTCACCGGTGTACTCTATCCCCCACATGGTTGCCTTTAGGACACTTATTGTTGAGGAAGCCCCTCTGCAGTAATGTCCGTCCCGATGAAAATCCTGAAATAAGTTCCTTATAATAGACGTTATTTTTAGGAACGTAAGGTGAGGATAACGGGAATGGGTAATCGGGTTTATTGTTGAATGTTGTAATTAAGTATAATTATTGTGGGTTTGAAAACCCTATATGCTCACCAGGTTCCCAAGCCTGACCCACTCAGTTTAATTGTATTACAGGAAGTGGCGCAAGAGCTTAAGATGGGCGAATCATCAAGTTGTTTTGTTTACAAGTCTGTATATGTATATATTTGTTGAACGACTTGTAATGTTATCGTTTATGCTTTATGATCTGTATCGGAACATGACATCCCAACTTTTGATTATGAAATGAAATCATATTTCTATATGAAATGTTTTGATAAATATTTATTTTATCATGTTTTGTTTTTGGGAACAAATTCCGCATCTCTTTTAAAAATCAAACGGATTTACTCTGAAAATGTTTTAAAAAGCATAAATGAAATCGGTCTTTTCTGGCCGAGATTTTGGGGATGTCACATAGAGAGATTGGGAGAGATTTGACATACTTGGAGAGATTTCACATACAGAGAGATATTTGGGAGAGATTTGACATACTTGGAGAGATTTCACATACAAAGAGATATTTGGGAGAGATTTCACATACTTAGAGAGATTTGGGAGAGATTTGACATACTTGGAGAGATTTCACATACAAAGAGATATTTGGGAGAGATTTCACATACTTAGAGAGATTTGGGAGAGATTTGACATTCTTGAAGAGATTTCACATACAGAGAGATATTTGGGAGAGATTTCATATTCTTAGAGAGATTTGGGAGAGATTTGACATACTTAGAGAGATTTCACATACTGAGAGATATTTGGGAGAGATTCTCGATAAGAAGAGATAGAGTGAAAACGATTGAGAGCGATTTCGTGTGTGATGAATGTGAGTGTCCGACTTCGAAATGCAAGGTCCGTGAACCCTGTTACGCCATGTTTTAGGATCTTACACACTCCCTATGAGTATGCAACATTGTTTTATTGTTCTTGTTTATTGTTTAGCACTAAAGTTAAAGAAATTTAAACACACAAACTTTCCAAGTGATGTTTTCTCATTAAGATAGTGAGTTATACAGAAATTACATAATACAAACCCTATTATACAAGGTTTTAATTGAGTTGACCGGTTTGACTTGTTGACTTTAGTTGACTTTGACTTGACCGAAAATTGACGGTTGTCACATCATCCCCTCGTTAGAGGGAATTTCGTCCTGAAATTTGAATTTTAGGCAAGGAGTTTGTGAATGACTAAGGTCGGCTCTACATTATTTTGATTCTGACTAAGAGATGAGTTATTATTCATGAAAACTTAGCTTATACACATTATGATATAACCAATACTAGGCGGATAGTAAAATTTGTGATTCTACTTCAGTTTCACATCCCAACGAGGAAAAGAAACTAAGACAGAATTCTCACATTCTATTATCTACCAGGTATTCGTTATATATAACTGGGGAATGTATAAGTGAGGAAATCATAACAAATAACATTCTTAGTAATCTTTCTTAATGAATTAGAGTTCCTACTCAGGGCTATCATTGAACCTAGATGTATTTCAAACGTTCACCTATAGAGTAGAAGTATGTTCTCGAAGGTTTGACCTACATCCCTATGATGCAGTCTCATTACGGAGTCGAAGTAAATTCATAGAATGGTCTCATGACGGCCTTGGAATTTCTTATTGTTTATGCTCTCAGTTTAATCCTTGGCATTACTACTATGCATGCTTTAATCGATGCTAGACTTAATCAAATAAAGAAATTTGGAATTTAGTCGTCGATGTTAGAAACACATACTGATATTTGCAGGCAGTTCCGGGGTGGTCTCTCCTTCGGTGATCGCAAGCACCCTTCCACCACCACTGGCATCTCTTGCACTTGGGCAGTTCCTTTTAAAGTGTCCTGTTTCTCCACACTTGTAACAGGCTGGGCTTACTCCAAAGCCGGGGAACTGGTTGTTGGGTCGTGCCGGTGCCCTACAGAAACGGGTAGTGTGCCCTTTCCTATTGCAGTTCATGCAATGCAATTCTCTACAAGCCCCAGTGTGATGGAAGCTACACTTGTTACATTTCGGAAGGGTTCCAGCGTATTGTTTCATGGGAGTTGGCGTGGTGAGGGTTGTGGCAGCATGAACAGCAAAAATTGGCGTGGTTGTCGTAGTGTCATGGCTGGCACGATGGTCGATGAGTTGTTGTGCCAACTCCTTGGCGCTGTCGAAGGTAGTTGGTCTGGAGGCCAATACACTATCATGAATCTGGGAGGATAGCCCCCAAAGGTATCGTTCTACCTTTTTCTCCTTTGGGGTGACCATTGCAGGACAGAGGAGTGCTAGGTCATTGAATCGGGCGGTATAAGCTTCGAGATCCGTCCCCGACATTTTGAGGTTCCAGAGTTCCTCTTCCAGTTTTTGCACTTCGCCTCTTGGGCAATATTCTTTCAGCATTAAAGCTTTTAGATCCTCCCAGCTTATAGAGTTAGCCACTGCAGGAGTAAGCGACTTAACTCTGCCGTTCCACCAAGTAAGAGCTTTTCTTGTGAAGGTGAATGCCGCATACTTGACCTTGCTTGCTTCGGGACAAGCACAAATTTCGAAGACTGCTTCGGTCCTTTCGAACCATTGCATCAGTGCGATGACGCCCCCGCTTCCGTCGAAAGGATCGGGTTTGCCATTCGTGAAGTCTTTGTAAGAACACTCCTTAGTACGCCCTGTGCTGTCCCCCTGATTCGAGTTAGTATTCCCGGATCCGAAGCCGCCGGAACCATTTGTACCCATTTGCGACATTGCTGCCGCCACGGCTGCTGTTACGGCAGCTTGAAACATTATGGGATCAAACTGCGGAGGGGGCGGTGCTGTGCTTCCGGAGGGTCTGGACTTTTTCTTTGGCGGCATAGTCCTGTCATAAGTTGGTAGAGACGAACAACGATAAGTTTTTAATAGTAGTGACAAGTCAGATGTTATCAAGCCAGACTTGTCTGTATTATATTCTGACTTAAAAGTATTTTGCATGTAATTCATAACAAAGCCCCTATGAATGAATTTTAGTGGTAGTGACTCAAATGCAACTTGTGATTTGTTTCGCCTGATCCCTTCCTAAAATCACTTGGTATATATTAAGAATTTATTAGAGTTACCATATGTAAATTGTTTGTAATATAGGGTTCGAGGAAAATAGGTCTACATCTCATTAACGTAAGGAAAATTTTGGGCAATGCTATGGTTCCCTTGAATAGTGTAGTCTCCGGATTCTGAAGGATTCGAATGTCTCCATTTAACAACCTAGGTTGGTCGTGTTCTTCGCTCCAGGTTTCCAAGCACTCTACCCAAGGAGGCGTTGGGCCTTGAAAAACTGGACGAGGGTTAGGATTCGGAACAAGGGCCATCAGGGTAGGTTCTCCACTTCAGGGTCGGAGTCAGAACCATCAGCAAAGCCTTCAGCTTGGTGACCATCCAAAGGGATTCGGTAATCATTCTCTGGCTCCTCTCCGAGCCATTCAGTATTGCCGTGGTTAGGGTAGTACGGGTCGTCGTGGGGATGGAATTCAGCCATGATATCTTCGCGAGAAATGGGGATATAAGAAATAACTAAGTAGACGTACTAATTAGATAATTATAAGGTGATCTTTATCAGGTACTTCAATATATTGTTTAGTGCATACTAGTCATATGTATTTGGGACAGGATAGACCTTCGAATAAGCGATCCTAACTCTAAATCCCCAATCCAACGAGAACAGGAAGTAAAGCAAAGATCCACAGATTCTAAGTCTATGACGTCTTGGATACATATAATTTTAATGTATCCACTAGGCAATTATTGACCTATTGATAAAAATCTATTTAGTTCTAAAATAAGTAATTATAATAACACCCAATACCCTTATGGTATTTCCTTGTGGTAGTGTTGGTAAGTTTTTAGACTTGTTGCAACACCTACGACCATTCCTGGGCATATGCTAATCACTTCTGGGTGAGACATAGTTGATCAGGCTATGTCATTCCCAGACCTGACTATACATCCCCAAGCCTACTCGTATTGTTCAACAATCACCACTTTTGTCCTATCCCACCATGATACTGACCCTAGTGTGTGTGCACATGCTCCTACTTTTACCGAGAAATTATTTGTTTCTAAAGTATAGTTGGTTTGAAAACTTTAAATCAGAGACTTTCGGTCCCAATGTATTTATAGTTTGTATATCTTATGTGGTTCGATATACTGAGTTCACTATAAACAATGCTCTGATACCAATCTGTCACACCCCCAAACCAAGGATGGCGGAAACGTCCAGGGGTGGAGGACTTCATGTACAGTATCACAACAATGTGTATAATAGTGCTCAAAGTAAATACAACCATCATAAATATAATTGGAAAAGTTACACCAAAGTATATGTTTACATGTTTCAAAATCAATTACATTATGATGACAAAAATAAATTGTTGACGGTTTAACGTCCCATCCTCAAAGCGCTGAAGTTTTCCTGTTTCACTGATTTCCTGAGAATACAAGTAGTTTTGAAAGAGTGTCAACAATTAAGTTGGTGAGTTCATAAGAGTTTTGTTTGGAGTAGAAAACCGTTTCCCTTATAACATCGATAGAGTTGATTTCCAGAAAATCCAATATTTTCTTAGTTAAGTGTGAACAGAATATTCCTATATGATGTATTAATGAACCCTAGATTGACCCGTAGATTTCCCCTATAATCGTCCAGCGTATATAAGTTATATAAGATTTAAGTTAGATAAAACGTTGAATATAGTGGGTCTGCCCTAGGTCCACAACCCAACGAGGAACAGGAGATGAGGCGGGCACCACCAATTCTAAGCCAATCCAGACTAAATTCTTGTATGACTCAAGCATATACGCTCAACGATTATAGTTGAAGTCTAACAATGCGAAAATTTAATGTGGACTTAAATCCAAAAACCGGAACCAAACCCTAGTGTAGTGTATGAAATAGTAATAGTGACTGTGAACATAAACTATACATATCATAGTTCATCAGATAGTGATAGTGACTAGTGAACATGAACTATGCATATTATAGTTTACCGAAAGTGGTGGTGATGGTGAATATAACCTATACATATCATAGTTCATCAAATAGTGATAGTGACTAGTGAACATGAACTATGCCTATTATAGTTTACCAAAAGTGGTGGTGATGGTGAATTCCTTTCTTGTAATTAAGTTCATTGTGTAGATGAAACATAAACTATACCTATTATAGTTTATCACTTTGTTTGTAATATATATATGCCATAACTATACCGATTATAACTAGCGTGTTCATTTGTGGGGGTATTATGGCTTAACTATACTTATTATAGTTTATCATAATTATCCATAGTGGTAATAACTCTTTTGTATGTGTAAAACCTTTAATCATGTGTTTGTTATGTAAAATAACCCTAAACTATACCTATTATAGTTTATTAATTATTTGTGTGGGTAGTGAGCATAAGCCTTACCTGTCATAATTTACCGATTTTTATATTTTAATGGATATAGCCTTGTAATATCATTTATATATTTACCATACTTGTGGAGGTGTAAATCCATTTGTTTTCTGATGTATGTCTATATAAGAATACAAAAGTGTCATATATTGCAACAACACATAATCACATAATGATGTATACCTTGCTCAACATGTTACAAGGTGAAATGAAATTTATAGTGTTTTTCTGTTAATAACATTTTCTGTAACTGTTATTGGAAAAATTGTAGAAAAATCATAAAATGTCCAAATCAAGTTCTGTAACTTCTGAGAGTTTGGAAAATGAGTCTAGTTTGTTCATAATTTTTATTATAATTTTTAATGACTTCTTACTTATGTGAAAAAGTCCATAATCACAGACTGGTCCGGATTGATGTTTAAAATGATAGGCAGTTTTGTAAAAATCACCATAAATTGTAGAAAAATCGTATGGAGATGTGCAAGTAGTCATTTTAAAGCTAAGAAGTGGAACTACATGCACCTAAAACAGTTTTGAAAACTAAAATGTTTAAGTTGTCCAAAACAGTCCGTGAATGGGGTTGAACTTTTCTGATGAAGGCTGTTAGAAAAGTTTAGTTATGTTCTTGGTGTTTTAACTTGTATTCCCCCCCTAAAAACTTGAGAAAACATGAAAATGTAGGGGTATGAACTCACCTTGAGTGATTTCAGTAGATAAGTGTTGAAGAAGAGAAGTTTTCAACCCAAGAACACTTGAAGAATCCCTTGAAGATTCGAAGCTCTAACACAAATATAATGGAGTTTGTGTAAGATATCCATGATTTGAGTGGAAATAATTGAGATAATCATAAAGAGAATGGATTATGCTTACCAAATGTGGAGGAAAAACTCAAGATCAGCCCTTGAATCTCGAATTTCTAGAGAGAGAAAGTGAGAGAGGAGAGAGTTTGATCTTCTTGTGAAATGAGAGCAAATGAGAGAAGTGAGGAGAGAAGATGAATATTCAGTTCTAAAAAACGTGGGATAGAGTGATGATTGAGTGGAAAGGACATTGATGTGACCTAGGTAAGGTGGGGAGGTGTGGCTGGTCATAGAGTGGGTGTGAGAGTGGTTGCTTGTGTCATAAAGTAAAGCAAAGTCAACACTCCACCTCTTTGTACTTTACCCACTTGCTTTTATTATTTAAATAAAGATTTTTATGAAAATATGATTAAATTGTGAATATTTAAGGCTTATTATGTTAAAATATGATTTTGGGTGAAAATCCCATGTTAAAACAATTAAAAACGGGCTTAAAATGCGAATTTAGTCGAAAACTGGGAGAAAAAGCATTCCCAGCGAGACCTCTCGGTCCTAGGCCGAGGTTCGGTCCTTGCTGGTGCTGAGTCGGAAGCGAAAGGCGCGAGCCAGAAGCGAGAAGCGAAGGGCGAGGGTCCGTCCGAAGGTTCGGTTCGGTTCTTCTTCACCAGAAGGGTTCGGTTCGGTTCTTCTTCATCAGAAGGTTCGGTTCGGTTTTTCTTCATCAGAACGTTCGGTTCCTAAGAGGACTTTCGGTTCCTAAGAGGGGTTTCGGTTCCTTAAGTCCGTTTTTCGCTTAGACTTCCGTTTTTGGGCTGTTTTCGCCAAATTCGAGGGTCGGGATGCCCCGTGTGATTATAGAAAGTTGGGAGAGATTTCGAGAGAGATTTGAGAGAGATTCCACATACTCAGAGAGATTTGGGAGAGATTTGACATTCTTGGAGAGATTTCACATACAAAGAGATATTTGGGAGACATTTCATATTCTTAGAGAGATTTGGGAGAGATTTGACATACTTGGAGAGATTTCACATACAGAGAGATATTTGGGAGAGATTTGACATACTTGGAGAGATTTCACATACAAAGAGATATTTGGGAGAGATTTCACATACTTAGAGAGATTTGGGAGAGATTTGACATACATGGAGAGATTTCACATACAAAGAGATATTTGGGAGAGATTTCACATACTTAGAGAGATTTGGGAGAGATTTGACATTCTTGAAGAGATTTCACATACAGAGAGATATTTGGGAGAGATTTCATATTCTTAGAGAGATTTGACATACTTGGAGAGATTTCACATACTGAGAGATATTTGGGAGAGATTCTCGATAAGAAGAGATAGAGTGAAAACGATTGAGAGCGGTTTCGTGTGTGATGAATGTGAGTGTCCGGCTTCAAAATGCAAGATCCGTGAACCCCGTTATGCCATGTTTTAGGATCTTACACACTCCCTATGAGTATGCAACATTGTTTTATTGTTCTTGTTTATTGTTTAGCACTAAAGTTAAAGAAATTTAAACACACGAACTTTCCAAGTGATGTTTTCTCATTAAGATAGTGAGTTATACAGAAATTACATAATACAAACCCTATTATACAAGGTTTTAATTGAGTTGACCGGTTTGACTTGTTGACTTTAGTTGACTTTGACTTGACCGAAAATTGACGGTTGTCACACAGAGAGACAAGAACTTAGAATGTTTTGATGATAGTTTCGCATGTACCAGAAATGAGACTAAAACCGACTTTATGATCTTTGTCTAAAAATGTCATATGACAGTTTCAAACTGTCATAAAACTATAAAAACTGACATAAAAACGAAAGTTTGGATAAGGGTCAAACAATGGTCAATTCTCTGAAAATCGACCCCAGCCAAGGGCTCTTCCCCTTGGACCCCGCTCCCAGGGGCGCTGCCCTCGGACCCCCGTTTCAAACTCGCTTAAGCTAATTAGACTGCTCCCTACTGTGACATCCCCTAATTTCTCGGCCAGAAAAGACCGATTTAATTTATGCTTTTTAAAATCAAATCAGAGAAATCTTTATAAAAGATGTTGCAGAATTGGTCCCTAAAACAAAATATGATAAAAGTTTGTCAAAACCTTTCTTTAAGAAATATATCATTTCCTTTTATATCAAAACCTCGGGATGTCATGTTCCGATACAGATCAAAAGCATAAACAAGACATTATAAGCCTTACGACAGTTATTTGTAACTACTGGCCTATAATCCAAAATTCACTCATCATCATCATCTGACTATGCTCGGGGTCCTCTACCTGTAATATAAACAACTGAGTGGGTCAGGCTTGGAAGCCTGGTGAGCATATAGGGTTTTCAACCCACAATATATAAATTTATTATGTTTAAACATCAATCAATCAACCGAATTACCCCAAACCCCATTATTTTATTTATTTTCTTAAGGGTTTACCCTAAGAATCAACTATCACTCCTTCCTAAGGATTCATCCCAAGGAATAGACACAAAGTCACCTCGTGACCGGGGTTTATACAACGGGCACTAATTCCATAGCTGCCAAGGTTTATTCAACATGTGCTAAGTCCATAGCTCTCATTTATTGACAGTATTATTTACAGGTATTCTCTCCTGCAATACATGTCAATGGGTTTTTAGAGTACATCAAATGAACATATAGTTCCTTACACCTAAAGGTAGCGGGCCTGCTAGTGTTCCATAGACTGTCTAGAATAGTCCATGGTTCTCATCCATACTCGATTGAATGACGAGGCCAACAATTTGGGTAAGTGATTCTCTCAAATTTTCACCACTCACCCTCAACTCATGATCAGTATTATTGATCATCTCCTTTATCCAACTCACCTTTCATCATACCCACTATTTCATCTACCCATGTTTTACCCAACATTTTTCGTAGATAAAAATACATATATAGTTTAAATTATTTAAAAACATGTATAAGTCATTCCTTCAGCACCCATCTCAAATAAACAAACAATATATATTCACACAACACGTATTTTATGTAAAATACTTCATATCTATGTGTAAGGTGAAAGTAACTACACACTCACTTGATTTAATGAAAATCGGGCAGCAATTCGTTTCCTAAAACGATCGTTTCTAATAAAACCAGGAGTTTTATTGAGAAACCAGGCTCTGCGAGGGTCGGGCTTCGAAACCGAAAAGATAAATTTTCCGGGCTTCACGGGCACTTCGTGGCGTATTCCGGGGCTTATAATCGATATTGGGGCTTCGGGGGATGATAATATGAAAGAAATATGGAGAAAGGGGCTAAAAATGACAAGTTTTCAAAATACCCTCGGGAGGTCTTGCACCCTTGTATTTATAGGGGAGGAGGACCGAAGGCTCGGATCCGAACCGAGGAGGGTATGAAACGCGTCTGCGAGGCTCGGATCAGGTGGCTACTTTGGCGAGGCTCGGACTGGTCAGCTGCGAGCTTCGGATTGGTCAGCAGCCTCGGTCCAATGAGAAGAGTCCACGTATGCGAAAGGGGTGTCCGAGGAGCATCCGCGGGGTGTCTCTTACGAGCCTGTCCGAATGCGAGTGGACCGCGGAGTTGGTCCAATCAGAAGACGACACGCGAAGCTCGGTCCTATCAGGAGGTGCCACGTGGAGGCCTCGCATGCGAGGGATGACGTGTCCGAGGTGACTCAACGAAATTTCTCGGTTTTGGGGATTTTTCTCGTTTTTCGCGCAAAAACTTCTAAAATCCATAACTTTCGCATACGAGCTCCGTTTTTGACGTTCTTTATATGCACACGTAGCTAAAATTACGCTCTACAACTTCCCTTTAGACTTCGTCGGCTAATTTTGATTTTAAATTTCATATTATTATTTTTAACAGACCGGGACAGGAAATCCGTTAAAAATTCATAACTTTTTCATCCGATGTCCGTTTTTGTCAGACTTTTTACCGTCGTGCTCCTAATGACGAGACCTTCAATTCTCGTTTAGGTTGTGTCGGCTAAAAATCACTCGATCTAAAATTCGAGTTTTTAGCTGTCTACTGCTAAGCTAAAACTTCGAAATATCATAACTTCCTCATACGAAGTCAGATTTGGGCGTACTTTTAATCGAACTTCTCGGTTTAACGAGTACTACGACTTTCGTTTAGATTAATAAGGCTAAAAAGTAGTTTATCAAAAACTCACTTTTTACGACATTCGGCACCGTGCCGGTTTTGTCGCGAAACTTCGACAGGTCATAACTTCTTCGTTATAACTCGGATTTCGGCATTCTTTATATCCCCAAAATCCTTGTTTCGACCACTACAAATTTATGTAAAGATATCGGGATTATCTCACACTTTAATTTTGACGCTTATTTTTATTTTTTATTAATTAAACCCTAATAATTAAGCATAAAACACATAATTCACATAAAATTCACATAATTCCTTTTCATTTCTTCTAAATGAGTTACAAAGGTTAACGTAGACCATTATGTCAATATTAATGCCTAGCCTAGAAACACGGGTGTTACACCTACAACGTGGCACTAGGTCGCCACAGCATGGCGGATAAGGGTCAGTTGACCATTTTGTCATCTAATACCCACGGAATATCCAAGGAAGGCCACAACATGGAGGATTTGCTAATAGTTTGTTGACTTCTTTGACTTGGGGATGGATCGGGTTTAGACATGTGGACCACGACGTGGCCAAGGTCGGCCATGATGCGGAGGTCAACATAGTTTGACATTGCCTTTGACTTGAGTTGAATTTTGGACAACCCTTAGCTTTGGAAGGTATTACTTATCATCTGAGAGGTGAGTCTCTTCATTGTACACTTTTGGATATGACTGTATGCTTAGGTATAGGGGTGAAATAGACCGAGTACCGGTTTAAAGATACCAACGAGAGTGAAATAGACCCAGTACGGGTTGAAAGATATTGAAGGGGGGTGATATAGACCCAATACCGATTAAAATATACTGAAAGGGGGATTAAATAGACCCAGTACCGGTTGAAAGATGCCAATGGGGGGGGGGGGTGAAATAGACACATTTTAGTTTCAAGTTGTTACATATGTTCAATGTGGGTTATTTTGGGGAACTCACTAAGCTTTGTGCTTATGGTTTACGTTTAAAATGTTTTTAGGTACTACTGGTTTCAAAAGGAAGGGCCCAACTTGATTGCACTACATCCACTGGAGATTTATTCTACATTGACTACTTATGATTTTACTCAGATGTTTTTAGAATACTTTTATTATGGCCGTCTTTTGGGATAATGAATGAATAGTTTCGACTTATTTAAAATGAAGTTTTTACTCAGTATTTTTGGGATGTTACACCTACCTTAAAGGATCTCTATGAGTAGACAATACTACTTTGGGGAATCCGTAGCATTATGTGTCAATATGGAAACCCTGAAGGGGATAGAGTACCTAAACTAACAACTTTCATTTTCCCTAAAAATTATGATCTTTAACACCTACAAGTGGCGAACCTGCTAGTGTTCCACCAGACTACCTACAATAGTCAGTGGTCGTCGCCTATACTCAGTTAGATGATTGGTCCCGATAATTCAACGTGTGGCCTCTCACCATTATTTTATTTTCCCCAAAACCCTTTACTGCCCAATGCAAATTTACATATGATAAAGTAATTTGTACAGTAAAATCATATCATATAATTGCATACAACACGTAGATCATGAACACAGATAATAAGCACATATAGCATATAAAGATACTTCATATATATATATATATATATATATATATATATATATATATATATATATGTGTGTGTGTGTGTGTGTGTGTAAGCTGAAAGTAACTATGTAGTCACCTATTAAAAATGGATGCCTCAGAATTTGGGTAGCATCTTGCCTAGGACCTTGACTTTTCCCTTGATATGACCTAGGTATGATTGTTACTAAGTCGCAGTCTGATATTCTTTATGACTAATGATAGTCTAGATTTGTCGACAATCCCAATGTCTACGTCAAGTTTTATCAAGTAAGGAATAACCATGTAGGATCATATCGGAGGCAAGGTCCGTCTGGTATACGTAGTATGTTGTTTGAAAATCCCACTTTAAACATCTCACTAAATCCACCTAGACATCACTCCTGTAAGTGGATCAATCAGTATAATGACTTGGAATCACTGATAAATCATATTTATAGGTTCATAATAACGACTATGACTATAAATATAAGTTACATTTTAATTAACATACATTTGAATTAAGATAAGTGAAGCTTAACTTATAGAGATTTTAGAAAAAACAGGGAAATTGCGAGGGTAGAATCCGGACGGGAAAGCTTCTATTTGTGGGGCCTCAGCCGCACTAGAGCCTCAGTATTGACCAATGAAATGGGTTGATAATTTAGAGGTATTTATAGGCTGAGGGGGTGCACGCCGCGTCCAGACAAGAGGCATGTCGCGCACCAGCGATGTGTTGGCTCCATTTACAGCTTTCCAAGTGTCACACCCAGATCTTGTTGGAATAGTGTCTAAGGCTGCAACTATATTAGGCAAGTATTTGACCCGGTTGTGCATGGTCCTTTTGGGTTGCCTTCACCATAGCAACTTGATAGGATGATTTATTAAGAGAGAATAAATATTATTAATATATTATGGGAATAATATAAAGAATAATAATAATGTTATTTGATTAATATAAGTCATAAATTAATTGGTATTAATTTGGTGACTTAAAGAGATTAATTAAATAAAAGGGTATAAACTGTCAATTGTTTGATAGTTAAACTTTAGACTGTAAATCCTTTGTGGATAGATGTTGGAAGAATTCTAGAAGCTAAAGGATAGCTTAAAATCATCCATTGCTTATCTAAGGAAAGGATATGGATTGCTTTAAGAGAAGATTATCCGATTAGGGTTTAAGCTGTAACCCTTAAGGAGTCTACAAGTATAAATAGACCCTATGGCTAAGGGAAATCGGCACTTGATCTAAAGTAGAGAAACGCTGGCCGAATTCCCTCCCCTCTCCTCTCTCTCAAATCATCCTCCTTGCTGTTTGGTGTTTGTAAGCCATTAGAGGAGTGACAATTATGACTCTAGAAGCTCCAAGACAACAAGATCAACAAGGAATTCAAAGGTATGATTCTAGATCTGTTTTAACATTGTTCTTATTCCTAATTAGTCATTAGAAGTCTTGGATTCAAAGCATGTTTAATTAGAAAACCTAGATCCAAGCATTAGAGTTTTGCATGCGCACATAGGAAAGTTCTTATGGCTAAAACCCATCAGTGGTATCAGAGCCTAGCTTGGTTTTCATTAAATTGTTGCTTGTTTGTTTGAAACTTGTTTGGAAACTTCGAATTTTGGGTTTCTGAGTCGTAAACTCGACCAGTCCCATGGTGGACTCGACGAGTTGGCCTAACTCGACGAGTTCAATTGGGAACTCGACGAGTTCGAGTGTCAGGAAGGGCCAAATTCGGGATTTCTTCATGATTATCTTATGGAAACTTACCTTAATCATATTAGATCAACCCTAATCCGATTTTTTTGATATATATGACTATTATCTTGATCTAATTAAAGATATTTATCAACTAATAAAATATTTAATTTCCTTATATGATAATTAATTAACTATTTTGATTAATTTGGTAATTATCTTGCAAGAAATCTTGAATAAATCAAATATAGATAATTAGGAAATTAATTGTTAATTAAAATTATTTGTTATTTGATCCTCCATGTTTTAAATGTTTAAAACTTGTCCTCAAGTTTTGAAATTTATATTTTGTGATTAAAAGTTTTAATTTAGACAATTTAAATTTCAAACCCTAGATTTTAAAATGTTTAAAATACAACCCTATACTAATATAATATTACAAGATTAATATATATATATATATATATATATATATATATATATATATATGTATAACTAAAATGCTAGTCTTACCGTTAGTAGACCTCATTCACGAAGCCGATCTATAAGGTGGGTATAAGGTTGCGGCCTATAAAATGGCGCTTAATGGGTGTACACTCACACCCACCGCTTGCTTGATCGATGGAGGGTCGTTAGCCGAACGGGTAGGATAGGGCAACCTCATCCTCTCATTAAAAGTATAATAAGTAATACAAAGTAACTACACACATTTGCACCCTTCCCAATCTTAGTTACTTTAGGAAAAGTGAATTGATGCAATCCCATGAAATTACACTTTGCACCCTTGCCAAGAAGTTAGTGGAGCGTGTGTGGTTTACCGGCACACTAATTGGTTCTAAGCAAAGGTGGCAAAGGGTGATTCATTGTTTATCATAGTTCGATGAAGCATGTGTGGTTTACCAGCACATTGAATAGGTGATCGTTACAATGAAGGCACCATGTGAATTTGCATGGTAATTCACACCCGCTTTGTGATCCTCGGTATCCCAGTCACAAACTAGAGGGGCATATCGAGATTTAAACATGCCATTGAATAGGTTTCAATGAATATCATCCGAACCTAGGAATTCTCAATACATTTAGGACTAATAGTTAGGTTTTATGGTGGAGAATTAGTGAATCATCATTCACTTACCTTCAATTTATTTGCATGTTAGATTACGGGATCCCTTTTCTAATATGTAAATGTTGTTGTTGGATCCTAGCCCTAATTTTTCTTATTGGGTGATAATTAGGGATTCATATTCTAATCTATCTTTGTCCTTTTTCTAATTGTAGATGTCGAACGCAAACAACGCTGTTGCTAGTTCTTTCATGTTGATGAGCCTTTGCCAAAAGGTCACCTTCGATGGAACGAACTTTAGCGAATGGATAAGATACATTCGCACCATTTCTCGCTATGAGGATAAGGAGTATGTCCTCGATGAGAAGCTCGAGAAAACCAACCTTGAAATTGCTACTCCGGCTGAAATTACCGCTTTTGAAACTCATGAGCGAGATGCAACGAAGGTACATTGCATCATGATAGCCACCATGAACTCCGAATTCCAAAAGTCCTACGAGGACATGTACCCGTACGAGATGCATCAAGACTTATTGGAGGGATACCACCAAAACGCGAGACAAGAGCGTTATGAGATTTTCACTAACATGATTTCCGCTAAGATGGGTCATGGAGAGTCTCTTACCGTGCACCTGCAAAAGATGCAAAGGTATGTCGACCGCCTTCGCAAGATAAATGTTGACTTTGGGGAAGACTTGGCGATCGACATGGTGCTTCACTCTTTGCCTCCGATGTACAATCAATTTAGGATGACCTACCACATGAACAAAGAAGAAGTCACCCTAAGCAAACTCCAAGGTCTCTTGAGAGTCGCTGAGAGCAACTTCAAAGACAAGTCTATTGCACGAACTCCTAATCCACCCGCTGCTCCTATCTTGGCTATTGGTCAAGGAAAGGGAAAGAAGAGGAAGGCTTCATCTAAGAACTATCGCAAGGTTAAAGCCCGAGATGGTTCCTCTTCTAGTGGGACCAAAGTTGATCCCACTAAGCCCTGCCCTAACCCTAAGGAGGCAGAGTGCCACCACTGCCACAAGATAGGACATTGGAAGAGAAGTTGCCCAGAGTACCTGCAAGCCATCAAGGAAGGAAAGATCAAGCCATCTTTCGCAGGTATATATACAATTAAATCTAACGATTCTAATCATGCTATTTCTTGGGTTCTTAATACCGGTTGTGGTTACCACATTTGTTCTAATGTACAGGGACTAAGAAGAAGTAGGGATGTGGAGCAAGGAAGAATCAATCTAATCATGGGGAACAGATGATCGTCGTCTGTGACCAAGATTGGAGTGTATTCTTTAGTGCTTAGGAATAATTTATATTTAGATTTGAAAAATTGTTGCTATTTTCCAGAAATGGCTAGAAACATCATTTCATTTCATGGTTTATATAGACAAGGTTTTAAATTTTCTTTTAATAATGAGAATGGTTCTATTTTGGCTTATCTAAATGGTGTCTTTTACTTTGAAGCTATACCATGTAATGGAATTTATGAAACTGTTATGATTGTTGATATGATGTTTTGAACATAGATTCTTCCACTAGTATGGATAAAGCATCCTTGTGGCATTGTCGTCTTGGACATGTCAACAAGAAACGCATAGTCCAACTCCAAAAGGATGGAGTGTTGGAGTCATTCGACCTTAGGGAAGATGACACGTTCGAGTCTTGTTTACTTGGAAAGATGACTAAATCACCCTTCACGAGTACGTGTGAAAGGGGTGAGGGTATATTGGACCTAATACATACAGATGTATGTGGACCGTTTAGATCAACCACGAAGGATGGGAACCGCTTCTACGTGACTTTTACCGATGATTATAGTAGATATGGGTATATCTATTTAATCAAGCAAAAGTCAGAAACCTTTGAAAAGTTCAAAGAGTTCAAGAATGAAGTGGAGAATCAATTGAGCAGGAAAATCAAGATGCTTCGATCCGATCGAGGAGGAGAGTACCTAAGTCTTGAATTCCACGATTATCTCAAGGAGTGTGGAATAGTTTCACAATTGACGCCTCCTAGGACACCGCAGTTGAATGGTGTGGCAGAAAGGCGTAATCGAACCTTGTTGGACATGGTTCGCTCTATGATGAGTCGTGCTTCACTACCAATCTCTTTTTGGGGGTATGCCTTAGAGATTGTCGCCCATATCCTTAACCGAGTCCCTACTTAGAAGGTTGCCAAAACACCTCACGAGATGTGGACAGGGAAAGCTCCCTCGTTAGCACACATCAAGGTTTGGGGTTGCGAGGCTTTCGTAAGACGAGATACTCACGACAAGCTCGAACCTCTAAGTGAGTGATGTATTTTCATCGGTTACCCGCAGACATCCTTTGGATATCTCTTCTAAAGACCGAAGGACAATGTTTTCTTCGTTGCGAGGAGAGGATTTTTCCGAGAGCGAGAACTCATAAGCCAAGGAGACAGTGGGAGGAAAATCGAACTTGAAGAGATTTAAGAGTCGATAGATGAAGGAACCTCTACCGCTGGCACTCAACCCGAGGAGGAAACTCCAGTTGAACCGATTGATGAATCCTTACCTCTTAGACGTTCCGATAGAGTTAGAGTTCTACCCCAGTTTTATGGTTTTCATATTACTACCGAAGGGGACACGTATATTAGTGATGGTACACTAATAAATCTTGATGAACCTAATAGCTATAAGGAAGCCATGACAGGCCCGGAATCTGCGAAATTGAAAGAGGCAATGGATAGCGAGATCCAATCCATGCATGATAACCAAGTTTGGAATTTGGTTGATAATGTGCCTGGACGTAAGACCGTTGGGTGCAAATGGATCTTCAAGAAGAATACCGACGTTGATGGGAACGTACACACATATAAAGCGCGATTGGTTGCGAAGGGCTTTACTCAAACTCCCGGAGTTGACTATGATGAGACCTTCTCACCAGTTGCGAAGATAAAATCTATTAGAGTGATGCTCGCGATTGCCACATTTCATGATTATGAGATTTGGAAAATGGATGTCAAGACCGCTTTCCTTAACGGAAAGTTGGCTGAGGATGCTTACATGGCTCAGCCAGAGGGGTTTGTGGATCCGAAGCATCCGAATAGAGTGTGTAAGCTTGAGAAGTCCATTTATGGACTTAAGCAAGCGTCTCGCAGATGGAATCTTTGCTTCGATGAGAAAGTCAAAGAGTTTGGATTTGTACGAAGCGAAGATGAATCATGTGTATATGTCAAAGTCAGTGGGAGTATAGTAAGCTTCCTCGTTCTATATGTCGATGACATATTACTCATAGGAAACGACATCCTGACTCTGCAGGAAATTAAGTCCTGGCTCGGGAAGTGCTTCGCTATGAAGGACCTCGGAGAGGCTTCTTACATTTTGGGAATAAGGATAGTAAGAGAAAGAAGTAAGAGACTAATTGGACTTAGTCAGAACACTTACTTAGAGAAGGTACTAAAACGTTTTAGTATGGAAAACTCGAAGAAGGGAGAATTAACGATACAAAGTAATGCCAAGTTGAGTAAGACTCAAAGTCCGAGTACCGAAGCTGAAATAGCAGAAATGAGCCGAGTACCATACGCTTCCGCAGTTGGCTCAATCATGTACGCTATGACTTTTACTCGCCTTGATGTAGCCTTCGCTTTGAGCATGGTTAGCAGATATCAAGGGAATCCTGGCAGAGCACATTGGATTGCGGTGAAGAATATCCTTAAGTACCTTCGGAGGACAAAGGAATGGTTCTTAGCCCTCGGAGGGAGTGATGACTTGAAGGTGCGGGGGTATAGTGACGCCAGCTTTCAGACCGACAGGGACAACTACCGTTTGCAGTCGGGCTGGGTCTTTACCCTGAATGGAGGAGCAGTGACATGGAAGAGTTCCAAGCAAGAAACCGTAGCTGATTCAACGTGCAAATCAGAGTACATTGCAGCGAGCGAAGCGTCGAAAGAGGCAATATGGCTAAAGAACTTCATCGGTGATCTTGGAGTTGTACCTGCCATAAAGGAGCCCATGGAGATTTTCTGTGATAATGAAGGAGCGGTTGCCTTGACCAAGGAACCGAGGGATCATGGTAGATCACAACATATTGACAGAAAATATCACTTTATTAGACATCGTGTAGAAGAAGGACAACTCGTAGTAAAGAGGATATCATCAGAAGATAACCCAGCAGGTCCGCTTACGAAGGGACTGAGTAGGGTTAAGCACTTGCAGCATGCTAGGAGTATTGGGCTGAAGGATGATATTAGCATAGATTAGATAGTATTAGAAACGTGTAATAGATAAATGTAATTAACATTTGATGATTAAATAAAGGAGTTTTATTTATGAGTAATGTTACTATCTTATGTTAATTGTTTAACTATTGTTTCACTTTGCATGTTTTGACTTCCAGAATAATTGAGTTTATTAGGAATAATCAAATTATTCAAATTGTCCATAATCGTTCATATGTTGGAAGTAGATATGAATGAAGATTGTCGTGAATTGGTGTGTAGATTGTCTAAATGGTATTAGACATAGCAAAAGGTTGCTGCAACGTTCATGAGTGCTTATGAACTAGTTTTGAGCATTGGAACAAACCCGCGCTTGCTGGAATCACCTTATGGAATATGATATAAAAGGGTGATCGCAAGACGATAATATCATATAGTCTTAAAACCTAGATATATGGTTTGTTATTTGTGAATTGATTGTACATTGATAATGTGAAAACGTATCGGTAACTCGGTGTTATAAAACGCATTGTTGTGTATAGTTGGTTAATGAATAAGTAAATGCATATAAGTCGAAGTTTATTTGTAACTTTTATCTAAGAAGGTAAAAGCGATATCTCGGCCGCTCGATGATTTGATTTGACTTATGTGCCGGGCCCGGTCAGAACTGAATTGATGTGTTCGATTAAGTTCTATGTCGAATAAATCAGAGATCGAGAAACCTAAATGCTTGACTAACCATTCCATAGGATTGTCAGCATGATATCTAACAGAGGACTGTACGATCCCTTATCTAAAGGACAAGATTGATTAGATCAGAGTTTGACAGCGTCTTTGAGAGCTACGATTGCAAATTGAATTGTACTTATGCATATAGTTACTAGACTTATCCAAGTGGGAGACTGTTGGCATAGTGTCTAAGGCTGCAACTATATTAGGCAAGTATTTGACCCGGTTGTGCATGGTCCTTTTGGGTTGTCTTCACCATAGCAACTTGATAGGATGATTTATTAAGAGAGAATAAATATTATTAATATATTATGGGAATAATATAAAGAATAATAATATTGTTATTTGATTAATATAAGTTATAAATTAATTGGTATTAATTTGGTGACTTAAAGAGATTAATTAAATAAAAGGGTATAAACTGTCAATTGTTTGATAGTTAAACTTTAGACTGTAAATCCTTTGTGGATAGATGTTGGACGAATTCTAGAAGCTAAAGGATAGCTTAAAATCATCCATTGCTTATCTAAGGAAAGGATATGGATTGCTTTAAGAGAAGATTATCCGATTAGTGTTTAAGCTGTAACCCTTAAGGAGTCTACAAGTATAAATAGACCCTATGGCTAAGGGAAATCGGCACTTGATCTAAAGTAGAGAAACCCTGGCCGAATTCCCTCCCCTCTCCTCTCTCTCAAATCATCCTCCTTGCTGTTTGGTGTTTGTAAGCCATTAGAGGAGTGACAATTGTGACTCTAGAAGCTCCAAAACAACAAGATCAACAAGGAATTCAAAGGTATGATTCTAGATCTGTTTTAACATTGTTCTTATTCCTAATTAGTCATTAGAAGTCTTGGATTCAAAGCATGTTTAATTAGAAAACCTAGATCCAAGCATTAGGGTTTTGCATGCGCACATAGGAAAGTTCTTATGGCTAAAACCCATCAGATCCCTCCATGTCATTGCTTCTATAAGGGTGCCACATTTCCTCATTTTATGGCACAACATGTCTCATTCTTGTTATTCCATGTCACTTTGTCTCAAGGGAGAGCTCGGCCACCGACCATGCCACATGGCGCACTCCGGTGCTGCCATGTCACCAACATAGGTATTTTCTTATAGATCTTCATACGATCATAAAATTTGTATACGAACTCCATTTCAACGTTCTTTATATCATCGAATTACTCTCGACGAGGTCTACAAATTTCATTAAGATCTCAACCTCTAATTCTCACTCTAACTAAAATTTATATTTAGAATGGTTTAGACTGTTAAATTCATGCGGAAAATTATATATTCTACATATGAACTCCATTCTCAATTGTCTTTATATCGACATACTGATATTCACAACATATTTAACTCTCGTTTAGATTATTTGGCTAACAATCAACCAATTTAAATTTCAATTTCTATATCCACACTACTGCACTGAAACTTCAAAAAATCATAACTTCCTCTCAATAAGTCAGATTTGGATGTTCTAGATTCATGCTCTCGGTTTTTCGACTACTATGACTTTCAATTAGGTTACTTAGGCTAATAAGCAATCTACCAAACAGTTCACTTTTTACGACACGCACAATCGTGTCGGTTTAATCGCAAAACTTCGAAGAAGTATAACTTCTTGATACGACGTCAGATTTCAGAGTTCTTTATATATATAGAATCCTTGTCAAATATACTATAACCTTTGTTAAGATTATTTATGCTAAAAAAGATTCTATAAAAATATCATTGTTATTCCTTATTATATCTTAGTTGTATAGCCTGAATCTGCAGGCATTACAGTTCATATAAATTGGATCTCGATTAAAGAGTTTTGTATTTAGAGAGGTCTTGGACAAGGCGATCTGTCATCTTTGTTTTTATTTATCATCGACATGGAAGGGTTACATATGGCTCTTGTAGATACAAAATTTGTTGGTTTATTGAGTGGTTTTACTATGGTACCTAATAGTCTAAGTGTATCGCCTCATTTTTGTGTAGATTACGTTTTAGTTCTTGGAGAGCGGTCTAGGCTGAACATAGATAGCATGGTGCGACCACATAATTGTTTTTATATAGTATCTAACCTTAATATATCTTGTATAGGGTAGGGGTTCCTTTTGATAATGTGGTGGAGATGGAAAGGATTATAGGTTGTACCCTTGAAAAACCTCCTTTTTGTTATTTGTGTCTCCCAATCGGTACAAACATGACTCAGATGCAAAGTTGGCAAGGTATTATCCACCACTTTAAAAAGAAACTATCTACATGGAAAATGATTATGTTTTCTGTAAGTGGACTCTATATGTTGACTTCTTTGGTTCTCAGTTCATTGAGTATTTATTTTAGGTCCTTATTTCTTATGCTAGTTAAAATGAAAAAAGACTCTTTAATCACTTAAAGCTCATTTCTTTTGCAAAATTGAGAAAGGTGCCCGTAAAATACATTGGGTAGCTTGCGATTTGATTATGGCTCCAAAAGATCAAAGTGGTGGGGGAATAGGAAGATCACTACTATAATGGTAAATGGGTTTGAGACTGGACTACATATATTAATGATAAAGTGGAGAATTCTCAATTCAATGTACTTCTTTTATTACTGGTTTAATTATTGACGTGGGTGGATAGATGGTGGTGGGAATTAGCAAACGAGGAATGTAAGAACCCGAAATTTAGAGAGATTTGACTTTTAGTCAACTATTGACCAAAAGGGAAAAATGGTCAATAATGAGGATTTAGTGAAATTATGAAGTTGCAACTTTATGAAAATGGCCAAGATAAGTTTAAGTCACTTAAAAGAGGTAAGATGAGTATGTTCAAGAAAAAGAATGCATGGGAAGAACCTTTTTGGCCAAAAGGGTAAAACATGTATTTTTAAGCTTTTTGGGACAATTTGGTGACTTAATAGATTATGAAGTCGTGACTTCACAAAATTAGCCAAGATAACTTTAAGTCACTTAAAAGAGGTAAGATGAGTAAGTTCAAGAGAAAGAATGCATGAGAAGACTCATTTTGGCTAAAAGGGTAAAATAGATATTTGTAAGTGAAGGGTCTAATCAATGGTTTGGGCTAGGCTAATTAATGTATAGGTCTTATTGAGTCATTAGCATGTAATTGATGTGTTGTTGGTGAGGTTACGACTAAAGTTAGTTTACGGCCGTAAACCTGAAACCTGTTTACGGCCAAGTCTTTTGCCCTATATATAGGGAGTGTCTGAGTCTGTTAGTTGTTGTTGATGATCCACTGAGTTTACGGTCATTGTGTCCAAGTTGTACTAGACGTTTTTCTGATATAAACGTGTGCAAGCTTTGGTTTAATCTTCTTCTACTCCATTCTTATCTTGTTTGTTTGTTAGATTGCTTGATCACTGGTTAAGATCATGTTTTTAGAACCTTACAGTAAGATCTATATTAATTAAGTGAGAAATGAATTAACATAGTTTTAGATTATGTTACCACCTTCACGTGGATATAAAGATCTTAGAAAATGGAAACAAAGAAGTTATGTGCGTTAGAAGTTAGGAAAAAAGTTGTCCCCAAAGTTGGAATGGAACCAACAATGCACTTTGTTGATCTCAAAGTACCGCGGCGTGGTAAGTAACTCGCCATGGAACGGTAAAGAACCCACCACAGTACGATTTTGAAATAGATCAAAACTCGGTTAGAGTTCATTCTTTTCATAAACGCACCCCAACCATCTAGGGATGAGCTCCTATGATTTGGAGGATGAAGAAGGGTCAAGTGGCTGTAAAAGGTGTTTATGGCTTGGATTAAACATCAAAAACTCATGAGGTAATCATATCCTCCATAATTAAGCTAAATAGGGCTTAATGGTGTTTTGGTTAATTGAGTTACTAATGTAAGGTTGTGTTAAGAGAGCTTGGTGTTAATGTTTAATCAAGTGTTGAGAAGCTATGATCAGACTCTATATGTGATTTCAAGGTGAACCCTATGACATCCCCAATTTTTTGTCCTGAAAAGACCTTTTCTTTGTGCTTATTTAAAACTTAGTATTCTTTAATTTGTGCATAATTTTCCCATAATAATTATAATGTGAGATAGAAGCACTCCCGAAAAAAAGTTTTCATTAATAATTAAAACCTTGGGCTGTTATAACTGATACATAATCATAAGCATAAACCTGTCATTATCGGTCTTAGAACAATTTATTTTACTAATGGCCTTAAACTCCTTAAATATCTCAGTAGATTCAAACATTACTATCCTTGTACCTTTGTACCGCTACCTGTGATACAAAGAAACTAAGTGGGTCGGACTTGGGAGCCTGGTGAGCACATAAGGTTTTCAACACACAATAATTAAAATCTTTAATTATGTATTTCACATAAAACAATTACCTGATTACCCTATCCTGTTATTTTCACTCTTTGATCCTAAAATGACGATCTCAAAGGACCTATCATAAATGATCACTATAAGCAACGAGTAGACAATACCTCTTTGGGGGTTCCTTAGCAGTATGTGTTGATAAGGAAACCATGGAGGATAGAGTAACCAAATGACTGCCGAGTTCATTAACACCTACAGGTTTTGAGCCTGCCACTGTTACACAAGAATGTCTAGAATAGTCAATGGTCGTCATCTATACTCTCGTATGTGGCTGGTCAGAGTGGTACAATAGTACCGTGGTCACGGTCTCATATTATTGTTGTACACAACCCTTCACCAATATAATTGTAAGTATAATAAATATATGGGTTCATATTTACTAGATCTTCAACTCTCATTTACATTGTTTTGGCCAACAATCAATCGATCTAAATCTCGATTTCTGTGTCGCACACTGATGTACTGAAACTTCGAAAAATCATAACTTCCTCATACGAAGTCGGATTTAGGCGTTCTCTATATTCACCCTCTAAAATTTTCAATTACTATGACTTTCATTTAGATTACTTAGTCTAATAAGCAACCATTATCTAATTCACTTTTTAAAACACATATAACTATGGAAACTTTGGAGAATTACAAATTCGTTACACAAAGTTAGATTTAAGCGCTCCTTATATCCACGAGATCGTTATCACAACTACTACAGTTTTAGTTAATATTATTTATCCTAAATAATTTGTAATTAAAATGCTATTTATTTCTCGTAACGTGTAACACAGATAATAATCCTTTTCGAGTATTTTATTTATAAATAATTATGACTTATTATATTTTAAATTTCTAGCCCAAATTTGTGGGCGTTACAAAATCTATAAATGAGAAATTAGGGTTAGAAACCTTAACTAGTGGTAATGTTTAATTGATGCATTAGATATTAGAGTAATATGAATTACGTAATTTGGGATGCCTAGTTCATTTTTTGGAATGAATTTAGAAGTTGTAAATGAAATGTTAGAATTATGATCAATTAAGTGATCATTTTGACATTAAGAAGTACATAATCTCTTAATTGGCTAAGACAAGTTTTAAGGAACTTGAAATGTTGTAGGAATAGGCCATGAGCAGGAGGATGAGCCAAGGTGCATCAATTGGAGATTTGGAGCCAAGTGGCAGTTAGTCCTTACTAACTAACAATGTGAGTTATTACTCCTACTCTCTTTCTAGATTATGTTATATATTCCTTTATATGCATGTATGTATGTTGGTATGTAAGAGTCATGTATCTGAGCATGACATAAAGGAATATAGAATAGGGTTATATGTACTATAATCCTATGTAACATTATGTACTTGTGGTTATACATTTAAAATCATGTATCTAAGCATGTATGAATAACCAACGTATGTAGTGTAACAGCCCGGATTCCCCAGGTATTATTCATTCTTATATTTTTGGTGATTTGTGAGGAGACTCGGCGAGTTGGAGCCCAAACTCGCCGAGTATGATCGCGGCTATGGGCACGGGTTTGCGTCTGGACTCGGCGAGTCAAAAAGTGGACTCGGCGAGTCCATGTTGTTTAATGAAACCCTAATTCCCCGGGTTTGGAGCCTATTTAAGGGCACTTATAGCCTCCCATTGCGGCTACCAGTCCCTTGAGAGAACCCTAAGAGAGCTAAATCATTTTGGGAGAGAGGAAGTCACTTTTGGGCCTTTGTATTCCTTGTTTATCAAGGAGAAGGTGGCAAGAGCAAGGAGGAGGTGAGATTCCAGCAGATCCAGAGTCCAGAGGCTTCATTTTGAGGTAATAGTTCGAACCTCCTTCAGTTTTAGGGTTGATCTTTAGAGTTAGGGTTTTCTAACCTCCTTTGGAGAGTGATTATGTGAAGCAAATGGTCCCTCTTCGAGTTTGTGCCTTGGATCTGGACTCAAAGAGGTCCAGAGACCTTAACCCTTGGAGCTTTTTGGGTTATTATGGAGTTATTGGACCTAGGTTGTCATTTTTGGGACCAAATCTCCTTTTAATGCCTTGTGGGGGTTATACAAGCATCAAGTTTCGAACTTTACGTGACATTCATGCTTGGGAAGGCCAGATCTATGGTTTGGGGAAGCAGATTTGACCTCAGAAGGTCAATATAGTTTGTGCATGGCATGAACTCGCCGAGTTGTTCTTGAGACTCGGTGAGTAGGGTTGGGGTTTCACGTAAATTGTTCAGCGAGTGGACTCGCCGGGTTGGGGGATGACCCAGTGAGTCAGAGAGAGTCAATGGGGGGCTGAGTCAAGCCGGAACTTGTCGAGTTGTTCTTGAGACTCGGCGAGTTGAGTCGTGGTGGCCCCACGATTCATGCCAGGTGGAACTCGTCGGGTTAAGGAAGTACTCAACGTGTCAAGAGAGGATCCGAGGGAGTCAGTGAGCACGTATAGACTCGCCGAGTCGCTTTAGTGCACTCACCGAGTCCGGTCAAGGTTGACCGTTGACCATTGACCAGAGTTGACCAGTGTTGACTTGAGAGGGTTAGTCAACCTTAGTTTTGAAAGTGTTAATTAGAGATATATTGTGTTATAGGAGGATTATAGCTCGGGGGATCGAGCGCGAGTGATTTCTGGGATTTGCGAGTTATCAAGATACGCGAGGTGAGTCTTCTCACTATACTTTACCTTGAGTAGGTAATCAGAGTTATGTGACAGGGTATTTGTATGCTATATGTATGTTATGTGTTGTACTGCATTATTTCTATGTGATTTATGTTGTGCATGTTTACAGAGTTGGAACCGGAAGGTTCACAGAGTTAGAACCAGAGGGTTCACAGAGTAGGGTCCACGGACCCATAGAGTTATAGCCTCGAGTGGCTAATATGTGTTATGTGTGGTATTTTGGGGAACTCACTAAGCTTTGTGCTTACAGTGTTTGGTGTTATTTGTTTCAGGTACTAGTGATGACCGTGGGAAGGCGCCGGCTTGATCAGTACACACACGGGATTTTTATGTTATGAGATCTTGGGATTTTTATAGGACATGGATTGAGTTTCAAACATTGATGTTTTTATGAATATTAAATGAATTATGTTTTTACAAAATGCGAAAAATTGTTTTGAAATTTACGGTGTTATATGTAGAGATGTAAAAAGAAAGAACAAGGGTATTATGAGTAATACCCATAAGAGTAGATAAAGAAAGATAGGGATTATATCTATTATAATCCTATGTATGAGTAGATGATGAGAAAGGTATTTGTTGATACATAAGAGATTGAAGATAGAGAAAAAGTAAGATTATATGTAATATGATCATAAGAGTATGTATGTATGTCTAGACATTATTGATATTGTGTAGACTACATATATGTTAATAGACATTGATAGAGATTAGGTACTTAAGTTAAGTACTAGATTTGTAACTGAAGATCTCTTGATGAGATAAAAAGATAGAATGTCCATGGGACAATATACTATGTGATAGGTCACAAAATAGAGACATATAAGTGTAGAAAGATGATTCCTTCGGGAATGCGATAGAGGCTCCTTCGGGGACAAGAGTATGATTTCCTTAGGGAATGAGATGATGGTTCCTTAGAAACATATATAGATTATTCATGCATGAATAAGAGTGTGTATGGTTGGATAAAAGGTAGAGAAAGGTTCCGAAAGTGGAACAAGGTAAATGAGTTCTTTTTAGAACTTAGATATAATCCTTGAAGGATTAAAAGTAAGGAATCCACGATGGATTTAAGAGCAGAAGAATGATTAAGGATCCACGGGGGAACATAAGAGAGGGGAGTAAGTCCGGATGCGTGTACCCGGTAATGTTAGTGAGATGTTGTTTCTCTTAGAGTATATATGAGAGTATAGTATGATGTAACGTCCCAAATATACCAATAAAACTTTTTATTTTTAAACCATCAAATGCATACAAACATTTTCTTTTCCAAAACCAATCATAGTAAAATGTATCTCTCAAACATCAGAGTAAAACATTAATAGTCAGTGCGGAAAAAACCTTCAGGGGATGCTGTTCAGTCAAGCCAGACCCTTCCTTTTAGAACTGGAAGTACCTGAAAATATTTATACCACAAAACTGTAAGCACAAAACTTAGCGAGCTCCCAAAAATTCAACATACCATACATATCAATGGGCCTATCCCTAGGGGTGTATTTCAACCCTACATGAGCACTATGATCCAACCATAGCCTTACAATCAATCTCAGATTATAGCCCAACCATAACCTTTTTTTCCATGATCCAACCGTGGTCTTCCATGAAAGTCACAAAGATAAACAACTGTTGTGATCCAACCATAGTCTTTCATACATGTGTTGTGATCAAACCACAATATTTCCTACATGTGTTGTGATCCAACCACATTCTTTCATGCAAGTGTCACAAACACAATCTAGCAACCTACATACTTTAGTGAAAAGTCTCACCTCGCAGACGTAGTCAACAATTGACAACTCTCATAGCCAATCAATGAGTGTTATACACCTCCTAATAAACACAACAAGGTAAACTCTTAGTTCACCTTCTAAAACTATCCAATTGACCAGAAGACAACCAAGTCAAAAGTAAACGGTCAAAGTCAAATTCAATAGCCAAAATCATCATCAGCTAACTTCCACGTCATGGCCAGTCCATGGCCATGTCGTGGCTAACAAACTCAGTCCCGATCCAACAGCCCAGCTGTGAATAATTTAATCCCCACGTTGTGGTACCTAGTGGCCACGTCATGGCCTACTATAAACAAAACAATAGATGGATTCCCCATTGCCACATTGTGGCACCCTTCATGTCATGTTTACTAGCTGAGAACAACTTAATAGATTAATTCCTTAATCCATTAAGCCTTAAACTCCAACTTTACACAATTATTTTATGTAGTCTAAAGGATCATAAAAATCCAAACCTTATGGACATGCATGTCCATTGCATGTATGTCTCTTATCTAGGTCAAAAATGTTAGAAATTAAGTCAAAATGCCCATGCATGAACTCAAAACTACACAAAATTTTAGATCTGGAACATCTAACCATCTAGGGACCTCAATGACCAATAAAGTTGCCAACTTTATTGAATCTAACTACACAAAACATCATGAAGATGAAGAAGAAGAAGCTTATAAAACTAGATCTAGAAGAGGTTAACAAACAACATCAGAAAAAGGAAACTTACAAATGTCCATAAGTTGCTCAAATGAAATCTCTAAACTTGCCAAGATGTTCTCTACACCATAAGGGTCTTCTTCTCCCTTCTAAATGCACCAAATCACCAAAAGTAATCTTAAATATGCAAGAAAGGGTATTATGGTTTGCTTCAAGTTTGTTGGAGGTGATAGAGGTTGGAAATGATGACCTAAATATAAGGTTAGAGGCTTAAATATGGAGGAAACACTAAAATTATGGTCTTGGGCAAAAACAGTCAGCATGTCGTGCCCCTTCACTCGCCACGTCGTGGGACTCTTCAAGAGGACACGGTCATTTAAGCCATTACACATCGTGGGCATGAATGTGCCATGTTGTAGCATTGATTTTCTTCCCAAAAACTCCATTTTGATCCCTTTAAGTCTTTAGTTAAACCAATTTAAGAAATTGGTGTTACAACTCTCTGAAACTTTAACTAGATTTTTTTCTCGAAATCCATCCTTACAACTTACTCAACAACACAAGTCAACACCATCTGAACAACCAGAACCCATTACAACACTGAAAAATCACCTTGCATAGACGACCACCTTCCGTTACCAGTACCAAACCAAAAGTTAGCAAAAATCATGCATTCTAACAAATAAACGAACATCAGCACACCACACTTAGTCAACAAAGAAAAGGACTAAGTACTACGCTCGAAATCTGAAAACCCTATACTATGCCCGACTTTTAGATGGATAGAACCACTCGAACCATACCCATGATGACCACAATCCATAATCCGAGTCGACCAAAACCTACCAGACCTTGCATCGTCTTACTGATAACTAGAAAAAATATTCCATGATCATCCGCTAATGTCGGAAAACCTTGCACTTGAATACGAAGGCAACTGCAAATATGAGCCCAACAATTGGAGCTACACTAAAATATACATCAAATCCTACTGATTTGGGAATTCTCAAAGTCGATCTATCTGAGATCTTTCCGGTTCCACGTTGTCTTAATAATAAACTGGAATACAGAATCCCCATCTGACTACTGAAGCTGATAACTTCTTACACGATAATAAAATGAGACTCCATCGAAGAGTCTAACTGACAAAGGCTATCCTAGCCTATCCGTCAACATGGCTCCAACAATACCCAGTCCAAACAAAGGATAACTGACCAACCAACAACGAACAACAACAAGTACGTTTCTGTAACGACCATAAAATTTCAACCAATTTAAACTTTTAAAAAAACAACCCATATTCATTAAGTTATTACAAAAAGGTTTTCAATCCATTTATTATCAGAGTATCCCAGAAACATCAACATAAAACTAAGGAGCGGTACGATCACGCCTTTGCCTTGCCACGGTCTCCTGAAGTACCTGAAACAATACACTGAAACTGTAAGCCCGAAAGCTTAGTGAGTTACCCCCAAAATACCAACCACAATACCACACACATATCATATCATATCATAAACAGAACAGCCATGCATATCGAGTCTATAGTGTGGCTGGTCCGCCAGCACCAGGCCTTCGGTCCACTCGGTCCACTCTCTCTCCGAGTCTACAGTGTGACTGGTCCGACAGCACTGGGCCTTTAGTCCACCTGTTCCATTCTCCCTCCGAGTCTATAGTGTGACTGGTCCGCCCGCACCGAGCCTTCAGTCCACCTAGTCCACTCTTTGAGTCTACAGTATGACTGGTCTTCCCGCACTGGGCCTTCAGTCTATATGGTCCACTCTCCGAGCCTCGGCACGTCTGGTCCGCCCTCTTGGGGCCTTCAGCCTATCCGGACCGCTCACCGGGCCTTCGGTCTAACCGGTCCGCCCTGGGTATGTTGGCCTACAGCACAAAGCAGGACCCGCCTCAACCCAACCCCAGTCCAAACAACCATGTGCAGATAAACATATAATCATATAACAATTCACATCTAATCAAACCGATCTAGCAGATCACATATGATAACAACATCCTAAAGAGGATACCGACCTAACCGGTCACTAACATAACATCATCCTATATACCAGGATACCGACCTTAACCAGGTCTCTAACATACACCATCCTAATAACCAGGATACATACATAGTAAGCAATAACATATCAAACAGATACCCGAATTTCAATCCGATAAAGGGCCGGCCTTGGTGCCTTAGACCCTGTTGATATAGTGAGGATAACTCACCTGCAACTGCCGACTGAAGAATAAGATCATGCTGCTCTGACCACCGACACGAACCCCACCACCCGAACATTACCAAATAACCAAAACCAATAAATACCAATAATTACCAAAATACCCCTGGAAGTCAAATGGTCAACCCTTGGTCAAAGTCAAAGTCCTCAGCCAAAGTCAACCTTCCTGGTTGACCCTACTCGCCGAGTCAACGCGTTGACTGGTCGAGTCCTTATACTCAGAAACTCCCAATCACGACTCAACTCGCCGAGTCACCCCAAGACTCGTCAAGTCCAACAATCTTCGAGTCCCATCCTGCTCAACTCACCGAGTTGTCCCTCAACTCACCAAGACACGGCTTAACCAGAAAAGGCCAGGGTTCCACGACCAGACTCGCCGTTTCCAAGAACAGACTTGCTGAGTCCAAGGCAATCTTCAACAGACTCGCTGAGTTGTTCTTCCAACTCGCCTAGTCCATGCACATATTCATACAAATTGTCGAGTGCACCCATGTGACTCGCCGAGTCTCTTCAGTTCTCATTCCAAACAGAGGCTTTTCAAGCCATGCAGGGACTCCAATCCATAGATCCATTCCTCTACAGCTTAACCCTCACATAAAGTTGCAAACTTTACGTGAAAGCAAGGAGATATAAGCCAAAAATACTTCTTAGGCTAGGGTTCAAGACAAAAGGCTTCACTAATGACTCTTAGAAAGGAACTTTAGGACCTTTTGGGCCATCACAAGTCTAGATCTGAAGTAGCAACTTTAGATCTAAGCCTCAAACTCGAGATAGCCCCCAAACAAGCTAATGAATCCCAAATCAACCACCATTCGTGAATCAATAATGAAATAGCTTAAGCAGGAGGTTCCTTACCCCTGAAATGTGCCCAAACAAAAGTAGATTCCAGATCTACCCAAGCCCCTTAATGATGGTCTCCAAATCCCCAAGCTTCTTACACCAATTTTATCTTCCAAGCTCTAATTTTTCATCAATGGCGTCACACACACACACGAGATGAGGGTTTCTGGATCTCAAATGGGTAACCAAGAGGCTGAAGGTGGGTTATAATGTGCTTTATATAGGGCATATTCCCCAAATTAGGGTTTTTCTCCCTTCATCACCAACTCGCCGAGTCCAACTGCCGACTCGCCGAGTCGGTCACTTAACACGTGACCAGAACCGCAACTCGATGAGCCGAGTTCATCCATCGACTCGCCGAGTCGACCTTCCTTATTTACACTAAGAACCCTGAACTTGCACTTTTGAACTCAGGATGTTACAATTCTCCCCCACTTAAATTAGGCTTCGTCCTCGAAGCCTGCAACAACACATCCCAGATGATACTCCCACAATACATCTCCTGGTCTCAACCGACTTAGGTTCCTCCAAACACTGCTATCAAACCCCTATAAATTCCAACTCTTTCTCACAGAGTCACGACAATTGCTTCAAGTCGGCCGTTGACTTCTTTCTTTGGTAACAAAACTTATCAACTAATGATCACCCGATGATACTTCCATCACTCCAAATCACATAATCACTTGTCTCTTACCAACTAATGATCACCCGATGATACTCGCCGAGTCAGTCACTTAACACGTGACCAGAACCACGACTCGACACGTCGAGTTCATCCATCGACTCACCGAGTCGACCTTCCTTATTTACACTAAGAACCTAGAACTGGCACTTCTGAACTCGGGGTATTACAGTTTCACCCCAAGTGAATGTTACGGGCCAAATCGTAGTCTTACATCACACCCAACCCAACTTAGCCAACGTTCTAACTTAACCATATGAATGTTGTGCCCCCCCCCCAAGTCTTACAACCACTCCTGCAACATCCTATCTCAATCTAATGAATGCTACGGGCCAGACCATAGTCTTACAACAGCACCACAACAACCTATCTCAACCTAGTGAATGCTATAGGTCAAATCGTAGTCTAACAACACTCCCACGATTGCTATGGCCCACCGCATGGTCTTTCCAACAATCCATAAGAATACCCAACCAAGATCAACATGAGTCGAACCTATAGCCTGCTAAACCCTATCAGGTAAGGACAGGCAAATAGGCCCCCACACAACCCTCAAAATAAACCTAGTCACGGACCCAAAATGTGCCGTTGTCGATGCTTCATGTTTTCAGACGAGATGAATTTGACTCCTCAACATCTGCTTGGAAATATTTCCATTAACCCCAAGAGATGCTCCCCCACTTGGATTCAACTATTGTCTTACAAGTTCAAAACCATTCGAATTTGCAAGTTAACCCAATACTTCATCATTTGGTTCTTAACATACACACCTGACATTATTGGTCAGAAGAGAATCCAATGTCACCCTTGCTCAATGCCGCCGCATCATCCGAACTTCGTTATTTAAGAACACCACCACCCAAACTTGCAAGAACAAAGATTCCATGACCATAATACCTTGGGTAAATACACCCAAAAACCTAAGATATGCACCACGCAAAACTTGATGAACGATTGACGCATCCATAGCACCTTCCACTGATACAAGTCAAAATCCTCGAACAATTTCAACTAATGAAAATGAATGAATTAATCACTAGTGAAAAGGGATAGATAACCAATCTAGTGGTCTAACTTACCACTGAAAAAAGCCCATGCGAAAATACACACAAAAAGCACCGAAGTTGGTTGATAGATTAACAACCCCTCTTCCCCTACTAAATATAGTGGTCGATACAACGAGCTAACCAACCCTTCAGTTGACATTCAATCTGAGTGGATCAACCACATATTAACCTAATATTTGTTGAGCCAAGCAGGTACAATTCGCCACAACAAGATCTTTTCTCAACAACTTCCGATGTGAGGGCAACACGCACATCCTTGGGAACGCGACGAGAACCCTCCCACCTCAAAGAACTTGGATTATAGCCCACGTTACTCCTATTATGTCACAAATATCATGTATCCAAAATCCAACATACTTGCACCACAACTTTCGCAGACCCATTCTACTAGAACCATAAAAATCAAATTGACTCCTGATCCTCCAAGCAAAATTCTCAGTTCTCCCCCACTTAGGGTTCAAACTATCATTGGTTGACGTCTTCCATGTCGAAGCCTAAGACCGAATCAACCATATACACTCCAATCATGTGTCCCGGTATGCAAAATGGCATATGACGATCCTTCAAATAGTGACCAGACAATCATAAAGAAACCCTAAACCTTAGGTGGAGAATTAAACACCTCTAACATTACACCTATCACACATAGTCACAGAATCATGATCATAAATAATGAAAGCAAAAAGAAAATGAATATAATATGTACCAACGATCATATTCGGCGAAAATCGGGTGTCCTCAGCCTTCAAATGAAATGTTCAGCTCTTCACCATCAGAGTCTCCGCCCTACCCTCGTGAACATCACCAATCCTCAGTGTAGCTGGAGTGGGTGCCCTCGCCACTCCACTCGTCAATCGTGGGCAGTCGGCATTATTGTGGCATGTCTTATTATAGTGAAAACGAATCAGAATTGTTCATAGAGGGCAATCTTTGCTGATATGACCAATCCCACCACACCTGTATCATCCTAAACCTCTTGCCCGACATGCTCCATCATGTAGTTTCCCACACTTTCCGTAATGGACCCGACAATGTTGGCTCTAGCTCGTGAATCGAAAGTTTGGCTTCTTCGCTGAGCCCTCTACTGACTGAACTAAACCTGGCTTCTGCTTTGAGCCAAAACATCGCCATATCGTGACTCTTCACTCGCCACGTAGTGGGACTTATCAAGAGGACACAATCATTTAAGCCATACCACGTCATGAGCATCCTTGCGCCATGTCGTGTCATAGAGTTTTTTTTTCCCAAAAAACTCCATTTTGATCCCGTTAAGTCTTTAGTTAAATCAATTTGAGAAACGTGTGTTACATATGAGATAGGAGCACAAGGACTTAGACTAAGTTGTTATTTGATTTGTTTTTCCTTGTTGTTCATTTATGATGAGATTTTATTGTAAACATGTGATCATTGCATGTGATATCAAATGTTTTTTTTTATTTTTATGAGTTGATAGAATTGTAAATTCGTTAAGAAAACTTTTATAATCCCTTAGATGTATGAATAGAAAATTTGGGTTGTTACAATGACATGTTTACAGTAAAGAGCACTAGAAGGTATGTCGAGTAGTTTATGTTACCCGATTGCAATAAATGGCATGGTGTGAACTTTTTTGCTTCCTAGGAAGGTTAATATTTTCACGTGGCGACTCATTATGGATCGTTTGCCCCTTAGAATGAACTTAATTGGATACAAAAGGAGTGAACCTCCCTTTGACTTTATGTGTGTTATGTCAGATGGATTCCAAAAATTTGAAGCATTTTTTGGATCTTGCGAGGTTGTTGCATGTACATGGGATTCTATTTCCCAATGGTTGGAGTTTCAGTTCCGATTGACCCTCTCCTAATCGGTTTTGCTTGTTTGACCGGACTTGTTGTCTTTGTCTAAAATCAAGAGGTCGGTGATTCAAGTGGTAATTCAAATAACATGGTGGGTTTTATGGATATATTAGAATCATTTAGCATTTGGTAATGCGAACATTCGTAAGGAGCTTTTATTTATTTATTTTGTGCTAGATTCTTATTATTTTTTGTGGTTTCTAGTAGAAATCATAATTTTATATATATATATATATATATATATATATATATATATATATATATATATATATATATATATACTAATTGAGAAGCACCACATGAACAGTTCTCTATTCTTATTGGTTGATTTTTTTTTTACTTTTCTCTATTTTTTTGATAATTTGTCTCCAATTTTTTTATTTTTTTAAGTGAAAAGCTGCTGGCTGGGGTTTAAGAGATCGGGGTTACGTGTGCTACCTTCTGTTTTCCACCTTTTAAATACGTGTCTATGTTATGTTTTCCACTGCTTAGATACGTGTTCTTAAGAAGGATGCTCCGTTTTCATCGACAATCTATTTTTTTTATTTGCTCTGCAAGCCGGCTCCTCTTCCTTACGACGAACCACCGTCACCCAACTTACCGACTTCCGATCTCATTCCTCCTCTTGGCGAAGAATGCTTCCGAAATAAGTAAGATCTTTATCCTCCCTTCCATTTTCACCTTCTTTCTCTTCTACCGCCTCAGTCGATGGGTTCTAGGGTTTGACTTAGGGGAATGGGCTTGACGTTGCTGTTCATCATAATCGTCTGCATGGAATAGACAATTCCAAATCAAAGGTAAACATTCACATTCTAATTTCCCTAAATCGGATAGCCGCTCCCAAAGGTGATTCTAATTTCATTCTTGCACTTGCTTATGTGTTGATCATCACAGGTTCGTTTGCCCCAGTTGGAAACCGGAATGACTAAACATTAGGGTATAAATATTATTTCTGCAATCAAACATAGAGCATGGATCGAAGGAACCCACCCTAATGCTTTTCATTCCTATCAAATTCTATATGCTAGAAACCATCTTCACGTACTAATTTTTGTAATTTAATCTCACATACAAAAAATTTACCACATTAACCCCCGTTTAATTTGGAGTTTGTAGGAGCTACCTGTTGCTTTTGTTACATTTAGGTCACGTTGGGATACTGCCCTTCATTTGTGGAAAGTGAGATCGTTCCTTCTGCAATCTGCATAATAGGTACTCCATGATTTCTTAGTATTGTTATTGAAATCAGATCATATATGGATAAAAACTTATAGGAATGGCTGTGTCGCTTCCTTCTTCAAGGGCGAACCCTATTATAGGATGATTTCCACTAGAAACATCAAATACTTGGCAGTAAGTTTTCAATTATTACTTAAAACTCTTTCTTATTACATATTTTAGATTATAGATCTTTCTAAAAGTTGATGCTTATGGAGCTTGGTGAATTTCTATTAAAAGCTGCTGATTGAGGGGTGGTCTAAAGGTGTTTGTTGAAATGTTCAAGAGAAATAATCGACTTTTTTTAAATGTCTTCTCCTTTTCTTTTTAACCAGGAAAGTAATTGAAAGTGAAGACTATAAAGATATATGAAGAAATACAACAATGTTGAGGTATATTCTACTTTGTCAGCCCATTATGTTGTAGATTTTTCCCCTGTTTTAGCAATTAGCATCTGTATTTAAGATTTTTGACATCAACAAATCTAAAGAAATGCCCTTTTTCATATTTTTGTATAATCTAATCCATCATGTGTACCAGAAGTGCCTCTTATGAGATTTATATTGTTATTATGATATTTGTTTTATGGAATTAATTCTTTTGAATATTTTCTGCGTTTTTTTGATTAGAATATGTTGTAACAATGCAGGGATCAAGGATGAAAACGAGAGAGTATCAGAGCATGATACAGAGGTAAGCGCTGGATATTACTCTTGGTTCAAGAAATTCATCTGAAGACTACTTATATTTTTTGACGCAGTTTTCTTGAATTATTTATGTTTGTGTATGCATAGATATTGGTAGCACCCATGGATTTTGCTAAAAAGGTAGAAATTTATACTCATGATATACTTCCACCTGACCCTGAATGTTCAAATGAAACGTTGTTATAACAGTCGGAGGTTGACACTAAAGTCGGGTTAGTTCGATGCCCAAGATGCCAGAAAGTTCTTCTGGATCCACCAGAAGGTTCAGGTTGATCAGAGGGCAGTGATGTATACTCAAAGTATACCTCCACCATTAAGATTTGCTTTTCGTTTTAATAAAATTTGTGATGAAGTGTATCCATTTCTTTTTCAGATGTTGCTGGAAGACATTTGCTGCTGTGGGGTACATCATACAATCCTTTATGTACAAAAAACCTCATGGGTACTCCTAATTATTTTGTCGAACTCAGTTGACCTTTGCTGGTATTCCTTTGATTACAGTTGGTAAAGAAGACATTAGATCATAGTTGAATTTTATCACATTATGATCACTTTGTAAACAACATTTACTACCTGTTTACGGTTTAGTAAATATATAAGATACATGCATATTTTGTCATCTCTTTGGGTATTTGAGATATTATAAAAAAATTGTTATGCTTTGTTTGTTTATTGAAATGGTTTCTTGCATCAACATATTTACATAATGTCAAAGGTGATTTTATACTCCCTTTACTTAACTTCTCTGGTCCAAATCTACATGGTTTTCTTTTCTGTTTTTAAAATCTTTTCATTTCGTCTATTTCTTTTGTGCCTCCACCCCGCAAAGCGGGGATTCTTCCCTAGTTTACATATATTTTAGATATTACCCTTTACTTTCTATGTATCTCTTTTTTTTTTTTTTTTTTTTTTTTTTTTTTTATCTAGCATCTTGCTAGTTCCTTTGAATAATTTTTAGGTGTTAAAAAAAGGAAATTATGTAATCTAACCTATATATAGAAGATGAGTCTTTTTTATTTTTAAGAAAATAACTACTTTTATTTAGATTTTGAAAAATAATCATTTTTTCCTGAATGCCTAATTCCGGACCACTGTGCACATTCTGAATTAGTTTTCAATTTTTATGCAAAATATTCTCCATTTCGGGTTTGATCTTCAAATCCCGGAGTTATTATTTTATTTTATTTTTTTTTGGCTTTTTCCCTTTTTTTTTGAAAAAAATATATCCACTTATGCCTGAAATGTCCATTTCGATGTATTTATTGTCACATTTTTTAATAAAATGTCCGATTTTATGCTTAATAACGATATAGTTTATATTTACTATGTTTGTTTAACTTTTTGTTGTTTAACTTTTTGTTAGAATTAAGTAAAAAACATTTTTTTCTCGAAATTCCGAAATTTGTCATTAGATTTCAAACTTGTTCCTGAAATTCCAAAGAGTTTTTTTTTCCAAAATGAAAAATTTGAGTCCGGAATGTGAACTATTGGTTTGGAATACGGAATGGCAGTCCGAAATGTATTTTTTCTCAGAAAAATTGTTTTTTCTTGGTTTGGAATGTTCAATTCGGACCAAGTGGTTATTTTGTTAAACACAAATTTTTTGGGTTATTTTTTTCAAACATTAAATTGTAGATAGGTTACTTAATTTCCCATTATAAAATTGGCTAATATATTATTAATTATTGTTGGAGTAGCATAAAGCTTGTATTTCCCGATCAAAATGGTAGATACGTTTCTAGCAAGACCATTAATATTTTCCATGTGTAAAAACCTTACAAAGCCAAACTGTTCTCGCATCTTATTAGTCCTCTATGTATTGTATACATCTACTATCCTACCATTTTTACCGAAAAACTTCCAAAGATCATGAATTTCACATGACTATGAAATATTCGTGATGTAAACAACAACCAAATTGTCAATAAAATAATCATAATTGGACTTCTTGGCATAAGGTTTTGGCTAAATTAAGTCTATTGAACATCGTTCCTCCAAACATTCTTACTATCTCCGTCATCTGAAGTTTTGTCTCCTGTCAGAGAGAGAGAGAGAGAGAGAGAGAGAGAGAGAGAGAGAGAGAGAGAGAGAGAGAGAGAGAGAGAGAGAGAGAGAGAGAGAGAGAGAGAGAGAGAGAGAGAGAGAGAGGACATCTTCTATTTTTTTAATTATTAAAATTAATAAATAAGTAATAATTTTCTAAAGAAAATGAAAGAAAAATGAAAAATAAATAAACCAAGTATATTATAGTCATTTCAGCTTTCAGATAGATCAAATACATCACCAAACTAGCTATCACAAATCCAAAAAAGTTAAGATTTGAATCAAAATCTGAAAAAAAAATGCATACAATACGAACCATTTTTACATTTATTTAAAGAAATATCATGTTAACCGTTAAACAATTTATTTTTAGTAGGTCTCTGTCTATATGTTAAAAGAAACTATTTAGATACAACTCATACAATCTAAAAGATTTAGGTATTATTTAAATAAAAATAAATTAAGGTTTAGAAAAAATAGCAATAATAAACATGCATGGTGGTGCCTATCTCAAATAATCAACACATAATTGAGTGAGTGTGTGTATATTCACATATTGATTTTGTTCTTTTGGGTTCTAATAATTGAATACAAAATAATTCGAAGAATGAAATAAATGGCTAAACTTGATCATTCTTTTCTTCATCCTCTTTCATGTGTAAGTAATCATCATTCTTAATAAATGAAGGTTAAAAAATAAAATAATTTGGATTTCAAGTTGTTTTAACTTTTAACATTTTTCTAATCGATCGGTCTGTCTATTACTAACCATTGTAATACATTATTTTTTTATAGACATTAATTTGAACCATGCTGTTCTTAAAAAAAATATATAATCTGAATCCATAAATTTTATTGGGTTCGTTGTTATTAAGAGATTTATAAAGTATTCCTTATTCACTGATTAATAACATTTTTAATTAGTTACATGGAAAATCAAACGTTGTTTAATATTTTAAAAAAGATGCAAGAAAAAAGGTTTATTTTATTTGAACATCTTACTTTTTAGATATACGAAAATCTCTAGTAATTTTTAAGTGGATTTAGCTAACAATACCAATCACTAATCCCAGGTAAGCACCACATCAGAGTCAACTTAGGAGTAAACGCAAAACTTAATTTAAGAATCCAAGGTGTGTTTGTTCTTTGTTTTCACCTTTTGACATGCCACAGTAGGTAATAAATCAACATGGGATGGTTACGTCGCCCCCCGATGGGATGGAGTGGTTACAATGTTAAATGTTAAACAATGATCACTAACCTTTGACCTTGATAAATAACATAAGATAGTATTTTGTTTATTGTATGTTGTAGTGGTGCAAATTAATTGAATTTTAACAATTGTATTGATAAAAATTAAATATGATTATCAGATGACTTATAGTCTAGCGGTATCCAGTGTTGCTCTTATTCCTTGAGGTCGAGGGTCACTAGTAGATATATGTGGAATAATTTAGGAGTAATTTAGTATATTTGCCGTTTATTTGTCGTTCAAAAAAAAATTATGTATGATTATATTTGTTGGTAGTTAAATATATAATGCCGATACAACTTACAAAATTGTTGGTAGATGATGTAAACATGAAAGTTTAGAAAGTCGATAATGAAAATGATATTTTATAAAGTTCAAAACCAAGGAGGTTAAAGTGACATTTGACAAAGTTTACGGATGGTAGCCTTAAAAGAATCATATTATATACACTACATGGATTAAACACGAAACTTTAAAAAATAAAGAGGATAAAAGTGACATTGATTACTAGGGATGGGACGTACGCAACATATAGAGGCTGAGGTGGCAGTCCTCAATGGTGTGGCTTGGCCACAATGGGGAAAACCACCCCCCATAAATGTGTCATGGCAAATTTTGGAGGCCTCAACACAATGAAACATTGACAATGCTCTAAGAAACATTAATATAACCATTCAACAGTCTTTTAAAATATATATATATTTTTACCTATAAAATACATATCACTCAATTCATTTTTTTACATCATTTTTTTCTCTCTCCATTTTACACAACTCCACAACTACAAAAATAAAAAATAGAGCAAACCTCAAGCATCTCTTTACCAAACCCAAACACACATCTTCCTAAGATTCGCTCAATACAAGAGTTATTTTAACCTACTTAACACCCAATATCTGTTGCAATCGCCACACCAACAAACTTATTTTAGCACCACCTCACCACAAATATAATTTTCATCATTGCCATACTTCCAACAAAAATGTTTATGGGCAATAGCCAAATTTAAAACAAGCGGAGTAACAAAGTAAGGACACATTGAATAGTTAGGTCACATACACCGATCTAAATGATTTATTTTAATTAGAAATATCATTACATGTATATAAAAATATATTATTATAAATATTTAAATATGTGTCATGACAAGATTTAGATATCAATATCGAACGAGCCTATAAACATATTTTTGTATTATGTTTATCAACCAAAGAAATCATTACATCGCTTATGTTATCGAAGCGGTTTTTGTGGCCTTGGTCGTCGATCCTCCCATCCTCACCATTAACATCTTGTAGCACCTGGTTCTTGGTACGTATTCTGTTATTAAATCTTCAATTATTTTGCATTTTTGGCCTTGGACTCGGCGAGTTGAAGGACTGACTCGCCGAGTAGAAGCGGGATGAGACGCGGAGTTTAAGTTGCGGACTCGGCAAGTCAGGTCCCGGACTCGGCGAGTAGTCGTTGTCTAGACAAAAACCCTAATCCAGGGGTTTGCACCCTATTTAAACGATCTTATGCAGCCTCCATTCCCCCCTTTATGCTTCCAAACACTTCTCATAGCAAACCCTAGTCGTTCTTGAGAAAATCTAAGGCTTTTGAGTGATTCTTGTGAGTTTTGACCTCAAAGAAGAAGGAAGAGCATAGAAGGATCAAGAGGAGACTGAAGGATTTAGGGCTTTTATAAGCCATTTTTGGTGGCCAACCATGTCTGCAAACATGGTTAGGGGTTTGAACTTCTGGATCATGTCATTATTGGAGTCACAAGACAGGTTTGGGTTGCTTTTGTTGGATTAGTGTCTAAGTCCATAACTATTTTGGTATGTACTTGACCCGATAGTGCATGGTCCTTTTGGGTTGCCTTCACCAAAGCAACTTGATTGGAGAAATAAATAAAGAGAGAGGTTATTATGATTTATTAATATGTTATAAGAATAATATATTAAAGGAGAAATCATATTTGTTTAATTAATATTGGTCAATAATTAATTAAGAATTAATTTTGTGATCAAGTGTAATTAATTAAACTAGAGGGGCTGAATTGTAATTATGTGATAGTTACAAAATAAGGTAAGGATTATCTTATTAATAGGTTGGACGAATTTAAGGTGATATGGCCTTAGAATTCGACTAGGATAAGGGTTTCAAGGCTTATCTTGTGGTTACTTGGTGGGCAAGCAACTAGATAAGGATAAGGACCAAAACCCTAATCTCTACACCTATATAACCCCCCCCCCCCAGGCTCATGAATTCGTCCATGCCTTCCCAAGAGGTCCTAGAGACGAATTCTTATACCTCTCCTCTCTCCTTATACCTTCTCCATTTGCTCTTGGTGTTTGTAAGCCATTAGAGGAGTGACACTTGTGACTCTAAGCCTTCTAAAGTCAATTCAAGGAGGAATTGGGATTGTTATTGCTACATAACAATCAAGGTAATATCTTAAACCTAATTATATGTCAATATCGATTTCCATATGTTAGAATTAGGGTTTATAGTCTTGGATTCAAAGCATGTACAATAGAGAAACCTAGATCCAAACATTAGGGTTTGTATGAGCACATAGGATGTCTTATGACCATAACCCATCAGTGCTATCAGAGCCTTGATTGGTTTCTATTGTATTGATGCTTTACATGTTGCAAAAATCGAATTTTGGCCTCCCTGCCTGATGAACTCGGCGAGTACCACAGTGTACTCGGCGAGTAGGCCTCAACTCGGCGAGTATAGTGTGGTAATCGGCAAGTTCGAGCGTCAGATGGAGCTGTTTTCGGGATTTCTTGTTGTTTATCTTTGAGATACTTGCCTTTATCATATTAGATCAATATAAATCCGATTTTATGATATATATGACTATATTCTTGATCTAATTGAAGATATTTATCAATTAATAAAATATTTGTTTCCTTATGTGATAATTGATTAATTATTTTGACTAAATTGATAAATTATTTTGCAAGAAATCATTAAATAAATCAAATATGGATAATTATGTGATTAATTGTTAATTTAGATTATTTGTTATTTGATCCTTGTTGTTATGAAAAGTTTCATATTTTCCCCTTAGGTTTTATAGTTTAAATTTGAACCCAAAAGTTTTGTTGTTTTGAAATTTAAATAGTTGAAACCCTAATGTTTTGAAAAAGGTTTCAAAACTTGCCCTCAAGTTTTGGAATTTAAATTTTGATTAATAGTTTAATTTTGATGTATATTTAAATTCTAAACCCTAATATTTTGAAATGTTTCAAAACTTGCCCTCAAGTTTTGGAATTTAAAAGTTGATTAAAAGGTTAATTAGGAATGTTAAATTCTAAAACCCTAGTATAGTTTTTAAAAAGTTCAAATCACACCCTTATGGTTTTATTAATTAATTAAGGTGTATAATTAAAAGAGGTTTAGTAAATCCATAAAAGTTTAGGTTTACAATTTAAAAGTATAATTGTTAAATTAGACCACCTAGTATTTTGAAAGTATAAAATACACCCTATACTATATATAACATTAAAAGTCTAACATTATATATGTATGAGTAAAAGTCAGTCTTACCGTTAGTAGGTCTCATTACGAAGCTGGTCTATAAGGGGTGTTTAAGGAAATTGCCTATAAAATGGCGATTAAATGGGTATCCACTCTTACCCACCGCACTCTTGACTAGTGGAGGGTCGTTAGCCGAACGGGTAGGATGAGACAAAACCTTTCATTATAAGTATAATGAAGTATAAAAGTAACTAAATGTTTTCATAAAATTCCCAATCTTAGTTACTTAGGCAAAAGTGAATTAATGCAATTCCATGAAATTACACTTTGTGCCCTTGCGAAGACGTTAGTGGAGCGTGTGTGGTTTACCGGCACACTAAATGGTTCTAAGAAAAGGTAGCAAAGGGTGACTCAATGTTTGTCATAGTTCGGTGGAGCGTGTGTGGTTTACCGGCACATCAAATAGGTGACTGTAACATGTGAGGGCACCATGTAAGTTTGCATGGTTATTCACACCCGCTCTGTGATCCTCGGCATCCCAGTCACAAACAAGAGGGGCATATCGAGATTTAAACATGCCATTGAGCGTTCAATGAATCTCAAAGGATCTAGGAGTTTTCATAGATTTAAAACTTAAATTTCTTTTTCCTTTTTCATGGTGGAAATTAGTGAATCGTCATTCACTTACCTTCAAATATTCTTCAATTAGGGTTACGACATCCCTCTCCCGAGTTGTAGAATATTGTGTTGGGTCCTAGCCTTAGTATTTCATTTGGTTGATTTATTAAGGACTCAATCTATCAACTAACTTGAATTTGTTTTTCTCCCGTTTTGTAGATGTCAAAGTTCGACAACTATGGTCTTCCCAAATCCCGTGGAACAAGCATTCCACATGAAGATGGTATTCCACGATTCAATCGAGGAACGAGAAATCATGCTTCACTTCCTCCTCCTCCTATTGTTCTCCCCAACCCACAAGATCGAAGAATTGAAAGGTTCAATATCACTAAGGCCCTATTGGAAATGAAACATGAAGATCGTAAACCCGTGTGTGCCCACGTTCTAGGAATGAAATCACACATTGATAGGTTGATAATGTTGGGTGTGTCATTCCCAGATGAGTTGGCTGTAAATTGGGTTTTGCAGTCACTTCCGAAATCATATAATGAGTTCAAAAGAAAGTATTATATGATGGATCATGACGACAACCTCATTGACCTAACTTACATGCTCATTGCTGCTGAATCAAAAATGATTTGGCGAAGCAATGGAGCATATTTGTTGGAAAAGTCAACCGACCATGCTTCCGAGGACGCTCTAAGAGAACCGACTTGCGTTTACTGCCTAAAGAAAGGGCGTTGGATACAAGTCTGCCCAAAGAGCCTGAAGAGTCCAGAAGATGGGAGAGTCAAGGAGTATGGCTACGCTTCAGGTAAAACCCACTATCTAACTCCGTTAAGTTCCTATTCATTGATTCTTAATACATGATGTGATAAGATTGCATTTGAATGTTTTGCAGGATCGGTGAAAAGAAAGGAAGCTTGGTGAAAGAGCAAGATGAATCTAATCACAAGGAATGGATCTTGGTCACATGGACTTGAAGATTAGATTTTGAGCTTAGATAGTTATGATAGAGTTGTTAGAAATTTTCCTTTTGAAATACATAGTTTTCAATGGATTTTGCATTGTAAGGACAAATGTTTTCCGCTGCTTTTATAAATAAAATAAATTTTCGTTTGACTTATTTATTTATTTGTTTATTTCCTTGCAATGAAATCGTTATGAAAATTGGTGTTTGCATATTTCTACAACAAATGGATATGATTCTTATTTATGGTGTTTATGGAAAAGTCGAGAATTTACCAAATAGGGAGAGTTTCTCATCGCCCAAGTTTCAATTGGACAGAAACTTGGAATCATGCAACTTGGTTACGCGATGAATGAGAAATTCCATATTTGGAAAATTAGACTGATTCATTGACAAAGTGTCAAGTGAAGGACTAGGAGATCAAGTACACAAAGTTGCGTATTGATCAAGTCCACCATAAGAGTAACCAAGATATTCGTCATGATTTTCTAAAGGTTTAGTAAATATGATTATACTTACAAGACTAAGTGTAATTCTGAATTGATTGAAAAAGGTTTAAATCAATAGCAGAACGAATAAGAAGAATCAAGCAGGCAGAAAGATAAAAGTTTCTCCATTCTAAGAAGAAGGGAGAGTACCATTTTATGCTTTATGATAGGTCTTAATGATTAAGAACCATATCTCAATTGATCCTCTAAGTGAGTCTTAGTACAATTGTATGTTTAAGAAGAGGAATCAAGAATTGAAAAAATGGTTAAATCAAGAAGTCAATCATACTTCGTTTCAAAAACAAGTCTTAGAGTTAAGATTGTGACATTGAGTGATAAGTATTAATAAGGTTTATAACATTCATCAAATATGGAGAGTTGTGATGTCTTGGATAAGACAAAGACCAACTAGGACCAATTTATGAAGTGTTTTGATAAAAACTACACTAACTCTTGAATACTTGTTTGTCAAGAAATGTTTGTTGACAAGAGAACCTTATATGTCAAGGAGTCAGTAGGAGTCTTAATGGTCTTGAAAGGTTTCAAGAACAAATCAAATAAACCTTATCGATCATCACTAAGACACGAGTTGAGGTTTACAACCTATCGTTTCTGTGCCAATCCAATCGAGTTAATTATGTATGTGAGTCCTATGAGTTCTCATTTTGAACGCATAAAAGGCTAGGCACCTTAATCAATGAAAGGTACATTGATAGGAAAGGGTGAGCTGCTTAACTACTTGGAAGACGTGGTGGGCAGTTGTGCTACCATAAGGCAAGAAATCAGGATTAAGAAAGTTCAGTCCATATGAGTTTGAATTTGTCGTAAAACTTTGGTTTTAACAAATTCACATGGATAGAAACACATGCACCGTTTAAATCTAAGTGTCATAAGATTTCATCCTTCATGAAAATGATTGTGAGGAAATGCTTTCACTAAGAAAGATTTTAAGAAGATAGTGATTGTAAAATTGCATTCTCGAATTCGATTATGGTTACGGTATCCCTTTCCATGATTTGAATTGTGAGGTTTGGAAATTAGTCTTAAGTGTTTAGACACACATATGAACTATCGAAGGCAAAGGTGTATAAGTTCAAGAAGCCTTGATAAAAGATTATCAAAGCACTAAGTATTAGAAACATGAACTTAAGAAATTCAAGAAGCATTGTTTTCCTGAAAGTTAACATGTTTATGAATACATGTCGAAGCTAGTGGGAGCATAAGTGTTATGTTTTATAATAATCATCATGATAGTGGGAGCATAAAAGTTATGATTGTATGATTATTAAGGCACGTATTGCAAGTTGGCAATATTAATTATAGAAAACAAGAGTTATACCTTGCAAAGTCGTAAGGGTTGTAAAGTTGTTTTGCTATAATTAAGGGAGAGAATATTATGCTTCATTTCAAATCTAAAGGATTAGGTTGAGAAATGTTAATAAATTTAGTCAAGGGTACATAGTGTGTTCTTAAAATTTCGATTATGATTACGACATTCCTCTTCACAATTCGAATTTTGAGAACATAGCAAATAAAACATTATGCGTCGTGTCCCATACGCTTCGGGTATAGGATCGATTGCAAATGCTTTAATGTTTGACCATTCTAAAATTTTCCAAATGTCTAGCGCATTTAGAGGGAAAAAGGACAAGAATTGGTTTTGACTAAAATAATTAAACAACTATCAAAGGACAATCCAAAGTTCAACGAGGATTGGTCGCTTGTGAGTAGTTGGAAGTATAGTATTGGAAAATATGGAAATGTTTCCGTATTGGATGGACCATATCGACATTATTATGAATAGATAAGATTCTATAAAGAATAAGTTGTCATATGGAAAAATAAAGAAATGTATCCATATTGGGAATTGAATATTGAAAATCTATGTCTAGATTAGAAACTTTTATGCAAAAGGATGTTCAAAGGAATGTACTTTGAGTGAGAGACATCATATCTAAGGAATTGTATTGTAACAATCTCCGATAAAGGATTTTGTAATATCATTGGCAATAGTCTTTGTGACTTTGGTGCAGTGAGATTACGAAAGGATAGTTGCATAAAATGTTAGAATCTAGCATATTCTATAAGTGGCAAGAACTTGATATTCTTAAACTTATGAAAAATGGATTTGGGGTTGTGAAATGAGAATGATTGGAAATGTGCTCAATTTGGTCTATTTCACAAAGTAAGAACCATAGGTAAACATTGTGTGCATGCTAAGAGCATGGGACAAGTGTAATAATTCAAGTAAGAAGCTGATTACCCGAAACAACAAATAATGAGTAATTGATATGGTGATAAATAAAAGGTGTTTTAATTATACTCAAAGGTTTGAGGCCATATGGGATTAGTATTATTCTTGTGTTTCACTTTGCATGTTTTGACTTCTAGAATAATTGAGTTTATTAAGAATAATCGAATTATTCAAACGGGCCACAGTCATTCATATTTTGGAAGTAGATATGAATGAAGACTGTCGTGAATTGGTGTGTAGATTGTCTTAAGAGCATTAGACATAAGCAAATGTTTGCTGCAACGTTCATGAGTGCTTATGAATATGAATTTGAGCATTGGATTAAACCCACACTCACTTGGATCACTCCATGAATTGTATCACGAGTGATTGGTGAGACGATAACATCTTATATTCTTGAAACCGAGATGTGTGAGTTGTATCTTGCAAATCGGTTGCACATTGATAATATGTAAACGCACTAGTAACTTGGTGTTATAAAACATATTGTTGTGTATGATTCGGTAAGTGAGTGCAAGCAAGCATTGTATCAAAGTTTATCCGTTCCTTTTATCCAAAGAAGGATAAAAGCGATATCTTTGGGCCCCTCGATGATTTAGTGATGACAAACGTAAATGCTCGGCCGGGCTAGGGCTAATTTGATTTGTTCAATTAGTCAGTCGTCATAAATCGGGAATCGAGATATAGTACAAAGAGAATGATTTGAAATCATATCTCATATGATATGTAGAATGGAGGAATATATGATCCCTTATCTAAGGACACGCGTATCTGATAGGATTAGAGTTGACAGCGGCTTTGGAAAGCTACGATTGCAGATCAGGATCTGAAGTCATACGCAGAATAGTTGTTAGACTTATCGAAGTGGGAGACAGTTGGATTAGTGTCTAAGTCCATAACTATTTTGGTATGTACTTGACCCGATGGTGCATGGTCCTTTTGGGTTGCCTTCACCAAAGCAACTTGATTGGAGAAATAAATAAAGAGAGAGGTTATTATGATTTATTAATATGTTCTAAGAATAATATATTAAAGGAGAAATCATATTTGTTTAATTAATATTGGTCAATAATTAATTAAGAATTAATTTTATGATCAAGTGTAATTAATTAAACTAGAGGGGCTGAATTGTAATTATGTGATAGTTACAAAATAAGGTAAGGATTATCTTATTAATAGGTTGGACGAATTTAAGGTGATAAGACCTTAGAATTCGACTAGGATAAGGGTTTTCAAGACTTATCTTATGGTTACTTGGTGGGCAAGCAACTAGATAAGGATAAGGACTAAAACCCTAATCTCTACACCTATATAAACCCCCCCAAGGCTCATGAATTCGTCCATGCCTTCCCAAGAGGTCCTAGAGACGAATTCTTATACCTCTCCTCTCTCCTTATACCTTCTCCATTTGTTCTTGGTGTTTGTAAGCCATTAGAGGAGTGACACTTGTGACTCTAAGCCTTCCAAAGTTAATTCAAGGAGGAATTGGGATTGTTATTGCTACATAACAATCAAGGTAATATCTTAAACCTAATTATATGTCAATATCGATTTCCATATGCTAGAATTAGGGTTTATAGTCTTGGATTCAAAGCATGTACAATAAAGAAACCTAGATCCAAGCATTAGGGTTTGTATGAGCACATAGGATGTCTTATGACCATAACTCATCAGCTTTTGCACCCAAGGAAGGCCCCATGCAACAAAAGAACCATTTTAGAGCCTTTTAAGCTCAAAAGTCCCATGCATGCACGTAAAGTTTGTAACTTTACGTGCTTGATCGAGTTTAGGGGCTTGGATCTATCTTTTAGACAAGTGTTGTACATTAGAAATCAAAGTTTTAAGGAGGGGATGTGACCGACTCGGCGAGTCCAATCCTGGACTCGGCGAGTCCAAGGGTTCTGTCCCATATCAATGAGGGTCAAAAGGACTAGATGAGTATGGAAAGGTTTTAGGGAGTCCTAGGGAGTGACCCAACGTTTCGGACTAAGAAAATTGTTCTGGAAATTCATGGTACTCGGCGAGTCGAAGACAGAATGTGTTCATCGGATGAAGATTAACTCGACGATTTGTTCATACAACTCGGCGAGTTGGATGAAGGACCATTGAGTATCAGTTAGGAAGTGAACTCGTCGAGTCAATGCCTAACTCGACGAGTAGAGACGGGAGTAAAGACAATCGACTGGATATGGACTCGACGAGTTGGCAAGCCAACTCGACGAGTCGGGTCAACTGGAAGTTGACTTTGACTTTGACTTGACTTTGGTTTGGAATCGGTCAGGGGTAAAATAGTCATTTTACCCTGGGAATAGTACCAATGTCAGATTAAGTGTTTTATGGAAATATAGTCAGGGGATCACTGGAGTAGTTGTCAGACATTTGCGGATCAGCTTTTCAGCAGCCAGCCTTTTGAGGTGAGTTACCTTCCAGTAGCGGTGGGTCCACGGCCACAATGCCGGCCTACCAGTAGGAGTTGTATGTTAGATGACTGTCTTCGTGATATTCATCTAGGTTTACTGCTACTTGATATGTTTATGTGCTAGCATGTTATGATGTTATGTCATAGTAGTAGTAGTAGTAGTAGGGGTGAAATAGTCCTCAGTATCCGGTCGAAAGGACCGAAAGGGAGGCCGGCACCCAGATATGCTAGGCAGTGTCCGGTCGAAAGGGGTGAAGGGGAGGCCGACACCTAGATATGCCAGGCAGTGTCCGATCGAAAGGACCAAAAAGGAGGCCGGCACCCAAATATGCCAGGCAGTGTCTGGTCGAAAGGACCGAACGGGAGGTCGGCACCCAGATATGCTAGGCAATGTCCGGTTGAAAGGACTGAATGGGAGGTCGGCACCCAGATATGCCAGGCAGTGTCCGGTCGAAAGGACTAAAGGGGAGGCCAGCACCCAGATATGCTAGGCAGTGTCCGGTCGAAAGGACCGAAGGGGTAGGTCGGGCACCCAGATATGTATGACAGTATTAGTATGTTATGTGACTGTATGGTATGTGGTACAATGGGGGAACTCACTAAGCTTCATGCTTACAGTTTACAGTTTTGTTTTAAGGTACCTCTTCTTCGAAGGGAAAGGAGCTGGCGCGGTAGCGGCACATCATACATGCACATTGTTTTCCGCACCATGAGTTATTATGGGATTTGTACTATGACATTATGGTTGTTTTTATGTTTTGTTTTTCGGACACGAAATATGTTTATGAAATGATAGGATCAAACGATGTTTATTCACAAATGTTTTCCAAAGTATTGATTTAAAAATGAATTTTTTGGACGTGAAAATTGGGTCGTTACAAGTTGGTATCAGAGCCCTGGTTTGAGGGATTCGGACACACCTTCGGGGGTGTCTGAACTCAAATCAAGGGATTAAAGGATTTCGAAAAAGAAAAAGTTTTCTAAAGGATTAAGTAAAGAGTTTTGAGAAAGAACGAAGTGTGTGATGTGCGCGACCGGCCGAACTCAACTAAGTATTCCCCAAAGTATCCATACAATGTTATATTATGTTCATCAGATTCAGTAGAACAACATGCTAGAATAGTACTAAGGATCTAGGAATGATGCCTTATGTTCCTGCTTTATGTGCTTTAGCTTATGAGGATTGCATGCTAGTATTGAGTAGACAGTAGTAGGATAGCCTAATTAGGTTATGTCTGGTAGTATGAGCTTAGCATTATATGCTAGTTCAGCTTCTCATTTTGAGGATAGATTTGCTTGAGTAGTTTTCCTCCATCTAAATGCTGCTTGCTTTGTGCTACGTGGGACTTTGCGTGGTGGAAGTTAGTCATTAGGTGAATATGTCACATTACATGAGATCAGGGTTGAATAATCTCAAAGTACTGGATTTGGCCCTATTGCGCAGCTCTTGTTTGAGTCTAACTGTTGTAGGGACGAGTATGTTACTCGAAGGATTATCTGAGCCTCATCACATGTGATGGTATTCAGGTAATGGCTAACTGGCATTACAAGGAGGCCTTCAGCCGTTGAGGACCGGTTTGGGTGGGTCAGAGATTTCCCTAGGGTAAGCCTAGAATGGGAATAGCAGAGGATCAGTAGTGGGGAAAGGGATCTGGTGGAGTCAAAGCTGTCCTTGAGGAAGGTACGGATAGATGTGGAAGGTAGTATGGGCCCGTACTACTGAAAGCATAGGATCCGTACCCGAATTAAGGAAGGCTGAGGAAAGACCAGGGAACTTGTAATAGATGTGATCCCTTTAGAGGTATCAGTATCACTAATGGTTGTCTGTGTGTATTGCAGAATGGTGGTACTACGTCAGAGGCCAGTAGGTGGCAGTTCTGGAGAGGGATCAGGTTCAGGATCAGGATCCGAGCCAGTAGATGAGAGGCTATGCGAGTTCATCGCGTCAGAGATCACCAGAGGCATCCTTGAGTCGACCCCCATCATTTTCGAGTCGATCAAGAAAGGGATAGTTGAGCTGATGGAGGACAGCCTCAGGGCGTTCAGGAGTGACATGGCATCTGGCCAGTCAGGATCTCGCACACTGTCCTTTAAGGACTTCAGGGGCCGTGGTGCGCCGGACTTCCATGGGGCAAAGGACCCCATTGCTACCAGACGATGGATTGCAGACATTGAGTCCGCACAGTTGACCAACTTCTGCCCCAAGCGGTCGAAGGTGAGATACGTGGCAGGGTGTTTGAGAGACAGAGCTAGAGACTGGTGGGAGTCTGTTGGTGCTTCATTGGGAGCCTCGGCTATTGAGGCTATGACATGGTCAGATTTTGTGACCCGATTCCGAGCAGAGTTTGCGCCAGCGGTAGAGCTTCAACAGTTGGCCAGGGAGTTTTTGGACATGAGACAGACTACGGAGACTGTGGCGGAGATCACCGCCAAGTTCGTGGAGAGGGCATTGCTGGTGCCCCAGTATGTGGGAGATGAGGATATGAGGAGGACCCACTATCATGACATGCTACGAGCTGACATTCGGGAGCATGTTAGTTTTTCAGCTTGCCCTACCCTGGATTCCATGATTGCTAGGGCTAGGGAGAGGGAGATTGATCTGGAGCATATCTGGAAAAGGAAGGCAGAGGAGGGACAGGTTACAGGGGCTTCGGGGAAGAAGCCTAAGGGATCAGATGCTGGGCTGAAAGGCTAACAGAACCGAGGCCGCTGTAGGAAATGCGACAAGGCACATGAGGGGGCATGTAGGCTGGGATCGTCGGGCTGCTACAAGTGCGGCAAGATGGGGCATATTAGCAGGGATTGTACAGCCCCTACACCTGTCTTTTCGATGTCTGAGTTTCTGTGTTTCCACTGCAACCAGAGGGGCCATAAGAAGGCCAATTGCCCCCAGTTGATAGCAGCATCAGCGCCAGTGAAGGCGCCAGCTCCAACGAACCTGAGGATCACAGATGGACAGTAGGGCAAGTCGGAGGCTCCAGTGGTGAGGAGCCGGGCCTTTCAGCTGACTACAAAGGAGGCACGCGCCACACCCGATGTGGGGAAAGGTATGATTTCTTATTTATGCTTTATGTTATGATGCTGTAATTTTGATATGTTATATGTATTTGCTCTGTTTAGGATCGTTCCATGTGAACGGCATCGCAGTTCAGGTGTTGTTTGACTCGGGGGCTACCTGATCGTTTGTTTCTCTTGCACTCAGCAAGAGGTTTTCCATGTCTTCAGGCATGTTGGATTGCCCTCTAGACGTAGAGATTGCAGATGACCGTTCGGTGCGAGCATCGACGGTGTTCCGAGATTGTGTGCTGAGGTTATTTGAGGAGCGTTATCTGGTGGATATGGTTCCCATACCTTTGCGGGGGAACAAGGTTATTATCGGTATGGATTGGCTAAGCCCCAATGGGGCAGTGATCGACTGCGCACATCAGTTGGTACGGATCAGGACCCCAAGTGGGGGAGAGTTGGTGATTCAGGGCGAGAGGCCACAGCGAGGACCAACCCTATGTTCAGCAGCGAGAGCTAGGCGTTACCTCCAGCAAGGTTGCGCAGGTTATGTCGTGTATGTTATGCATACCCGAGAGGCGGGTAGAGCGACGGTGGGCGAGGTGCCCGTAGTACGAGAGTTCATGGACGTATTCCCCGAGGAGCTGCATGGGATACCTCCACAGCGCCAGGGGGAGTTCAAGATCGACCTAGTCCCTGGTGCGGCTCCGATAGCCAAGGCACCCTATCGGTTGGCTCCTCCCAAGATACAGGAGTTGTCTATGCAGATGCAAGAGCTGGTAGACAAGGGATTTATCAGGCCAAGTAGTTCGCCTTGGGGAGCCCCGATTCTGTTTGTGAAGAAGAAGGACGGGTCGCATCGTATGTGTATAGACTATAGGAAGCTAAATAAGGTAACGCTGAAAAACCGTTACCCACTCCCGAGGATTGATGACCTCTTTGACCAGCTACAGGGAGCATCTTGGTTCTCCAAGATTGATCTGTGTTCAGGATATCATCAGATGAGGGTCAGAGAGGAGGATGTGCAGAAGACTGCGTTTTGGACACGCTATGGCCACTACGAGTTTGTGGTGATGCCCTTCGGGCTCACCAATGCTCCTGCCGCATTCATGGACCTCATGATGCCCTTCGGGCTCACCAATGCTCTTGGTTTATTCTAAGACGCAAGAGGAGCATGAGGAGCACCTGCGGGAGGTGCTGGAGACTTTAAGGAGGGAGAGCTCATATGCCAAGTTCTCCAAATGTGAGTTTTGGTTGCGCGAGGTGCAGTTTCTTGGGCACCTTGTCAACCAGAACGGGATTTCGGTAGACCCGGCCAAGGTGGAGGCCATGATGAGATGGGAGGTTCCGAAGTCTCCATCCGAGATTCGAAGTTTCCTGGGATTAGCAGACTATTATTGGAGATTCATCCAGGATTTCTCCAAGATAGCCGTACCATTGACCAGGATAACAAGGAAGGTCGTGGTCTTTCATTGGGGGCCTGAGCAGCAGGCAGCGTTTGAGACACTCAGACAGAGATTGTGCAAGACACCAATCTTAGGCCTGCCAGAGGGCATGGAGGATTTTTTTTTGTACTGCGATGCGTCCATCTCAGGGTTGGGCGCGGTGTTGATGCAGAGAGGGCATGTCATTGCCTAAGCGTTGAGGGAGCTGAAGCCTCACGAGGCAAATTACCCGACGCATGACTTGGAGTTGGGGGCTATTGTGTTCGCCCTCAAGATTTTTCATCATTACCTCTATGGGGTTCACTGTACCATTTACACAGACCATAAGAGTTTGAGGTACCTCATCGATCAGCCGAATATAAACATGAGGCAGCGTCGGTGGATGGATGTGGTAAAGGATCACGATTGCGAGATCCTTTATCACCTGGGTAAGGCCAATGTGATGGCCGATGCGCTTAGCCGCAAGGCAGCGCCGATCAGGGGTATCTTCATGCGGATGACAGTGGTGACTCCGCTATTGGAGCGGATTCGGGAGGCCCAACAGGAGGCCATGAAGGAGGAACATCGAAAGAGTGAGCGCATAGTGGGTTAGGTTTCCTCCTTCGACTATGACAGCAGGGGATTATTGACATTACACCGCAGGGTGTGGGTGCCATACCTCGGAGGCGTGCGCCATATCTTGAGGGAGGAGGCGCACAAATCCCGATTGTAACATCCCAAAAATACGAGCCAAAAATTTCATTTTTAAAACGTATACTTAGTAAAACATTTAGAATTAAAAGCGTTCACCAATCATAACATTTCATAAAAGATATCACATGTCAGAAAAACATTTTCATAAACATAATAATGTCAGAGTACAAATCCCCAGGAAGATCTCAAAGTGCGGAATACGAGGCATGTGTCTGATGGGCCGCTACCGTGCCAACTCCTTCCTTTTCGAGGAAGAGGTACCTGAAACCAAAACTGAAAACTGTAAGCACGAGGCTTAGTGAGTTCCCCCATAATACCTCATACCATACAAACATACAATGAACAGCTAGGAGATACGGGCCTCGCCCACACTCCCTTATCTGATAGATACGGGCCTCGCCCACACTCCACTATCAGAGAGATACGGGTCTCGCCCACACTCAGCTGCTAATTCATAACATACAAGTATCACACAGACAATGAGTACAGGAAAATCTATCATATTGGCATATATCATCATCAAACTCAACCATGAGATACTTCCTCTACCCACACTCCAATACTAGCACATCGTCTATACAGGCCGGCCTTGGTTCCTTAGACCCGTTACTACTGGAAGGAAACTCACCTCGAAGAGTAGCTACCGAAAGTCTGACTGCTTGACGTCTGGCTGCTGCACCGGAAATCCTCTGGCTACAAACCCATAAACATAGATTAGCCACTCATAAATACCCCTAGGTCAATTGACTAACCCATCCCTGGTCCAAGGTCAACTCCTTGATCAAAGTCAATTTCCAGTTGACTGGACTCGCCGAGTCGTGGCACCGACTCACCGAGTCCTCCTCCTACTAACCCGGTCCTACTCGCCAAGCCTCTCTTTCCACTTAATGAGTCACCCTTGACTCACTACTCGGGACTATGGAACCGACTCGTGATCCGACTCGCCGAGTCCGAGAGCAACTCACCGAGTTCCACGAGCAGATCTCCTACTCGCTTCCAATCTTCACCAGAACATCCGGCAAGAGGATTTGGGGTTTTGGGACGACGTTACGCTGCTAATCCCGCGTGCAGATATGAAGGGTTGGACCTTCGACACTTAAACCCCTCTTACTTAGTGAAAGTTCATATGACTCGCCGAGTTTGAAGAACAACTCGGCGAGCTCCAGGCAATCTTCATAGGACTCGCCGAGTTGTTCATCCAACTCGCTGAGTCTAAGACCATCTTCATAGAACTCGTCGAGTCCCTACGACCCACTTCCCATACAGACCAAAACTGGGACATGCAACGCCTCTAACCCATTATGCTCTTAGGGCATGCTTATCACGTAAAGTTGCAAACTTTACGTGCATGCATGGCCCTATGAGCTCAAGAAGGCAAATCCAAGCCCTTTAAGGGGTCATACAACCAATAGGGATCTCAATAACCCCAACCACAGAGACTTTATACTTCTAGGATGTCCATAAGATCCCAATCTGAAGTCCTTTCAGAACTTAAAGCATAAATACATGAAATTTGAGGTTTTAGGGCTTGAAACCACTAATTTGGGACAAAAAAGGGATCTAATGGACTAATGATCAAGGTAAGAACTTTTCTACCTGAATGGAAGCTTCTCACAGTGTAGATTCCAGATCTACCTCCCCTCCTTGCACACTTCAACCTTCTCTTCCTCCCTCTAAGCTCCAAACCTTCTCCACAAAGCCAAAATCACCCTCAAGGACAATATGGGGGCTAGGGTTTCTTTCTACAGTTCTCTGGAAGTGTTAGGGACTAAGGAGGCCAAGTTAGAGCGTTTAAATAGGGTGCAAACGCCCAAATTAGGGTTTATGTCCAAACAGGGTCTACTCGCCGAGTCCGGGGACCGACTCGGCGAGTACAAAGTTCAAACCCCACGCCTTATCCTGCTCCTACTCGGCGAGTTGGTCCTTCAACTCACCGAGTCCAAGGCAAAAATGCATAAAATTAAAATATTAATCACAAGGAGTACGTACCAGGAACCAGGTGCTACAAATCTCCCCCACTTATTTCAAACTTCGTCCTCGAAGTCTGCTGCTCGATCCTGAAACAGCTTGGGGTAATGCTCCATCATCTCTTCCACCGGCTCCCAAGTCCACTCCGATCCCTTTCGGTGTTGCCATTGCACCTTCACGAGTTCCACCCTCTTGTTCCTTAGATCCTTCGACTTCCTGTCGAGGATCGCCACAGGACGCTCGATGTAATTCAGGCTGTCATCGACCGGAATATCCTCCAAAGGCACCACTGCCGAGTCGTCTACCAAACACTTCCGCAATTGAGAGACGTGGAAAGTGTTGTGGATCTGGCTGAGTTCAGCTGGCAGATCCAATCTATACGCCACCTTGCCCACCCGGGCTATAATCCTGAATGGCCCGATGAACCTTGGGCCCAACTTGCCTCGCTTCCTGAATCGGATGACGCCTTTCCATGGCGACACCTTCAGGAGAACCCTATCCCCGACTTGGAATTCCAAGTCTGAACGACGCTTTTCGGCATAACTCTTCTGCCGACTCTGGGCAGTCTGGAGCCTACTCCGGACCTGCTGGATCTTCTCTGTCGTCTGGAGCACCACTTCGGTGCTTCCCATGACCCTCTGGCCAACATCTCCCCAACATATCGGGGTCCTGCACCTCCTTCCATACAACATCTCGAAGGGAGGACGATCGATGCTCACATGATAGCTATTATTATATGAGAACTCCGCAAATGGGAGGTAGGTATCCCAACTACCTCCGAAATCCAGAACACATGCCCACAACATATCCTCCAACGTTTGGATGGCCCGCTCGCTCTGACCATCCATCTGCGGGTGAAAAGCGGTGCTGAAATGCAGACGAGTACCCAACTCGTCATGGAACTTCTTCCAAAACCTGGAAGTAAATTGCACATCTCTGTCTGAAATCACTGATACGGGCACCTTGTGCCGCGCCACTACCTCCCTGATATAGATATCGACCAACTTCTCGACTGAGATGCTCTCCTGAAGTGGGATAGAATGGGCACTCTTGGTCAATCGGTCCACAATGACCCATATAGAATCCACTCCCCACGCGGTCCTGGGTAGTTTCGTGAAAAAGTCCATCGTAATATCTTCCCATTTCCACAACGGGATATCCAATGGCTGCATCTTGCCGTGCGGTCTCTGATGCTCGGCCTTGACCTTCCTGCAGGTCAAGCACCGCTCGACATACCTAGCCACATCCCGCTTCATGCAGGGCCACCAATAGTCCAAACGAAGATCCCTACACATCTTCGTCATCCCGGGATGAATGGAGAATCGAGATTTGTGCACTTCCTCCATCAAAACCTGGCGCACGCCCCCGAGGTACGGTACCCACACCCTGCGGTGTAAAGACAATAATCCCCTGCTATCATAGTCGAAGGAGGAAACCTGACCCACTATGCGCTCACTCTTCCGATGTTCCTCCTTCATGGCCTCCTGCTGGGCCTCCCGAATCCGCTCCAAAAGCGGGGTCACCACTGTCATCCGCATGCAAACATCCCTGATCGGCGCCGCCTTGCGGCTAAGCGCATCGGCCACCACATTGGCCTTCCCCGGGTGGTAAAGGATCTCACAATCATAATCCTTTACCACATCGAGCCACCGACGCTGCCTCATGTTCAGATTCAGCTGATCCATGAGGTACCTCAAACTTTTATGGTCCGTGTAAATGGTACTCCGAACCCCATAGAGGTAATGTCACCAAATCTTGAGAGCGAAGAACACCGCCCCCAACTCTAAATCGTGCATCGGGTAGTTCGCCTCGTGAGGCTTCAGCTGCCTTGAAGCGTAGGCAATGACATGACCTCTCTGCATCAGTACCGCGCCCAACCCTGAAATGGACGCATCGTAATATACCACAAAATCCTCTACACCCTCTGGCAGGGCTAAGATTGGTGCCTCACACAATCTATGTCTCAGAACCTCGAATGCCGCCTGCTGCTCAGGCCCCCACCGAAAGACCACGACTTTCTTAGTCAGCCGCGTCAGGGGTACGACTATCTTGGAGAAGTCCTGAATGAATCTCCGATAGTAGCCCACTAATCCCAGGAAACTCCGAATCTTGGATGGAGACTTCGGAACCTCCCATCTCATCACGGCCTCCACCTTGTCCGGGTCTACTGAAATCCCGTTCTGGTTGACGAGGTGCCCAAGAAACTGCACCTCACGCAACTAAAACTCACATTTGGAGAACTTGGCGTACAAGCTCTCCCTCCTCAAGGTCTCCAAAACCTCTCTCAGATGCTCCTCGTGCTCCTCCTGCGTCTTGGAATAAACCAAGATGTCATCAATGAAAACTATCACAGACCGATCTAGCATCGGTCTACATACACGGTTCATGAGGTCCATGAACGCGGCAGGAGCATTGGTGAGCCCAAACGGCATCACCACGAACTCATAATGGCCGTAACGCATCCGAAATGCGGTCTTCTGCACATCCTCCTCTCATGATACTCCGGACGCAAGTCGATCTTGGAGAACCAAGATGCTCCCTGCAACTGATCAAAGAGATCATCAATCCTCGGGAGTGGGTAACGGTTCTTCACCGTTACCTTATTTAGCTCCCTATAGTCTATACACATACGATGCGACCCGTCTTTCTTCTTCACAAACAGAATCGGGGCTCCCCAAAGCGAACTACTTGGCCTGATAAATCCCTTGTCTACTAGCTCCTGCAGCTGCGTAGACAACTCCTGCATCTCGGGAGGAGCCAACCGATAGGGTGACTTGGCTATCGGAGCCGCACATGGAACTAGGTCGATCCTGAACTCTACCTGATGCTCCGGAGGTATTCCAGGAAGCTCCTCCAAGAACACATCAGCGTAGTCTCACACCACTGGAACCTCGCTCACCGTCGCCTTACCTGCCTCCCGGGTATCCATAACATATGCGACATATCCCGTGCAACCCTGCTGAAGGTAGCGCCTAGCCCTTGCTGCTGAACATACTGTGGGTCCATGCTATGGCCTCTCACCGTGGATCACAAACTCTCCCCCACTCGGGGTCCTGATCCGCACCAGTTGCTGTGCGCAATCTATCACCGCCCCATTAGGGCTCAACCAATCCATGCCTATAATCATCTTGTTCCCACGCAACAGAATGGGAATCAAATCCACCAAGTAGCGCTCCTCAAACAACCTTAGAACACAATCCCTGAACACTGCTGATGCTCGCACTGATCGATCATCGCCAATCTCCACCTCTAAAGGGCAATCCAACGTGCTCGAAGACTCAGAAAACTTCTTGCTAAGCGCAAGAGAAACAAATGATCGAGTAGCCCCCGAATCAAACAACACCTGAACTGGATTACCGTTCACATGGAACGATCCTGTACAGAGCACATATCAATATCATAACATCATACAAAAAAGGATAGGGGGAAAGAATCATACCCGTCACCACATCGGGTGCGGCGCGTGCCTCCTCTATCGTCAGCTGAAACGCCCGACTCCTCACCACTAGAGCCTCTGCCTTGACCTGTCGGCCATCTGTGATCCTCAGAGTCACTGGAGCTGGCGCCTTCACTGGCGCTGATGCTGTCGTCAACTGGGGGAAATTGGCCCTCTTGTGGCCCCTCTGGTTGCAGTGGAAACACAGCAACTTAGATGTCTGAACAACCGAGACAGGGGCAGTACAATCCCTGCTAAAGTGCCCCGCTTTGCCGCACTTGTAGCAGCCTGATGATCCCAATCTATATGCTCCCTCATGCGACCTGCCGCATTTTCCACAGCGGCCCGACCCCCCTTGGCCTTTCGGCCTACCATCTGATCCCTTGGGCTTCTTCCCCGAAGCCCCAACTACCTGCCCCGTCTCTGCCTTTCTCTTTCGAATGTGCTCCAAATCAATCTCCCTTTCCCTCGCCCTGACAATCATGGAATCCAAGGTAGGGCAAGCTGAAAAGCTAACATGCTCCCAGATATCACCCTGTATCATGTCATGATAGCGGGTCCTCCTCATATCCTCATCTCCCATATACTGGGGCACCAGTAATGATCGCTCCTGGAACTTGGTGGTGATCTCCGCCACAGTCTCCGTAGTCTGCCTCATGTCTAAAACTCTATGGCCAGTTGTTGAAGCTCGACAGCCGGCGCAAACTCTGCCCTGAACCTAGTCACAAAGTCCGACCAGGTCATAGCCTCAACAGCCGAGGCTCCCAACGAGTCACCCACGGACTCCCACCAATCCCTAGCTCGGTCTCGTAAACACCCTGCTACGAACCTCACCTTCGACCCCTCAGGGCAGAAGCTAATCATCTGTGCAGACTCAATGTCTGCAATCCATCGTCTGGCAGCTATGGGGTCCTTTGCCCCGAGAAAATCCGGCGCACCACTGCCCGTGAAGTCCTTAAATGACAGTGTGCGAGATCATGACTAGCCAGATGCCATGTTGATCCTGAACGCCTTGAGGCGGTCCTCCATTAGCTCAACTATCCCTTCCTTGATCGACCCGAAAATAATGGGAGTCGACTCAAGGATGCCTCTGGTGATCTCTGACGCGATGAACTCGCGTAGCCCCTCATCTACTAGCTCGGAACAAGATCCCGAACCCGATCCCTCTCCTGTATTGCCAACTGCGGGCCTCGAGCGTAGTACCACCATTCTGAAATACATAAATAATAATTGTTAGCGATACTGATATCTCTGGAGGGATCACACATACTACAAGTTCCCTGCTCTTATCTTGGCCCTCCTTGGTTCGGGTATGGATCCTTTGCTTTCAGTAGTATGGGCCCATACTACCTTCCACATCTATCCGTACCTTCTCCAAGGACTGCCTTGACTCCACCAGGTCCCTTTCATTATTGCTAATCATTGTTATACTCATCCTAGGCTTGCCCCAAGAAATTCTCTAACTCCACTCTACCCGGTCCTCTGCTGCCGAAGGCTTCCTTGTAATGTCAATTAGTCATTACCTGAATACCATCACATGTGGTGAGGCTCAATTAATCCTTCGAGTAACAGACTCGGCCCTTCAGCGGTTAGACTCAGACAAGGGCTGCACAATAGGGCCAAATCCAGCACTCTAAGATTATTCGACCCTACTCACATGTGATGTGATGTATTCATCTAATGTCTAACTCCCATCACTCGAAGTCCCACGAAGCACAAAGCAAGCATCATTCGGACAAAAAGGGAACAATCTTAAGCAAATCTGTCCTCATAGAGAAAAGTTGAACTAGCATACCATACTAAACTCATATTATCAGGCATAACCCCCAACAGGCTATCCTACTGCTGTCTACTCAATTCTTGCATGCATTTTTTCATACACTGAAACACATAAAGCAGGCACATAAGGCATCACTCCTAGACCCTTAGTCCTATTCTAGCATGCTGTTCTACTGAAACTGATAAACATAACATAAGCTGGTATGGGTACCTTGGGGAATACTTACTTGAGCTCGGCCGGTCGCGCACATCACACACTTCGTTCCTTCTTAAAACTCTTTACTTGGCTTTTTAGAAAATATTTTCTTCTTTAAAATCTTTTAATCCCTCGATTTGAGTTCGGACACCCTCGAAAGCGTGTCCGAATCCCTCAAACCAGGGCTTTGATACCAACTTATGACATCCCAAAAATACGAGCCAAAAATTTCATTTTTAAAACGTATACTTAGTAAAAAATTTAGAATTAAAAGCGTTCACCGATCATAACATTTCATAAAAGATATCACATGTCTGGAAAACATTTTCATAAACATAATAATGTCAGAGTACAAATCCCCAGGAAGATCTCATAGTGCGGAATACGAGGCATGTGTGTGATGGGCCGCTACTGCGCCAGCTCCTTCCCTTTCGAGGAAGAGGTACCTAAAACCAAAACTGAAAACTGTAAGCACGAGGGTTAGTGAGTTCCCCCATAATACCTCATACCATACAAACATACAATGAACAACTAGGAGATACGGGCCTCGCCCACACTCATGAAGATACGGGCCTTTCCCACACTCCGCTAGCTGGGAGATACGGGCCTCGCCCACACTCCCTTATCTGAGAGATACGGGCCTCGCCCACACTCCACTATCAGAGAGATACGGGTCTCGCCCACACTCAGCTGCTAATCCATAACATACAAGTATCACACAGACAATGAGTACATGCAAATCTATCATACTGGCATATATCATCATCAAACTCAACCATGAGATACTTGCTCTACCCACACTCCAATACTAGCACATCGTCTATACGGGCCGGCCTTGGTGCCTTAGACCCGTTACTACTGGAAGGAAACTCACCTCGAAGAGTAGCTACCGAAAGTCTGACTGCTTGACGTCTGGCTGCTGCGCCGGAAATCCTCCGGCTACAAACCCATAAACATAGATTAGCCACTCATAAATAACCCTAGGTCAATTGACTGACCCATCCCTTGTCCAAGGTCAACTCCTTGGTCAAAGTCAACTTCCAGTTGACTGGACTCGCCGAGTCGTGGCACCGACTCGCCGAGTCCTCCTCCTACTAACCCGGTCCTACTCGCCAAGCCTCTCTTTCCACTCACTGAGTCACCCTTGACTCACTACTCGGGACTATGGAATCGACTTGTGATCCGAATCGCCGAGTCCGAGAGCAACTCGCCGAGTTCCACGAGCAGATCTCCTACTCGCTTCCAATCTTCACCAGAACATCCCGTAAGAGGATTTGGGGTTTTGGGACGACGTTACGCTGCTAATCCCGCGTGCAGATATGAAGGGTTGGACCTTCGACACTTAAACCCCTCTTACTTAGTGAAAGTTCATATGACTCGCCGAGTTTGAAGAACAACTCGGCGAGCTCCAGGCAATCTTCATAGGACTCGCCGAGTTGTTCATCCAACTCGCTGAGTCTAAGACCATCTTCATAGAACTCGTCGAGTCCCTACGACCCACTTCCCATACAGACCAAAACTGGGACATGCAACGCCTCTAACCCATAGATCTATGCTCTTAGGGCATGCTTATCACGTAAAGTTGCAAACTTTACGTGCATGCATGGCCCTATGAGCTCAAGAAGGCAAATCCAAGCCCTTTAAGGGGTCATACACCCAATAGGGATCTCAATAACCCCAACCACAGAGACTTTATACTTCTAGGATGTCCATAAGATCCCAATATGAAGTCCTTTCAGAACTTAAAGCATAAATACATGAAATTTGAGGTTTTAAGGCTTGAAACCACTAATTTGGGACAAAAAGGGGATCTAATTGACTAATAATCAAGGTAAGAACTTTTCTACCTGAATGGAAGCTTCTCACAGTGTAGATTCCAGATCTACCTCCCCTCCTTGCACACTTCAACCTTCTCTTCCTCCCTCTAAGCTCCAAACCTTCTCCACAAAGCCAAAATCACCCTCAAGGACAATATGGGGGCTAGGGTTTCTTTCTACAGTTCTCTGGAAGTGTTAGGGACTTAGGAGGCCAAGTTAGAGCGTTTAAATAGGGTGCAAACGCCCAAATTAGGGTTTATGTCCAAACAGGGTCTACTCGCCGAGTCTGGGGACCGAATCGGCGAGTACAAAGTTCAAACCCCACGCCTTATCCCGCTCCTACTCGGCGAGTTGATCCTTCAACTCACCGAGTCCAAGGCAAAAATGCATAAAATTAAAATATTAATCACAAGGAGTACGTACCAGGAACCAGGTGCTACACCGATTCTCCATACATCTTGGGGCGACGAAGATGTATATGGATCTTCGTCTGGACTATTGGTGGTCCTGCATGAAGTGGGATGTGGCATGGTACGTGGAGCGGTGCTTGAACTGCAGGAAGGTCAAGGCCGAGCATCAGAGACTTCACGGCAAGATGCAGCCGTTGGATATCCCGCTGTGGAAATGGGAGGATATTACGATGGATTTTATCACCAAGCCTCCCAGGACCGCGCGGGGAGTGGATTCGATTTGGGTCATTGTGGATCGATTGACCAAGAGCGCCCATTTTATCCCAAATCAGTAGAGCATCTCGGCCGAGAAATTGGCCGATATCTATATCAGAGAGGTGGTGGCCCGGCACGGAGTGCCAGTTTCGGTGATTTCGGATAGGGATGTGCGGTTCACATCCAGGTTTTGGAAGAAATTCCATGACGAGTTGGGTACTCGTCTGCATTTCAGCACCGCCTTTCACCTGCAGACGGATGGCCAGAGCAAGCGGACCATCCAGACTCTGGAGGACATGTTGCGGGCATGTGTTTTAGACTTTGGAGGTAGCTGGGATACCTACCTTCCTTTGGCGGAGTTCTCGTATAATAATAGCTATCATGCGAGCATCGACCGTCCTCCTTTCGAGATGTTGTATGGGAGGAGGTGTAGGACACCGATATGCTGGGCCGAGGTTGGCCAGAGGGTCATGGGGAGCATCGAAGTAGTGCTCAAGACGACAGATAAGATTCAACAGGTCCGGAGCAGGCTTCAGACTGCTCAGAGTCGGCAGAAAAGTTATGCCAATAAGCGTCGATCCGACCAGGAGTTCCAGGTCGGAGATATGGTTCTCCTGAAAGTGTCGCCTTGGAAAGGCATCATTCGATTCAGGAAGCGGAGCAAGTTGGGCCCAAGGTATATTGGACCGTTCAGGGTTATAGCCCGGGTGGGCAAGGTGGCATATAGGCTGGATTTGCCAGCCGAACTCAGTTAGATACACAGCACTTTCCATGTCTCTCAGTTGCAGAAGTGTCTAGTGGATGACTCAGCAGTAGTAGCGTTGGAGGACATTCAGGTTAATGGCAGCCTGAATTACATCGAGCGGCCTGTAGCGATCCTCGACCGGAAGTCGAAGGATCTGAGGAACAAGAGGGTTGAGCTGGTAAAGGTGCAATGGCAGCACCGCAAGGGCTCAGAATGGACATGGGAGCCAATGGATGAGATGATGGAGCATTACCCAGATCTGTTCCAGGATCGAGTAGCAGACTTCGAGGACGAAGTCTAAAATAAGTAGGGGAGATTTGTAGCACCTGGTTCTTGGTATGTATTATGTTATTAAATCTTCAATTATTTTGCATTTTTGGCCTTGGACTCGGTGAGTTGAAGAACCGACTCGCCGAGTAGAAGCGGGATGAGACGCGGAGTTTAAGTTGCGGACTCGGCGAGTGTAACGCCCGAGTTTTAGGGCTAAGAATTTTTAACAATGTAATAGTCTAGGTCAACTATTGTAACTCTTTTTGAAGTAATAAAGATGAAATATTTGAGTATTATCTGAATTATGTGTATTTATGTGCTTATTATTTAATTATAAATGTATAATTAATAAAGAATAAAAATAAGCGTCAAAATTAAAGTGTGAGATAAGCCCGATATCTCTACATAAAGTTGTAGTGGTCGAAACAAGGATTCCGGGGATATAAAGAACACCGAAATCCGAGTTATAACAAAGAAGTTATGACCCGTCAAAGTTTCGCGACAGAACCGACACGATGCCGGAAAGCGTAAATAGTAAATTTACGATAGAGCGAGATTTAGCCTTAGTGATCTAAACGAAATTCGTATAATAGGTTAAACTAAGAACATCGATAAAAAGAACGCCGAAATCTGACTTCGTATGAAGAAGTTATGATTCTTCGAAGTTTCGGATTAGTAGTGTACAACCCGAAATTCGAATATTAGATCGAGCGATTTTTAGCCGACACGACCTAAATGAGAATCGAAGATCTCGTTAAAAGTAGCATAACGAGAAAAAGATGGGCGAAAACGGACGTCAGATGAAGAAGTTATGAGGATTTAACGGACCAATCCTGTCCCGGAGTGTTAATAATATAAAATTTGAAATCGAGTCAAAATTAGCCGATGGAGTCTAAACGAAAGTTGTAGAGTACGTTCCCACCTTCTCGTGGATATAAAGAATGTCAAAAATGGAGATCGTATGCGAAAAATAAGAATTTTTAAAGTTTAGACTCAAAATTGCGAAACCTGTTGCTTGATCGATGACGTGGCTCAATCTGGACCCTCCATCGCTGACTCAGTACCCGCCTTGGGTGAGTGACGCATTGGCCCTCGCTACGCCCAGCATCAGAAGCTCGGTACGCCCAGCGTACAGCTACACCCCTCGGTCCACAAGCAGCCGCGTAGCTCCGGTCTTCATCCAACACGTGGCTCGTACGAAGCTCGCTGGCGCCCTTATCCGAAGAACGCCCAGCGTAGCCAAGGACTACGCCCAGCGTAATCCGAGGCCTCGCTGGGTATAAAAGGGGGCGAGGGCAGCCTTCATTTTCCACACCATTCTCCTTCTCTATCTAAAATACTTTCTCTCTCTAGCTCCCCAACCACCCCTAAGCCCTAGATAAAATCCCTAGCTCCTGAGGGAAGCCCCGAGGCTCCCGGAGTCCCGAGAAAAAGAGCCTTTCGGTTTCGAAACGCTGCTCCAACTGTGACATCCCCAAAATCACGGCCAGAAAAGACCGATTTTCATTTATGCTTTTAAATAATTTCAGAGTAAATCATTTTGATTTGAAAGAGTTGCGGAATTTGTTCCCAAAACAAAACATGATAAAATAATATTTATCAAAGCATTTCATCAAGAGATGCATTTTCATTATATAATCAAAACTCGGGATGTCATGTTCCGATACAGACCATAAAGCATAAACGATAACATTACAAGTCATTCAACAAATATATACATATACAGACTTGTAAACAAAACAACTTGATGATTCAACCATCTTATGCCCTCGCGCCACTACCTGTAATACAATTAAAACTGAGTGGGTCAGGCTTGGGAGCCTGGTGAGCATATAGGGTTTTCAACCCACAATAAATAAATTATATTTAATTTCACCAACCAATCACTATCCCGATTACCCATTCCCGTTATCCTCACTTTACGTCCCTAAAATAACATCTATCTCAAGGGACCTAATCTAGGATTTTCATCGGGACGGACATCACTGCTAAGGGGTTTCCTCAACAATAGATATCCTAAAGGCAACCATGAGGGGGATAGAGTACACCGGTGAACACATCGTTCACAACACCTACAGGTTATGAACCTGCTAGCGTTCCACTCGACTGTCTAGAAAGAGTCTGTGGTCGTTATCCATACTCCGCTGAATAACTAGATCAACAACAACAACAACATCGAGGCCTCTCATCTGTTTATTACACACCAACTATCTACCCATGTTCTACCCAACATATTAGTAGATAAAATATATATTTTCATACATAGTTTAAAACCTGTATATCATTTTCATTCAATATATATTCCACATAACAGATGAGGCATACCCACGTAACACGTATTTCATAGAAAGCAATTTAGATCTATGAGATGGAAGAGGGTGAACATACATTCACACACATAACAACAAATTCTACACATAACACGTATTTCGTATAACATACTTCATAAAGAAGAAAGTAACTACACACTCACACATATAAACAACAATATACTTAATACACTCGAACCATACTTTTATTATTATCGTGTTTATGAAAGGCAGTATACACTCACTTGATCAGAAGACGATCGGACAGCACTACGACTTGCAGAAGTAGTAATCCTCAGCAGATCTGGAAGATCTTCACAAAAATCGAACTTCTCGCGGGCAGAGCTTCGGCTCGGGAACCGCACTTCTCGGGATCTTCGGGATCTCGAGACTTGGCTCGGGGCTCGAGAATAATACTGGGGCTACGGGGTATTTCTGGCACGCAAAACGATGCAAAACGGGAGAGAGAAGAGAGAAAATTAGCAAAAGAGTCGGCTGCCCTCGCATCCTATTTATAGGAGGCTGGAGCCTCGGAGTACACGGGGCGTACAGGTCCGAAATCGTCATGGTGTTCGTCATCCGAAGCCACTTGCTGCGAGTGTCGACATCTTTGGAGTACGCGGGGCGTACCTCGGATCAGACTGCTGACTCCCCTTCAGATAATGCCGGAATTTTCAATTAAAAATAAATACAAATTAATTAATAAACTTTGGAAATTCATATCTTCTTCATACGAACTCCGTTTTCGATGTTCTTTATATCCATGCGAAGGTGAGACTATGCTCTACAACTTTCGTTTAGACTTCGTCGGCTAATTTCGATTTATTTTTATTATTTATTTTTAATAGGCCGCGACAGAAAAACTTCGTTATAAATTCATAACTTCTTCGTTTGACGTCTGTTCTCGCCTAACTTTTTATCGTTTCGATACCAACAACGAGTCCTTCGATCCTCGTTTAGAATGCTTCGGCTAAAAACCGCTCGATCTCAAATCGAGTATTTCAGGCTGCATACCGCAAAGTCGAAACTTCGATAAATCATAACTTCCTCATACGAAGTCAGATTTGGGCGTTCTATATATATTTGGAAACCTCGTTTCAACTACTACAACATTATCCAAAGATATTAAGTTTATTTTACACTTAAATTTTGACGCTTATTTTTATTCTTAATTAATCAAACCACATAATTAAGCAATTAAGCACAAAACACATACTACTCAAATAATATACTCTTATTATTTCAAAACGGGTTACAAAGGTTAACCTAGACTATTACATTGCTAAAAAATGGCAAGCCCGGAAACACAGGCGTTACAATTCTCTCCACCTTAGAATGATTCTGTCCCCGGAATCACACATCAACAAACAAATGCGGATAGCGACCCATCATGTCACTCTCCGTCTCCCAGGTGAGATTCGGCCCATTCGTGTGTTTCCATCGGACAAGCACTAACCCAACCATCTTGCGTCGCAATTTCTTAGTCTTTCGGTCAACAATTTCCTCTGGTTCCTCAATCAACCTTTTGTTCTCATCGATTCTCAACTCCGAAAGTGGAATCATGTCGGGAACTTCTCCCGTGAACTTCCTCAAATAACACACATGAAAAGTGTTATGAATTCCTTTTAGTTCTTCTGGTAGTTCGAGCTTGTAAGCTTGGTTCCCAATCCTCTGAAGAACTTTAAACAGTCCAATAAACCTTGGACTAAACTTTCCCCTTTTACCAAATCTTATAAGTCCCTTCCACCTCAAAAGTCATCGGTCTTCGCTTCTTGTCAGCATAGCTCTTTTGACGATCCTGAGCTACTAACAATCGTTCCCTAATTATTTTCAACTTTTCAGCAGTTTGATGAACCAACTCCGGTCCCATAAACTGCTTTTCCCCAGCCTCAAGTCAACAAGACGGCGTACGACACTTCTGTCTATACAAAGCTTGGTAAGGTGCCATCTTTATGCTCGAGTGGAAACTATTATTATAGGAAAATTCTACCAAAGGTAAATGTTCATCCCAATTACCTAGGAATTCCAAGGTACATGCTCTCAGCATATCTTCAAGCGTTTGTATCATTCTTTCGCTCTGACCATCAGTCTGCGGATGGTAAGTTGTACTTAAACATAACTTGGTACCCAATTCCTCTTGTAGACTTTTCCAAAAACGTGAGGTGAAGCGGCTATCACGATCCGACACAATCGTTAACGGAACACCGTGAAGCCTCACAATTTCCTTCACGTAAGAATTCTCAAGCTTCTCCATAGACCATTTCTCCTTGGCCGCTATGAAATGCGCACTCTTAGTGAATCGATCAACGACCACCCAAATCATGTCGTGACCATTCTTTGTTCTGGACAGTTTAGTGACAAAATCCATATCAATGTCTTCCCACTTACCCATTGGCACAGGCAAAGGTTCTAAACTCCGATACGGTTTCTGATGTTGTGTCTTTACTCTCGCGCAAGTCACACACTCAGCCACATACTTTGCAACATCAAGCTTCATCGTCGGCCACCAGTAGTAGGGTTTCAGGTCCCTATACATTTTAGTGCTACCCGGATGAATCGAGTACATGGTCTTGTGAGCTTCTTCCATCAGAAGACCTATAATTCTTCCGGACTTAGGTACCCAAATCCGATCTTGGAACACCTTCAGTCCGTGACTGTTTACATCGAACACCAACGTTTTGCCCAAACGTTCCTCCTTTCGGTCATTCTTTTCAGAAGCTTCCTCTTGAGCTTTCTTTATACTTTCCACAATGGTCGAGACAACTTCAATTCTCAACACTCTTGGCCTTTTCCTTTCAAGATTGACTTTCCGACTAAGAGCATCAGCAACAACATTAGCTTTACCGGGGTGGTAAAGTATCTCGCAGTCGTAGTCCTTAAGTAATTCTAGCCAGCGTCGTTGCCTCATATTCAATTCCTTCTGATTAAAGAGATATTGGAGACTCTTATGATCAGTGAAAAGTTTGCACTTTCTACGATAGAGGTAATGCCTCCATATTTTCAGAGCGAAAACTACCGCTGCCCACTCCAAATCATGAGTCGGGTAATTCTTTTCATGCTCTTTCAGCTGTCGAGACGCATATGCTATCACCTTTTCTCTTTGGGTCAAAACACAACCCAATCCAACCCCAGACGCATCGCTATAAATGGCGAAGTCTTCAACTCCATCGGGTAGAGAAAGTATCGGTGCCTCGCATAGCTTCTTCTTTAGCTTCTCGAATGCTTCTTTATGCTTATCACTCCAAGCATAAGTAGCTCCTTTGTGGGTTAAAGTCGTCAACGGAGTAGCAATCGAAGAAAAGCCTTGGATAAACCTTCGGTAATATCCAGCTAATCCCAAAAAGCTTCGAATCTCCGTGGGACTCTTTGGTTGCTCCCACTTTGTCACAGCTTCAATCTTTGCTGGATCAACCATTATCCCTTCTTGGTTGACCACGTGACCCAAGAATTGGACTTCACGAATCCAAAAATCACATTTGGAGAACTTAGCATACAGCTTCTCCTTCTTCAAGACTTCTAACACTTCTCGCAAGTGTCTGCCATGCTCCTCTTGGCTTTTCGAGTAAATCAGAATGTCGTCTATGAACACTATCACGGATTTATCAAGGAAAGGATTACAAACCCTATTCATTAAATCCATGAATGCTGCAGGAGCATTGGTTAGTCCAAACGACATAACCAAGAACTCATAGCGTCCATATCTAGTTCTGAATGCAGTCTTCTCTATATCCTGCTCTCTTACTTTCAGCTGATGATATCCTGACCTTAGATCGATCTTCGAGAAATAGCTCGAACCTTGCAATTGATCAAACAGGTCATCAATCCTTGGCAACAGATATCTATTCTTTATTGTTGCCTTGTTCAGCTCTTGGTAATCAATGCACATTCTCATACATCCATCTTTCTTCTTCACAAATAACACCGGAGCTCCCCAGGGTGATGAACTAGGTCTAATGAAACCTTTGTCCAATAACTCCTGAAGTTGCATCATTAGCTCCTTCATCTCCGTTGGTGCTAATCAATAAGGTGCTTTCGCAATTGGCCTTGTTCCTGGCAACAAGTCAATACGGAATTCCACTTGTCTATCAGGCGGTAATCCAGGAAGATCTTCGGGAATTACTTCCGGATAATCACACACAACTGGAATATTCTGCATCACCTTCTTTTCCTTCTTAGCATCAATCACGAATGCTAGATATGATGTACACCCCTTGGTCAAACATTTTCTGGCTTTCATCAATGAAATGATTCCAGAATTCACTATGCGTTTGTCTCCATACACCATAAACGAATCTTTCCCAGGCGGGTTTACTTTGACTATTTTCTTCTTGCATAAAATTTCAGCGTCATTGGCGCTAAGCCAATCCATTCCCAATACGATGTCGAAACCATTTAGTTCGATAGGCAATAATTCCTCGTGGAACTTATTCCCATTCAGATCAATTAAGATGTTTTTCATACGATGGCTAACAGGTACAAACTTGCCACTAGCAACTTCGACTAATAAGGCATCATCTAGTCTAACAACAGGCAAAGCTAGCTTTCTACCAAATTCATGCGATATAAAGGAGTAGTTGGCTCCAGAATCAAATAAAATTTGGGCAGGCAATTTGTTAACGAGAAAGGTACCTGAAGCGACATCAGCTTCATCTTTAGCAGCTTCCAGTGTCATCTGGAATGCTCTCGCCTTTGGCTTTGGTGGAATGTTGGGTCTAGCTTCCTCCTTCTTCTTCGGGAAGTCCCTCGACATGTGTCCCTCCTCACCACAACCATAGCAAACTTTCTTAGTGAGGGTACATTCATTGGCATAGTGCCCTGGCTTTCCACACTTGTAGCATGTGTTCGCCACCTCACATCTTCCATGATGCTTCTTCTTACATTTGTCACACCACTTCGCTTCACCTCCACTTCCCCTCGAACCAGACTTCGAGAACTTGTTTTTCTTGTTGGACCCTGAAGTTCCATCGAACTTCCTCTTTTCACCAACATCTATCCTTTCCAGACCCTTTTCCTTCTGCTGGGCCTCCACATTCTTAGCTGCACGAACAGCCGTTTTCAGAGTAGTTGCCATCTTGACTGTCGGACCAAAGTCGGCAGGCAGTCCATTAGCAAACCTCTCTATCTTGGAGAGTTCCGTTGGCACTAGGTACGGAAACAACTTCATTTTCTCAGTAAATGCAGTAGTATAGTCGTCTATGCTCATTTTCCCCTTCTTCAAGTTTTGGAACTCGTTGTTCAGATCAATCAGACCTATTTCTGAACAATACTGCACCCTTAGTTGCTCCAAGAACTCCTCCCATGACATTTTTAGGGCTTCTCCTCATGGCATAGTATCTGCCAACAACTTCCACCAACTCAAGACTCCAGTCTTCAGTTGTCTAACCGCAAAGACGGTCTTTTGTTTGTTGCTACAGTCGCAACTTTCAAATACCATCTCCATTTCGGAGATCCAATCCATTATCTCAACAGGCTTTGGGCTTCCAGAAAGACTTGGCGGCTTGGCGCCCAAGAAATTCTTGTACATTCGCCCATCCTTGTTGTTTCTCCTTTCCGGATCGTTCCTTCGTTCTCCTTGAGTCCCAACTTGACTCATAATGCGACTATTGTTCCCTTCCTCCGATTGCTCAAGGATCAATTCGGGTTCCTCAATAGGTATGATAGGTTCATCCCTATTATCATGCAACATTTGTCGCATCTCCTCCCTTTGTTCGGCTAGCATAGCCCGAATCATGGCTTGCACCGCAGCCATTGTTATTGGTTCTGGTGCTGCTGCTACAATGGGTATTTGCTCAATAACTGGCGGTTGATTCCTGTTTTCATCCGCGTTTCCAACGCCACTCCTTGTTCTCACCATTTTTGATCTACACACAGAATAAGGTGACATTAGATCCTCATTCATAATAGATATTCAAATCATCCTTATTACTCCGAAACGTTTACATGCTAGTTCTAATATTGTATACATACGCTTAGAATCCTACATACGTAAGGTTTCCAGATCCGGTCGGCAACAGACTGTAGATCCGAACAATTAATATCATATATGGCAACATATAACATTTAGCACATAAAAGCATTTTAGGCAACTTTCCTAAAATAACTAGTGCTCGTGTCTAAAATCCAACAGACACACAACTCACAATTCCACTTAGCATTCTAAGTTTAAGTCTAGAAATCCTACAAATTCCTAGTTCGCTTAAACTAATGCTCTGATACCAACTGTGACATCCCCAAAATCACGGCCAGAAAAGACCGATTTTCATTTATGCTTTTAAATAATTTCAGAGTAAATCCTTTTGATTTGAAAGAGTTGCGGAATTTGTTCCCAAAACAAAACATGATAAAATAATATTTATCAAAGCATTTCATAAAGAGATGCATTTTCATTATATAATCAAAACTCGGGATGTCATGTTCCAATACAGACCATAAAGCATAAACGATAACATTACAAGTCATTCAACAAATATATACATATACAGACTTGTAAACAAAACAACTTGATGATTCAACCATCTTATGCCCTCGCGCCACTACCTGTAGTACAATTAAAACTGAGTGGGTTAGGCTTGGGAGCCTGGTGAGCATATAGGGTTTTCAACCCACAATAAATAAATTATATTTAATTTCACCAACCAATCACTATCCCGATTACCCATTCCCGTTATCCTCACTTTACGTCCCTAAAATAACATCTATCTCAAGGGACCTAATCTAGGATTTTTATCGGGACAGACATCACTGCTGAGGGGTTTCCTCAACAATAGATATCCTAAAGGCAACCATGAGGGGGATAGAGTACACCGGTGAACACATCGTTCACAACACCTACAGGTTATGAACCTGCTAGCGTTCCACTGGACTGTCTAGAAAGAGTCTGTGGTCGTTATCCATACTCCGCTGAATAACTAGATCAACAACAACAACATCATCGAGGCCTCTCATCTGTTTATTACACACCAACTATCTACCCATGTTCTACCCAACATATTAGTAGATAAAATATATATTTTCATACATAGTTTAAAACCTGTATATCATTTTCATTCAATATATTCCACATAACATATGAGGCATACCCACGTAACACGTATTTCATAGAAAGCAATTCAGATCTATGAGATGGAAGAGGGTGAACATACATTCACACACATAACAACAAATTCTACACATAACACGTATTTCGTATAACATACTTCATAAAGAAGAAAGTAACTACACACTCACACATATAAAGAACAATATACTTAATACGCTCGAACCATACTTGTATTATTATCGTGTTTATGAAAGGTAGTATACACTCACTTGATCAGAAGTCGATCGGACAGCACTACGACTTGCAGAAGTAGTAATCCTCAACAGATCTGGAAGATCTTCACAAAAATCGAACTTCTCGCGGGCAGAGCTTCGGCTCGGGAACCGCACTTCTCGGGATCTTCGGGATCTCGAGACTTGCCTCGGGGCTCGAGAATAATACTGGGGCTTCGGGGTATTTCTGGCACGCAAAACGATGCAAAACGGGAGAGAGAAGAGAGAAAATTAGCAATAGAGCCGGCTGCCCTCGCATCCTAATTATAGGAGGCTGGAGCCTCGGAGTACGTGGGGCGTACGCCTGTACGCAGGGCCTACAGGTCCGAAATCGTCATGGTGTTCATCATCCGAAGCCACTTGCTGCGAGTGTCGACATCTTCGGAGTACGCGGGGCGTACCTCGGATCGGACTGCTGACTCCCCTTCGGATAATGCCGGAATTTTGAATTAAAAATAAATACAAATTAATTAATAAACTTCGGAAATTCATATCTTCTTCATACGAACTTCGTTTTCGACGTTCTTTATATCCATGCGAAGGTGAGACTATCCTCTACAACTTTCGTTTAGACTTCGTCGGCTAATTTCGATTTATTTTTATTATTTATTTTTAATAGGCCGCGACAGAAAAACTTCGTTATAAATTCATAACTTCTTCGTTTGACGTCCGTTCTCGCCTAACTTTTTATCGTTTCGATACCAACAACGAGACCTTCGATCCTCGTTTAGAATGCTTCGGCTAAAAACCGCTCGATCTCAAATCGAGTATTTCAGGCTGCATACCGCAAAGTCGAAACTTCAATAAATCATAACTTCCTCATACGAAGTTAGATTTGGGCGTTCTATATATATTCGGAAACCTCGTTTCAACTACTACAACATTATCCAAAGATATTAAGTTTATTTTACACTTAAATTTTGACGCTTATTTTTATTCTTAATTAATCAAACCACATAATTAAGCAATTAAGCACAAAACACATACTACTCAAATAATATACTCTTATTATTTCAAAACGGGTTACAAAGGTTAACCTAGACTATTACATTGCTAAAAAATGGCAAGCCCGGAAACACAGGCGTTACAGCCTGGTATGCTGTAAATTGTTCAGATCTATGGTCTGTTGCCGACCGGATCTGGAAACCTTATGTGTTTAGGATTCTAAATGTACGACTACGATATTAGAACTAGCATGTAAACGTTTCGGAGTGATAAGGACGATTTGAACATTAGTCCTAAATAAAGATCTAAATTCACCATTTTCAGTGTATAGATCAAGATGGCAAGGACCCGTAGCGGAAACATGAATGCAAATGGGAATAGAAACCAACCCCCAGTGATTGAGCAAATACCGGTGGTGGAAGCCGTTGTTGAGCCAATAACGATGGCCGGAGTGCAAGCGATGTTGGATTGTCAATTGGAGGAAACCAGACGTTTGCTCCAGCAAAATCGAGAGGAAGCAACTATTCAGATCGAACAGCCCGAGTTGAACGAAGGGCAGACTGAGGAGGGAGACTACAGTGGAATTGTTGGTCAAGTCAACCCACCAATAGTTCAACAAAACAACCAAGATGACGGATTCGAGAGAAATGGATGCAAGTACAAGGATTTTCTGACTTGCAAGCCATTGACTTTCACGGGAAAGGAAGATCCAATCGGGGTCATGGATTGGATCTCGGAGATGGAGTTAGCTTTCATGACGTGGAGTTGCAGAGGAAAGCTACAAACCATGTTTGCAGTGCGTCAGTTTCGAGGAGGCGCTGTATGTTGGTGGAATACCTTGGGGAAGATTTTAAGCCCCAACAAGCCCCTGCAACTGACATGGGCAGAATTTCTGGTGCAATTCAAACAAAAGTACTGCTCGGCTCAAAACCTGCTCGAGCTAGAGAACCAGTTTCTAACCCTAAAAAAGGGAAGCATTCAATCGATGAATACACAAACAACTTCACAGAAAAGATGGAGTTTGCCTTACGTCTTGTCCCGGATGAGCTGACAAAGATTGACAAGTACGCTAAGGGACTCCCATGGGAGTATGCGGTGCCAGTGCGTCAGGCACCTACTCTGGAGGCAGCGATCTGGGCTGCCAAGTCTGTGGAGGATATGATTAAGGGAAGACCTGCCAGAAAAGTTGAGGTTGGCAAAAAGAGGAAATTTGAAGGGTATGCTAAACCCAACAAAAAGAAGAGCAAGTTCAGTTCAAAGAAGCTCGGGGGAGGAGGAAATGAATTTAAATGGTGCGAGAAGTGCAAGAAGAAGCACTCGGGAAAATGTGGCGAGGAAGTAACCTGCTACAAGTGTGGGAAACCAGGGCACTATGCCAATGACTGCACCACCCACAAGAGGGTGTGCTACAAGTGTCGTGAAGAAGGGCATATTGCTAAGGATTGCCCAAAGAAGAAAGATGCGGGAAGGCCCAACATTCCACCGAAGTCGAAGGCGAGAGCCTTCCAGATGATGCTCGAGGCTGCGAAGGAGGCAGCAGACGTCGCTTCAGGTACCTTTCTTGTAAATGGTTTGCCTGCAAATATACTATTTGATTCCGGAGCCAACTACTCTTTTGTGTCGCATAAATTTGGTGGGAAATTAGCATTTTCTGTAGAAAAACTTGATAATTTCCTGATTGTAGAAGTTGCCAGTGGCAAATTCGTACCTGTTAGTAATCATATTAAGAACATCGTCATCGACCTAAACAGAAATGAATTCCATGAGGAGCTATTACCCATAGAGTTAAACGGTTTCGACATCGTTTTGGGTATGGATTGGCTTAGCACCAACGATGCCGAGATATTATGCCGAAAGAAGATAGTAAGGGTAAACCTGCCCGGAAAAGAATCCTGTATGGTGTATGGGGACAAACACAGAGTGAATTCTGGAATCATCTCCCTGATGAAAGCCAGAAAATGTTTGTCCAAAGGATGTGCATCATAGTTGGCATTCGTAATCGATGCTAAGAAAGAAAAGAAGGAGGTGCATAATATACCGGTTGTATGTGATTATCCGGAAGTCTTTCCCGAAGATCTTCTCGGATTACCACCTGATAGGCAAGTGGAGTTTCGTATAGACTTGTTACCAGGAACGACACCGATAGCAAAAGTACCATACCGATTAGCACTGAAGGAGATGAAGGAGCTTATGACGCAACTTCAGGAGCTGTTGGACAACAGTTTCATTTGACCTAGTTCATCACCCTGGGGAGCTCCGGTGTTATTCGTGAAGAAGAAGGACGGAAGCATGAGAATGTGTATAGACTACTGAGAGCTGAACAAGGCAACGGTGAAGAACAATTATCCATTGCCGAGGATTGACGACCTATTCGATCAGCTGGAAGGTTCAAGCTACTTCTCAAAGATCGATCTTACGTCGGGATATCATCAGCTGAAAGTGAGAGATCAGGATATCGAGAAGACTTCATTCAGAACGAGATACGGACACTACGAGTTCTTGGTTATGTCATTTGGACTTACCAATGCTCTAGCAGCATTCATCGATTTGATGAATAGGGTTTGTAAACTATTCCTCGATAAATCTGTGATAGTGTTCATCGACGACATTCTCATCTACTCGAAAAGCCAGGAGGAGCATGGCAAGCATCTACGAGAAGTGTTGGAAGTATTAAAGAAGGAGAAGCTTTACACTAAGTTCTCCAAATGCGACTTTTGGATACGAGAGGTCCATTTCTTGGGTCACGTGGTTAACCAGGAAGGGATAATGGTTGACCCCGCAAAGATCGAGGCTGTAATGAAGTGCGAACGTCCAAAGAGTCCCACGGAGATTCGAAGCTTTCTAGGATTAGCCGGATATTATCGACGATTTATCCAAGGCTTTTCTTCGATAGCTGCTCCATTAACAGCATTGACCCACAAAGGAGCTACATATACATGGAGTGAGAAGCACGATGAAGCATTCGAGAAGCTAAAGAAGAAGTTATGTGAAGCACCGATACTTTCTCTGCCCGATGGAGTTGAAGATTTCGCAGTTTATAGTGATGCATCTGGAGTCAGGCTGGGTTGTGTTCTGACCCAAAGAGAAAAGGTGATAGCATACGCATCTCGACAATTGAAAGAGCATGCAAAGAACTACCCCACTCATGATCTGGAGTTGGCAGCGGTAGTATTTGCCTTAAAGATATGGAGGCACTACCTCTACGGCACGAAGTGCAAGCTCTTCACTGATCATAAGAGTCTCCAGTATCTCTTTAATCAGAAGGAGTTGAACATGAGGCAACGACGCTGGCTAGAACTACTCTAGGACTACAAATGTGAGATACTTTACCACGTAGGTAAAGCAAATGTTGTTGCTGATGCTCTCAGTCGGAAAGTCAACCTTGAAAGGAAAAGGCCATGAGCGTTGAGAATTGAAGTCGTCTCGACGATTGTCGAAAGTATCAGGAAGGCTCAGGAAGAAGCTTTAGAGAAGAATGACCGAAAGGAAGAACATTTGGGCAAAATGTTAGTATTCGGTATAAACATTAGTATTCGGTACAAACAGTCGAGGACTGAATGTATTCCAAGATCGGATTTGGGTACCTAAGATGGGATGAATAAGAGACCTTCTGATGGAAGAAGCACACAAGACCATGTACTCAATTCATGCCGGTAGCACTAAAATGTATAGGGACCTAAAACCTTACTACTGGTGGCCGACGATGAAGCTCGATGTTGCAAAGTATATGGCCGAGTGTGTGACATGTGCGAGAGTTAAGGCACAACATCAGAAACCGTATGGGAGTTTAGAACCCTTACCTGTTCCCATGGGTAAATGGGAAGACATCACCATGGATTTTGTGACTAAACTGCCCAGGACGAAGAACGGACACGACATGATTTGGGTAGTCATGGATCGTTTCACCAAGAGTGCACACTTCATAGAAGCCAACGAGAAGTGGTTTATGGATAAGCTCGCAAATGCTTACGTGAAGGAAATTGTAAGACTTCACAGTGTTCCTCTTACGATCGTATCAGATCATGATAGTCATTTCACGTCGAGGTTTTGGAGGAGTCTACAAGAGGAGTTGGGTACAAAGTTGTGTTTGAGTACTGCTTATCATCCGCAAACTGATGGTCAGAGCAAAAGAACGATTCAGACATTGGAAGATATGCTAAGAGCATGTACCCTCGAATTCCAAGGGAATTGGGACAAGCACTTACCTCTGGTAGAATTTTCCTACAACAATAGTTTTCACTCGAGCATCAAGATGGCACCTTATCAAGCCTTATAAGGACAGAAGTTTCGTACGCCGTCTTGTTGGCTTGAAGCCGGAGAGAAGCAGTTTATGGGCTCCGAGATAGTCCATGAGACTGCTGAAAAGTTGAAGGTGATTAGGGAAAGAATGTTAGCAACCCATGATCGTCAGAAGAGCTATGCTGACAAGAAAAGACGACCGATAACCTTCGAAGTTGGGGATTCGGTTTTGCTAAAGGTCTCACCGTGGAAGGGACTTATACGATTCGGGAAACGAGGAAAGTTGAGTCCAAGGTTTATTGGACCGTTCAAAGTTCTTTAGAGGATTAGGAACCAAGCTTACAAGTTGGAATTGCCTGAAGAACTCAATGGTATTCATAACACCTTCCATGTGTTTTATTTGAGGAAATTCACGGGAGATGTTCCCGACATAAGTCCAATCTCAGAGTTAAGGATGGATGAGAAGAAAAGGCTGATCGAAGAGCCTGAGGCAATTGTTGACCGTAAGACTAAGAAGTTACGACGCATGATGGTCGACTTAGTGCTAGTCCGATGGAAACATTCGAATGGGCCGAATCTCACTTGGGAAACAGAGGATGACATGATGAGTCGCTATCCACATCTGTTTGCTGATGCATGATTCCGGGATGGAATCATCCTAAGGGGGAGAAAATTGTAACGCCCGGGTTTCAGGGCTAAGCATTTTTAACAATGTAATAGTCTAGGTCAACTATTGTAACTCTTTTTGAAGTAATAAAGATGAAATATTTGAGTATTATGTGAATTATGTATATTTATGTGCTTATTATTTAATTATAAATGTATAATTAATAAAGAATACAAATAAGCGTCAAAATTAAAGTGTGAGATAAGCCCGATATCTCTACATAAAGTTGTAGTGGTCGAAACAAGGATTTCGAGGATATAAAGAACACCGAAATCCGAGTTATAACAAAGAAGTTACAACCCGTCAAAGTTTCGCGACAAAACCGGCACGATACTGGAAAGTGTAAATAGTGAATTTATGATAGAGCGATATTTAGCCTTAGCGATCTAAATGAAAGTCGTATAATAGGTTAAACTAAGAACATCGATAAAAAGAACGCCCAAATCTGACTTCGTATGAAGAAGTTATGATTTTTCGAAGTTTCGGATTAGTAGTGTACAGCTCGAAATTCGAATATTAGATCGAGCGATTTTTAGCTGACACGACCTAAACGAGAATCGAAGATCTCGTTAAAAGTAGCGTAACGAGAAAAAGATGGGCGAAAACGGACGTCGGATGAAGAAGTTATGAGGATTTAACGGACCAATCCTGTCCCGGTCTGTTAATAATATAAAATTTGAAATCGAGTCAAAATTAGCCAATGGAGTCTAAACGAAAGTTGTAGATCACGTTCCCACCTTCTCGTGGATATAAAGAATGTCAAAAACGGAGATCGTATGCGAAAAATATGAATTTTTAAAGTTTAGACTCAAAATTGCGAAACCTGTTGCTCGATCGATGACGTGGCACAATCTGGACCCTCCATCGCTGACTCAGTACCCGCCTCGGATGAGTGATGCGTCGCCCCTCGCTACGCCCAGCGTCGGAAGCTCGGTACGCCCAGCGTACAGCTACACCCCTCGGTCCACAAGCAGCCGCGTAGCTCCGGTCTTCATCCAACACGTGGCTCGTACGAAGCTCGCTGGTGCCCTTATCCGAAGAACGCCCAGCGTAATCCAAGGCCTCGCTGGGTATAAAAGGGGGGCGAGGGCAGCTTTCATTTTCCACACCATTCTCCTTCTCTCTCTAAAATACTTTCTCTCTCTAGCTCCCCAACCACCCCTAAGCGCTAGATAAAATCCCTAGCTCCCGAGGGAAGCCCCAAGGCTCCCGGAGTCCCGAGAAAAAGAGCCTTTCGGTTTCGAAACGCTGCTCCAATTAAGTTCCGGTTTTCGATAAAATTCGTTGTAAGTGTGCTACGCTTACGCAATTTTTAATATAGCTTTCAAATAATTATAGGAATGTTATTAGGTCCTTAAAATAATTATTTGGGCTATTATTATGAGTTATATTGAGTGTTATTAACTCTTATATAATAATAATAGTCAGACTAATTAATTTGTCGCGGTTATCGTTAGACTAAACCCTAGTGGTATTGGTACTAGGTTTTATCGAAGGAAAATCGTTTTGAGAGTATCGAAGCGTTGTCCGAGTGCTGAGTCACCACCTTTCAGGCGAGTGCATAGTTAGTTTCAGCTTTCACATAGATATGAAGTATTTTATATAAATTACGTGTTGTGTGTGTATATTATCTGTATACTTGCTATCTATGCTAGATGAACATTTTTATACATGTTTTCAATGATTTAAACTGTATATGTATTTTATATCTACGAAAATGTTGGGGTAAAACATGGGTAGATGTATTAGTTGCTGTGTGATAATATGAAATAATGAGAGGCCTCGTTATATATGTTATTGATGATCCAGTCATCTAGCGGAGTATAGATGACGACCACGGACTATTCTAGATAGTCCCGTGGAACACTAGCAGGCTCGCAACCTGTAGGTGTTTATTTGAACTGTGTGTTTATTTGAACTGTGTGCTCACCAGATGTACTCCATCCCCCACATGGTTTCCTTAAGGACATTTATTGTTGAGGAATCCCCTTAGTAGTAGTGTCCATCCCGATGATAGTCCTTAGACTAGGTCCCTTGTGTTAGATGTCTTAGGGACGTAAAGTGAGGATAACGGGAATGGGTAATCGGGTTTGTTTGGTTTGATAAAGTTAATAAACTTATTTATTGTGGGTTGAAAACCCTATGTGCTCACCAGGCTCCCAAGCCTGACCCACTCAGTTTCTTGTATTACAGGTAGTGGCGCATGAGCATAGATGTGATGTCTTAAGATGAGAGATTAATGGATTTTTTGCCTGTAAATACGGAATAATGTAGTAAGGCCTATGATGTATTGTTTATACTTATGTACTTTATCGAACATAAAATCCCGAGTCTTTTTAATGAAATACATTTCTATGGAAATGCTTTTGATAAATCCTTATCATATTTTGTTTTGGGACAAATTCCGCAACTCTTTTATTAAAAGATTACTCTGATTTGAAAATAAAGTATAAACAAAACCGGTCTTTTCTGGCCGTGATTTTGGGGATGTCACAGCGAGTCAGGTCGCGGACTCGGTGAGTAGCCGCTGTCTGGACAAAAACCGTAATCCAAGGGTTTGCACCCTATTTAAACGACGTTATGCAGCCTCCATTCCCCCCTTTACGCTTCCAAACACTTCTCATAGCAAACCCTAGCCGTTCTTGAGAAAATCTAAGGCTTTTGAGTGATTCTTGTGAGTTTTGACCTCAAGGAAGAAGGAAGAGCATAGAAGGATCAAGAGGAGACTGAAGGATTCGAGTTTGGTTCATCATTTGCAGTCTACAGAAGGTATAAAGTCTGAACCTTGCTCATTCATTTGTTAGATCCCTCTTTGAGGTGATTTAGGGCTTTTATAAGCCATTTTTGGTGGCCAACCATGTTTGCTAACATGGTTGGGGATTTGAGCTTCTAGATCATGTCATTATTGGAGTCACAAGACAGATTTGGGTTGCTTTTGCACCCAAGGAAGGCCCCATGCAACAAAAGAACCATTTTAGAGCCTTTTAAGCTCAAAAGTCCCATGCATGCACGTAAAGTTTGTAACTTTACGTGCTAGATCGAGTTTAGGGACTTGGATCTATCTTTTGGACAAGTGTTGTCCATCAGAAATCGAAGTTTTAAGGAGGGGATGTGACCTACTCGGCGAGTCTATTCCTGGACTCGGCGAGTCCAAGGGTTCTGTCCCATATCAGTGAGGGTCAAAAGGACCAGATGAGTGTGGAAAGGTTTTAGGGAGTCCAGGGAAGTGACCCAACGTTCCGGACTAAGCAATTTGTTTTGGAAATTCATGGTACTCGGCGAGTGCATGAACGGACTCGGCGAGTCGAGGACAGAACGTGTTCATCGGATGAAGATTAACTCGACGAGTTGTTCATACAACTCGGCGAGTTGGATGAAGGACCATTGAGTATCAGTTAGGAAGTGAACTCGTCGAGTCAATGCCTAACTCGACGAGTAGAGACAGGAGTAAAGACAATCGACTGGATATGGACTCGATGAGTTGGCAAGCCAGCTCGGCGAGTCGGGTCAACTGGAAGTTGACCTTGACTTTGACTTGACTTTGGTTTGTAATCGGTCAGGGGTAAAATAGTTATTTTACCCTAGGAATAGTACCAATGTCTCATTAAGTGTTATATGGAAATATAGTCGGGGGATCACCGGAGCAGTTGTCAGACATTTGCGGATCAGCTTTTCAGCAGTCAGCCTTTTGAGGTGAGTTACCTTCCAGTAGCGGTGGGTCCACGGCCACAATGTCGGCCCACCAGTAGGAGTTGTATTTTAGATGATTGTCTTCATGATATTCATCTAGGTTTACTGCTACTTGATATGTTTATGTCCTAGCATGTTATGATGTTATGTGATAGTGGTAGTAGTAGGGGTGAAATAGTCCCTAGTATCCGGTCAAAAGGACCGAAGGGGAGGCCGACACCCAGATATGTCAGGCAGTGTCTGGTCGGAAGGACCGAAGGGGAGGCCGACACCCAGATATGTCAGGCAGTGTCCAATCGAAAGGACCGAAGGGGAGGCCAGCACCCAGATATGCTAGGCAGTGTCCTGTCGAAAGGACCGAAGGGGTAGGTCGGGAACCCAGATATGTATGACAGTATTTGTATGTTATATGATTGTATGGTATGTGGTACGATGAGGGAACTCACTAAGTTTCGTGCTTACAGTTTATAGTTTTGTTTTCAGGTACCTCTTCTTCGAAGGGGAAGGAGCTGGCGTGGTAGCGGCACATCATACACGCACATTGTTTTCCGCACCATGAGTTATTCTAGGATTTGTACTCTGACATTATGGTTGTTTTTATGTTTTGGTTTTCAGACATGAAATATGTTTATGAAATGATAGGATCAAACGATGTTTATTCACAAATGTTTTCCAAAATATTGATTTAAAAATGAAATTTTTGGACGTGAAAATTGGGTCGTTACACATCTGTTACTTTTAGTCGGCCATCTTCTTCTTCTTTTTCTGTGTATTCTCTTTCTTTCTCTCTCTCTCTCTCTCTCATGGCCGATCCACCATTAGCTTTTCTTCTTTTTATTTAATCATCTTATTTTCTTTTCTTATTCCTCTATTTCGATTCTACTATGGTTGATTTTCACATATATCTAAAATTTATAATAAATATTATCGACTATGTTAGATAAAAATATAAGTTTTAATATATATATATATATATATATATATATATATATATATGGAGTTCAAATTTATATGATTTAAGCAAAAAATATCTCTATTTTATATATAGTAGAGACATTTTTGCTCATATCATATTAATTATAAGCACTCTCCAAACTAATACTAATCAAAAGTCATATTAGTAATGATTTAATCACTCAAAGGTTTTATAACTCACATGTTTAATAAACAGTTAATGGAAAGACCAATCTTTTAAGAAGACACTTACAAAACACACACAAAATTCAAAAAGAAAAAGAACATAAAGGTTTTTGTGTTGGTTTGACATAATTTGACCATTTTTCGAGGAATTTTAATATGTTTGAGCTTTTAATTGCTAAGTTATATATATACTAATTCTTTTATATATTTTTTTGGTTTTAGTATTCGTTTGATACAATCGTCGTATGATGTTGTTAAATTGTTAATGTAAATTAGACAAGATATATGTTATCAATTATATGTTATATAGGGTGGTGTGTATAATTTTAAAGAAATATGTTCTATATGATTGTTTTTTTGTGTTGTTTCAAAAGAATAATTAATTAAATGTCATGTATATGTCATATTTTCAATGTAAGTCGCTTTTGAGATGCAACCCGTCCATTTTATTATATATGTTATACTAATCTTGCGCACCTCGCGAATATATATATATATATATATATATATATATATATATATGTATGTATGTATGTATGTACATGTGTGTGTGTGTGTATATATATATATATATATATATATATATATATATATATATATAGGTTAATTCATGTGAGTCGGCCGATTTTCTTGAGACCTTGAGACTACTTTTTCTAATGAAATATTCTGATATTCCAGTATTTATAAAGATATAATATGTGTAATAATACAATATTCTAAAATAACATTGTTAACACACTTTATATCAAAGTACTCCAAAACATATAATTTTAAAATATTATGCATATTTTATTTTTACGAATATTAGAATATTTGAATATTTCACTATAAAAAATTGGTCTCACGGTCTCACAAAATTATTTATGTCTCAACTTGATCTCTTATATATATATATATATATATATATATATATATATATATATATATATATATATATATATATATATATAAAGATTTTTTTTTGCCACGTGTCACATTTTCATTCAATTTGTCAAATGTCATTTTGTGGTTATTTTGAATTAATTATTTTTCCACATGTCATTTTATAGGTTTTCCTATTTTATTAAATTTCATATAATATTTAATGTAATAATTACAATAAATATAGTAATAAATAGATTTCAATTTCATTAATGGACTTACATTTTAAATTCAAAGTTCTCAAATTGAAGTGTATTAGTTTCTTTTGTTTATTTATTTAAATTTTTATTATTTTTAAAATTTAAAAGATAAAAAAGCATTTCAATTTTATCAATTCATTATTTTTTCTAATTTTCTTAGAAATCCAAAGTTTTCAAATATTTAGCCTTTCATATTTAAATTTTCTTTAAAAATTAACTCATGTAATACATGGGTCTTACAGATAATGTGTGTGTGTGTGTGTGTGTGTGTATATATATATATATATATATATATATATATATATATAGGGTTAGGTTATATTGTGGACAACAAATATTGTGTGGTCGTAGGAACGATTGTAGACCAATAGATGAAAAAGAACAAATGGATGTGATTTAGGGTGTATTGTATTACAATGGATGAGTGTGTACGATATGGTCGCACTAATACCATTGTAAGGGTATTTTAGTTAATTTAGCTAGATTTAAAAATGGAAAATCCATACTTGAAGGATAATTGATTCTATTAATTTTAAAAATCTTATTTTTGGGAATTTTTTTTATTTGGTCATTCCGAAGAAATATTTTTATGAGTACGGTGTGAATTACGATAAAAAGATATTGTGATAGAATATATATATTCTGACAGAATTAATATTTTGAAGAATAACAATGTTTTTACCATCATATAAAGAATAACTACAATATATATGTTCATAGATTTCCAAAGTTAATGAAAATGCATAAATATTCTTACAAATAATAGACGTATAGTATGTATATTCTAACAGAATACAATGACAAAAAAGAATAAAAAAAATTTCATCTCAGCAACCTCTTATTGTGTTTCTCCTTATCAAACTCGGCCCTTTCCTTTTGTTTTGCAGATTTGAATAATACATTCTCACGATTTTCAAAGTGAGAGAAATAAAATACTCAATATCTCAAATACTCAACAATCTCCCCTAAATGTTGAAACTGATAAAAATCACGATTTTCGATATTCTTGGCATTTCTCCCCCTAAATTGTGAGACTCATCAGTACATGTGGTCTTCAAAGTGAGAGAAATAAAAACAATCTTTCAAATACGAACTCCCCCTTGAATCTTTAACAAATACCATGAAGAGAATTCGGAAAGTTAAGAAGAATCACCAACAATCTTCGAAACCCGTCAAATAAGATGATATAAATCCCTTTTAGATTATTCCCAATTCTCAAAAATTAAAACCGGAAAAATAACAAAAATTAATTTTGTATTTTTCGATTTTTAAATATTGGGCAAAAAAGAATGGAGTAAGAAGCATATATTTAGCAGGGTTTAAAAAGAATAAGACTAAAGAAAAGGATTAGAAATGAATTTTTTTTGGAAAAATGGGTAAAAATGGTAAAATCCAAAGAATTTGAAAAGAATTTTGGATATGAGGTTAAATCTGTTAAGTTCTTAAAGTCAGGGGGCAAAAGATGAAAATATATCCCATTTTCTTCATTTTAATGCTAAAAGAAATAACATCTTCCAAGGGGGTTGAAACTGTAAAGTTTGCAAACAATAAGGGACTGGAATTGAAACTTATGTCTTCTTCTTCATACGAACGGGAAAAGAATGCTTCATACGAACGGGAAAAGAATGCTGTTTGACCAAAAAAGTCAAAATCGATTATAAACATGCCAAATTCCAATCGCCTAAGAACTTCCAAATGCGAATATTAGATACGAACTCATCCCATCACGAGTTCTCTCATTTAAAATCCAATTCCGAACGTATATAAAGATGAAATCCGATTTCTGATTTTAATTTCCGAAAATCGGATTGAGAACTGTGAATTCCGATTCTGAGTTGTGCGTCCGAAATCAACATATAAATCTAAATCCTTTGAAATCGGTTTCAGAATTGTCATTATAAGAATGCTCTGAATCGGTATTTCAAAGATTTGTGAGACTTTCAATTTCCGAAATCAAAATGATTTCCGTTTCAATATCGAGTTTAGAACTCCAATCTTGTGTTTGTTAAATCGAACAGCAAGAGACTTCAAATTCTGAGTAATCAATTATGATTCCGAGACCTTCGTTTTCAGTTGATGTCGATGCGAATCCTTATTCCAAAAATTACGAAAGCTATTTCCTCCGATTACGAGACCGAGAGTTGCGAAAACATCCATTACATACGAGCCTTCGTTTACAATTAATTGCAATTTCATAAACGAGCCTTGAAACACCGAATCTCTAAATGCGAATGGAGGATTGCCAACCTTGAACTGCGAATGACAGAGCTACGAACTATTGCGAGCCTCGGAGATGAACAGTAGATTGGCATTCGTAGCTTCTGATTCCGATTGAGACTTTCGCATCAAGTGACATTCGCATATTGGTCGTTCGCATCTTGTGACTTTCGTAAATTAGTTGTTCGTCATCTCCGTTTCAAAGGAACGAACACAGGAATGAGACGCAACAAGATGGCTAAAAAACTGAAAACATCTCGTATTTTAATAAAATGACAAATTTCGCCCTTAACTCCGAAACTAACCAATTTTCGTCAATAACTCCTAAAGTAACCCCTTCTGATACAGTAAACTGATAGTTTCAGCCCACTTTATGCTGTAATGTCAGATTGCAGCCATCTTTTTGCAGAAGATGTCATTTTTCACCCACTTTTTCAATTTTTTTCACCTTTTTGTTATTTCCAACAATTAAAAATCAATAAAATTGATTTTTTCAACACAGTTTCATATCTTTGAATGATTTTTTACTATATTTCACCAGATTTTGTCTCATTTTTTGTTTTTTTAATAAAAGACAAAATTTTAAGACACTTTTGGTACCCATTTAAGATTCAACATTGAAGTAAGTTTTTGCACACCCATTTATTTGAAGAGAAACAATCATCTTCTGAAAATAATACCCGCATTTTAGTTGGAAAACAAAAATTTCCAAAAACTTCATTGAACCAACCAAATATTCTTTTCTCTTTTCTCCAACTTTTACCATATTCATCTGAAGAAAAATGTGAACAAAATTTCTTTTGAACATTCTTGACTTCAGCTTTCTGAACCTTTTCACATGCATTAGATACTTGTACCTTGGGCATCCAACACTTCTTCATTTTACTCTTGTTCTTGTTCTTGTTCTTTCTTTTCTTATTCCTAGGCTTTAGAAATAAATTTCGGATCTGAACAACCTTTTCGTCTTTCTGAATCTGAACATTTGAAGAATTTTGAACACAATCCCTAGGAGTTTGATAAATCCGAACATCTTGAATTATTAGCTTTCTGTAAGGAACCAATCCTTCAAAAACATCACCTGAACACAAAAAATCATATGTTGTTCTTCCAATAGAACAAATTGTCTTTACTTTCACGATTTCCGAAGATTTGCTTTGAGATTCATCTTCAGAACAACTAGATTCAGATTGTGAAGCTTTTGAAAAACTTAAAAGACTTGACTCCCCCTCAACAAGAACATCTGGAGTCACTTTTTCTTTAGAAACTTGAAGAACATCATGAACTTCTCCAAGAACACCAATAACATCTTTTTTTTCTTTCTTTCTTTCTCTAACTTCCGTTGTTTATTTTCCCAATCTAAATATCCATAGATAATACGAAATTAATCTGCTATTCTCTCATTCTTTTGTAATTCACATTCATTAACATATAAGTATTCAATCAAGAAAAAAATTACATAACTCAGTAACACCCCTTAACGTAAAATCACCAAGAACATGAAACAAAGTCACTTTGTCTACACCATGGATTGGTTTAGTAACCTTTAATCCAAGTTCTAAAATGGAGTTACAAAATAAAAGATCCATTAGATCTTCAACAAGTGACAAGACTTGAAAAGAGAGAAAATAGATTTGTTAAGAATTCTAGAGAGAGAAAACAAATATGAGATGGACTTTAGAGAGATAAAGTAGATCTGAACACAAAAATTCGAATAAACACGAATATTTTCTTCTAGTTCTCTCCAGAACATGATTCAAGAACATATCAGATGAAATAATGAGTAGAAGATAACAAATCAGAACAAGATTTTGCAATAAAACGAGGTATTAGACTTTTTCTTTTCAGAAAACTTACAAAACTTGAAGACCAATGTGAGATTCATGATAAAATATCACCATAAACAAGATTGATTCTTGCCAAAATTGCTGAGATCTACAAGAACCCGCTCTGATACCACTTGTTAACAATAAATTCGAGATGACGAATGCTGAATATCAAGAACAATCAAGAATCAATCACCATAATATGCAAGTAATCTGATAAAGGTTTTTGAGTATATTGAATATGATATGAACATACAGTGAAAAACCTAATTTGGTAAAAAGCTCTTTCCAAAAGCTAACCTAATGATTATTTATAGGGAACATAAAAAATCTACCATAAATATAAAACTAATGCATTAATATAAATAAAATGCCTTAGAAGATCTCGATTAAGAACTTCTACTGTAAAGGCACCGTAGGGAATCATAAAACGATTAACCCTAAAAAGTCTTCCCGAAACAAACAAACATACCAAATTAGTTTCAATATCTCAAATATAACAGTCATCAATCCCAACTTACCAATATCAGTGATTTCAAGAAGTCATCCTTACCCTGTATCTGGAATTTTCTATTTGGCATTTTTATTCGATGCTTGACTGGTCGATGTGTTGGGTTGGATAAAGCAAAGCTTGAGGTGTATGCGATGGTTACTGGTTTATATTATGATCTTCAGGTGGATTTTGCAACTCAATTATGGTAGGAGTTTGGTAACAGTATTGCCCACACCAGTGTTGCCAATGGTGTATCTTGTGCAAGGTATTGGAGTTTAATCTTGAAATATGTGTGACAAGCCGAAATTTTTTGCTTTGAAAGCTCAGTCAGTCAACTCAACTAAATTTCAAATTCAGTTCTAATGAGTTCTAGCCTTGTTAAAGGTCATTCAAAGGAGTTTTAGCCTAGTACACTCATGGAATAAGTGTTTGGAAGTATCAACAGAAGTTCTAAGCCATCCAGCAAACTGTAAACCTCTTTATGAGGAGTTTACGGTCAGGACCCATGAGTTTACGGTCAAGGTGATCGTAAACTCCCTCCTATATATATATATATATATATATATATATATATATTATGATCATTTTGATCATTTCTTCCCTTTACAACTCTAGAAACTCAATTTCACTCTCAAGTATCAAAGGATCATCCTTCAAATCCTCGAAAATGTAAGTAATTCCTTCCATTTTGTGAGTTCATACATCTTTTCTTCATGATTCACCCTTTGATTTCATCCACTAACTTTGATTTGGGTTTGATCTTCAAGATCAACAAACAACACCAAGAACACATAGTGGGTCTTGGGCCATGAACTCCTCTTCTAACTTCTAAATTGTAAGTATCCTTCCATATACCTTAGAAACTATGAATATGCACCAAGAAACAACCGTTTTGCATGATTTTCCCGGAGTTTACGGTTGTAAACTCCTTGACCGTAAACATCCTAGACCGTAAACACCCTTGACCGTAAACATCATTGACCGTAAACACCCTAGACCGTAAACCTCGAGGACCATAAACTCTATGACCGTGAACTCTCCCTTGATTAATCACATGTAATTCCAACACTTGGACAAAGTGTTCCCAAGTCCCGTGAGGTGTTTCTTACATTTGGTTGCTTCTAAACACTATATTTATGCCAATATATGCCATATTATTTCATTTAGGACTTGTTAAGTCTCGGGACTTCATTCGTGGTACTTCTCATCCTTACACGTGTATTCGTTTGAATCACCCATATCAGGTGACTTCATACCCTGTAATGAACCTTTTAATTGTTTTAAATGCTTTTGGGGGTGGGGGGATAGAAGTTGAACACAATGATAACTGTGTAAATGTTGTTATAAACGTCTTTCAAATGATTGCTTATGTCTTTTATAAGTGATCAAAACATTTCAAAAACTCTTTTAAAGTTATGTTACTTTATAGTTTAACAAAACTCCGTTCGTAAAGTACAGGCGTAACTTAGTAGTAAAATGAGTCTTTTCAATAACAATTCAAGTACAATACTAGTAAACTATAATAGGTATAGTTTAGGGGTTTAGTTCATACTATAACAAGTACAGAGAGGAATACACGATAACAAGTACAGAGAGGAACATACTATACTAAGTACCGGGAAAAACACGTTAATATATCTTTCCGGGTCTGCATTGACACCAGTACGATTTCACGTACCAGGGTTAGCATACACGAGGTGATAAAACTTAATAATATATCTTTTTGGGTTTGCATTGACACCGGTATGATTTCACATACTAGGGTTAGCAGACACGTGGTTATAAACTTAATAATATATCTTTTCGGGTATGCATTGACACCAGTACCATTTCACGTACCAGGGTTAGCAGACACGAGGTGATAAAACTTAATTATATATCTTTTCGGGTTTGCATCGACACCAGTACGATTTCATGTACCAGGGTTAGCACACACGAGGTGATAAAACTTAATAATATATCTTTCTCGGTTTGCGTTGACACCAGTACGATTTCACATACCAGGGTTACCAGACACGAGGTGATAAAGCTTAATAATCTATATTTTCGGGTTTGCATTGACACCAGTATGATTTCACATTCCAGAGTTAGTAGACACGAGGTGATAAAGCTTAGTAATATATCTTTCCGGGTTTGCATTGACATCTATACGATTTCACATACCAGGGTTAGCAGGCACAAGGTGATAAAACTTAATAATATATATTTCCGGGTTTGCATTGACACCAGTACGATTTCACGTACCAGGGTTAGCAGACACGAGGTGATAAAACTTAATAATATATCTTTCCGGGTTTGCATTGACACCAGTACGATTTCACGTAACAGGGTTAGCAGGCACGAGGTGATAGTTATATCCAACCTAAGTTATTTATTTATAAAAAAAGGTACACCAGTAGAGTACCCGACGATAATAAATAAGATACATAACTTATTCGTAACTTGGAAAATTCGTAGAAAGGGACCATAAGGCTAACCTTTTGATCCCTTAATGTACACATCAAGGAATATATAATTAATGGGATTCGACAGGTAATAGGATGTGTGCTTTCCGCTTCATTTCATGTTCCTTGTTTAGTTGTGGCTTAGAGCGGATTCACCCAACCTATTATCCATTCGATCTTAGTTATATATATATATATATATATATATATATATGTGTGTGTGTGTGTGTGTGTGTGTTCCATATACATTAAGTCATCATAAGGGGTATCATGTATGGGTCAGGTCATAGGACACTAATTCAATGCACATTTTTCTAGTACAAAACATACTTTTTAAATAGAACATTTGGTAGATAAAACTAGAAACTTACCAGTAAAGGGTTTAATCCATTTTATTAAACCAGTATAACTTAAAGGACCTTAGGTGATTAACTCTATAATACCTTACTTTATACATCATGGTTATATATAACTAATACCCAATAGGTAGTTGGATGTGTGTTTTCCTCCTTGCTTCCTGTTCCTTGTTAGGTTGTGGGCTTAGGGCAGATTCACACAATTGACTATCTATTCGATATTAGATTATATATAACCAGTATAAACTAAGTGATTATAGAAGTAACCACTGTGGTGACCATTTTTATTATAAGAAATCAGGGTTTTCTTAAAGAATCTTTTAATCAAATATAAAGGAACTATTACAATTAACTTCGTGAGTACCAAGTGATTACGCCAGGGTTATATACAACGACAATCTAACAAACAATGGGATGTGTGCTTTCCGCTTCATTCCCTATTCCTTGTTTGGTTGTGGGCTTAGGGCAGATACACACAATCGAATATTTGTTTCTTCTGAGTTCTATATAACTTGTATCCACTTAGTAGTCATAGAAAGGATTGCAGAGTCATTTTTACTTATCTTTCATCAAAGTAGGAAATATAGGATTTTCTGAAGGAACAAGCGAACTTTTCTAAACAAAACTTACAACATACTACAACTTACTAAACTTTCTTACAACTTACTTACATCAGTAAAATCTTATGAACTCACCAGCTTAATTGCTGATCAACTCTTTCCAAATAACTTGTATTCTCAGGAGACTAGTAGACAGGTACTCGCGTTGGGAATTCAGAAGTTGGAGCAGTATAGCTTCAAGTCTTGTTTTGTTATTTACATATGTATTCTATGTTTTGTGAACACTCACATTGTAAACACTTTCTTTCTAATGAAATGGTTGTTCATTACTTTGATTACTATGATGCATGTCTTGTGATACTAAACATGACGTCCTCCACCCCCGAACGTTTCCGCCATTCTGGTTTTGGGGTGTGACAGATTGGTATCAGAGCATTGTTTATAGTGAACTAAGTATATCAACCGATAAAAGATATATAACTATAAATACAATTGGGATTAAGTGCTCTGGATAATAATATATTTTAAGAGTATAATAGTAAGTTATAAAAATATACCTACTTGCTTATACATGTATACATACTAGAACAAGTATCACAAGAAGAACAGAACAAAAGTATTTAAAGGTTGAACACTGTGGTCAAACCTGGACAGTTATGTAATCACAACTAGGATCAATATAGCATGATCAAATATATTCATTCGAGATGTGAGCGACATGTGTTTCGGAGTGATGTGGTGTTGCAACAGTCTTAAAACTTACCTAACACCAGTCAAGAGAATTCTAGATCAAGTACATAGAGTTAGAATACTATAGGAGTATTCTAGGATACTATAACACAATAACATGTTTGAAACATACCAAGTACATTAGGTTAAAATACTATAGGAGTATTTTAGGCACTATATAATAACTTATGTGATAACTTAAAAGACCTTTATGGATAGGTCTATAATCTTGCAATGTATACTCCCAAGGTTTTATATAATTGAGATTTTATAGATTTAGAATTTATGATCTACGCTCCACTACCTGTTACTTGTTTGGTTGTGGTTTTGGAGTAGGATCACTTATTCGAAGGTCTATTTCATCTTGAATTATATACAACTTGTATACATTGTACAATTATAGGAGGAATCTATAAGGATGACCCCATAAAGTTACCCTAAATCTCATAGATTCTTCAGTCATATCCATTCTCGCACGACAAACCCAGATAGATGTAACCACTTCCTCATAGCAGTCAACAGAAGAGTCAAGGAGGAACAAGAGTAAGTTCAAGAGAAGTTTTTAAGGAGGGGTCAGCCGAAGTAACCAAAACGTCATATGCGTCACACTAATAAATAATAATCTTGGTTAACTTAATGAGTCAGTGGAAACACTGCTCACATTATGTGTTAGGATTATTTTCTTACATGCAGTTGGTAACAGTTATTCAGGTAACAGATATTCATTCGAGGATAGCCATTCCAAATTCATAAAGTTTATTAGGTATAGACTCTTTTATTAATTGTTTCTAGAACCCCGTGGAAGTCAGGACCCGATACATTCAGAACTAGGATAACCTTGTCTTTCAGCTTTCGGCTTTTATCCACTGCTATAGACTTATTCCATCTCATCTTTGTATTCTTTTAGCAAAGATGCCTCCTCGCAGATCGAAAAGACGCACTACTCCGATAACTCAAACTCAACCGCCACTACCTCCGCCACAATTCAATACTGCTGCTCTCCAAGCAACGATATCCTCCGCCGTGGCAACTACTCTAGCTCGTTTCGGCGAAAGTGGTACCTTCGGATCTGGTAGCGGTACCCACTTAGGCAACCTCGGAGCTACTCATGGGCACCCAAGGGAGTGTTCGTATAAGGAATTCATGAACTGCAACCCAATTCCTTTAATGGAAATGGTGGAGTCATCGCTCTGATGCGATGGTTCGAGAAAACAGATTCAGTCTTCGCAATCTGTTTGTGCCTAGAAGGGAGCAAAGTGAAGTTTACTGCCTGTACCTTCTATGACAGAGCCCTGAAATGGTGGAACAACCATGTTAAGTCACTAACCATATCAGTGGCTAACTTAATAGGTTGGGAGAACCTAAAAGAGTTAATGCTGGAAGAATACTGCCCGTTGGGAGAAATTCAAAAGCTGGAACAAGAACTCTGGGAGCTCACGATGGTCGACTCAGACATAGTGGCCTACAATGATAGATTTAACGACTTAGCAGCGCTATGCCCTGGATGGTTACCCCAGAGAGCAAGAAGATAGAAAGATACATCTGGGGTCTGACTGCTCCGACCCAAGGAGATGCATTGTCTTCTAACCCAGCCACATTCGATAGTGCCAAACGCCTGGCCCAGCGACTCATCGACCATAGAATCCGCCATGGTATGGAAGTCCCCGTTCCTGAGCCATCAAAGGGAGAGGACTATAAATGGAAGTCGGGGAACAAGAGGAAGAAGAAACGAACAACACAGGAACCCCCGCAAGAGCAGCAAGCGAGTACGATGTACGCCGCTACGACACCTACTACTCCAGCACCTGCCAGTCGATATGCTGGAACCCTCCCGAAGTGTGGAAAGTGCGACTACCACCACATCGGAGTATGCCATGAAATGCAGTGTCTGGACTGCCACAGAAAGGGACACACAGTCCGTCTCTGCAGGGCACCGGCTCAACCGATCTCCTAATTCCTCAGAGTTGAAGAAAACCAAGCCTGCTATGGCTGTGGTGAGAATGGACATTACCAGAGGGAATACCCGATAACAAAGAACTCAGGCGCGGATGTACGTATTCTGATGATCACCGCGGGAGAATCTATCCCAGAGTCATCAGCGAGCAGCAGTACATCTTCGATATATGAATTACTTTAAAAATTAATTTATATATAAGATTAAAACTTGGGGAAAACACTTAAAAGTAATTATAATAACTCATTTATTGAAATAGATCACAGTATTCAAGAGAACTAAAAGATCTGTTTAGAGAAGCTATGCTGGCTTAGTATATACAGAGTTGTGCATGACTAAGATGTTGCAGACTTAGAGTGAGTGATTCCGCCATAATTCCTATTCCTTGTTTGTTTGTGGATTTGAGGCAGAGTTACTCAGCTGACTGTCTTATTCATCTTAATTATTCATAACTTGTATATGACTGGCGATCGTAGTGTTACCGAGGAGGATCGTGATATAAAGTATCAACACTTGTTATCAAATCACATTCATTGTATGTACTCGCACATAGCGGTACGATACATAGGAGTGTTAACATCAAAGGGAAAACAGAAAGCACTAGAACATTTACAAAGAGTACATTGTCGAACACACTAGGAATACATTGTCGAAGACACTAGGAATACATTGTTGAACACACTAGGAGTACATTGTCGAACACACTAGGGGTACATCATCGTATAACAGACGTTTCTTTCAAATCGGCCAAACTTTGTTCATTGTAGAGCTCGTTACTATCATTCGTCATGAGTTGGAGTGGTCCTCACCATACTAAGTTCATATGTTTCTATCGCCTCGACCGTCAAGTTAGCGAAACCTTCGTCTTTTGTATCGACAGTCCTACCTAAACCTCAGTTTTGTCTTTAGTATTCTAAACCTCGAAGTACTCGTGCGAAGGGTACTTTGTCCTCCGAAGCCTTGCCATCGTAAGTTCCGCATACCTTCTGAAATACCACTCATCCAGCAGACCAAGTTCGAGCACAGAGGCTAATGATGAATACAGCCCACCTATTACTATTCAGTGTATACATGAGAGTGGTATATAATTATGATTACGCAGATCTAGTATGTGTGTTTCCGCCTTATCTCCTATTCCTTGTTTGGTTGTGGACCTGGGGCAGAGTCGCACATCCGACCGTCTAACTAGTCTTAATTATATACGACTTGTATACACGAGGTAACGATAGATGGACCAAAGTACGAATCCTATCATGAACACTAGGGCAAAGTTTCCAGGTCTACGAGTGCGTATTCTGCAAATCAGAGGAGCGCAACCTCAATAGTATTGTAAGAAAGCTAATCTCGGGACGAAATTCCATCTAATGTGGGGATGATGTGACAACCCAAAAAATTTTGCATTAAAAGCTCAGTCAGTCAACTCAACTGAATGTCAGACTCATTTCTAATGAGTTCTAGCCTTGTTAAAGGTCATTCTAAGGAGTTTTAGCCTACTACACTCATGGAATAAAGTGTTTGGAAGTATCAGCGAAAGTTCTAATCCATCCAGCAAATCATAAACCTCTTCATGTGGAGTTTACGGTCAGGGAAACCATAAACTCCCTCTTATATATATATATATATATATATATATATATATATATATATATATAGTGAACATTTTGATCAATTCTTCCCTTTACAACTCTAGAAACTCAATTACTCTCTCAAGTATCAAAGGATCATCCTTCATATCCTCGAAAATGTAAGTAATTCCTTCCATTCTGTGAGTTCATACATCTTTTCTTCTTGATTCACCCTTTAATTTCATCCACTAACTTCGATTTGGGTTTGATCTTCAAGATCACCAACAACACCAAGAACACATAGTGGGTCTTGGGCCGTGAACTCCTCTTCTAACTTCCAAATTGTAAGTATCCTTCCATATACCTTAGAAACTATGAATATGCACCAAGAAACAACCGTTTTGCATGATTTTCCCGGAGTTTACGGTTGTAAACTCCTTGACCGTAAACATCCTAGACCGTAAGGTATTGGAGTTTAATCTTGAAATATGTGTGAAAACCCGAAATTTTTTGCTTTGAAAGCTCAGTCAGTCAACTCAACTAAATTTTATACTCAGTTCTCATGAGTTCTAACCTTGTTAAAGGTCATTCAAAGGAGTTTTAGCCTAGTACACTCATGGAATAAGTGTTTGGAAGTATCAACGGAAGTTCTAAGCCATCCAGCAAACTGTAAACCTCTTTATGAGGATTTTACGGTCAGGACACATGAGTTTACGGTCAAGGTGACCGTAAACTCCCTCCTATATATATATATATATATATATATATATATTATGATCATTTTGATCATTTCTTCCCTTTATAACTCTAGAAACTTAATTTCACTCTCAAGTATCAAAGGATCATCCTTCAAATCCTCGAAAATGTAAGTAATTCCTTCCATTCTGTGAGTTTTCATACATCTTTTCTTCATGATTCACCCTTTGATTTCATCCACTAACTTCGATTTGGGTTTGATCTTCAAGATCACCAACAACACCACGAACACATAGTGGGTCTTGGGTCGTGAAATCCTCTTCAAGCTTCCAAATTGTAAGTATCCTTCCATATACCTTAGAAACTCTGAATATGCACCAAGAAACAACCGTTTTGCATGATTTTCTAGGATTTGACAGCTGTAAACTCCTTGACCGTAAACACCCTAGACCGTAAACACCATTAACCGTAAATATCCTTGACCGTAAACACCCTAGACCAAAAACACCCTAGACCGAAAACCTCTAGGACCATAAACTCTATGACCGTGAACTCTACCTTGATCAATCACATGTGATTCCAACACTTGGACAAAGTGTTTCCTAGTCCCGTGAGGTGTTTCTTGCATTTGGTTGCTTCTAAACATTATATTTATGCCAATATATGCCATATTATGCCATTTAGGACTTGTTAAATCTCGGGACTTAAGTTATGGAACTTCTCATCCTTACACGCATATTCATTTGAATCACCCACATCAGGTGAGTTTATACCCTGTAATGAACCTTTTAACTGTTTTAAATGCTTTTAGGGGGGGGGGGATAAAAGTTGAACACAATGATAATTGTATAAATGTTGTTATAAACATCTTTCAAATGATTGCTTATGTCTTTTATAATTGATCAAAACATTTCAAAAACTCTTTTAAAGTTATGTTACTTTAGAATTTAACAAAACTCCGTTCTTAAAGTACAAGCGTAACTTAGTAGTAAAATGAGTCTTTTCATTAACAATTCAAGTACAATACTAGTAAACTATAATAGGTATAGTTTAAGGGTTCAGTTCATACTATAACAAGTACAGAGAGGAATAAACGATAACAAGTATAAAGAGGAATACACGATAACAAGTACAGAGAGGAACATACTATAACAAGTACATAGAGGAATACACTATAATAAGTACAGAGAGGAATACAAGATAAAAATTACAGAGAGGAACATACTATACTAAGTACCGGGAAAAACACGTTAATATATCTTTCCAGGTCTGCATTGACACCAGTATGACTTCACGTACCAGGGTAAGCAGACACGAGGTGATAAAACTTAATAATATATCTTTTTGGTTTGTTAGCAGACACGAGGTGATAAAACTTAATAATATATCTTTCTGGGTTTGCATTGGCAGCAGTACGATTTCATGTACTGGGGTTAGCAGACACGAGGTGATAAAACTTAATAATATATCTTTCCCGGTTTGCATTGACACCAGTACGATTTCACGTACCAGGGTTAGCAGACACGAGGTGCAAAAGCTTAATAATATATATTTCTGGGTTTGCATTGACACCAGTACGATTTCACATTCCAGGGTTAGCAGACACGAGGTGATAAAGCTTAGTAATATATCTTTCCGGGTTTGCATTGACACCTGTACGATTTCACATACCAGGGTTAGCAGGCACGAGGTGATAAAACTTAATAATATATATTTCCGGGTTTGCATTGACACCAGTACGATTTCACGTACAAGGGTTAGCAGACACGAGGTGATAAAACTTAATAATATATCTTTTCGGGTTTGCACTGACACCAGTACGATTTCACTTAAGAGGGTTAGCAGGCACGAGGTGATAGTTATATCCAACCTAAGTTATTTATTTATAAAAAAAGGTACACCAGTAGAGTACCCGACGATAATAAATAAGATACATAACTTATTCATAACTTGGAAAATTCGTAGAAAGGGACCATAAGGCTAACCTTTTGATCCCTTAATGTACACATCAAGGAATATATAATTAATGGGATTCGACAGGTAATAGGATGTGTGCTTTCCGCTTCATTTCATGTTCCTTGTTTAGTTGTGGCTTAGAGCGGATTCACCCAACCTATTATCCATTCGATCTTAGTTATATATATATATATATATATATATATATATATATATATGTGTGTGTGTGTGTGTGTGTGTTCCGTATACATTAAGTCATCATAAGGGGTATTAGGTATGGGTCAGGTCATAGGACACTAATTCAATGCACATTTTTCTAGTACAAAACATACTTTTCAAATAGAACATTTGGTAGATAAAACTATAAACTTACCAATAAAGGGTTTAATCCATTTTATTAAACCAGTATAACTTAAAGGACCTTAGTTGATTAACTCTATAATACCTTAGTTTATACATCAGGGTTATATATAATTAATACCCGATAGGTAGTTGGATGAGTGTTTTCCGCCTTACTTCCTGTTCCTTGTTAGGTTGTGGGCTTAGGGCAGATTCACAAAATTAACTATCTATTCGATATTAGATTATATATAACCAGTATAAACTAAGTGATTATAGAAGTAACCACTGTGGTTACCATTTTTATTATAAGAAATCAGGGTTTTCTTAAAGAATCTTTTAATCAAATATAAAGGAACTATTACAATTAACTTCGTGAGTACCAAGTGATTACGCCAGGGTTATATACAACGACAATCTAACAAACAATGGGATGTGTGCTTTCCGCTTCATTCCCTATTCCTTGTTTGGTTGTGGGCTTAGGGCAGATACACACAATCGAATATTTGTTTCTTCTGAGTTCTATATAACTTGTATCCACTTAGTAGTCATAGAAAGGATTGCAGAGTCATTTTTACTTATCTTTCATCAAAGTAGGAAATATAGGATTTTCTGAAGGAACAAGCGAACTTTTCTAAACAAAACTTACAACATACTACAACTTACTAAACTTTCTTACAACTTACTTACATCACTAAAATCTTATGAACTCACCAGCTTAATTGCTGATCAACTCTTTCAAAATAACTTGTATTCTCAGGAGACTAGTAGACAGGTACTCGCGTTGGGAATTCAGAAGTTGGAGCAGTATAGCTTCAAGTCTTGTTTTGTTATTTACATATGTATTCTATGTTTTGTGAACACTCACATTGTAAACACTTTCTTTCTAATGAAATGGTTGTTCATTACTTTGATTACAATGATGTATGTCTTGTGATACTAAACATGACGTCCTCCACCCCCGAACGTTTCTGCCGTTCTGGTTTTGGGGTGTGACAATAGGTGTATAAAAAAGAGGGAATTATGGTTCTAAATGATGTTCTAACAGCAGAATTTGTTTTGTATCAAGATACCAAGTCAGTTGAAGTTGATTCGGAGGTTTTTGCTACAGTTGCTCATATTTCGGATGCCATGCTTCGTAAGGTGGATCCAACGAACCCAGTTCTTGTGGCTTATCTTCAAACCATCAATCCTTATATTGAAACAAGTGTTCTCTTGAAAATGGGAATTGCTTCCAAATGTGGCAAGAGTATAAAGAAGGTTACCAAGGCTAGTCCATCGAAGCCTGATCTTGTTCCTATTCAGAAGGAGGTTACAAATCCTGTTCAAGTTCCTGATCCTAAAGAACTTTAAAGGAAGTAGTACCTTCAAAGTCTAGTGTTCTCAAGAGATTAAAGAAAATGACAAATAGGCCTCGTCATTCACCAGATCAGCCTAATGTCAAAAAGGCACCTAAAAAGTCTATTTCTTCACCCAAAGGTGTTTCTAGTCACAAGAAGGTTCATAAACCTCAATTGAGTCGAAAGAGGGTTACGATTTGAGAAATCACAGCTCCTGTTTCTCCATCATCGAAGAAACGAAGGGCTCGGGATATGGTGAAGAAAATCACAAAGAATCGAAAGCAAGTGGATGATAATTTGGATGAGGTTGTTTCTAAAACTGAGCTTGAAGATAGTGGCAAGTCTCAGTCTCCACTTCGCGATGATGATATGGGCTTTCCATCACCTCAGAGGGACTCTTTAGTCAAATCGACTTTCTAGGCGATAGGAAGTCTTGGTGGCAATGTGGAAACATCTGTTATGGACACAACCACTAATCTGGGTGATTTTTTTGAATCCATCCATCCTAGAGCTGACTTCGGTCATACCACCTAAAGTTTTGGTTGCTGAGTCCAATTTAGAGGAGGTACAAACTTCAGGCATCACTGCGAACATATAAAATATGTACAAAAATGTCAACAAGGGTGATGGGATGTCGACGCATGAAGCTCAAGGTATTTCAAATGTCTCTACTTCATCTATTCCTGTTTCTATCATTCCTTCATCTACATTCGAAACTACTGTGATTGATACTTCCACTTCGTTACCATCGTTTTACACACCAACTCCTATATCATTACCCATTTCTACTACTTCACCCACTTATCAACACATCCTTAATCAACCAATCACTTCATTGTTTCCTTCACAATCAATTGATGATCCCAAGTCTACTTCGAAAGTTGGACAAGATGATGATGATGCTTATATGGTTTCTTTTGCTGTATCCCATTTGATCCTGAAGAAGAAAATATTCCAGATCATATGCTTATGTCTGGTAAGCAGTTCAAGATTCTCAATCAGAAGTTAAACTCTTTATTACAGTTTCAAGCAGATGTTGGGGGTCGCAATAGTGTATCTATAATAGAAGTTGATTTCATGCTTAAATCTCAAGAACTTTGATTGAAAGTATTGTTGGTGCATATTGAAACGAAAACAGAAAAATGGTTGAAGCATCAGTCTGATTCTTTTGTTCATGAGGTAAGGGATTTGAGGAATGTTGCAAAAGAATGACACATTTTGTTCGTTGAAGCAGTAAAGAAAGTGCAAGAGGTTGTGAATTTTAAAGTTGAGGAAATTCATTCTAAGACGACAAAGGAGGTTGATAGTGTTGATCATAATTATTCTAATCTTCATAAGAAGGTGGATATAATTGTTGATGTTGTAAAGCATGTTGTGGAAATCTACAATTCACTAATCATCAAGGTTGATACGATGTCATTGTCTGATTTGAAGGGATTTGCCAAACCGGAAGAGTTGTTGGAAAATTTGAAGGGGTTAATTTCGAACATCCAAGTTTCTCCTTCATCTTCGGTATCACAAGAAACAGTGTCTAAAATGTTTTCTTCTTTGGAATCTAATCTCAAAGCTGATCTTGCCCCTCTCATGAAGTTTTTCAATATCATGCCAACTGATGCCCTACCTGTTAAAACAGGGGTGCAAGAGGAGAAAAGGGTGGTATTGGGGTTTTGAAAGGAGTTGATACTGGTTCGTCAAAAGAACAATCTCAGGGAAAGGTTGAGGGGAAGGTTATGAGCACACAGATTCCTACTTCGCTTCTAACTTCAACATTTACTACTTCAACGATCATGACATCGAAGCCTTTAACAAAAGGTGTTGTAATCAGTTCATTTGTTTGTGGATCAAGTTCGAAGCCACCTCTATCAAAGGAAGAAATAAAACACAGACCCAACTAAAGAAGAGAAGAAGATTGCCTTAGAAAAGGAAATGGAAAGTCAAAGACAAATTCAAAGCATTATAAGACAAAGGCAAGGAGACCTACCAGGTCTTGAAAAGGGTGACCCAATGAAACCATATTGTTATGAAAAAATTAAACATATAGTTTCTCTTGGTAACATGGATGATTTTCTCAAAGTCCCAAAGACGAGCTATGAGATAGAAATTTTGAACTTCAACCAACTGGATTTTCCTATCAACCATATGACATTCATTTAACATCATATTCAATTGATAGATAAGTTCGAAGACAAAGATGAGTTCAAGAGGTTGAAAATGAGATTTCATGCTGTGCTGGGGAAGAAGGAAGAAGAGATATGATCATTAGTAAAGATTGTCAAGGTGTTGGGAATAACCAGAGATTAGTTATTTGAAGGGTTATTGAAGAACTTTCGTTACCACATAATTATAGCCAATAATGTGGATTGTGATTTCTATGTAGCCCATTTTCCCTTGATAAATCTTAATGATCTCATATGTGTAGCAAAAATTCTAAGTGGGGTTGATGCTTCGAAACTACAAGTGACTAGCAAAGAAGATTTCTTTCTTGGGTTTGCTCATATAAGGCTTTTCATTGACAATTATTATAATTGTCTTACTTTAATGGATGTTGAGTTGGCCTTGGAAATGCGAAAACAAATCACTATGCCACAATCGTTGTTGAAAGAGGTGGGAAGCTTGAAGAATTTTGAAGATGGAAAATTTGTCTTAAACCACTGGGAATAACTTTTGTGGGGAAGAATAAAAACAACAAGAATGCAAAGTTTATATTCAGAGTTGAGGATGTTGAAAGATACACTAACTCTTAATATACAATTCTACTTGTTCCTATAAATAACTGCAAGAAAAACACTGAAGGAGACATAGCTGAAGTTTGAAGAACTATTGTTTGGTACATGGAGGTTAGAAGGGTTCTTCATTGGGCTACCAAGATGCTAATGAATTAGGATTCAACACTGCTCACAAAGGGGGAGAATCTTGGGGCGAATTATGTTGTGAGGTGTCGAAGGGTGTCGAGTCTGTCTTAATATCGAAGTCTGTATTTTGTTTATGTTGTATGTATTCCATAAAGGCTCATTTGTATGTCGAAGCTTAAGTGTCTAACCTTTATGTATTTTTTGTTACTTCTGAGTACCTATATATAGGGGTTGCTTGTAGAGTTTGAGGAACTTTTTGAGCATTCACTATTCGTACTCTAATCATTCTTTGTAACCTTCAAAAGTATAATCGAGCCATCCAGATCTTATTTACTCTATGTGTTCTTGATTCAATCTAAAATGGGCAAATTTCATATTAGCCCATCAAACATTTTGCGTTTTTTTAAAAGGTCACTAAACTATTCTTTTTTGCACACTAAAGGAATATACTTTCATTTGACTGTCTATTTAAATCCTTTTACCGATTGTAAAAGGTTTATCCCATATTTTCATGACATGTGGCACCACCGTGGAATATTACTGTTGTAATCTTGGTCCCCAAGAATTGCCAAGTCATCGTTAATGGCCCCCTTTATAAATCCGTCTTCCCCACCACTTTATTACCCTAATCCGTAACCTTCACATAATACCACCGACTTCATTTTTTTCCCACCTATAAGTCAACGAGATGGCCTCAGAAGAAATCTTCTCCTATGGTGGTTTACGAGCTTCAAAACTAGACTTACCAACTGATTACGAACTTCAAACCATGGAAGCCCAAGTGCAGATGGAGGAATTGAGAGATGACATGCGACAACAACTTCGCGAGTTTAAGGAGGAGATACGCTACTTGAAAAGGAAAGTGACCATGATGGGTGTTGTTGGAGTTGCAGTGATGTCGTTGATCGGGGTTCGTGTTTGCTTTGATTGCAGTGCTAATCATTTGAACATTCTTAAAGCTTTCAGACAACCCATTCTCAACTACATCACATCCCCTTCCTATTTGAAAAAAATGCTCTTGACCATGAGTTTGGATTCCTTACATAAGATGCACATAAGCAGCAGGGCTAATCATTTGAATCTCTTTCATTGCAGAATTAAAAAGAGGTTCAGTTGAGGCCTTAAAAGCCTTCCAAAATAATTTTTTCATATTAAGCCCCAGGGAATTTCTTCTTGAAATTGGAAAGAATGTAAGTCCCTAATCTGCACGTGTATCAGTCAGATCCGTTTGATGGTGTGGAATCCCAATCAAATGGATGATGTCAGATCAAATAGAAGAGAAGGAGAAGAAGAATAATATGAATCTTTGTATGTATTGATATGAATTAAGTTCCTTACACAAGATTCACCCACACAAACGTTCCTTTCTCTCTGGCCGTAAACTCCTTAGGGTTCATCAATCTCTACTCCTCACCCTAACACCTATATTTATACTTGGAGAATATGGGCTTGGTGAACATGTGTAACGCCCGCAGATCCGGGCTAGTCAATTTAGAGGCAATAGGGGTCGAAAACGACTTTTTGACAAAAAGATTATTTAGAATAAATAATCTTAACCAATTTGTAGAATATGTCACAAGGTTTCCGTACATATAAAGAACGCTGAAATCCGAGTTATAACGAAGAAGTTATGACCCGTCGAAGTTTCGCGTCGGAACCGGCACGGCGCCGGGAAGCGTAAATAGTAAATTTATGATATATAGAGATTTAGCCTTAGCGCTCTAAACAAAAGTCGTAGAATATGTTAAACTAAGAACATCGATAAAAAGAACGCCCAAATATGACTTCGTATGAAGAAGTTATGATTTTTCGAAGTTTCGGATTAGCAGTGTACAGCCCGAAATTCGAATTTTAGATCGATTGATTTTTAGCCGACACAACCTAAACAAGAATCGAAGATCTCGTTATTAGTAGCGTAACGATAAAAATACAGACGAAAATGGACATCGAATAAAGAAGTTATGAGATTTTAACGGACCAATCCTGTCCTGGCCTGTTAAAAATATAACTTTAAAAATAAAGTCAAAATTAACCAACGGAGTCTAAACGAAAGTTGTAGAGTATGTCTCCACCTACGCGTGGATATAAATAACGTCAAAAACGGAGTTCGTATGAGCGAGTTACAAATTATAGTAGTATATTTACGTATTAAAATAAAGTATAAATCATGTATACGTACACATATATATACATATGTATATATCATTAGAAAGGTATCGACGATGCGGTTATTATAAAACTAATGTTGAGTTCTTTCGAAATTAGTTTAGTACAAAGATCATTAGATCCATTTAAAATAGTATTATAGAGGGGTGTTTAGTTGTTTATATAACTAAAAGGTCATTAAGTAATTATGGAGGGTAGTTTTTGAAAATTCAATTAGTATAAATAAGAGCCTTGGGCTCTCATATTTCTTGCACCATTCTCTTGATTCAAGAGTCTTTCTCTCCTTATCCCCCGAGCATTTCGGTCCCTCGTGATTCGACTTCTCTTTCTGTAGTTTTAGTATAGTAAGGTGAGCGCTGAAGCGCTGCACGAATCTTTCTTAGAAAGATTCAGCGACGAAGTTCTGCCCCTGCAGAGCCCGACTCCTAGCTAAAATCCCCTTGAAAGTAAGTTATGTTTACCCTATTTTAAATATAGTTTATATTTAAAATTAGTATTGTTATTATAAATTTATAATAAATATTTGGGCTATTATTATGACTTATATAAGTGTCGTTATAATATCTTTTAACTACTCACGGTACGGGGAATCTGGTTTAAAGGGCCGCATAGGGTTGTTGGATTTCAGAAGTGCTATACGCCAAAATGGTCCTGCCCTCCGGTGTTTTATGTCTGGCCCCTGTCTGTACATAGTAGTTGGAAAGTATTGTTTAAACGCTTATATAATAATAATAATAATAATAATAATAATAATAAGACTAATAATTAGTCACGGTAATATTAGACTAAAATCTAGTGGTGATAATACTAGGTTTCGTCAAAGGAAATTATTTTAAAGTAAACGAAGCGCTGTCCGAGTACCGAGTCACCACCTTCTCAGGTGAGTGCATAGTTACTTTCAGCTTACACATAGATATGAAGTATTTTATATAAATTACGTGCTGTGTGTGTATATTATCTGTATACTTGCTATCTATGCCGGATGAACGTTTTATACATGTTTTCAATGATTTAAACTGTATATGTATTTTATATCTACAAAATGTGTTGGGTAAAACATGGGTAGATGTATTAGTTGCTGTGTGATAAAATGAAATAATGAGATGCCTCGTTATAGATGTTCTTGATGATCTAGTCATCTAGCGGAGTATAGATGACGACCACGGACTATTCTAGACAGTCCAGTGGAACACTAACAGGCTCGCAACCTATAGGTGTTTATTCGAACTTTGTGTTTAACCGAACTGTGTGTTTATTCGAACTGTGTGTTTATTCGAACTGTGTGAACTGTGTGCTCACCAGATATACTCCATCCCAATGATAGTCCTTTGACTAGGTCCCTTGTGTTAGATGTTTTAGGGACGTAATGTGAGGATAACGAGAATGGGTAATTGGGTTGATTGTTTGATGTTTAAAAATAATAATTATATTATTGTGGGTTGAAAACCCTATGTGCTCACCAGGTTTCCCAACCTGACCCACTCAGTTTATTTTTATCACAGGTGTTGATATGAAGTCACAATACACTGAGAGATTTAAAGAGATGTAGATCACTAGTGTAAATAATTGTAAGTTCTGTTTATGCTTATGTTTCTGTATTAACGATGACATCCCAAACGTTTTAAAATGAAATAAATACGTTTCATCGAAAATGTTTTAATAACGTATTTACCATGTTTTTCTGGGAACAAATTCCGCAACATTTTTATAAAATGAAGTACTCTGATTTTTATAAAGCATAAACAAAATCGGTCTTTTCTGGCCGTGAAAATGGGGATGTCACAACATGGGCCGTAAATAGGTTTACGGCCGTAAACATGACCGTAAACTCCAAAAATATTACAGAAAAATACAATTTCCCAAAAAAGCAAAGTATAAACCATATTTTGACCCAACAATCTCCCCCTTGGTTTATAGCTTTCTTTTCTTAATTGACCCAACAAGTTCCCCCTAAAAAGTAGTTGGCTGTTCTTGTCAATCTTCAATGGGAGCTTGGCTTCATCTTTAACCTTTGATTTCTTCACAGCATCAGGATGAACATATGAATCTTCAATGAATGACTTCATCTTGAGCAGTTGAGCTTTTCTTCAAGATTTGACATTGAACGCACATTGGATGAGGAGGCTTCTTGTACTGATTCTTGAAAGATAACGCTTTCAGCTTGAGAATCTTCAGAGAGAACATCAGAGAGAACAAATCTTCTGGATCACTTTAGCAGGTACAACGATAGCAACAGACTGATCGAGGAGGCTTCAATGCAATCTGTCACATAATCTTCAATTTCTGCTTCACCTTGCTTCTAGGGTTGAAGGATTGAATGTTGAAAGAATAATCTTCATTTCTTACTCCTTCGAATGAGAATTCTTCGATGCTCACGGACGAAGCCTTGGCTCAGAAATCTTCGACACAAACTCCATGAGTTTCATCTTCACCTGAATTCACTTTTCAAGACAAAACTAAACTAAAAGAAAACTTAGCACAGAAACAAAAAATATTTTTGGATTTTTGATTTTCTTGAACAAGAAATAAAACATAAATAACACTATTTTTGGATTTTTTTAAAAATTTTTAGTTCTCCCCTAATATTTAAATTAGAAGAAAACTATGAACAAACTTAACAAAAATAGAATGATATCTAACTTTAAGAATGATTTGGGATCAAAGTTTTTAGACAACCTTTATCCGCTTGTCGGTACCTTCTATCTTCACGTCTTTGTCTGGTCGATCGCCAGTATTATGGTCCACTTAAACACGAAATATTTGTGACAAGATTTGGACAATTTACTAATGACATGATACATGCATATATCTAATTATAACTTTATTATCATGATTGGCCCTAATTCTTAAACAACTTTTTCTTAAGACCATTTAACTGACTATAACCAGGGATATTGTTGTCTACCTAAATCGAGCAGCGAGATCTACAGACAATCTGTATGTGTTCAATTTTAAGTGTACTAGAACGTGTTTCCCGCTTCCTGATATGCCCCAGCCATTAAGAACTTCCAGAGCACTCCTTAGACCGGGTGAGCAGACAACCATTCAGAGGAGTTGAGAAGTAGAAGGTTGCATATGCTGTGTACCAGGTCGGATTAGAAGTCACGCAAATGAGACAACATATGGCTAACAGATAAGAGGAATTTCATATATATAACATGCAGAGAAATAGAGTTGCATATGTTGTGTACCAGGTCGGATTGGAAGTCACGCAAAGGAGACAACATATGACTAATAGACGGAAAGAAAGAAAATGATATTCTACAGACCTAATTTATCGGAATTTACCAGTCGCCCCATCCAACCGGAATTAAGGACAGAATCCGCACATCGAGGAAAAGTGAATCCACAGTTCTAGATACGGGTTATTTAATGTGACCGGTAGATTCCCATATATATTGTAACGCCTGTGTTTCCGGGCTTTCCATTTTTAGCAATGTAATAGTCTAGGTTAACCTTTGTAACCCGTTTTGAAATAATAAGAGTGTGTTATTTGAGTATTATGTGTTTTGTGCTTAATTGATTAATTAAGAATAAAAATAACCGTCAAAATTTAAGTGTAAAATAAACTTGATATCTTTGGATAATGTTGTAGTAGTTGAAACGAGGTTTCCAAATATATATAGAACGTCCAAATCTGACTTCGTATGAGGAAGTTATGATTTATTGAAGTTTCGACTTAACGGTATGCAGCCCGAAATACTCGATTTGAGATTGAGCGGGTTTTAGCCGAAGCAATCCAAACGAGGATCGAAGGTCTCGTTGTTGGTATCGAAGCGATGAAAAGTTAGGCGAGAACGGACGTCAAACGAAGAAGTTATGAATTTATAACGAAGTTTTTTCTGTCCCGGCCTATTAAAAATAAATAATAAAAATAAATTTAAAATTAGCCGACGGAGTCTAAACGAGAGTTGTAGAGCGTAGTCTCACCTACGCGTGGATATAAAGAACGTCGAAAACGGAGTTCGTATGAAGAAGATATGAATTTCTGAAGTTTATTAAATAATTTGTATTTAAATTTAATTATAAAAGTCGGCATTATCCGAAGAGGAGTCACCAATCTGATCCGAGGTACGCCCCGCGTACTCGCGTACGCCCAACGTACCGCGATGCATGCACCGCCTCGCACTCAAGTGACTTCGGATGACGAACGCCATGACGACCGAGGCAGTACGCCCCGCGTAAGGCTGTACGCCCCACGTACTCCAAGGCTCCAGCCTCCTATAAATAGGATGCGAGGGTTCCGGGCATATTTGCTCATTTCTCCTCCATTTTGTGCCAAAGCTCTGCGTGTAAACCCCCGAAGCCATCCCGACACCCCGGATCTCATATCCAAGTTAAGAAGGAAGTTTCGCGCTCCCGAGATCTCGAGAATTGCGATTCCCGAGCCGAAGCTCTGCCCGCGAGAAGTTCGATTTTTGTAGAGATCTTCCAGATCTGCTGAAGAATACTACTTCTGCAAGTCGTAGTGCTGTCCGATCATCTTCTGATCAAGTGAGTGTATACTACCTTTCATAAACACGATAATAATACAAGTATGGTTTGAGTGTATTAAGTATATTGTGGTTTATACGTGTGAGTGTGTAGTTACTTTCTTCTAACGCATAATTATGAAGTATTTTATACGGAATACGTATTATGTGTATAGTTTTGTGGTTATGTGTGTGAATGTGTATTAACTTTCTTCTATCTCAGGGATAAGATTTACTCTCTATGAAATACGTGTTATGTGTGTGTGTGTGCCTCATCTGTTATGTGGAATATGTATTGATTAAAGCATGTTATACAGGTTTTTAAACTAGGTATAAAAATGTATATTTTTATCTACTAATATGTTGGGTAGAACATGGATAGATAGTTGGTGTGTAATAAACAGATGAGAGGCCTCGTTGTTGTTTGATTTAGTCATCTAGCGGAGTTTAGATGACGACCATGGACTTTTCTAGATAGTCTTGTGGAAACATTAGCAGGTTCGCCACTTGTAGGTGTTAATGAACTTGGGTGTTCATTCGTTGTGCTCCATCCCCCTCATGGTTGCCTTATTTGACTTATATTGCTGAGGAACACCCGAAGCATGTGTTGTCGCCCCGATGAAATATTCTTAGACTAGGTCGCTTATGTTAGTTGTCTTAGGGACATAAAGTGAGAATTACGGCAACGGGTAATTGGGTTATTGTTGGTTGGTGGAAATTAAATATAATTATTTATTGTGGGTTGAAAACCCTATATGCTCACCAGGCTCCCAAGCCTGACCCACTCAGTTTTATTTGTATTACAGGGAGTGGCGCAAGGGCATAAGATGGATGAACCATCAAGTTGTTTTGTTTACAAGTTTGTATATGTATATATTTGTTGAATGACTTGTAATGTTATCGGTTATGCTTATTGGTCTGTATCGGAACATGACACCCCGAGTTTTGATTATATAATGAAAATACATTTCTTTTATGAAATGCTTTGGTAAACATTGTTTTATCATGTTTTGTTTTTGGGAACAAATTCCGCAACTCTTTCAAATCAAAAGGATTTACTCTGAAATTATTTTAAAAGCATAAATGAAAATCGGTCTTTTCTGGCCGAGATTTTGGGGATGTCACAGTTGGTATCAGAGCATTAGTTTAAGCGAACTAGGAATTTGTAAGATTTCTAGACTTAAACTTAGAATGCTAAGTGAAATTTTGAGATGTGTGTCTGTTATGTTTTAGACACGAGCACTAGTTTATTTTAGGGAAGTTGCCTAGAATGCTTTTATGTGCTAAATGTTATATGTTGCCATATATGATATTATTTGTTCGGATCTATGGTCTGTTGCCGACCGGATCTAGAAACTTTATGTGTGTAGGATTCTAAGCATACATCTACGATATTAGAACTAGCATGTAAATGTTTCGGAGTGATAAGGATGATTTGAATATCTATTGTGAATGAGGATCTAATTTCACCTTATTCGGTGTGTAGATCAAAATGGTGAGAACAAGAAGTGGAGTTGGAAATGCTGATGAAAACAGGAATCAACCACCAGTGATTGAACAAATACCTATCGTAGCAGCAGCACCTGAGCCAATAACCATGGCTGGTGTGCAAATGATGATTCAGACGATGTTGGATCGTCAGATGGATGAAACTAGACGGTTGCTTCAACAGAATCGTGAAGAACTGTCAATTCGTGTGGAAGAGCCTGAATTAAATGAAGGGCACTCGGAAGGTGGAAACTTCAGTGGGTATGTTGGTCAAGCCAACCCACCGATAGTTAGGCAAGACAACCATGATGGAAGGAATGATGGAATGGGATGCAAGTACAAAGACTTTCTAACTTGCAAACCATCGACCTTCAATGGAAAGGAGGATCCGATCGGAGTTATGGATTGGATCTCAGAAATGGAGTTAGCCTTCATGACTTGTGGCTGCAGAGGCAAGTTGCAGACTATTTATGCAGTGCGTCAGTTCCGAGGTGGAGCCGTTCATTGGTGGAACACTCTAGGGAAGACCTTAAGCCCTAATGAGCCACTGCAATTGTCATGGGCAGAGTTCTTGGTGCAGTTCAAGCGCAAGTTCTACTCGGCTCAAAATCTGTTGGAACTAGAGAACAAGTTTCTGACATTGACGAAAGGCAGCATGTCAGTTGACGAATACACCAATAACTTCACTGATAAGATGGAGTTTGCCTTGCGTATCGTCCCAGACGAGTTAACAAAGGTGGACCGGTATGCGAAGGGACTCCCATGGGAGTACGAGGTGCCAGTACGTCAGGCACATACTCTAGAGGCAGCTATCTGGGCTGCCAAGTCTGTTGAGAACATGATTAAGGGGAGAACCACCGACAAGGTTGAGGTTGGTGAGAAGAGAAAGTTTGAGGGAACATCTGGTTCCAGTAAGAAAGGCAAATTTTCGAAATCTGATTCGAAAAAGTTTGGAGGAAAAGGAGGCGAAGCAAAGTGGTGTGATAAGTGTAAGAAAAAGTAGTTTGGGAAATGTAGCGAGGATGTAACCTGCTACAAGTGTGGAAAGGTTGGACATTTTTCCAAAGAGTGTCCGAACAACAAAAGGATGTGTTTTGGTTGCAATGAAGAGGGGCACATTTTGAAAGACTGTCCGAAGAAGAATGAGGCAGTTAGGCCCAACATTCCACCAAAGCCGAAGGCGAGAGCCTTCCAGATGACACTTGAGGCTGCAAAAGATGAAGCTGATGTCGCTTTAGGTACCTTTCTCGTAAACGAATTACCTGCTCAAATTTTGTTTGATTCTGGAGCCAACTACTCCTTTATTTCGCACGAGTTTGGTAGAAAACTAGCTTTGCCTGTTGATAGACTAGATAATGCTTTATTAGTCGAAGTTGCTAGTGGCAATTTTGTACCTGTTAGCCATCGTATAAAACACATCTTAATCGACCTTAATGGGAATAAGTTTCACGAGGAATTATTGCCTATCGAACTAAATGGTTTCGACATCGTGTTGGGAATGGATTGGCTTAGCGACAATGATGCCGAAATATTGTGCAAGAAGAAGATAGTTAAAGTAAACCCGCCTGGGAAAGATTCATTTATGGTGTACGGGGACAAACGGCGAGTAAATTCTGGAATCATTTCCCTAATGAAAGCCAGAAAGTGTTTGACCAAGGGATGTACATCATATTTAGCATTTGTGATTGATGCTAAGAAGGAAAAGAAGGTGATGCAGAGTATTCCCGTTGTATGTGATTATCCGGAAGTATTTCCCGAAGATCTTCCTGGATTACCACCCGATCGGCAAGTAGAATTTCGTATCGACTTGTTGCCTGGAACAACGCCAATTGCAAAAGCACCTTACCGATTAGCACCGACGGAGATGAAGGAGCTGATGACGCAACTTCAGGAGTTATTGGACAAAGGTTTCATTAGACCTAGTTCATCGCCCTGGGGAGCTCCGGTGTTATTTGTGAAGAAGACAGATGGAAGTATGAGAATGTGCATCGATTACAGAGTGCTGAACAAGGCAACAATAAAGAATAGATATCCATTGCCGAGGATTGATGACCTATTTGATCAATTGCAAGGTTCAAGATATTTCTCGAAGATCGATCTTAGGTCAGGATATCATCAGCTAAAAGTAAGAGAGCAAGATATCGAGAAGACTGCATTCAGAACTAGATATGGACACTACGAGTTCTTGGTTATGTCGTTTGGACTAACCAATGCTCCGATAGCATTTATGGATTTAATGAATAGGGTTTGTAATCCTTTCCTTGATAAATCCGTGATAGTGTTCATAGACGACATTCTGATTTACTCGAAAAGCCAGGAGGAGCATGGCAGACACTTACGAGAAGTGTTAGAAGTCTTGAAGAAGGAGAAGCTGTATGCAAAGTTCTCTAAGTGTGATTTTTGGATTCGTGATGTCCAATTCTTGGGTCACATGGTCAACCAAGAAGGGATAATGGTTGATCCAGCAAAGATTGAACCTGTAATGAAGTGGGAAAAACCGAAAAGTCCCACGGAGATCCGAAACTTTTTAGGATTAGCCGGATATTACCGCAGGTTTATCCAAGGCTTTTCTTCGATTGCTACTCCATTAACAACTTTGACCCACAAATGAGCTACTTATGCTTGGAGTGATAAGCATAAAGAAGCATTCGAGCAGCTAAAGAAGAAACTTTGTGAGGCACCGATACTTTCTCTACCCGATGGAGTTGAAGACTTTGATGTTTATAGCGATGTGTCTGGGGTTGGATTGGGTTGTGTTTTAACCCAAAGAGAAAAGGTGATAGCATATGCGTCTCGACAGCTGAAAGAGCATGAAAAGAATTACCCGACTCATGATTTGGAGTTGGCAGCAGTAGTTTTCGCTCTGAAAATATGGAGGCATTACCTCTATGGCACGAAGTGCAAACTTTTTACTGATCATAAGAGTCTCCAATATCTCTTTAATCAGAAGGAATTGAATCTGAGGCAACGACGCTGGCTAGAATTACACAAGGACTGCGACTGTGAGATACTTTACCATCCTGGTAAAGCTAATGTTGTTGCTGATGCTCTCAGTCGGAATGTCAATCTTGAAAGGAAAAGGCCAAGAGCGTTGAGAATTGAAGTTGTCTCGACCATTGTGGAAAGTATAAAGAAAGCTCAAGAGGAAGCTTCTGAAAAGAATGACCGAAAGGAGGAACGTTTGGGCAAAACGTTGGTGTTCGGTGTAAACAGTCATGGACTGAAGGTGTTCCAAGATCGGATTTGGATACATAAGATAGGAGGAATCAGAGATCTTCTGATGGAAGAAGCTCACAAGACCATCTACTCGATTCATCCCGGTAGCACTAAAATGTATAGGGACCTAAAACCCTACTACTGGTGGCCGATGATGAAGCTTGATGTTGCAAAGTATGTGGCTGAGTGTGTGACTTGTGCATGAGTAAAGACACAACATCAGAAACCGTACGGGAGTTTAGAACCATTGCCTGTGCCTATGGGTAAGTGGGAAGACATTGCTATGGATTGTATCACTAAACTGCCCAGAACAAAGAATGGTCACGACATGATTTGGGTGGTCGTTGATCGATTCACTAAGAGTGCGCATTTCATAGCAGCCAAGGAGAAATGGTCTATGGAAAAGCTTGCAAATTCTTACGTAAAGCAGATTGTGAGGCTTCACGGTGTTCCGTTAACGATTGTATCAGATCGTGATAGTCGTTTCACCTCAAGGTTTTAGAAAAGTCTACAAGAGGAAATGGGTACCAAGTTATGTTTAAGTACAACTTACCATCCGCAGACTGATGGTCAGAGTGAAAGAACGATACAAACACTTGAAGATATGCTAAGAGCATGTACCTTGGAATTCCTAGGTAATTGGGATGAACATTTACCATCGGTAGAATTTTCCTACAATAATAGTTTCCACTCGAGCATTAAGATGGCACCTTATCAAGCTTTGTACGGTCAAAAGTGTCGTATGCCGTCTTGTTGGCTTAAGGCTGGGGAAAAGCAGTTTATGGACCGGAGATGGTTCATAAAACTGCTGAAAAGTTGAAAATAATTATGGAAAGAATGTTAGCAGCTTGGGATCGTCAAAAGAGCTATGCTGACAAAAAGCGAAGACCGATGACTTTTGAAATTGGAGATTCGGTTTTGCTTAAAGTCTCGCCGTGGAAGGGACTTATAAGATTTGGTAAAAGGGGAAAGTTGAGTCCAAGGTTTATTGGACCGTTTAAAGTTCTTCATAGGATTGGGAACCAAGCTTACAAGCTCGAATTACCAGAAGAACTGAATGGAATTCACAACACTTTTCATGTGTGTTATTTGAGGAAGTTCACGGGAGAAGTTCCCGACAAAATTTCAATTTCTGAATTGAGAATTGATGAGAACAAAAGGTTGATTGAAGAACCAGAGGCAATTGTTGACCGAAAGACTAAGAAGTTGCGACGCAAAATGGTTGGGTTAGTGCTTGTCCGATGGAAACACACGAATGGGCCGAATCTCACCTGGGAGACGGAGAGTGACATGTTGAGTCACTATCCGCATTTGTTTGTTGATGTGTGATTCCGAGGACGGAATCATTCTAAGGTGGAGAGAATTGTAACGCCTGTGTTTCCGGTATTGCCATTTTTAGCAATGTAATAGTCTAGGTTAACCTTTGTAACCCGTTTTGAAATAATAAGAGTGTATTATTTGAGTATTATGTGTTTTGTGCTTAATTGATTAATTAAGAATAAAAATAACCGTCAAAATTTAAGTGTAAAATAAACTTGATATCTTTGGATAATGTTGTAGTAGTTGAAACGAGGTTTCCAAATATATATAGAACGTCCAAATCTGACTTCGTATGAGGAAGTTATGATTTATTGAAGTTTTGACTTAACGGTATGCAGCCCGAAATACTCGATTTGAGATCGAGCGGTTTTTAGCCGAAGCAATCGAAACGAGGATCGAAGGTCTCGTTGTTGGTATCGAAGCGATGAAAAGTTAGGCGAGAACGGACGTCAAACGAAGAAGTTATGAATTTATAACGAAGTTTTTCTGTCCCGGCCTATTAAAAATAAATAATAAAAATAAAGTTAAAATTAGCCGACGGAGTCTAAACGAGAGTTGTAGAGCGTAGTCTCACCTACGCGTGGATATAAAAAACGTCGAAAACGGAGTTCGTATGAAGAAGATATGAATTTCCGAAGTTTATTAAATAATTTGTATTTAAATTTAATTATAAAAGCCGGCATTATCCGAAGAGGAGTCACCAATCTGATCTGAGGTACGCCCCGCGTACTCGCGTACGCCCAGCGTACCCCAATGCATGCACCGCCTCGCACTCAAGTGACTTCGGATGACGAACGCCATGACAACCGAGGTCGTACGCCCCGCGTACTCCGAGGCTCCAGCCTCCTATAAATAGGATGCGAGGGTTCCGGGCTTATTTGCTCATTTCTCCTCCATTTTGTGCCGAAGCTCTGCATGTAAACCCCCGAAGCCATCCCGACGCCCCGGATCTCATATCCAAGTTAAGAAGGAAGTTTCGCGCTCCCGATATCCCGAGAATTGCGATTTCCGAGCCGAAGCTCTGCCCGTGAGAAGTTCGATTTTTGTAGAGATCTTCCAGATCTACTGAAGAATACTACTTCTGCAAGTCGTAGTGCTGTCCGATCATCTTCTGATCAAGTGAGTGTATACTACCTTTCATAAACACAATAATAATACAAGTATGGTTTGAGTGTATTAAGTATATTGTGGTTTATACGTGTGAGTGTGTAGTTACTTTCTTCTAACGCATAATTATGAAGTATTTTATACGGAATACGTATTATGTGTATACTTTTGTGGTTATGTGTGTGAATGTGTATTCACTTTCTTCTATCTCAGGGATAAGATTTACTCTCTATGAAATGCGTGTTATGTGTGTGTGTGCCTCATCTGTTATGTGGAATATGTATTGATTAAAGCATGCTATACAGGTTTTTAAACTAGGTATAAAAATGTATATTTTTATCTACTAATATGTTGGGTAGAACATGGATAGATAGTTGGTGTGTAATAAACAGATGAGAGGCCTCGTTGTTGTTTGATTTAGTCATGTAGCGGAGTTTAGATGACGACCATGGACTTTTCTAGATAGTCTTGTGGAAACATTAGCAGGTTTGCCACCTGTAGGTGTTAATGAACTTGGGTGTTCATTCGTTGTACTCCATCCCCCTCATGGTTGCCTTATTTGACTTATATTGCTGAGGAACCCCTGAAGCATGTGTTGTCGCCCCAATGAAATATTCTTAGACTAGGTCCCTTATGTTAGTTGTCTTAGGGACATAAAGTGAGAATAACGGGAATGGGTAATTGGGTTATTGTTGGTTGGTGGAAATTAAATATAATTATTTATTGTGGGTTGAAAACCCTATATGCTCACCAGGCTCCCAAGCCTGACCCACTCAGTTTTATTTGTATTACAGGAAGTGGCGCAAGGGCATAAGATGGATGAACCATAAAGGTGTTTTGTTTACAAGTCTGTATATGTATATATTTGTTGAATGAGTTGTAATGTTATCGTTTATGCTTATTGGTCTGTATCGGAACATGACACCCCGAGTTTTGATTATATAATGAAAATACATTTCTTTTATGAAATGCTTTGGTAAACATTGTTTTATCATGTTTTGTTTTTGGGAACAAATTCCGCAACTCTTTCAAATCATAAGGATTTACTCTGAAATTAATTTAAAAGCATAAATGAAAATCGGTCTTTTCTAGCCGAGATTTTGGGATGTCACATATATCTCCCTGCTCAACCTATCAGAGCGTCGTGACATCAGGTTAAACGGATCTAACTAGGTGAAAGTTTGTCACGTCCTTAAATTAATTAGGTTCAACTCTCCCTAGTTAAGTCCATTTAAAATCTTTCGTGCCTACCAGCGCATCGAACACAGAGCGTAGACGATTCAACTTAGGTACGTTACGCCGAATCAGATTGCCCGTTATCACTTGCTAATTTCATTTCCCAAAACATCTCCTGCAAGCACATTCCATTAACACCACATTTTTGATTTTCTGATTTTGTAATGTTTTTGGATTTTTTTTAAATTAAAATTTTCTAATTTTTCTTTTGTTTTTATTTCTCCCCCTAAATTTGTGCATAGGAGAGAAACGAATGTAAATGCGCAAATTTAAACTATCCTAAAACAAAAATTAGTCTTTAAAGCGAATCAGCTTAAGAAAAACTCAGGAGTATAGAGAAGAAAATTCAAACCGTAAGTCACCGATTGAATCTGCATTCAGAAGGTCTGAGAACAGCAAGCATAATCTCAGAACATATCCAAAAATTCTTCATATCATTAAGCACTAACCCCATGTGATCCCTTTGTTTCTTCCCTTCCCACAAAGGACACTTACTCTCAAACAAAGTTATGAGTGTTGTACAAATGAGAGATGTCTCCTATTATGTGCCTGGAACTGCCACTACAAACAAACCGAAGTCTGATGATATGCCTCCATAGCTGCTCCGACACAGAGCGGGATTAATTGGTCTTTGGAATCCAGTCCATTTTGAAACTGGGTCGACCTTTTTCATCCTTGCAGGGTACTCTCTCCCATGACATATCCTGTTTATCACAAACAGAAGACGATGAAATATTAGAGTCATTAGAAGATTTGGGAGTTTTCACCTTTGGAACCCATCTATATTCGGGTTTAACCCATTTCTTGTTCGATCCGATGGGTGCCTCGGCACTTGCTTTGGAACTTGAAGCTGACTGCCGAGATGACTTTGACCTAGCCAGTATTGGTTTTGTTGGGGCATCTCTTGGATTGGACTTCTTGGTCGGCATTCCCTTCTTGCCCTTGGGATTTTGATTCTTGGCCTTCTGCGCGTTCCAGTCACCATTGTTTGAACGTGGCCTTGAGGGGTTTCTTTTGAAGTATCTCCCTCTTGGCGCGTTCTGCCAGCCTTGTGCATAGTAGGGAACGTACGCGCGATTAGGACAATTTCTGGCAATGTGTCCAGGTGTTCCATAGTGAAAACATGTCCTTTTCTTCACTGTGAAGTTGTTTCTTCCTGCCCCTGGTGGCGTGTCCTGGCCTTGTCTCTTGTTGTTCCCACATGCACACTTGCAACAGGCACTCTGTTTCACTAGAATTGGTGGTCTGTATTTCTCAACGGCAGGTTGATCAGAAGCAGTTGAGTTCGAAGCAACAGATTCAGAGTTCAAGGTGATGTTGGTTTGTTCAGAAGAACTCTCCTTGTTCTCATCCTCTGTTACTTTGCCTGCACAAGAAGTAGCAACATTAGTATCTTCAATATTAATAACTCCTCCTGACACAAATCCAGCTCGTTTTCCATATTGAAGATGTGCCTCCCTGTCAATTTCTTTCTGTGTCATGGGGATGGATGTGTAGTTATGATTGAAAGGAGGAGGAACACTATCATACCCTAGACCCTTGCTTTGATTTTCTTTGAATTTTAATTGGGTTTCATATAAGGACTCGACTGTCTGACTTGACGCAATATAATTTTTGAAACTAACGTCTGTTTTTCCACACTTAATTTTTAAAGCATCAAGTTCTTCAGTTACAGTAGCAAGTTGTCTCTTAATATAGTCATAATTTTCACACTTGTTGCTATACTCTTCCTGTAGTTTCCTAAAGTCCTTGGTTTTTGCTTCTAATTCAGCCTTCAGGGGTTTCTGTCATTTCCTGAGTTGATATCCTTCATATCTCAGGTCCTCAACTTCTCTTTTAAATAAATCAATTTGCTCCTGAAGAAATTTAATCATATCTTCACTAGATAGTGTACATGAAACTTCATATGATTGAGAACCTGAAACTTCATTGACCAAGATGTTTGTAGAACTCATTGTTTCTCTACACTTCAAAGCATCAAGTTCTTGAATTACACCAGCAAGACTAAGATGATTAAGATCTTTTGTCTTCTTGATGATAGCCACATTCATATTCCACGATTTCGGAAGTGAATTCAGTACCTTTTTGTTTATCTCAGATTTAGACAAGAAGATCCCAACTATATTCATCTCAGTAGTAAGTGTAATAAATCTCTGCAATTGAGTTTCGAGGGTTTCTCAAGGGATATAATCGAAAATGTTGAAATTTTGTCTTAACATATCCTGGTGACTCTCTTTCATATTTTCAACTCCCTCGTAGACCTTAAAATCAATTAAAAAGCACACCTAAAAACCAAAATCAAACTTAAAAGTCAAACCCTTTGATTATAAACCTCAAAAGTCAACCTTAAAAGTCAAATTTAAAAAGTTAAACTCAAAAGTCAAACCGAAAAACTAAATTTGAAAATTTAAAAATCAAACGAAAAAGTCAAAGTTTAAAGTCAAAGGTCAAACTTGGAAGTCAAAGTCAAAATTTGAGGTCTAAAGTTAAAAAATAAAAGTCAAAAATTAAAATATAATTTTATTTGTTAATTTTAATTTAATTTATTTATTTATTATTATTATTTTTATTATTATTTTTTTTAATTTTGGATGAAAAAAGAATTTAAAACAAAAAAAAAGTGAATTTTGGGTTAAAAGTGTCAAAAATGCAAAATTAGAACCGAGAAAGAAGCTTTATGAATTAAATTCGGAAGGTAAGTAACAAAGGTACTTCTAGACGAGTTGGTAAGCCATGAGGTTTAGTTGGCAGGAGACCCGGGTTCGATCCCCGGCGCCTCCGAAATTCCGATATTTTTATCTTTGCGAAGCGAGGCTGGTTCTTGCGAGGCTGCTGCTTGCGAGGGCAAGGTGCGAGGCCGAGAACTCAGAAGCCGGGAACGTGTGAGACCGAGCCGCAAACCTCGGGCCGTGAACTCCTCGGAAACCCTAGCTGCTGGCCGCCACCCCCTCGCACGTTACGACCAAAAACAGTGATTTTTGCCCTTTTTTGCTCCAAAACTCAATCATAAACCCTTTTTTATGAAAAACACGTAGAACAAACCCCCCTTATTTTTCAGAGATCTATCCAAAAACGCGAGAATATTTCGAAAATAAGATCAAATAATGCTCCAAATCTGACAAAATTGACTGATACAACCAGGCTCTGATACCAATTGTAAGTCCCTAATCTGTCTGTGTATCAATCAGATTCGTTTGATGGTGCGGAATCCCAATCAAACGGATGATGTCAGATCAAATAGAAGAGAAGGAGAAGAAGAATAATATGAATCTTTGTATGTATTGATATGAATTAAGTTCCTTACATAAGATTCACCCACACAAACGTTCCTTTCTCTCTGGCCGTAAACTCCTTAGGGTTCATCAATCTCTACTCCTCACCCTAACACCTATATTTATACTTGGAGAATATGGGCTTGGTGAACATGGGCCGTAAATGGGTTTACGACTGTAAGGTGTTTACGGCCGTAAACATGACCGTAAACTCCAAAAATATTACAGAAAAATACAATTTCCCAAAAAAGAAAAGTATAAACCATATTTTGACCCAACAAAGAACATGCCTGGCACATTGCCTATGTTCTATCTCTGGAAATAAATCTTTCACTACTTCAATTATCCCCTACATTTACATCATGATAATATTCATAAGTATATCACATTTGAAAGAAACTAGGTATGGCATTATAAAGTAGAAACATACCTTATGTTGACCTGACATCAATATGTTATCAAACCCACCTTCAAGATGAAGATCTTCTTGCAAGTTTTCTAAGAACCATTTCCAGTTTTCTTTATTTTCAACACAAACGACACCCCGAGCTATTGGGTATATATGATTGTTACCATCCAAAATAATTTCTCATATTGAGCCCAGGGAATTTCTTCTTGAAATTGGAAAGAACATGCATGGCACATTGCCTATGTTCTATCTCTGGAAATAAATCTTTCACTGCTTCAATTATGCCCTGCATTTACATCATCATAATATTCATAAATATATCACATTTGAAAAAAACTAGGTATGGCATTATATAGTAGAAACTTACCTTATGTTGACCTGACATCAATGTGTTATCAAACCCACCTTCAAGATGCAGATCTTCTTGCAAGTTTTCTAAGAACCATTTCCAGTTGTCTTTATTTTCAATACAAACTACAGCCCAAGCTATTGGGTATATATGATTGTTACCATCCCTACCAACAACACATAATAACTTACCAATACACATTCCTTTTAGAAAATACCCATCTAAGGTTATTATCCATCTACAGCCACTTCTCCAACCCTCCTTTAGTGCATGAATATATATATATATATATATATATATATATATATATATATATATATATATATAGGGAAAACTGCAATAAAGTCCCTACATATTGGCCTCATAATCGATTTAGCCCTTATATATTTTTTTTATTCAATTAAGTCCCAAATACCGGTAATCGTATTCAATTTAACCCTTTGACCCGGTCAACAGGTCATCCAACTTTCAAAAATTACATTTTCGGCCCAGATTTCAAAATTTATTACAAATTTGGTCCAAAATTTACACTTTTGGCCCAGATTTTAAAATTTTTTTTTTACAAATTTAGTCCAAAATTTACCCTTTTTGCCCAAATTTTAGGATTTTTAATTATGAATTCATCCTAACTTTAGTTTTCTTTACAACCTTTTTTCTCAAAAGTTTGTTTCTAATATGTTTTTTCTTTAAAACTCATATTTATACAAAAAAACATATTTTCTCATAAAAATCTTATTTTTTCTATATAAAAACTTTTTTAAAAAACTTTTTTGTATATGAAATATCTATTATAAAAATAGGTTTGGATTATTTGTGTGATTTCTCTTAAAAAATCAATTAAGAAATTAAAAGTAAGCCTAAATTATACTATTAAATTATAGTTTGTCAAAAACTAGTTACACTCATTTTAATATTATTTATTTGTTCTTTAATCACATTTATAGGAAAAGTTTAAATAATAGAAGATGCTACGTATTGAAAACTTCATATTTTTTGTTTCTCGCTGAATACATGTTCATACATATAGTTTATCATCACTTTGGATTTCTTTATTTAAACTTCTTTGTAAAATCGGATACATGTGTCAATTTTGTTTGTTGTAATAACAAAAAATAACTATCTAGAAAGGAGCAATTGTCATTTGTCGATAAGAAGATTTTTGGCAGAAAATGGCATTTAACAAATGTAAAAATGTATCAGAAATGTTGATAGTTACAAATCCTACTGAAATCAATATGGATTGTTATATATGAGATTAGAACAACTTTACATACCTTTTGTCATATATATGTGATCGAAGGTATGATTTAATTTACGAAGATGCAACAGATTGAAAAATACATATAAACAACTATATTAAAATCTCATAGAAAAAAGAATACACACTAAATAGAACACATATTAAAATCTCTATATTAATAGTATAATTTAGGGTTACTTTTAATTTAGGGTAACTAGTGTAACTAGTTTTTGACAAACTATAATTTAATAGTATAATTTAGGGTTACTTTTAATTTCTTAATTGATTTTTTAAGAGAATTCACACAAATAATCCAAACCTATTTTGATAATTTGGTATTTCATATACAAAAAAGTTTTTATATATAAAAAAATAAGATTTTTATATGAAAATATGTTTTTTTTTGTATAAATATGAGTATTAACGAAAAAACATATTAGAAACAAACTTTTGAGCAAAAAAAGTTATAAAAAAGACTAAAGTTAGGATGAATTCATAATAAAATTCTAAAATTTGGGCAAAAAGTGTAAATTATTATACCAAATTTGTAAAAAAATTTAAAATCTGGGCCAAAAATGTAAATTTTGGACCAAATTTGTTAAAAATTTTGAATCTGGGCCGAAAATGTAATTTTTGAAAGTTGGATGACCTGTTGACCGGGTCAAAGGGTTAAATTGAATACGATTACCGGTATTTTGGACTTAATTGAATAAAAAATATATATAAGGAATAAATCGATTATGATGCCAATATGTAGGGACTTTATTGTAGTTTTCCCTATATATATATATATATATATATATATATATATATATATATATATATATATATATATATATATATATATCCTACTAAAGTAAGTTTTCCCATCTGACATAGAGTTCACAGACAACTTGACTGTTGACCCTGGATTAGAGCTTTTTATATCTTCACCATAAGACCACAACTTTGCATCATTTTCCACTACGGTACCTTCAACAAGAGACATTGTATGTTGCTTAGCTCTCCTACATTGTCCCATACTAACCTCTATGCCAAATTTAGTCTTTATTTCCTCTTTTAACATCCTAACATTAAATTTCTGATTCTTAAGAACTTCCTTGGTGAAATGACTACCAATCCATCTGTAATTAACAATTGACCCTAACTTAAAGTTTCTTTCATAATTGTGGTCAATGATAACATACTTGATTTGAAATGAGTGCTCCTCACTCATCCATGGTGCCCACAGCCTAAATGTGCATTGAACAGTACTACACTTAACCAATAACCTTTTACTGTTGTTTTTTTTTCAAAGTACAGTTGATACCCATTTTCTACAACATAATTACAAATCATAAATTTTAATTATTGAGGGTTGGTGAACCTCATACCTAGAATTGGCAACTGCTTCTTCCAAGGTATGTCTTCATTCAACATCGGTTTCATCTGGGACATTATCATCTTCATCATCTTTTGGATCACCTTCTCTGAACTCCTCATTTCCATTTTCCTGACTTACTCCTTCATAGGTTACTCCTTCCATGTTGCTTTCTTGTGGACTCATGAAGTCAGCTAGGTCAATACCTTCTTCCCCTTGGATTGACATGTTTGACTTCACAGAACAATTATCCTTATTTTCATTTTCATTTGTCTTACTTACGTGCATAATAGTACCAAAATGGTCCATGTAAACAAGAACTTGTACTCCACATTGATAAGTAATGTCTATAAATTCTTGATATTGAAGTTCATTCGAAATCAAGGTTAAGCCTTCTGGGATTTATAAATCGGGTTGACAATAATAAAGTTTCTCACATTTCTTTTGTGTGAATCATTCAAGAAAACCCACAAACTCATTATATGACATACTAGCAAAATCGACGTTCTCGAACACATGACGAACACCATCATAATAGCAAAAAGGTTTGTTGATTAACACACCTTGGAAATGAACTTTGATTGAGAGGAATATAGCCATAGATCTTCAGTTACTATGGTGGGATGAGGGTTTTCTTCAATAAGGGGCAGGGGATTGTATAACGCAAACTATTTATTTCATAACAAATTAATATAAGTGTACCACATGTGGCCATTTCATTAAATGACGTGTCATCGACCTTTTCCCTCGTGGCATGTATATTACCTTTCAACCGGATAAAAGGTAACATAAGGGTACTTTAAAACGGTCAAATGAAAGTATATTCCTTTAATGTGCAAAAAAAAAAACAGTTTAATGACCTTTTAAAAAAAACGCGAAAAAGTTCGATGGGCTAATATGACATTTGACCATCTAAAATCTGATTTCATTTCATACAATCGATTTTATAACAACAACAAATAATGGTTTTCGCCCTCAAGATTTGGTGACTATGGGGTCCACAATACTATTTACACGGATCACAAAAGCCTGAGGTATCTAATGGATCAGCCGAATCTGAACCTTAGGCAGCGCCAATGGTTGGATATGGTGAAGGATTATGATTGTGAGATCCTTTATCATCTAGGGAAGGCCAATGTGGTGGCCGATGCTATTAGCTGCAAGACAGTTGTGACTCCGATCAGGGATCTTTGTATGAGGATGGCCGTGATTACTCCACTTTTGGAGCGGATTCGAGAGGGTTGGGTTGAGGCTATGAAGGAAGAGCACCGGAATAGTGAGCGCATAGTGGGTCAGGTAGCTTCCTTTTATTATGATAGACGAGTGTTATTGACTCTCTATCGGAGAGTATGGGTTATGTATTTGGGTGGTGTATGTGAGATTCTGATGGAGGAGGTGCACAAATTTAGATTCTCTATTCATCCCATGCTGGCGAAGATGTACGGAGATCTTCGTCCTAATTATTGGTGGCCCTGTATGAAGTGGAATATAGATTGGTACATGGAGAGGTGCTTGAGTTGCAGGAAAGTCAAGGCCAAGCATCAGTGGCCTCACGACAAGATGCAGCCATTAGACATCTCCGTTTGGAAATGGGAGGAGATTGCCATGGACTTCATTATGAAGTTGCATCGGACTACGCGCGGAGTGGATTCAATTTGGGTTATCGTAGATCAATTGACCTAGAGTGCACATTTTATTCCGATTCAGGAGAGTATCACTGTGGAGAAGGTGGCTGAGATATACAGAGGTCGTGGCATGATATGGGGTGCCGATTTTAGTGGTTTCAGACAGGGACATCCGGTTTACTTCAAGATTTTGGAAGAGGTTCCACGACGAGTATGGTACTCGTCTACATTTTAGCATGGCATTCCACCCGCATACTGACGATTAGAGCGAGCAGACTATTCAAACCCTGGAGGATATGCTTCGAGTGTGTGTATTGGACTTTGGTGGGAGTTGAGATACGTATCTGCCGTTAGTGAATTTTAGTATAACAACAGTTATCACGCCAACATTGATCGACCTCCTTTTGAGACGCTCTATGGGAGGAAATGCAGGACCCTGATTTGTTGAGGTGAGGTAGGTCATAGATTCATGGGGAGTACCAAAGTGGTACTCAAGACAATCGAGTTGATTCAACAAGTTTAGAGTAGAGTCCAGACATCTCATAATCGACAGAAGATCTATGCCGACAAGCGTCGATCAGATTAAGAGTTCCAAGTTGGGGATATGGTTCTCCTGAAAGTGTTGCCTTTGAAATGTGTCATTCGATTTAGGAAGAGGGGAAAGTTAGGCCCCATGCACATCGATCCTTTCACGGCTTTGGCCTGGGTGGGCTGGGTTGGTTATCGCTTGGATCTTCTCGAGGAGCTTAGTCAGATCCATAGCACGTTTATTTCTCTCAGGTGCGGAAAGTTTTAGTGGATGATTCCCCGGTGGTTCCATTGGAGGACATTCTGGTGGATGATTGCCTGAATTATATCAAGAGACCGGTGGTGATTGTTGACCGGAAGAAAAAAAATCTTGAGGAATAAGTATGTTGAGCTGGTAAAAGTTCAGTGACAGCATCCCAAAGGTTCAAAATGGATGTGGGAGCTGGAGGACGATATAAGGGAGCACTACCCAGAGTTGTTTGGGGTAGCGGACTTCGACGATGAAGTCTGATTCAAGTAGGGAGAATTATAACATTCGAGAATGGATTATGTTTTGTTTAGCCCCTTAATGCAAAAATCATTTCATTACTAGTTCCTAGCTAGTACGTGGGGCGTACTCAGAGTAGACTTAGTGTATTATCTCATGTCCAGATCACGGGCTCACCTATGTACGCGAGGCGTACATAGAAGTACGCATGGCATACATGGTGCAGGGAAAAACCCTAATATTTAGGGTTTCCACCCTACTTAATCAAATTATAAATACCTTTGGATATTTTATTAATCGACCTCCATTACCCTATGCACTAATATTGAAACCCTAAGTGTATTTGGTGAGATGTGATCTTGAAAGTGAGTTTGTTGGTGTTTTGTGGTGAATAAGAAGAAGAGGAGCACTTGGAGGTTGCTTGGGAGTAGCTTGAGCTTGTAGATCCATTGTTATCTTTACCTTAGCAAGCCATCTGAGGTAAAAAGCTCTCATCTTGGTGATTCTATGTGCTAGGTCTGTTTTATGGTGTTATTTAAGCATTTTTGGGTCTCTTAAGTCATATACGGAGTTATGGTATACTACAAAAGCTATGGATGTTAAGTCTTTGCTCATTTGAGGTCCCTTGTCCATAACAAAGTAAACTTTATGTGAGATATTGGTCCCTGCAAGTGTTAAGAGTCTTATTAAGCTTCTTTTTGAGTGTTAGGCCCCATTAAGTCATGCATGGGTTTAAAGTTGTCAACTTTACATATTAAGTCGCCATTTAGAACCAGATATGAGAGTTTAACATGTTGGCTTCACTAATTAAGTGCTTAATATGTTAAGTTGGTAATCTAGGGAGTATGTTGGGCGTAACCAGCTGGTACATTGCGCATACTGCTCTGGAAGGAGTATGCTAAGCATACGAGCTGAGTACGCCCCGCGTACTCGGCAGATGGACCTTCGGTTTAGGCCATATTTTGGGCTTTTAAGGTTTGGTTCTTGTTGGGCCATTTTACTTCTAAATTTGGGTCATGGATAGACTATGGACTTTCTTGGGATTCGGTCCATGATGGATATTTGGGCCCAATTTGGAAGTTGGGCCTTGTGATTCCATTTAGGAATTTGGTCCTTTTGATAAAATGGGTTGGGCCATGTTTTGGGTCAAAAAAAGGGTAAAATGATGTTTTACCCTGGATGTTGGACAAGTAACATAGATTCTTGATTATGGGTCGAGATCCAAATATTAATTGGATATTCATTTGATGATGTTAGCGCGGGGATTTTCCAGACCAGCAGACTGAGATTTTTATTTGAGAGATTCTTCAGCTTGAGGTGAGATTCCTCATTGTGTTTAGCAGTTCGAAGGCACTAATGTCGGCCCATAGTTTGATATGTTGGTATGATAGTTGTCTGTGTGATTCTTGCATAAGTTATGTGTTTATATGTTTATTGGGTGGGGCCCGATGACTATCATGTATGCTATTTATCTTTGTGATTATTACATGTTTTTGTATGATTATATGTTTATATGTTTATATTTGTACCGAGCGGGCCTGATGCCATGCAGGGTCTGATGACTGGAAAATCTATTTACCGAGCGGGGCCCATTATATGTTTTATGTGTATGGTATGTGGTATTTTTGAGGAACTCACTAAGCTTTATGATTATGTTTTTAGTTTATGTTTCAGGTACTTCTAGTTCGAAGGAGAAGAGCCTGGGATGATTATTGTTCACACACCATATTGTTCCGCTTTTTGTATTACTTTGATGTACTCGGGTGTTTATTGATACACTCTGATTTATTATGGTTTCTATGAAGTTGTTTTGGAAAACGGTTTTATTAATCTAAAATTTGAAATTTTTTGGTCTTATTTTTGGGGATGTTACAGATGTTCATCCTCAAACAGAGTCCTCAGATGGGAGCAGTGGTCGTCTTGTGGCTCAAAGAGTCGACGACCACATTGGCCTTCCTTGGATGATAAAGAATCTCGCAGTCATCATCCTTGACTATGTCAAGCCACCTACGCTACCTCATGTTCAGTTTCGGCTGATCCATTACATATCTCAAGCTCTTATAATATGTATAGATCGTACAAAGGACCCTATAAAGATAGTGTCGCCAAATATTGAAGGAAAACATCATAGCCCTCAACTCTAAGTCATGTGTCAAATACCTAACCTCATGAGGCTTCAGCTTCCTGGATGCATACACAATAACCTTACCCCGTTACATGAGTACCAACCCAAACCAGTTATCGAAGAATCACAAAATACCAAAAAATTATCCTCAACATCCTCAGGAAGGGTCAATACCAGGGCCTCACATAACTTTTGCCTCAAAGTCTCAAATGCGACCTGCTGCTCAGGCCCCCAACAAAAATCCACACTCTTCTTCGTCAAGTGAGCCAAAGGAACAACAATCTTGGAAAAATCCTATATAAATATTCGGTAGTAACCTGCTACCCCAAAGAACTCCTTATCTCAGATGGGGACTTAGGGACCTCCCACTGCATAACTTCCTCAATCATGGCCGGATTGACCAAAACCTTGTTCTGATTGACGAGATGTCCCGAGAATTGGACCTCATGTAACCAAAACTCACACTTTGAGAACTTGACAAATAGCCTCTCTCGCCTCAACACTCGAAGTAACTCTCAAAGAAGGTGCTCATGCTGCTCGCTGGTCTTGGAGTGGACCAGAATATCATCAATGAAAATAATGACCGATCAGTCGAGCACCAGTCTGTATACCTGATTCATCAAATCCATGAATGATGCAGGTGCATTGATGAACCCAAACGGCATCACCACAAATTCATAATGACCATAACGAGTTTGAAATTTTGTCTTCTCCACATCCTCCCCTTTGAGCCCCATCTGATGGTAACCCGACCACAGACCAATCTTGGAGAACCAAGGTGCACCGTGTAACTGATCGAAAATGTCATCAATCCTAGGATGTGGGTAACGATTCTTTGCCATCAAATTGTTCAACTCCTAATTATCTATGGATATTCGGTGAGACCCATCGATCTTCTTCACAAACATAATCGATGCTCCCCAAAGTCAACTGCTCAGTCTGATAAAGTGCTTGCGTAACAGCTCCTAAGTCTAGGAGGAAAACTCATGCATCTCTCGCGGTACGAGGTGATACGATACCTTAGAAATTGGGACAACACCAGGGATTTGATAGATCCTTAAATCCACCTGCCTCATGGGAGGCACACAAGGTAATTCCTCTAGGAAAACATCTGGAAACTCCTTAAACACTAGCACATATGTACCAACAACCTTCCCCTCAACTCGAGTATCAACCACATATGCGAGATAACATGAGGACCCATGTTAGAGATACTTCCTAGCTCTAGCATCCGGACAAAAAAACCCAACCAATCCCGGTACCCTCGCCATAAATGGTTAGTTCTCTCCTACTTGGGTTTAGAACCACCATCAGCTGCCTCTCGCAATCAATCACAACTCCAAACCTGCTCAACCAGTCCATCCCTACAATCACGCACACATCCTTCATAGGGATGGGAACCAAGTCAATCAAGTAGGGCACCCCGAATATCACCAAAGCACAATCATGAAACACACTCGAAGCACAGACCTTGTGTTTGTTCACTATGGAAACTCGCAACAGACACTCCAACTCCAAAAGGGTCATATCGAAACCCCTACTGAAGGACTGGGATACAAAAAACTGACTCGTATCCGAGTAAAAAAGCACAAGAGTAGGAAAAGAATTCTCCAAGAAGGTACCCATTAGGAATACACAAAAATTAACTTGACATGATAATAAACGAATACAAATCAGTATCAATGTATGGCGCTGCCCTTGCCTCCACTCCAGTAAGAGAAAATGCACTACCCTTGACCTTTGGGGCTTCAGCCCTCCCCTGGTGTCTATATGTGATCTGAAGTGTGGTCAAAGCCGGTGCTTCACCGTGCCTGCACTGTTCTCACAACAAGTAATGGAAAATTGGCCTTTATATGGACAACCTGATCATACTGGTAACAAATCCAGGAACTTGGCGGCGGAGCCTGCTGACGGAAATGTTTTGCATAACGATCCTCCCCGCCATATTTTTGGCACCCAATCGCTAATCAACATGCTCCCTTATGTGCCTTACCGCACTTGTCACAAGTGCGGCTGTGACATCCCCAATTTCACGGCTAGAAAAGACCGATTTGTTTATGCTTTGTTTTTAAAATCAGAGTAATCGTTTAAAGAAAACTGTTGCGGAATTTGTTCCCAAAAACAAAAATATGATAACCATTTATCCAAACATTTCTCAAAGAGAATGTATTTTCATTAAATAATAAAACCTTGGGATGTCATGTTCGATACAGACCAAAAGCATAAACAATATAAAATAAATCTTACAATAGTTATTTATAACTACTGATCTATAATCCAAAATCTCTCGTCAAGTCCGCCAACTTATACCCTTGTGCCATTACCTGTAATGAAAAGAAAACTGAGTGGGTCAGGCTTGGGAGCCTGGTGAGCATATAGGGTTTTCAACCCACAATAATATAATTATTATATGTAATCAGCAAACAATCAACCCAATTACCCATCCCCATTATCTTCTTAAGGTTTCACCCTAAGAACCAACTATCCTTCATTCATTTATTTGTAAGGAATTGGCACGAATTCCATTGCTGCCAAAGTTTATTTATCAAGTACTAAATCCATAGTTATCAGGTGCTAACTCCATAGTCACCAAGGTTCACTTAACAAGCGCTAACTCCATAGTCGCTAAGGTTTACTCAACAAGCGCTAACTCCATAGTCACCAAGGTTTACTCAACGTGCGCTAACTCCATAGTCGCCAAGGTTCATCAAATAGGCACGAAGTCACATCGTTGCCAAGGTTTATACAATAGGCGCTAACTCCATAGTCACCAACTATCCCATCTACCCAAGTTCCACTCAACATTTTCGTAGATATAAATACTTACACAGTTTGAATCATTTAACACTTGTATAAAACATCAATTCCACACCCATCTCAAATAGACAAATAATATATAAACACATAGCACGTATTTCATAGCAAATACTTCATATTTATGTGTTAGAAGAAAGTAACTACACACTCACGCATATAAACAACAATATACTTAATACACTCAAACCATACTTGTATTATTATCGTGTTTATGAAGGGTAGTACACACTCACTTGATCAGAAGATGATCGGACAGCACTACGACTTGCAGAAGTAGTAATCCTCAGCAGATCTGGAAGATCTCCACAAAAATCGAGCTTTTCACGGGCAGAGCTTCGGCTCGGGAATCACACTTCTCGGGATCTTCGGGATCTCGGGACTTGCTTCGGGGCTCGAGGATATTACCGGGGCGTCGGGGTACTTCTGGCACGCAAAACGATGCAAAACAGGAGAGAGAAGAGAGAAAAAGAGCAAATGAGTCGGTTGCCCTCGCATCCTATTTATAGGAGGCTGGAGCCTCAAAGTACGCGGGGCGTACTGCGTTACGCGGGGTGTACTGGTCCGAAATCGTCATTGCTTACGTATCCGAAGAACTCGAGTGCGAGGCGTGTCATGCTTCGCTGTACGCGGGGCGTATGCTCGTACGCTGGGCGTACTTCGGATGAGTCCGATGACTCCTCTTCGGATAATGCCGGATTTAATAATTAAATTTAATTATTAATTATTTAATAAACTTCAAAAATTCATATCTTCTTCATACGAACTCCATTTTCGACGTTCTTTATATCCACGCGTAGGTGAGACTACGCTCTACGACTTTCGTTTAGACTCCGTCGGCTAATTTTGACTTTTATTTTTATTATTTATTTTTAATAAGCCGGGACAGAAAATTTCGTTATAAATTCATAACTTCTTCGTTTGACGTCCGTTCTCGCCTAACTTTTCGTCGTTTCGCTACTAACAACGAGATCTTCGATTCTCGTTTAGATCGCTAAGGCTAAATATCATTCTAACGTAAATTCACTTTTTACGTCATTCAGCGTTGTGCCGGTTCTGTCGCGAAACTTCAACAAGTCATAACTTCTTCGTTATAACTCGGATTTTGGCGTTCTTTATATGCACGGAAACCTTGTAACATATACTACAACTTAGTTAGGATTATTCATCCTAAATAATCTTCTATCAAAAAGTCATTTTCGACGCTTATCGTCTCTAAATTGACTAGCCCTGATCTACGGGCGTTACATCGGCCCCTCTAACCTCTGGATCGTGAATTGGTGGGCTTGAACCACTTTGTTGTTGGCTGAGTCTAAACTGGGGTCTGCTTCTCCCCTCTCTCTCTCTCTCTCCTGGGTCTCAATCTCAATCTCTCTCATCCGTGTGAACAATTACAGCTAAAAAAGGAACGATATTGTTGTGTCAACACAAACTCACGAATCTCCTTCTCGAGCATGCTCAAGTAATGGGAAATTTGAACTTGCTCTGAAGTATCATAACTGGGGCAGAAAAGGACTCTCTTAGTAAACATCTCGGTGATCTTCGTCACCAACTCTATCGTCTACTTCAACGACATGTACTCCTGGGCTAACCTCTCCATATCCACCAATGGGACATACCCAAAGTGGAACATCTTTGTGAACTTCTCCCAAGTCATTTCGGTCTGCTCTGTAGGAGAATAAGAACCAGTCATCAGCTTCTACCAATCCTACGCCTTCAAACGAAGAAGGTTCAAGGCAAACTTGACCTTCTGGTCCTCTAAGAACGAGCATGTGATGAAAAAACCCTCCAAATAAGATATCTACCTCATGGAGACGATCGGGTACTTTACCCCATCGAACTCTGGAGGCTTCGTGTTGCTGGAGTCCTGGTACTACATCATCCCTCTCCCCTAAAATCCTACAACAGCTACGCCTGTAGTGGCTGTGATGACAACAGCCTTAGAGAAGGCGGCATATGCTCGTCGACCAACTCAATCATGACAGTCTTGACATACCCAAACATCTCCGGGATCACCTACTGCACTACCATAGCTACCTGGGTGGTGATTATCTTGCAAATCTCATCATTAGTTAATCCTGGCCTCCCCGGACCATCAACTCCTGATCCTGAACCTCTCATGATCACCGTAATGAAAATAAACTGGAACACATTAGAACATCACATTTTACTGTAACACATCATCACTCGATCACTCAATCTTTGGAAATTGTGAATTCCTCGACACATGTATGGGTCCTATGTTTGTAGTAGCATAGGCCCATACAACATTCCACACATACCGTATTTTTCTCGAAAGATCGTCAAGTACTTCCCGATCACAAGGCCCAAGCAACTAGGATACACATACATCCTATACTCACCCTTTCAAGAGTAGTTAATCACTCCTTAATATGGTGCCCTAACAGCCAAACCAACTCATGAAACTTCCATTAACCATGCATACGCTTTGTGTATGCTAATAATACGTAACACTGGATTCGATAGACATGCGAACAATTGATTCTACCCTAAGCCTACAACCATACAAGGAACATGAAATAAGGCTAAATCAAACATTCTTAGGCTATAAAATCTTAGTTATGTATAACCATGATTCACACACTAAGAAACTACAGTAATAATGGCAGTTCCAAATAGCATATCAAGAATTTCCATAGGCTATCAGGCATTATAAATCAGGAAATTATATAATGCATTCATGAAGATCCTTTGCCTATAAACTAGAATGCATTTCTAACATATCACTAATACAAATAATACAAGTGTTGGTATCTTGAGGAATAACTCTCCTTGGCTCCGACTGATTGTACACATCACATCCTCTACTTTGATTATTTTTGAATTTAGTTATCAAAAAGGTTTTGCAGATTCGTAGTTTGTGTCTGGAATCACACAACTTTTCATCTAATTCTCTCAAAATAAGGCTCTTATGTTGGATAAGGTGTCTAAGTCCATAACTATAATTGGTATGTACTTGACCTGAGAGTAGCATGGTCCATTTTGGGTTGCATTCACCAAAACAATATGTTAGGATGAACAATTGAGAAAGAGGTTATTTATGATTTATTAATATATTGCAAGGATAATATATTAATATGAAATCATGTTATTTAATTAGTATTGATCAAGAATTAATTTGGAATTAATTTAGTGATCAAAAGAGACTAATTAAATTAACGGGGACTGATTATGTAAATCAATGATATATATATATATATATATATATATATGGTTTGGGCTATTCAGGAGTGCTCATAAGGTCTGAGTATTGGATTAAACCCACGCTCACTTGAATCACGTCATGGAATTTATCACAAGTGATTGTGAGACAATAATATCATATAGTCTTTAATCCAAGATATATGAGTTATTGACTATGAGTTGGTTGTACATTGATAGTACGAAACCGCATCAGTAACTTGATGCTATAAAATGTGTTATTGTGTATGATTTAACGAGTAGTTAGTACAAGCATATGAGTCAAAGTTTATCTATTCCTTTTGATCCTTGGAGGATTAAAAGCTATATCTTGGGCCCCTCAATGATTTTGTTTTTACTTATGTGTTGTGCCCGGTCAGAACTCAATTGATGTGTTCAATTAAGTTCTATGTCAAACAAATCGGAAATCGAGAAACAAACTGCTGGACAATAAGTATGACATTGTTCCATGTATTTGTCCGACTGATATCTTGAAGAACAGAGGATTATATGATCCCTTATTTAAAATGGCACGTCAGAGTTCGACAACGACTTTTAAGAGCTACGATTGCTAGTCGGTTCCTGAAGTTGTACTTGCAACTATAGTTATTAGACTTATCGAAGTGGGAGACTGTTGGATAAGGTGTCTAAGTCCATAACTATAATTGGTATGTACTTGACCCGAGAGTAGCATGGTCCATTTTGGGTTGCATTCTCCAAAAAAAATATGTTAGGATGAACAATTGAGAATAATTAAATTGGTGATCAAAAGAGACTAATTAATTTAGTGATCAAAAGAGACTAATTAAATTAACGAGGACTGATTATTTAAATCAATGATATATATGGTTTGGGCTATTGATCCATGATGGTCTAAGTTTATGTAAGTTCCATGAAGAGTTGGCCCACTTGGATTAAGGTTTACCCATGACTCTTGGATTCCTACACTATATATATATATATATATATATATATATATATATATATATATATATATATGTCCCCATGGCCTAAAATCGGCTACCCTTGTGTTCTTAGAGTTTATAAAGCCAATTTTGAGTGCTAAGTAATCTCTCTCAAGTTCTCCAAATTGTTGGTGGTGTTTTGTGAACCATTTGCATGTATAACTAGAGAAAACTTAGATCCAAAACATCTAGGGTTGTATGTGCACCTTAAGGTTGTTATAGTGCTCAAAACCTTTCATCTTATACCAACTTGTAACATCCTAAAAACCATGATAAAAATTTTCATTTTTACCAAACATTTTCACAAAAAACCTAAGTGATCAACCATTTTTTTAAATCAAATCCATAGAATCAGAGTATCAAATAATCTCTCAAAACATAAATCACCAGGAGCATGTGTACGAGCATGCCTTCGCCTTACCTCGATCATCTGATGTACCTAAAAACATTAAAATCAACAACTGTAAGTCAAAGCTTAGTGATTTCCCCCCAAAATACTCCACACAATAATATATATACAATACATGCACACTGGTCTCACAATATAAAACTGGATTGCCCTTGGCCCATAATCACTAGACCGGATTGCCCCCGGGCCCAAAGTCCTCAGATTGGATTGCCCCCGGGTCCATAACATTTAACTGGATTGCCTCGGGTTTGTTGGCCTATAGCGTAAAGCCATACTGCCTCAACCCCACCACACTATATCGATATATGCAAACAAACAATCGGTAAGCAGAAAATATAGGTAATCATGCAGATATACCTATTTAACAGATCACTACAGCATAACAACATCCTATATACAAGGACACATACTACAGTACAAAGTTTAATGAGAAAACTCACCTTGCAGTCTAGAAGATAATAGTGCTGATCACAGATCCGATAACCAACTCTACATGTCACCTGTACAGCAAACAGGGACCAAACATCAAACTAAACCCAAAACTCTAAGTTTGACCTAAAGTTAAACTTAGTCAAAAAGTCAAAGGTCAAGTTAAAGTCAACTCTCTAAAGGTCATTAAGCTGGTCGCCACGTCGTGGCATAATGAAGACAAAATAATCGCAGATCAGACCCTCGTCACATCGTGACGATCAAAGCGTGACATCGTGAGGAACGTTCTGGACAGATTAATGCCTTAAGCTCGTAATCCTTTTAGCCAAGCAAACAAAACTTCTAGAAAGCTTTCTCCATCTTAGAATACCATAAAATTCGCAGATTTTTAGACATGCATGTCCAATGCATGTCCCAAACACAAACTAGGTCAAAATGAAGGGAAAATGAGATCAAATCCCATGAAAAAACACAAAACTCACTAATATTCTAGATTTGTGATAAATGGTATCAAAGGAGTCTTGAGAACTGATAAAGTTGCCAACTTTATGAGATCCCAACACTCAAGCCTCCATAAATGATAAGAAAAGTGAACCAAACACTAGATCTAATAAGCATGAGCTAAAAAGGAAGGGACTTGAGGACTTATAAGAGTCCTAATGCTATGCAAGATGATCAGAGAGAGAGGCTAACAAGCTGAAATGATGCAGCAAATACCTTCCCTTCCTTTTCAAGGCTTCAAATCACAAAAAATGGAGCTCAAAGATCAATAATGGAAGATTAGGGTTTTTGGAGGGTAAAGAGAGGTGATAGAGGGATAATCCCCAAAATTAGGGTTTTGGCATGCAGGGGTTGTCACGTCATGACAATTAAATAGGGTGCACGTTTCCTTCGGCACGATCACGTCGTGATATACAAGTGCTCACATCATGACCAAGGTTTAAATCCTTGAAATTTAATTGATAACTCGAAAGCAATGTTTACTTGTAACTGGGTTTTACAAAGAAGCCTATACTCTAAATGTGCGAGCACCCTTACTACACCTCACTAGAAGTCTTTTTTCTACCATTCTTTTCAAAACACAATTGATATCCATTAGCCACAACATTGATTTTACTTGCCTTAAATCCTTAAATCTCATTCAAAGAATGGGTTTTTGTTTTTTCAAGTGAACTAACTCATTAAAAATATAATGAACTTGGATGTTAGGTTTAATTTCTCTCCCATCATCATCATCTACAATGTTGTCCTCCTTCACATCAACAGACAACTTACTCAAGAAAGGATCATTAGATGTCATGTTCATATTCACTTCATCCTCACTGAATTCCACATCTATATTCATAAGATCATCTATTTTATCTTCATTTTCACCATATGTACAAGACTCACGTTCCACATCTTCATTATCTTCATCATCAAACCACCCATCGACACCAACCCCAATATAATACACATAAATAGAAATTATACCATTTGTTCCACAAGCATCAAAATAAAAGCAACATATTCCACATCATCTGAAATGGGATTAAACACATCCATCAGGGAAAGACATGGTTCACGGTAGTGCATCTTTTTACATTCTTCATGCATGAAATGTTTAAATAAGGTCAAACACACAGAATATGTCATAGCAGAAAATCAACATCATTGAACATGGTTTTCTCACCGTCTATGGAAGAGAAAGGGTTACGAGTAAATACCCCTTGATGGTTGAGTTCAACCATCAAGAACAGTCCATTAGGGTCCGATGGTGCCATTGCAGCAACTTCTTTGATTCTTCAACTCAATCACAAAATTGCTTCAAAACCCTAGCTCGGGAGGTTCGTTTACAGTGAAAAATGAAGAATGGAGGTCGGCAGGTGAAGAGGATGAGTTTTAAGTATCGTATTTCATTTATTGACATGACATATCTTAGGTGTTATCGGATTAACAGAAAAATATATTTTAACTGTTTTAACTGATACGTAGACAATGTCAACTGGGAAGCCGTATAAAATCGAAGAAAATGACTTATTTGACAAGTAAAATGTGAGTTTAATAGTTTATTACACAAAAAATTAAAACTTTAATGATCAAATTGGAAAATTACCTTAACTTTAATGTGCCTACAATATATTTTCCCTTAAAAAAAATGTTTCGGCTTTGTTCAAACGGATCGTATAAAGTTAAAACTTTTTATAACTTAGATTACTAGTACTAGAGTATAATTTTTGTTAAACCCAATATACCTTAAAAAATGTATATAAAATTAAAAAGAAAAACAAAAATATATGAAGCTGACGCTTGTCTCCAATTGTATTGATCGGTTACGTTAGTTCGTATGGACCCTCCCACCTACCCTTTTTATAACCTCTCCAAATCACCTACCATCTCATCATAGAATTGAACTTGAACATTCATCATAAACCGGTGCATTCTAAACCAAATCCAACAAAACAACTAAAAGCGATCCCCAATCATCCGACATGAATCAATTGGGAATCGTTTATGTTTTGTCACTATCTTCACAAAGATACATCCAGCTTTGCAACAGCCAAGCAACTTGCAAATTGCATAATTCCACTATAAATAAATCTAATTCACCCTCCATAAATACACACACAATAATCTTAAATCTTAATCCTCTTGTATCCACTATCAATACAAAGTTTCATGGCACATTTTCTCCTTTTTTGTCATGTTATCTTTATCGGTTTACTCTCATCCGTTTCTTCACGAGGTCCAGTTTATCGGCCACCATCAGTTGAGCAATTAACAAACCGTTTCCCTCGTATACCCATCACCCAAGGGATGTCAACTTTGTTTGGATCATCAAATATTCATCTGAAAAGCAACGGATCATATGCTGATATCATTTTAGACAAAACCTCAGGTAAACACTGTAAGCTAGTTTTGAATTAAGCAGTTTCTGACAAAAAAGTATCAATCTATACAACATTTGTGTGTATGTGTGGATGTATTCTTGTTTTCTTGATTCCATTCGTGTGGTATATAGGTTCTGGATTGATTTCAAAGAACACATACTACCATGGATTCTTTAGTGCTGCAATAAAGCTGCCAATGGGGTTTACTTCAGGGGTAGTACTCGCTTTCTATGTAAGTTTTATTTTTCTTAGTTTCTTACCAGTACTTATTTCTGTCTTATAAAGATGGTCTGATTTGATTTTTGTCGTCGCATGCATTTCCAGATGTCTAATGCAGATGTATTTCCACATAACCATGATGAGATAGACTTTGAATTACTTGGCCATGAGAAAAGAAGGCAATGGGTTCTCCAAACAAATATGTATGGCAATGGAAGTGTCAAAACCGGAAGAGAAGAAAAGGTTTACCTCTGGTTTGATCCCACTCAGCAGTTTCATCAATACACCATCCTTTGGAACAATCACCACATTGTGTAAGCTCTCCATTTACTGATTTACGCACTAGTCATATCAAGTTCATGAAATCTTAACTGAGAAACTTTCTGTAATCTTTCCAGGTTTCTAGTAGATAATATACCTATAAGAGAGGTGATCCACAGTCAAGCTGTTTCATCTGTGTACCCATCCAAGCCAATGTCGCTGTATGCAACCATATGGGACGCTTCAGAGTGGGCGACAAAAGGAGGAAAGTACCCTGTGAACTATAAGTACGCACCATTTGTGGCTTCGATGGGTGAACTGGAAATGGTAGGCTGTTCGATGCAGAAAACAAGCTCGCCAATGGCTACTGCTGGATGTTCAACGAATGCAACCGTTTCGAGCTTGGATCCTGTTGAAGGAAAAGAGTACGCAACGCTATCAAAACAGCAGATGGCTGGTTTGAATTGGGTAAGGAGAAAACATATGTTTTACTCATATTGTAAAGATACGTCAAGATATAAGATGATGCCAGCAGAATGCGGTGCTCAATAATTCTTTGTAATTAATTACATGGCAAGGGAAAATGTTGTAGAGAAAAAAGAAGAAATGAAGAAGAATATTCTTTCGATAAAGGGAACATACATAAGACATAAAAATAAAAATAAAAAAATAAAAAAAAAAAATAAAAAAAAAAACACACACACACACAAGCGGTCCACACCCTTTTCCTATATTCAAGATTTGGGTTTAAGCTGACTTCCCTTGAAGGGTCCATTTTGAACATGTGTCATTAATATCACATTACATATGTATTGAATATATATTAAATTGCAATGTCCGTCGCACTCCCATATAATTAGCTAAAATCAAATCAAATCAAATTAATAACAAAATGTAATAAAAAAATAATAAATAACATCCTTTCTGGAAATAAAGATTTAGGTTTTACTCATAGCAAATTTTTATATTTATATATTTTTTTTCTTAAATTTTTTGATATAACAGTTTTTTTCTTTTTTTGTATTTTATAAATTGTGATTTTACTCATTATATTTTGAATTTACGATTTTAGTCACTTACATAATTTTCTTTATTGTTTTTGGTTTTATTAGTATTCCTTTTATTTAAAAGTTATAAACTTTTACATTTTTTGGACCGAAACTTTATTTTGACACTTTTGTGGTCACTTTGTATGATATAATCGTCACCGTAATATACGTGGATTGTTGATGTTTGTAAATCACATTTTTTATACGAATTGCAAAAAGTTATTTCGTACATTAAAGTTGCGTTTTTTGTCTTTAATATAATTTTTTTTATTTTTCTTTTTAATTAATCGCAAACAAGTTCTTCGCCGTAACATAGAACTTAAAGTCTAAAATGCTAGTTCAAAAAAATGGTGTTACCAATACTTATTCCTTTACACATAAATTCTTTTAGAAGTTTCATTCAAGCAACGTATATTTGTATAAAGTTATAATCAACATCTTTTTTTTAAAAAAAAATTACTCTATATAAAATTATTCATTTCGGTAATACATTCATCAAAAATATCACATTTCGGTAATACATTCGTCATGATAATGATACGTTAGAATTTAGGGAATCAAAACAACAATATGTAAACTTGGATAATCTCTTGAATTGTGGTTTGGAAATCACTTTCCGAAATCTATAATTCAACCCATATTCCTCAAATTACAAGAATGCACATCAATGGGATAATTCAAAAGATCAAATTAGATTTCAAGACCAATCTAATTTGAAAACACGGATTACCATGTTTTTTGAGTGTTCTTCGAGATATAGAAATACAAAGTGTTCTTATTTTCGTGTACTAGATTCTAATCTTTGAATTGTATTTCCATCTTCCTTATATAGAAGGAAGTTGGCGGTTATATGGTGGTTAACATCCAAATTTGGCGCCAAAAGGGTGGTTGAAAAGTAGTTATTGGACACAACAAACAATATGATTTCATAAACCTTTTTGATGGGAAAATATTTGTCTGGACCCTTTCATGATAATTATATTTGTTTAGCTGGTTGAAAGGTAGTTATTAGAATCACCACCAGGGGATCTGCCCATCGACCATGTTAGGGGTGTTGCCCTTGGAAACCTGTACCCAGAGGCACTGCCTCTGGACACCCGTATATTGAGTTCAAATTTATTACTCCGAGTGTGCACCCCGCTTCAGTCTCGTAGAGTAAATAGAACTCAACATATCTCCATATTATTAATAATTAAACTAAAATATGTTGATAACATTAAAATCACCAACATGATATTGAATGTTGTTATTGTTGTTGTTGTTCTAGTTCTTATTATTATTATTATTATTATTATTATTATTATTATTATTATTATTATTATTATTATTATTATTGATACTAAATTTCATCTTTAACTTTTTACAAAAGTTGCAATACCTTGTGATTTCATTCGAAAAATAAAGATTTCATTGTTCTAAAAAATATCACAAAATAAGTAATGACCTGTTTTGTTTTGTTTACAAAATATAATTTGTATAACTGTATTTTATGAACATAAGCTTTCAATGCTTACTTTATGATATCGTATTTTTAGATCAATAATGTTTTGTGAATAATGAAAAAAAAATCATTACTTGGTGGTTCCAAACACTGACATGCTGCTTCTTAGTCGGTAACTAGGGTTTAGCCAAATAGTTTTTTGTACGTATTCTCTGATTTTGAACATGGGTGTAACGTCCCAAAATAATGACATAAAATTTCCATTTTTAGATTAATAAATCGTTAATACATAACAACTCCATAAACCAAGGTAATCAAGATTTAGCAAAACATCATAAAATCAGAGTAATTCACGGTATGCGGAACATGTGGCATATGCTCTGTAATCGTCCCAAACCCTTCCATTTTGAAAACCGAAGTACCTGAAACATAAATTACAAACCGTAAGCACAAAGCTTAGTGAGTTCCCCAAGATACCACATACCATATATACATAAATCACATTCTAGGCCCATGCCCTCCATTGGGCCTCGCCCGGTCTCGAGTCCCACTCGTCCTCGGGCTCCGCCCGATATCAAGCCCCGCTCGGATTACAGATCTATTATTCTCAGGCCTTTCTTGTTCCTGGGCCTTGCCCACTATACACATACAATATATCACATAATCATGCTAACATATAAAAGGATCATAAACACTAGCATATTTTCCAGTCACCGGGCCTCGCCCGTTACACACATAACCATATAACCATATAATCATATAACATATAAGCATGGTAGTACATGCAATAATCACAAAGACTATAGCATACCATACAGTCATCAGGCCCGCCCGGTATCGGGCCTCACTCGATAAGTATAACACAGATACTAATATTCAGCATACAATATACTCATCAACAAACTATCTCATAATGCTTGCAAGAGTTATGCAAACATCTAGCATTGTAACATAAAACCATGGGTGGACATTCCTGCCTTCGACCCGCTAAACCTAGTTAGAAGACTCACCTCGCACTGCCGAAACACACAGACGATCCTTGGGTGCTAGCTAACAGATTTCGGAACTATCAATATCAAAACAACATCCAATTACCAATTGGGTTCCAATCTTTGGTCCATAATCCATACTTGGGGTAAAATGACCATTTTACCCCTGGCCCAACCTGAACCAAAACTGAGGCCCAAAATCCAAAAACCTAAAGATCCATAAAGGAACACTAATGAATTAATTTTACAAATTGGGCCCAAACCTCATATGGCCTTATCCTAAGCCCAATAATTCACTTCGCCAAAATGGCCCAAAGCAACTAGTCCAAAGAAGTGGCCCAAGACACGAAGCCTAAAAACACGTCAAGCCTAACTCCCAGCAGAACGATGTACGTTGGGTGTACTCGGCTAATCCAGATCGTGACTTCAACTTGGTACGCTAGGCATACCTGTTGGATTAGGTGTCTAAGCCCATAACTATAATTGGTATGTACTTAACCCGAGAGTAGCATGGTCTATTTGGATTGCATATCACCAGGATAATTTTGATAGGATGGACTTTTAAGAAGAGGATATTTATGATTAGTTAATATACTATAACTTCTAATATATTATTTAATTAGTATTGATCAATAATTAATTTGGAATTAATTTTGTGATCAAAAGAGACTAATTAAATAAGAGGGGTTGATTTGGTAAAATCATTCATTCTTATGGTGTAGGCTAATAATCCATGATTCCTTAGGTTGGGCTAAACCCATGTGACAACCCATGGATGATGCATGGAGATTTAAACCCATGGAGCCTAAGGAATAAGGAAGGTCATGTACATTAGGATTTACATGGTGTAACCCTAATCTTGCCACACTATATAAGAAGCCCATTAGCATCCAAAATTGACTACTAGACACACTAGTGTTCCTGGAGATCATTGAGCCGATTTTGGTGCAAGAAATACTCTGTCAAAAGCCTCCTTTGTTCTAGATGTGTTGTGATTCCATTTAAGGTGCAACACTTGGGGCACTAAGTTCTTAAAGGCCAAACTCAAGAAGTTCTACAAGCTACAACAAAGATGTAACTCTATAACTCCCTTTTATGTTGATTATATCATTTTGTATGCTAGTTGTAGGATTAATGCTTTGGAATATTGCATGTATAATTAGAGAAACATAGATCCAAAACATTTAGGGTTGTATGTGCACCATAGGATGTTTTAGTATACTAAAACCCAACAACGGTATCAGAGCCTAGGATGTTTTCTATTATATTTGATTCAAATGTAATTTTCAAAGTTAAAAAAATCGAATTTTCTGCATTCTGGACAGCGAACTCGCCGAGTCCACTCAGAAAAAGTCCAACTCGACGAGTCCAGTTCATGTGCTCGCCGCGTTGGTGCTCTAGTGGGCAGTTTTTCGAGTTTTTTGGCCGATTTTGGATTAGAATCATTACCACAAAATTTTTTAGTTCATAAAATTTGATTTTGTTGATATGGTAATGATGATTCTCATCTAAATAAAAGATAATTGTCAAAGTTTCATGTTTTGTATTAGTTTATATGATTAGGCTAATTTCTTGAAACTTGTTTGATATGAATTATATGAACTTATAAGTTTAATTAGATCATAGGCAAATTGTTAGATTTTTTTAGTTGTATTTTTTGATCTAATTGTTTTTGGTGAAATCCATAACTTGTCCTCAAGTTATGGAAAGTGAAAAGTCTCATTTTTAAATGTCATCATAAAATGGTTTTAAGTCTTCCATAACTTGTCCTCAAGTTATGGAACTTGAAGAGTCTTTTACATAAATGTTTTTATGAACTCCATAACTTGTCCTCAAGTTATGAAATGTCAAGAGTCTTTTCATAAAATATATATTAAACTCATAAGTTATGGATACCAAAAGTATTTGAATAGTTCAAAACTTACCCTCAAGTTTTGGAATTTGTAAACGCAAAGTCTTACTTTGAAACATTTTGTTCCAAACCCTAGAGTTTTAAAAGTTAAAATTCAACTCTTATACCTTATATTATTATAAGTTTAATAAATATATATATATATATATATATATATATATATATATATATATATATGTGTGTGTGTGTGTGTGTATGTGTGTGTAAGAGTAAAGTCAATCTTACTGTTAGTAGGCCTCATTCATGAAGCCAGTCTATAAGGGGGGATATAAGGTTACTACCTATAAAATGGTAGTTTAATGGGTGTCCACTCTCACCCACCGCTTCCTTTACTGGTGGAGAGTCGTTAGTCGAACAGGTAGGATAGAACTCTAATTCTCCTTTCATTAAAAGTATAATGATAAATACTAAGTAACTAAACTCTTATATATTCCCAATCTTAGTTACTTAGGAAAATGTGAAATGGTGCTAACACATGAAATTACACTTTGCACCCTTGTTAAGTCGTTAGTGGAGCGTGTGTGGTTTACCGGCACACTAACATGGGACTGACATGTAACACCCCGGTTTTTCTCGGTACGTTTGGTTATTTATTTTTAATTATCCTTGTAACCTTGGGTTAATTTATTTAACCAATGTCTGATTTCTTATGTTATTAGACTCTTTTGATCATCTTGTAAACTCCTTTTATTGAAGTCCATGGACTATGGGCCTATTTGCAAAGTCCATCCAGTAAATAGTACTTAATGTGTTAATTGAGTCATTTGGAACACACACAAGAAAAACACTCTAAACCCTCCCTCTCTCTCTCTAAAATCGTCCTCTATCTCTTTGGGATCAAGAGCAGCCAAGGGGATGTTGTTTGGAGCTTAATTCTTGTTCATTTCCAGCCTTGATTCATATTGGTATGAACCTCCTTATCATTTCTTAAAACTTGATTCATAACCTTGTTCTAGTTTTATGATTTCATCTTCACTTCTTCTCCTTCTTATTTGATTTGTAATTGTATGTTATACATCATCTCAAGGTCCTATCTTCACCCCATATATGGTGGATGATGGATCTAGGGGATTACATGTGACAAAAGATCATGGAAACCCTAAAAGGGAGAATGGTGATTTTATGTGCTTTATGTTCATTTTCATGTTTATTGTTACTACAATCTTGTGGCAAAATGAAATCCTAATGATACCTAACCCTTTTTAGTACCACCATTACCATGGGGACTAAATTGGGATGATGAACACATCTTAAAATGTGTTTCAAAGGGAGAAGGATGGATAAGCCAAAAAGGAATCACGGGTGGCTACGATTCTATTTTCCATCAGATCTGTTGTCATTTTTTAAAACTCATATCTTGAGCCAACCTCACTGATAAGGACTTTATCTATGGGAAAGAATGGCATCTTTGCTGTTAGGTCTGATCCGGGTCTGTTCTGATATGTCATTTTGTTTTCATCATTTCTAAGGCTTGGAAAAGGATCCAGAGTCATTCCAAGTTTCTATATGTTCCTTATATTATGAATTTAAGATCTGGAGAAGATGGGGTGTTATTTCCAATTATAAATTGGTTAGAATGGATCCACACTCCAGATCAGTGGGCAGTCACCAGCTTTTGCTAGTGTTGTGATTGTCCACAATGTGAATTTTATATCTGGAGTTTGGGAGATGCTTTTCATTCAATTCCAACTCTGAGACGTTCATTTATATGTCCTTTACTTCTATTAATTTTGGTTTGGACGAATTCTACTCACAAGTTAGGTAGAATTGGCCAATATCACTTGACTGTATTGTTGGAGACAGAAGTGACACACCATTTTGTAAAATTCATATTTAATTCATCTTTTGGAGTTAGAATGAGTTCTTTATAGTTCTGGAATCCTAAGCAATCATAGTTTCCTATAAAATTTAGTTAAAGCTATGTTTCTGTTTTAGATTTTGGAGTAAATCCGTTTTAAACAACAGGTCTGTTTTAGAGACCTTGCTGTGATTACTCTTTTCTCAACTCATAGCTTCATTACTTCTCCTTTCTAACCTTTAGTCCTTCTTAGGTGAGGTTTTGAAGTTTTCTCAAGCTTGGTAGCATTATTTGATTCTTAGCTATCCTTACTACTCACTCAAGGTGAGTTCTCTCACACCGTTGTATTGATGATTGTGTTTGTTAGTTAGCTCGTGTGTGATTATTTGAATTCATTATAAAAGCATGCTATATAACTATTGTTTTAATTCGTACATGTGCACTGTGTGTAACTAATCATGTATATGGGGACACCACCAAAGGATACGGATTTACCGGTCCGGTGGGTAGGTAAGATCACCAACGTAATGCTCGTCGTGAGGTGCGGTGATTAGGGCCAAATGATACGGGATCTTCCCGGTGCGGTTCAAACTTACAAGTCCTTCTTGTATTATAGGCATTGATTCGTTCTTTTCCGTTATCATATAATTATAATTGGAAAATGGATTAGGGTTAGTAAATATGAATGTTAGTACAATGTCTGTGTTTGAATTCACTAAGCTTTGTGCTTATGGTTTCCCTTATAACTTTTCAGGTGTTAAGATTAAGGAGGCTAAGGCTTGACATGGAGCACCGGGACATCGCTACTAGTTATTTTTGTTGGGACCTTATTATTATTATTACTTCCGCACTTATTTTTTATGATTATTAAGTTGATGGATTATGTTATGACTATTTCTGTTGTTTTAATTTAATTTAAGATGGGTTTTAAAAGTTTAAAATTTTTGCAAAAATTTGGGTGTCACAAGTTGGTATCAGAGCCACAGTTTGAGGGAACTAGGCATTCTTGTGGATGTTCTAGACTCAAATTTGAGGCTCTATAAGTTTATTTTCTTTTTAAAATATTTTTCAAACCTTCTGAAGACTAGTAGTGGAAGATGTCGCGGTGTGCCAGTCAGCCCGCCAAGTAAGCCTTATTTCTTATGTTAAATGTTTATGTTAAATTATTGACTTTGAATTGGATTCTACTAGCCTTAAAATATTAGATTACACACTTAGTTAGTGTTAACATGTGAGAGAGTTGTAAAATTAACGGCTAGAGCGAACTAGAAATTTTGAAACTAGACGCGAATGCGAAATTGGAACTTGTGTGGAAGGTAGTAGAAGGGCCCCTACTATTTGAAACATCGGTGCCGGTTTCGAGTCGGGGCAAGGTTGAAAATTTTTCGGCAAGCTGAGTGTTTTGTCTTCCTAGAAATATCTAGGCTGAATTGTTTCTAAGATTTTCCTTCTTCTGTGGATACCAATGGCTTCGCCTGCTCGACTTAATCAGCTCCAAATGGAGCAAGTTAGGGATATTGTCGCTGAGGAATTCAATAACAGTTTCAACAAACTAATCCCGGGTGTGACCAATGACATAATCAACCAATTCGGTGCTCTTCTGGATGAGCGCCTCGCAACTATTCCCGGGGAAGCGTTACTGGCTCTGCCTGTTCAGGATTCGGCATACTGCTTCGAGAAGTTCAACAAGTGTAGCCCTCCTCTTTGGAATGGTGAATCCGACCCAGTTGCTGCTAAGCCCTGGGTGTCAGATGTTGAGGGTGCCTTCATAAGTGTTGGGTGTCCAGACTAGTACAAAGCAGTGATCGCCATGAATCAGCTGTGAAAAAGGGGAAAGACATGGTGGAACACCATCACCGCTCTATTGAACGAAGAAGAAGTGAGGGCCATGTCTTGGGCCCAATTTGTGGAGAGGTTCGAGGCATAATATGTGCCTAAGGTGGAGCAGTAGCGGATGCAGCAAGATTTCATGGCCTTACAGCAGACTACCAAGTCCGTTAGTGACCTGAATGCCAAGTTCTTGGAGATGCTATCTTTTTGCCCCTCGTTTGCTGGGAACGAGGCCTGGTTAGTCAGCCGGTACACGGCCATCCTACATACCGAGATTTGGGAATTCGTTAGCATGCAGGAGTTCTCGACTTTATCTGCGATCATGAATGTAGCGAGGAGGAGGGAAATCGAGTTGCAGACCCAGTCCAAGAGGAAGGCCAATGACACCTCTTCCAAGACATCCAGAGATGCCCAGAAAAAGAAAAAGCAGGGTAGTAAGTCAAGGTATGAGTATAGGACGTCTTCAGGGCGAGAAAAATCTGTTGATATGCTACAACTGCAAAAAGCCAGGGCATCATTGGAAGAATTGTAGGGATCCCCCTGCGAGTGCAGTACCTCATATTACTTCTGCAGTTCCCGTCTGCTATCACTGCAACGAGACGGGACACAAGAAGCCTAAATGCCCGAAGTTGAAGACTGGTAAAGGAGATGGGGGTACAAATCCTGCAATTGCATCTTCCTCTAAGGGAACCACTATGGTGACACGAGGTCGTGCTCACCAGATGACTGTGGAGGAGCCGGTGATTACAACGACAGTGGCAGGCACTTATTTTCTAGATTTCGAGCCCGATGTTGTTATGTTTGATAGCGGTGCTACCCATTCTTTTGTATCTCACACATTTATTAATCGTTTGGGGCGTAGTATCGGAAAATTGGCTCACCCAATGGTTGTCGATGTTGCCGACAACCGCACTATTTATGTCACCGATGTTTATCGGGGTTACACTCTCGAGTTTTCTGGAGTTGAATTCCCCATTGATCTTATGCCTATTGTAATGCGAGAGCTTTGCGTTATCGTAGGCATAGATTGGCTTGATGCGTTTGATGCGGAAATCCACTGTCGTAAGAAGCAAGTTCGTGTTCGAAACCCTAGAGGTGGAGAACTTATTATTCAGGGGGACATTCCCCGCCTGGCTATGGCTTCTTGCTCTTCTTCTATAGCACTAGACGACGTCCCTATCGTTTCCGACTTCAGCGATGTCTTTCCGGAGGAGCTCCCTGGCTTGCCACATATTCGGCAAGTGGAGTTTCGCATTGATTTAGTGCCAGGTGCGACTCCGGTAGCGAAATCTCCTTACCGCTTGGCACCACCTGAAATGAAAGAGCTCCAAGATCAACTTCAGGAACTAAGTGATAAAGGGTTTATACGGCCAAGCTGCTCGCCTTGGGGTGCTCCTATTCTCTTTGTGAAGAAGAAAGATGGATCCCAGGGAATGTGTATTGATTATAGGGAGCTAAACAAGCACACGATAAAGAATAGGTACCCGTTGCCACGTATTGACGATCTTTTCGATCAGCTTCAGGGAGCATCTTGGTTTTCCAAGATTGATTTACGTTCCGGTTACCATCAGATGCGGGTTCGTGAAGAAGACATTGAGAAAATAGCATTCCGTACTCGATATGGGCACTTTGAATTCGTGGTGATGCCTTTTGGGCTCACCAATGCACCCGCAGCGTTTATGGATCTCATGAACCGGGTGTGTAGCCTGATGCTTAACCGTTCAGTCATAGTGTTCATAAATGATATCTTAGTCTATTCTAAGAGCAAAGAGGAGCATCAGCAACACCTTCGGGAGATTTTGGAAACTCTGGCAAGAGAAAGGCTTTATGCTAAATTCTCAAAATGTGAATTTTGGTTGGAAGAAGTTCAGTTCTTGGGGCATGTAGTAAACAAACATGGTATTAAGGTCGATCAAGCCAAGGTTAATGCAGTTAAACAATGGAAGATTCCAAAAACACCTTCTGAAATTCGCAGTTTCTTGGGTTTAGCCGGTTATTACTGGAGGTTCATTGAAAATTTCTCTAAAATCGCCTTACCACTCACCCGATTGACCAAGAAATCAATGAATTTCGTTTGGGGCCCGGAGCAGTAGCTGGCGTTTGATGAGTTAAGGAAACGATTGTGTGATGCTCTAATTTTGGCCTTACCTGATGGGGTTGAGGATATGGTGGTTTACTGTGATGCATCGCTTCAGGGTCTTGGTGCCGTGTTAATGCAACGAGATAGGGTGATAGCCTATGCCTCCCGACAGCTGAAACCCCATGAACGAAACTACCCCACTCATGATTTGGAGCTTGGGGCTGTTGTTTTCGCTCTTAAGATTTGGAGACACTATCTCTATGGAGTGAAGTTTATCATATACACTGACCATAAGAGTCTGAAATATTTGTTCGAGCAGTGGGATTTGAACATGAGGCAGATCCGATGGTTGGATGTTGTAAAAGATTATGATTGTGAAATTCACTACCACCCCGATAAAGCTAATGTGGTAGCTGATGCTCTCAGTCGTAAACAATCTGCCGAACCGATTCGAGCTAAGTGTCTCCGGATCACAATGGTGTCGTCTTTGTTAGATCTAATCCGGGACTCCCAAAAGACAGCAATACTAGAGGAAAACATCAGGCGTGAGAAGATTGGGAAAGAGTTGCCTAAGATGGAACGAGACGGGCGGGGTTTGCTGACTCGCTACGGTAGGGTTTGGGTTCCATATACCGGGGGAAATCGGAAAACCCTAATGGATGAGTCTCATAAGTCAAAATTTTCTATCCATCCTGGTGCTACTAAAATGTATCGGGACCTTCATGCGGCTTACTGGTGGCATGGAATGAAGAATGATGTGGCTCAATTTGTGGAAGAATGTATGACCTGTCGAAAGGTCAAGGCAGAACACCAAAAACCGCATGGGAAGTTGCAACCATTGGAGATTCCTGAATGGAAATGGGAGCATCTAACCATGGACTTCATTACAAAGCTTCCTAGAACTGCCTGAGGATCCGATACGATATGGGTGATTGTTGATCGTTTGACTAAGAGTGCTCACTTTCTGGCTATAAAGGAGAGCTCATCGGCGGAGAAATTAGCCGAGATCTTTGTTCGGGAGATTGTATCATTACATGAGGTGCCCGTTTGTATCATCTCCGATCGAGACACCCGATTTACCTCTCGGTTCTGGAGGAAGTTTCAAGAGGAATTGGGCACACGATTACATTTTAGTACCGCCTTCCATCCGCAGACAGACGGGCAGAGTGAGCGGACGATTCAGACCTTGGAGGACATGCTTAAGGCATATGCGATTGATTTTGGGGGTAGTTGGGATGACCATCTACATCTAGCTGAGTTTTCTTATAACAATAGCTATCACTCGAGCATTAAAATGCCTCCATATGAAGCCTTGTACGGGAGGAAGTGCAGGACGCCCGTTTGTTGGGGCGAGGTTGGGCAGAGGGTACTTGGGAGTACCGATATCGTGCTACGGACTACGGAGAAAATCCAAGTGATTTGGGATCATTTGGTCACAGCGAGCAGTCGTCAGAAAAGTTATGCCGACAAAAGACGCTCCAATCTTGAGTTTCAGGTGGGAGATTATGTGTTGCTTAAAGTCTCCCCCTGGAAAGGTGTGATTCGATTTCGGAAGTGGGGAAAGCTCGGACCCCGATTCATTGGACCCTACAAGGTCCTAGCCCGTGTGGGGAAGGTGGCTTACCGTTTAGAGCTTCGTGACGAGCTTAGTCTAATTCATAATACGTTCCACATGTCTCAGTTACAAAAATGTGTTGTTGATGAGACCGCTGTGATACCACTGGAGGACATACAGATTGACTAGCGTCTCAATTATGTTGAGAAACCAATCACTATTTTAGAATGAAAGACGAAAGCTCTCCGCAACAAGACTATAAACCTGGTTAAGGTGTAGTGGCAACATAGGAAGGGTTCAGAATGGACTTGGGAACCGGAATGCGAGATGCAGACTCGTTATCTGGATCTGTTTCTAGGTGTTGAGTTCGAGGACGAAGTCCGTTCTTAGTGGGGGTGAGTTGTAACGCCCCGGTTTTTCTCGGTACGTTTGGTTATTTATTTTTAATTATCCTTGTAAACTTGGGTTAATTTATTTAACCAATGTCTGATTTCTTATGTTATTGGACTCTTTTGATCATCTTGTAAACTCCTTTTATTGAAGTCCATGGACTAAGGGCCTATTTGCAAAGTCCATCTAGTAAATAGTACTTAATGTGTTAATTGAGTCATTTGGAACACACACAAGAAAAACAATCTAAACCCTTCCTCTCTCTCTCTCTAAAATCGTCCTCTATCTCTTTGGGATCAAGAGCAGCCAAGGGGATGTTGTTTGGAGCTTAATTCTTGTTCATTTCCAGCCTTGATTCATATTCGTATGAACCTCCTTATCATTTCTTACAACTTGATTCATAACCTTGTTCTAGTTTTATGATTTCATCTTCACTTCTTCTCCTTCTTATTTGATTTGTAATTGTATGTTATACATCATCTCAAGGTCCTATCTTCACCCCATATATGGTGGATGATGGATCTAGGGGATTACATGTGGCAAAAGATCATGGAAACCCTAAAAGGGAGAATGGTGATTTTATGTGCTTTATGTTCATTTTCATGTTGATTGTTATTACAATCTTGTGGCAAAATGAAATCCTAATGATACCTAACCCTTTTTAGTACCACCATTATCATGGGGACTAAATTGGGATGATGAACACATCTTAAAATGTGTTTCAAAGGGAGAAGGATGGATAAGCCAAAAAGGAATCACGGGTGGCTACGATTCTGTTTTCCATCAGATCTGTAGTCATTTTGTAAAACTCATATCTTGAGCTCTAGAACTCAAACCGACGCCAAACCAGTTCCAAACGTTCAAAAATTGAGTTGGCTAACTTTCTTCAGAAGGCCAACCTCACTGATAAGGACTTTATCTATGGGAAAGAATGGCATATTTGGTGTTAGGTCTGATCCGGGTCTGTTCTGATATGTCATTTTGTTTTCATCATTTCTAAGGCTTGGAAAAGGATCCATAGTGATTCCAAGTTTCTATATGTTCCTTATATTATGCGTTTAAGATCTAGAGAATATGGGGTGTTATTTCCAATTATAAATTGGTTAGAATGGATCCACACTCCATATCAGTGGGCAGTCACCAGCTTTTGCTAGTGCTGTGATTGTCCACAATGTGAATTTTATATCTGGAGTTTGGGAGATGATTTTCATTCAATTCCAACTCTGAGACTTTAATTTATATGTCCTTTACTTGTATTAATTTTGTTTTGGACGAATTCTACTCACAAGTTAGGTAGAATTGGCCAACATCACTTGACTGTATTGTTGGAGACAGAAGTGATACACCATTTTGTAAAATTCATATTTAATTCATCATTTGGAGTTAGAATGAGTTCTTTATAGTTCTGGAATCCTAAGCAATCATAGTTTCCTATAAAATTTAGTTAAAGCTATGTTTCTGTTTTAGATTTTGGAGTAAATCCGTTTTAAACAGCAGGTCTGTTTTAGAGACCTTGCTGTGATTACTCTTTTCTCAACTCATAGCTTCATTACTTCTCCTTTCTAACCTTTAGTCCTTCTTAGGTGAGATTTTGAAGTTTGCTCAAGCTTGGTAGCATTATTTGATTCTTAGCTATCCTTACTACTCACTCAAGGTGAGTTCTCTCACACCGTTGTATTGATGATTGTGTTTGTTAGTTAGCTCGTGTGTTATTATTTGAATTCATTATAAAAGCATGCTATATAACTATTGTTTTAATTCGTACATGTGCACGGTATGTAATTAATCATGGATATGGGGACACCACCAAAGGATACGGATTTACTGGTGCGGTGGGTAGGTAAGATCACCAACGTAATAGTCATCGTGAGGTGCGGTGATTAGGGCCAAATGATACGGGATCTTCCCGGTGCGGTTCAAACCTACAAGTCCTTCTTGTATTATAGGCATTGATTCGTTCTTTGCCCTTATCATATAATTATAATTGGAAAATGGATTAGGGTTAGTAAATATGAATGTTAGTACAATGTCTGTGTTTGAATTCACTAAGCTTTGTGCTTATGGTTTCCCTTATAACTTTTCAGGTGTTAAGATTAAAGAGGCTAAGGCTTGACATGGAGCACCGGGACATCGCTACTAGCTATTTTTATTGGGACCTTATTATTATTATTACTTCCGCACTTATTTTATATGATTATTAAGTTGATGGATTATGTTATGACTATTTCTGTTGTTTTAATTTAATTTAAGATGGGGTTTAAAAGTTTAAAATTTTTGCAAAAAATTGGGTGTCAAATGACAATATGTGGCAAAGGGTGACTTAAGTTTTATCATAGATCGGTGGAGCGCTTATGGTTAACTGGCACATCGATTGGGTGCTAAAATTAAGGGTACCAAGTCAATTTGCATGGTTATTCACACCTTGTTTGTGATCCTCGGCATCACAATCACAAACTTGAGAGGGCACAATCGAGATTTAAACATGCCATTGAAATTTCAATGAATCTCAATAGATCTAGGAGTTTCAAATCCAATTAAAAATTAATAATTTATTTTGTTTTTCATGGTGGAAATTGGTAAATCTAAATTTACCTACCTTCAAATATTTTGTAGCTTGGATTATGGCATCCCTCTTCCAAGTTATAAAATAGTTTGTTGGGTCCTAGCCTTAATATTTCATATTGGGTGTTTTGTTAAGGACTTAAATCATTTGAAACTTGAATTTCTCCCTCATAGATGTCTAAGTTCAGATAACTATGGTCTTCCTCATCCTTTTGGAAACAACTTTCCTAGAGAAGATGATATCCCAAATGGCAATCAAGGTGAAAGATCAATCCCTTTGTTGTGCATTAATAGGACTAGACATCATACTTCACTTCCTCCAACTCCTCCAATAATTTTCCCTGACCTACAAGTTCAAGGTCACTCAATCCCTATTTGGAAAGAAAAGTCTATATGTGCTTACATCTTGTGGATTAAGTCACATATTGGCAAGCTGGGAGAATGTGTGTCAAAGTCTTAAGGAAGTTGACTGTTGACTGGGTTCTTCAATCACTTTCTAAGTCACATAGTGAGTTCTTTAAGGACTACCATGTAACAGACTATGACATGACCCTTAATGATCTTACATATTTGCTTGATGCTGCTGAATCAGCAATGATTTGGAGCATTGGTAAAGCAATTTTGATTAGAAGATCAACTTCCCAAACTTCCATGGACATTGACAATGGTAACATTGGATATCTAGAAAAGCTTTCTCTTCCCAATGGAAAGGGTTCGGCCATAGTCAACTTGGTTGACCAAAATGTAAAGAGAAAGGCTAAGTCTGAGATAGTCCCATTACCAAAGAGTGCATATGTTTCTATTGCCAAGAGAAGGGACATTGGTTGCAAAGATGCTCATTTACCTGAAAGATTATAAGGATGGTAAAGTCAAAAAGGGTTTGACTCTACTTCAGGTAAAGTCCATTATCTAATTCTATAAAGTTCCTATTTGGAGATTCTTAATACATGATGTAATGTAATTACATTTTGATGTTTTGTAGAATCAAAGAAAAGTAAGGAAGCTTAAAGAAAGAGTAAGCTGATTCTGATCGCAAATAGATGGATTTCGATCGCATGGTTCGTTGATCAGAATTTTGAGCTGCTGCTTAAGAGTTATGGTATATTGCTTATGAATAGATAACAACATGTTCTCATATGTATTTTCATTGTAAGGATAAGTTTTTTCCGCAAGTTTTAAAATAAATGAAAAGTTTTGATTTTATTTATTTTAAGTATCCTTACAATGGAATTTGTGAAAAAATGTCGTTTATATGATTTCGTTGATAGCAATATTGGAAAATGGATTTGATTCTTTCATTTGTGGTAGTGTTATAATTTACCAAATAAGGAAAGATTCTCATCATCCAAGTTTCAGTTGGATAGAAACTTGGAATCATGCAACTTGTATTGTATGATGAATGAGAATTTTCATCTTTTTTAAATTAATGCTAATTCCTTGTTCATATCTACATGTGAGTCAAGTGAAGGACTAAGGATCGGGTACATTTGGTTGTGCACTAGTCAGGTCCACCACAAAGGCTAATAAGGTTATTCATTATGATTTACTAAAGTTTAGTAAATATGGTGTGACATCCCCAAAATCACGGCCAGAAAAGACCGATTTTGTTTATGTTTTATAAATATCAGAGTACTTCATTTTATAAAAATGTTGCGGAATTTGTTCCCAGAAAAACACGATAAATACGTTATTAAAACATTTTCGAAGAAACGTATTTATTTCATTTTAAAACGTTTGGGATGTCATTGTTAATACAGAAACATAAGCATAAACAGAACTTACAATTATTTACACTAGTGATCTACATCTCTTTAAATCTCTCAGTGTAATGTCACTTCATATCGTCACCTGTGATGTAAATAAACTGAGTGGGTCAGGTTGGGAAACCTGGTGGGTACATAGGGTTTTCAACCCACAATAATATAGTTATTATGTTTAAACAATCAAACAATCAACCCAATTACCCATCCCCGTTATCTTCTTTTAGTCTTCCCTAAAGATATTATCTCAAGGGTCATCTCTTATATCATATTTACTTTTCATCTCCTTACATCGTATTTCCTTATATGATTGTTCTTACGAACTTTACCTAAGGATCATCGCCTACATTGCATAGACAATACTAATCCGGGGATTACTCCCTCAATATGTGTCTAGCAAGAGTTAGGGTATCATCGCATGATTACGCAGCCACAACATCGCCTGGACTTGTAAATCATGATAAGGGTTAGTCTATCATCGCATGAATACGTAGCCACAACATCGCCTGGACTCGTACTTCATAATAAGGGTTAGACTATCATCGCATGAATACGTAGTTACAACATCGCCTGAACTCGTAATTCATCACCTACAGGTTGCTAGCCTGCTGGTGTTTCCACGGGGTTGTCTATAATAGTCTGTGGTCGCCATCTATACTCTGCTAGATGACTACATCTCCAAATTGTCGGACAAGGTTGTAGTATCCTACATCACCGATTCATAATCACCTATCTATCATCACCTATCTCTCATTATTTTATTTCATCACTCACCAACTATTTCATCTACCCATGTTTTATCCCAACATATTTGTAGATATAAAATAAATATACAGTTTAAATCATTTAAAACATGTATAAATCATTCATCCAGCATAGACAACAAGTATTCAAACAATATGCACACATAGCACGTAATTTATATTAAAATACTTCATATCTATGTGTAAGATGAAAGGGACTATGCACTCACCTGAGTAGGTGGTGACTCAGCACTCGGACAGCGCTTCGATACTCTCAAAACGATATTCCTTCGATAAAACCTAGTACCGATACCACTAGGGTTTAGTTTAACGATAACCGCAACAAATTAATTAGTCTGACTATTATTAAGCGTTAATAACGCTCAATATAACTCATAATAATAGCCCAAATAATTATTTTAAGGACCTAATAACATTCCTATAATTATTTGAAAGCTATATAAAAAATTGCGTAAGCATAGCACACTTACAACGAATTTTATCGAAAACCGGGACTTAATTGGAGCAGCGTTTCGAAACCGAAAAACTCCTTTTTCTCGGGACTCCGGGAGCCTCGGGGCTTCCCTAGGGTGCTAAGGGTTTAACTAGGGCTTAGGGGACTCCAAAAGGGTTAGAGAGAGAAAGTAGTTTAGAGAGAGAAGTGAAAATGTGTGAAAAATCCGGAAGAATTCGCATGGTATTTATAGGGACCAAAGCTCGGATTTACGCTGGGCGTACCGAGGGTACGCTGGGCATACTCCTCGGATAAGATCACCAGCTCGGACCCAGCTGTCTCGCACCCATCGGATGGATCAGATCGGACCTACGCGGGGCGTAACGTTTTCGGACGCGGGGCGTACTGCGAGGCTTCGTGGCATGATCCGAAGCGAGATCTGAATCATCATCCGACGGCCCACAACGTGCCACGTCATCAATCCTCATCAGCCTTCGCAAATTCGATTATAAACTTTAAAAATTCGTAACTTTCGCGTATGAGCTCCGTTTTCGACGTTCTTTATATCCACGCGAAGGTGGGAACGTACTCTACAACTTTCGTTAGACTTCGTTGGCTAATTTTGGCTCGATTTTAATTTTTTTATATTATCAACGGGCCAGGACACGATTGGTCCGTTAAATCCTCATAACTTCTTCATCCGACATCCGTTTTCACCCATATTTTTCTCGTTACGCTACTCTCAACGACACCTTCGATTCTCGTTTAGGTCGTGTCAGCTAAAAACCGCTCGATCTAATATTCGAATTTCGGGCTGTACACTGCTAGTCCGAAACTTCGAAAAATCATAACTTCTTCATACGAAGTCAGATTTGGGCGTTCTTTTTATCGATGTTCTTAGTTTAACATATTCTACGACTTCCGTTTAGATCGCTAAGGCTAAATCTCGCTCTATCGTAAATTTACTATTTACGCTTCCCGGTGTCGTGCCGGTTTTGCCGTAAAACTTCGACGGGCCATAACTTCTTCGTTATAACTCGGATTTCGGCGTTCCTTATATGTACGGAAACCTTGTGACATACTCTACAACTTGGTTAAGATTATTTATTCTAAATAATCTTTTGTCGAAAAGTCATTTTCGACCCCTATTGCCTCTAAATTGACTAGCCCGGATTTGCGGGCGTTACAATTATCTCCCCCTTAGGATGATTACGTCCCGGAATCATCAACGAAACATGGTCGTATAATGACTCCATACGTCGTCTCTTCATCCTAGGTAATAATTATAACTTCTACATTCCTTCAAGTCTATCTCTCAGAGTTATTGACTGTATGTAGTACTCGATCGTGCACCTGCTCTCTTCCTCAGGCTAGACTCCAAATTATGATCTTCAAGTAAAAATCTCGATCCTTACTGGATACGAATTTGAGATGACTTCTTTTATTACTACTATGGATCGATGTGTCATATTCTAATGACCTATCATCGTATGTTGCAACACTTAGACTTAGGTCTCTTAGAGTTAAATTCTAAAACAGACTATGCCTTCCTTCATGTTCTAATGTGATATAATCACACTTTAACATTAGGCATTTCTAGCTACCAACTTCTTTAACAACGAGTGCGATACTTCTATTGATCGCTTTAATTTCAACCGTTTGGTTTAATGTCGGACGCTACATCAAACTTGTTTCTCTGAACCACACAACATACTCATCGTAGTCGGACTCGATTCGATATGACCACAAGGGTCGGAATATCAACAATCTTCTTAGTCATTACCGAAACGATGGTAACAACATACTTGAATAAAACGAAATCAATTTCTAGCTTCTCGGTAACCTTGTGACTTTCCCTGATCCAAGTGTGAGTCCTGTGCTTCTGGTAGTATAGGCCTCTACTACCATTCACACCTACTCATACTCATCCCAAGTATTGTCTCGCAGTTTCCCAAGTCACCATGCAGCGAATCAACTTAACACATCAGATAACGAAACAAAGGTTTTATATTATTTCTTGAAATGATTACATAGGTGTTCAAGTTCACCCTAGGCTATGCCTCTAATAGGCTACATCATACAATACTATGGCTACTACATAACTTGATCTTCGGATATGAAGTCCTCATCCTTGATTCCTCGCATGGTTTTCTGCTTCGTCGAGGATCATGTGAAATGCCCTTGGTTTCGGCGGTGCATTTGGTCTTGCAGCTTCGTTTTTCTTTGGACAGTTCTTTGAAATATGCCCATCATTTCCACATTCGTAGCACTTCTTGTTTTCGAATGTACAATCTCTGGAATAGTGACTGGTCCTACCACACTTGTAGCAAGTCACTTCTTCGCTACATTTCCCAAAGTGATTCTTCTTGCACTTCTCGCACCATTTCACTTTGTTTCCTCCTCCGCTAGACTCCTTTGAACCATACTTGATCTTCTTATTGGGCCTCGTAGATTCCTCAAACTTCCTCTTTTCGCCAACCTCAATCTTGTTGGCAGCTCTTCCCTTAATCATATCTTCCACAGACTTGGCAGCCCAGATAGCTGCCTCCAGAGTAGGTGCCTGACGCACTGGCACCGCGTACTCCCATGGAAATCCTTTAGCATACTTGTCGACTTTCGTCAGCTCATCTGGAACAAGACGTAAGGCGAACTCCATCTTCTCTGTGAAATTTTTGGTGTATTCATCAACAGACATGCTTCCTTTCTTCAAGGTAAGGAATTGGTTTTCCAGCTCGAGCAGATTTTGGGCTGAGCAGTACCTACGTTTGAACTGCACCAGAAATTCTGCCCATGTTAGTTGCAGGGGCTCATTGGGGCTCAGAGTTTTCCCCAAGGTATTCCACCAACGTACAGCGCCTCCTCGAAACTGACGCACTGCAAATGTGGTCTGTTGTTTTCCTCTGCAACCGCACGTCATGAAAGCTAACTCCATCTCCGAGATCCAATCCATGACCCCGATCGGATCCTCCTTTCCAGTGAAAGTCGATGGCTTGCAAGTCAGAAAATCCTTTTACTTGCATCCATTCCTCTCGACTTTGTCATCTTGGTTGTTTTGTCGAACTATTGGCGGGTTGACTTGACCAACAGTCCCACTGTAGTTCTCCTCCTCAGTCTGCCCTTCATTCAACTCGGGCCGTTCGATCTGAATAGTGGCTTCCTCTTGATTTTGCTGGAGCAAACGTCTAGTTTCCTCCATTTGACGATCCAACATCGCTTGGATCATCGCTTGCACTCCGGCCATTGTGACTGGCTCAGCAATGGCTTCCATCACCGGTATTTGCTCAATCACTGGGGGCTGATCTCGGTTCCCATTTGCATTCACGTTCCCGCTACGTGTTCTTACCATCTTGATCTATACACCGAATGAGGTGAATCTAGACCTTTACTTAGGATTGACGTTTAAATCATCCTTTTCACTCTGAAACGTTTATATGCTAGTTCTAATATTGTAGTCGTACGTTTAGAATCCTACACACATAAGGTTTCCAGATCCGGTCGGCAACAGACCATAGATCCAAACAACTAACAGCATATCAGGCACAAGTATTTATCACATAAAAGCATTTTAGGCATAATTCCTAAAATAATCTAGTGCTCACACCTCACAATCATCGCTTAGCATTCTAAATTTAAGTCTAGAAATAAATCCATATTCCTAGTTCGCTTAAACTAATGCTCTGATACCAACTGTGACATCCCCAAAATCACGGCCAAAAAATACCGATTTTGTTTATGCTTTATAAAAACCAGAGTACTTCATTTTATAAAAATGTTGCGGAATTTGTTCCCAGAAAAACACGATAAATACGTTATTAAAACATTTTCGAAGAAACGTATTTATTTCATTTTAAAACGTTTGGGATGTCATTGTTAATACAGAAACATAAGCATAAACAGAACTTACAATTATTTACACTATTGATCTACATCTCTTTAAATCTCTCAGTGTAATGTCACTTCATATCATCACCTGTGATGTAAATAAACTGAGTGGGTCAGGTTGGGAAACCTGGTGGGTACATAGGGTTTTCAACCCACAATAATATAGTTATTATGTTTAAACAATCAAACAATCAACCCAATTACCCATCCCCGTTATCTTCTTTTAGTCTTCCCTAAAGATATTATCTCAAGGGTCATCTCTTATATCATATTTACTTTTCATCTCCTTACATCGTATTTCCTTATATGATTGTTCTTACGAACTTTACCTAAGGATCATCGCCTACATTGCATAGACAATACTAATCCGGGGATTACTCCCTCAATATGTGTCTAGCAAGAGTTACGGTATCATCCCATGATTACGCAGCCACAACATCGCCTGGACTTGTAAATCATGATAAGGGTTAGTCTATCATCGCATGAATACGTAGCCACAACATCTCCTGGACTCGTACTTCATAATAAGGGTTAGACTATCATCGCATGAATACGTAGTTACAACATCGCCTGAACTCGTAATTCATCACCTACAGGTTGCTAGCCTGCTGGTGTTTCCACGGGGTTGTCTATAATAGTCTGTGGTCGCCATCTATACTCTGCTAGATGACTACATCTCCAAATTGTCGGACAAGGTTGTAGTATCCTACATCACCGATTCATAATCACCTATCTATCATCACCTATCTCTCATTATTTTATTTCATCACTCACCAACTATTTCATCTACCCATGTTTTATCCCAACATATTTGTAGATATAAAATAAATATACAGTTTAAATCATTTAAAACATGTATAAATCATTCATCCAGCATAGACAACAAGTATTCAAACAATATGCACACATAGCACGTAATTTATATTAAAATACTTCATATCTATGTGTAAGATGAAAAGGACTATGCAGTCACCTGAGTAGGTGGTGACTCAGCACTCGGACAGCGCTTCGATACTCTCAAAACGATATTCCTTCGATAAAACCTAGTACCGATACCACTAGGGTTTAGTTTAACGATAACCGCGACAAATTAATTAGTCTGACTATTATTAAGCGTTAATAACGCTCAATATAACTCATAATAATAGCCCAAATAATTATTTTAAGGACCTAATAACATTCCTATAATTATTTGAAAGCTATATAAAAAATTGCGTAAGCGTAGCACACTTACAGCGAATTTTATCGAAAACCGGGACTTAATTGGAGCAGCGTTTCGAAACCGAAAAACTCCTTTTTCTCGGGACTCCGGGAGCCTCGGGGCTTCCCTAGGGTGCTAAGGGTTTAACTAGGGCTTAGGGGACTCCAAAAGGGTTAGAGAGAGAAAGTAGTTTAGAGAGAGAAGTGAAAATGTGTGAAAAATCCGGAAGAATTCGCATGGTTTTTATAGGGACCGAAGCTCGGATTTACGCTGGGCGTACCGAGGGTACGCTGGGCATACTCCTCGGATAAGATCACCAGCTCGGACCCAGCTGTCTCGCACCCATCGGATGGATCAGATCGGACCTACGCGGGGCGTAACCTCTTCGGACGCGGGGTGTACTGCGAGGCTTCGTGGCATGATCCGAAGCGAGATCTGAATCATCATCCGACGGCCCACAACGTGCCACGTCATCAATCCTCATCAGCCTTCGCAAATTCGATTATAAACTTTAAAAATTCGTAACTTTCGCGTACGAGCTCCGTTTTCAACGTTCTTTATATCCACGCGAAGGTGGGAACGTACTCTACAACTTTCGTTTAGACTTCGTTGGCTAATTTTGGCTCGATTTTAATTTTTTTATATTATCAACGGGCCGGGACACGATTGGTCCGTTAAATCCTCATAACTTCTTCATCCGACATCCGTTTTCACCCATATTTTTCTCGTTACGCTACTCTCAACGAGACCTTCGATTCTCGTTTAGGTCGTGTCAGCTAAAAACCGCTCGATCTAATATTCGAATTTCGGGCTGTACACTGCTAGTCCGAAACTTCGAAAAATCATAACTTCTTCATACGAAGTCAGATTTGGGCGTTCTTTTTATCGATGTTCTTAGTTTAACATATTCTACGACTTCCGTTTAGATCGCTAAGGCTAAATCTCGCTCTATCGTAAATTTACTATTTACGCTTCCCGGTGCCGTGTCGGTTTTGCCGTAAAACTTCGACGGGCCATAACTTCTTCGTTATAACTCGGATTTCGGCGTTCCTTATATGTACGGAAACCTTGTGACATACTCTACAACTTGGTTAAGATTATTTATTCTAAATAATCTTTTGTCGAAAAGTCGTTTTCGACCCCTATTGCCTCTAAATTGACTAGCCCGGATTTGCGGGCGTTACAATTAAAAGAGGGGGATGTTACATATGGTTATGCTTACAAGTTTAAGTGTAATTCTGAAACATTGGAAAGGTTTCAATGATTGGCAGAATGAATTAAAAGAATCAAATTAGGCAGAAATATAAAAGTTTCCCCAATCTGAAGAGATGGGAGAGTACTTGAGTATCTTGTTTTACTGATTATCTTAGTGATTATAAAAACCGTCTCACAATTCATCCTCTAAGGGAATCTTAGTGATCATCATAATGATTAAGAAACCATAGCACAATTAGTTCTCTAAGGGAATCTTAGTGCATTCTTATGACTAAGAAGAGGAATCTTAAATTGTTGAAATGGTTAAATCAAGAAGATGAGTCATACTTCGTTTCAATATAAGTCTTAGAGTCATACTCCAAGATTGTAACTTGAGTGACATGTCTTAAAGAAGGTGTAAAACACATGTCAAATTTAAGAGTAAAAGTGTCCTACTCTTGTACATTTGAAGTTGGTAGTTGTGATGTTTTAGATAAAACAAAGACCAAATTAGGCCAATTGTGTGAAGTGTTTGTCTTGATAAAGAATCCACACTATCCCTTGAATATTTGACAAGAAAGTTTGATATGTCAAGAGGACAGTGGGAGTCTTAAAGGTCTTGAAAGCCTCAAGAACTAATCAAGAATAAAACCTGAAGTTCTTCACTAGCACACGAATTGAGGTTTATAACCTATCATGTTGATATATTATGTGCCCATTCCAATTAAATTTGGCTTTGCATATGAGTTCTTAGAGTTCTCAATTGGTTGCATAACAACTTGGAAGCAATGACAGGCCCTTGAGCTGCCAGATGGCAAGAAATTAAGATTGAGTTCAGTCCATATGAGTTTGGATTGGTCATTACCCTTGTCTAGTGACTATGGTTTTGACAATTCACATTGATAAGAACACTTACACCATAAAATCTAAGTGTCATAAGGTTTCTCTTCGATTCATGAAAATGATGGTAAGGAAACTCTTTCACTATGTAGATTTTGAGTAGATAGCAATTGTGTGAATGACAAAAGGTCTAAACATTATGATTACGGCATCCCTCTTCATAATTGTTTAGACACACCTGTGAGCTATCTAAAAGAGGTGTATGTTTTTGATAAAGTCTTATCAAAGCAATCTAGTATCAGAAATCTGAACTTTGGTAAGAAAGTCAATAAAGTATTGATTTCTAGAAGTCCAGTAATTTCTGAGTACATGTCAGTGCTAGTGGGAGCATAAGTGTTATGCTAATAATCATCATGTTAGTGGGAGCATGATAATTATGATAAAGGTTGCAAGTTAGCAATGTTAATTATAGAAAACAAAAGTTTCAACTGGGAAAGAGTTGTTTTGCTATAATTAAGGGTGAGGAAATTATACTTCATCTCAAATCTATAAGCTTAGATCGTGAGGTTTTAATTATTTAGTCAAGGATATATGTATGAATTTCATGTTGGAATGACTCAACATAAGGAAATTCTGTATATGGCTCCATTATTTGCGTTCTAAAATTCGATTATGATTACGGCATCCCTTTTCATAATCTGAATTATGAGAACTTGGCAAATAGAAATGGAAATGTTATAGCAAAAGACTGGTTTAGTCTTTATGTGAGACATCATGAATCGTGTCCTATATGCTTCGGATATAGGATCGATTACATGTGCAATATTCATCCTTTCTAAAATTTTCCAAATGCCTGGGGCATTAAGAAGGGAAAAGGTCTACAATTGGATATGACTAAAAGGATTAAACAATTGTTAAGGACAATCTATGGTTTACCAAAGATTGGTTGCTCAAGGACAGTTGGAAGTATAGTGTTAATTCTGGGAGGACCATATTGACATAATCTGTAAGGAGGCAACTCCTGTTCAGAAGTGATAGTCAAAATGGAATATCGAAATGTTTCAAAGTTAGAAATTATTCAATCTATGTAAGATTAGGAAACTTAATGCAAGAAGGATGTTTCCAAGGAACTGATCTCCTTTGGAATACTTTGTAATGATTGTTGTCAAGTCTTTCTAACTTTGTGCATAATCATTACAAGAGGATCAATGCATATAAGTTTAGAATCTAACAGATTTCAGTAAATGGCATGAATTTGGAATTCTTGTATTTGCAGTAACGATTTAGGAGTGTGAAAAGAGAATCATTGAAGTTATGTTCAATGGATCTAGTTCACAAAGTAAAGATCATAGACAAACATAGTGTGCATACTTGGTGTATGGCATGACTAGTGTTTAGAAAACATAGTGTACATGCTTGGAGCATGGGACAACTATTGTTTTAATTCAAGAATATAGTTGATAGCTGAAACAGTATACAATGAATAATGTGTAATCATATGGTGATAAATAAAAGGTGTTTTATTTATGTTCATAGGTTTTGATACCATATTGGATTCGATTATTCTTGTGTTTCATTTTGCATGTTTTGACTTCCAGAATAACTAGGTCATTGTTCTGGATGACTAAGTTATTCAAACCATCCATAGTCGGTCATATGTTGGAAGTAGATATGAATCAAGATTGTCATGGGTTGACTGGTAGAGGTCTAAGATGTTGGACAAAGAGCTACAACACTCATGAGTGCTCATAAGTTCTAAGTATTGGATTCAACCCGCGCTCATTGGAATCACCATGGATTTTATCACGAGTGATCATGAGACGATAATATCTTATATTCTTCAAACCTAGAGATATGAGTTGTTACTATGAGTTGATAGTACATTGATTACACGAAAACGCATTGGTAACTCGATGTTATAAAACGTGTCTTTGTGTATGATTCAACAAGTAGTAGAACAAGCCATATGAGTCGAAGTTTATCCATTCCTTTTACCTTTCGGGATAAAAGCGATATATGTGGGCCCCTCGATGATTTGATGATGACAAATGGAAGTGCTCGGCAGGGCCAGGACTGATTTGATTCGTTCAATTAGTCAGTCGTCATAAATCGGAAATCGAGAAACAAAAAATGGACAGAGAGAATGATTATAATCCATGTCTCAGTCCATATGATATCTAGAATGGAGGAATATATGATCCCTTATCTAATGGACAAGTCATTGACAAAGGTTAGAGTTCATCTACAAGGTTAGAGTTCGACAGAAGCTTTTGAGAGCTACGATTGCCAGTCGGTTCTTGAAGTCATACACAATAATAGTTTTAGACTTATCCAGGTGGGAGACTGTTGGATTAATGTCTAAGTCCATAACTATAATTGGTAAGACTTGACCCGACCCGACATGGTCCATTTGGGTTGCATGGCATCATGCATTTGGATAGACTATAATGAGAGAAATAACACTTAAGGTTTGTTAATATATTATAAGTTCCAATATATTAATAACGTTATTTAATTAGTATTGACAAGAATTAATTTGGAATTAATTAAGTGATCAAAAGGAGACTAATTAAATATATGGGTTGATTGTGTAAATCATTCATTCTTATATATGTGGGCTTGTGATCCAAGATTCCTTATGTTAGACTAAGTCCATGGGGTGACCCATGGATACTCCATGGAGGTTAAAATCCATGGAGCATAAGGAATGGGTAAAGTCATGAGTTACATGGTGTAAATCTAATAGCCACCATATAAAAGAATCCCATGGCTCAAGAAATTGTACACTATGTGTGTGTGAGGGCTAAACGATTTCATGGAGTGTTCAAGTTTCTCTCAAGTTATTCCAAGTGTATTTGGTGTTGTGTGAACCATTTGAGATGTCACACTTGGGGCACTAGGCACTCAAGCTTCATGAAGACTTTCTACATAAAGAGGTATGTATTCTATCTTGTTATATTCATTATTTTGTATGCTAGATTAGGATAATACCTTGGATGTTCATAATTGCATGTATAATAGAGAAAACATAGATCCAAGGTATTTAGGGTTGCATGTACACTTAGGAGTGTTAGAATGCTCAAAACCCAACAGCCAGGTGGCAAGAAATTAAGATTAAAACAAGTTCAGTCCATATGAGTTTGGTTTTGTCACTAACCTTGTCTTATGATTATGGTTATGACAAATTCGCATGGATAGGAACATTTACGCCATAGAAAATCTAAGTGTCATAAGGTTTCTCTCCGATTCATGAAAATGATGGTGAGGAAACTCTTTCACTAAGTAGATTTTCAGTAGATAGCAATTATGATATTTGCATTCTCAAATTCATTAGTGGAGCGCGTGTGGTCAACCGGCACACTAACATAGACTTGTGAGAAATTGCAAAGGTCTAAACAATTGAGACTATGATTAAAACATCCCTTTTCATAGTTCTAAAAATGTTTAGACACACATGCAAGCTATCTAAGGAAAGGTGTATGATTTGATAAAGTCTTATCAAAGCATCTCGTATCAGAAAACTGAACTTTGGTAGGAAAGTCAATAAAGTATTGATTTCTAGAAATCCAGCTGGTTTATGGGTACATGTGAAAGCTAGTAGGAGCATAAATTGTTATGGTAGTTAAATTGTAATTATCATGTTAGTGGGAGCATGATTATTATGTTTAGTGTTACAAGTTTGCAATGTTAATTATAGAAAACAAAAGTTTCAATTCGCTTTGAAAAGTTGTTTTGCTATAATTAAGGGAGAGGATTTTATACTTCATTCCAATTCTACAAGCTTAGATTGAGATTTTAATCAACTTTAGTCAAAGATATATATGAATGTTATGTTGGAATGGTTCAACATAATGAAATTCTATATATGTTGCGTTATCAAAATTCGATTATGATTACGGCATCCCTCTTAATAGTTCGAATTGTGAGAACATGGCAAATAAAAATTTTATAGCATGAATTGTGTCTCATATGCTTCAAGTATAGGATCGATTACATCCATTCTAAATTTTCCAGACTCTTAGGGCATTAAGAAGGAAAAAGGAATAGAACTGGATATGACTAAAATGATTAAACAATAGTCGAGGACAATCTGAGGTTTACCAAAGATTGGTTGCTCGTGAACAATTGGAAGTATAATGTAAACTTTAGAAAGGACCATATTGACATATTTTGAAAAGAGGCAACTCTTGTTCAGAAGTGATGATAAAAGTGGAAATGTGGAATTGTTTCCATAGGTGGAAGTTATTCTCTGAATCTGTATAAGATTAGAAAACTTAATGCAAATAAGGATGTTCAAAGGAATATACTTTGAATATGAGACTTCGTTTCCATGGAATTGATCTCCATTGGAATCCTTTCTAATGTCTGTTGCCAAGTCTTTGTGACTTTTATGCATAGTCGTTACAAGAGAATCATTGCATAAAAGTTTAGAATCTCACAGATTACAGTAAATGGCAAGAGTTTGGCATTCTTACATTTACAAAAGGGATTGGGATTGTGAAATGAGCATCATTGGAGTCGTGTTCAATTAATCTCTTTCACAAAATAAAGGACCATAGGTAAACATAGTGTGCATGCTTGGAGCATGGCATGACTATTGTTTTAATTCAAGTATTAAGTTGATAATTCGAAACATTACTTGGATAATGAGTAATCAATATGGTGCTTAGATAAAAGGTGTTTTTATTTACTCTCAAAGTGTTGGGTCTAGATAGGATTAGTATTATTCTTGGTTTCACTTTGCATGTTTTGACTTCCCGAATAACTAGTTTATTCAACCCATCCACAGCCGATCATACATTGGAAGTAGGTATTGAGGCAAGAATGTCATGAATGGGTCTGTAGTCTGTCTAGGTGGCTAGACTTAGTTGCAGTGTTCATGAGTGCTCTTGGAATAAGATTCGAATTTTGGATTAAACCCACGCTCATTTGAATCACTTCATGGATTTTATCACGGTTGAATCATGAGATGATAATATCTTATATTCTTCAAACCTAGAGATATGAGTTGTTGACTATGAGTTGGTTACACATTGATTGTATAAAAACTCATCAGTAACTTGATGTTATAAAACGTGTCTTTGTGTATGATTCAACAAGTAGTTAGAACAAGCATATGAGTCGAAGTTTATACATTCCTTTTACCTCATAAGGATAAAAGGCGATATCTGTGGGCCCCTCGATGATTTAGTGATGACACCCCTAAGTGCTTGGCCAAGCCTGGACTAATTTGATTTGTTCAATTAGTTCGTTGTCATAAATCAAAAATCGGGAAACAACAAATGGACAGAGAGAATGATTATAATCCGTGTGTCACTCTATATGATATCTAGAATGGAGGAATATATGATCACTTATCTAATGGACGCGTCATTTGATTTGTTCAGAGTTCGACATCGGCTTTAAGAGCTACGATTGCTAGTCGGGTTATGAAGTCGCACTTGCAATAATAGTTTTAGACTTATCGAAGTGGGAGACTGTTGGATTAAATGTCTAAGCCCATAACTATTATTGGTATATACTTGACACGAGAGTAGCATGATCCATTTGGGTTGCATATCATCAGGACAATTTGTTATGATGGACTCTTGAGAGAAGGTTATATATGATTTATTAATATATTATAAGTACTAATATATTAATATGAAATCATATGGTTTTAATTAGTATTGATCAAGAATTAATTTGGAATTGATTTAGTGATCAAAAAGAGACTAATTAAATATATGGGGACTAATTATGTTAATTAGTTATATTTATATGTGTTGGGCTGATGATCCATGTTGGACCAAGTTTATGTATGGATACATAAAGAGTTGGGCCACATGAACCATGGATTGTAAAACCCATGGGTATGGGTTTGGGTTTTACCCATGACTCTTAGAATTCAACACATATAAATACATATATGATGACCTAAAAACAGCCAACCCTAGTGTGTGGGTGCATGTTCTTGGAGTTCATGAAGGTTTTAGAGTGTATGTAGATTCTCTCTCAAGTCCTACTTTTGTCCTTGATGTGTTGTAATTCCACTTGAGGCTTCCACACTATTGGGGCTAAGCTCTTAAGGCCAAATGCATCAAGACTTCCAGCCATATGAAAAGGTATATTACACTAACTAGTATCTTGTGTAGTTTACATCTTTGTATGCTATTCATAGGTTTAATACCTTGGAAACACCTTTGCATGTATAATTAGTGAAAACATAGATCCAATGTATTTAGGGTTGCATGAACACCTTAGGAATGTTAGAATGCTCAAAACCCAACAGGTAGATCTTGATGTAGACATTGAGATTAGTGGAGAATCTAGACTATCATTAGCCGTCTGTAATATAAGACTAACACATAGTGATATTCGTACCAAGGTCACGTCAAAGAAAAAGATAAAGTTCTAAGGTGAAGTTCTACCCAAATTCCGAGGCATCCATATTTATCAAGTGAGTGCATAGTTACTTTCATCTTATATATATACATACATACATACATATATATATATATATATATATATATATATATATATATATGCACACACACACACACACATATATATATATATATATATATTATTTGGATAATTAAATGTTATACGTGCTTATGTGCAAAGATGTTTTGTGTTTTAAATGAAATAATATAAGATGATTTTTATATGATTTACTATATATGTATTTTTTTTACCTATCATATACTGGGTAGTGATGGGTAATCAGAGAGGAATCGAATAATGAGGGAGATGAAAATAAAATAAATGGCCCTAACTTACTAGTACTATTATACTAAGCGATGCAGTCATCTAACAGAATATAGATGACGACCACCGAACTATTTGATGACAATCTCGTGGAACACATGCAAATTTATAACCTGGAGGTGATAGACTCCGTGCCCATTTGATGTAGTCTACCCTACTTACACGTATTGGGAAGAAATCCTTGTAACAGTATTGTCAGCAACGATGATTAAAATGATCCTTAGGATGAGTTGCAGAGAAATCCCTGAAAAAATACTGTCAGCAACGATGACTAGGATGACCCTTTGGATAAATCCTTAGAGACAAATAAAGAAAGAAAACAAGGGTGGGTAATCGAGTTAATTATTTAATAATTAAACATATTAACTATATTAATGTGGGTTGAAAACCCTATGTATTCACCAAGTTTTCCAATCTGACCCACTCTGCTTCTTTGTATCATAGGTTGCGGCACAAAGATACATGCCTCATGAGAGATATTAGGAGATGTAGATTGCTAGTCCAAGATATTGTAAGGCTTGTTTATTCTTGTGTTTTGTATTAATAATGAGATCCTAAGCTTTTATAAATCAATAAAAAACATTTCTTCGGAAATATTTTTACGGGACCAAATCCCGCATTGATAAATAAACTCTATTTTAAATAAGCATAAATAAAAAGTTTCAAGATTGCTGTAAAAATGGGGATGCCCCACTTCTTGATCATAATATTTCAGATTAAAGACCAATTTTGTGGAGAGACATTATTAGTGATTATGTCCCACTTCATTTCGTTTATTTCATTTTTGGTCCCTTAATGATGACTTTGCAAAGGTTATAGAAGAATCATGGACTGGTGGATTCAGGAAACAAATGTTATGGTTTCTTTTAAACATAAGCTTAAAATGTCGAAATAGAAGTTAAGAGTGTGGACTAACGAGAAAATAAAGATTGTATGGGTGGCTCAAAGGGATCCCCAATCCACTTTGGTTGACCTCGAAGGTGGACCAAGGGGAAGGGACCAACGCTGACTTATCTTCCGGGTAGACCTGGCAATGGGTTAAGGTTTTTAAATGCTAGATATATTAATAAAATTATTATTTAAAGCTTTAATATATTGTTGAAATTAATTAATTGTTATCTTCTTATCCCATTTACGTTCTTATCTTTTCCTGTGTTTTTATCTCTTCCTTAGTTATAGGAAATCTTCATGTATTTATTCTGGAACCTTAATAAACTTTGATTTGATCGGTGTTAATACCAAATTCTTCATGGTATCAGAGCAGGATACCCAGATAAAGCGTCAACCCTAAGTCCGACGCCATGACCAGCGAAGGAACAGCAAACCCCAAGAATGAAACAATTGACACTAGCTCACCCTATTACATACATGCCTCTGACTCGCCAAGACAGATGCAGACCAATGATCCCCTCACCGACAGTAATTACAATGATTGGGTCCAAGAGATGGCAAACTTCCTGTTTGCAAAGAACAAGATGGGATTTGTAGACGGAACCATTCCGAAGCCTGATGAAAAGGACAACACCTACATGCCATGGATGCGATGCGATGCCATGATAAAGGGGTGGCTGACGACATCCATGGAGAAGACCATCAGAGGCAGTGTCAAATACGCCAATACCTTAGCAGAAATTTGGACTGATCTAAAGGAACGTTTCGGTAAAGAGAGTGCTCCCCGAGCGTATGAGTTGAAACAAAAACTCACCATAAAAAGACAAGGTAACAATTCTGTTTCAGCCTACTATACGACACTTAGGAGCCTTTGGGATGAGATATCCTTGGTCCTACCCACACCCCGATGTACTTGTGGTCGATGTACCTATGAAATCGGAAAACGTTTAAACGAATTTCAGGAAAAGGAACATTTATATGAGTTCCTTATGGGCCTCGAAAATGAGTTCTCAACCATTCGAACTCAAGTCCTCTCAATGAAACCAAATCCCACACTCAAGGAGGCTTACAGGCTTGCATCTGAAGATGAGCAACAACGATCAATTGTAGCCTCCAAAGAAAGCCATGTTGAACCTGCTGCATTCCAGACTTATTCTCGTGAAAGGCGCGATAGTGTTAATAAGCAAAACAATGTTGGAGATAAAGGTGGGCAAAAAGATTCCAGACAGGAGCATTGCACCTTTTGTGATCGAGATGGTCACAAGAAAGAGGGTTGTTTCAAAATTATTGGATATCCAGATTGGTGGCCTGGAAAAACAAAGAATGAGAAAGGCAAATCAAAGGTAGCACATGTCGACAGTGAAGCATCCAACATAGGAGGGTTGTCTAACAACTAGTACCAGGTCTTATTGAAACATCTTTCAGAATCAAATGACAAGACACAAGGTGAAGTATCACGCAAAGCTAACATGGCAGGTAAGTCCAATGCGAAAAATGATGACTGGATCATTGATTCGGGCTCGACTGATCACATTGTTCACAAATGTGACATGCTTGAAAATCTATCAAAGGCTCATTCTGAAACACCCATAGTAATACTAAATGGAGAAAGCATCTCTGTTGAAGCTACGGGGGATACCACCCTAAATAGTGAAACTAAAATTGGAGGGGTTTTATATATTCCCAGATTTAACTGCAATTTATTATCCGTGAGTCGACTATCAAAAGAACTAAATTGTTTTGTTGGCTTTTACCCGGATTTTTGTATAATGCAGGACTTACACTCGAAGAAGTTGATTGGAGCGGGTAAATGCGTGTGTGGTCTATATCGAATGAGTGTGCTGAAGGGTGATAGAAGAGTCATGTGTTTGAAGACTGATGGAGAAGTCTGGCATTCGAGACTTGGTCATGCCAATATCTCGAAACTTAGTCACATTAATTTTTTGAGAAATGTTTCTTTTAATTTTAAAGACGATGTTTGCCATGCTTGTGTGAAAGCGAAACACACTCGTTCTGTTTTCCTAAGAGTTTTATTAAATCAAATGAATGCTTTGAACTTATTCACTGTGATGTGTTGGGAAAATATAGAAAACCTTCAACAACTCATGCAAGTTTCTTTCTCACCATTGTCGATGATTATAGCCATGCTGTTTGGGTTTATCTTATTAAACATAAGGATCAAGCAAGTGATTATTTGATTAACTTTCACAAGATGATTGAAACCCAGTTTGGGAAGCGAATTAAAAGAATTAGATGTGACAACGGAGGGGAGTTCACATCCAACAAAATGAAAGATTTTTAGTCACGAGAAGGAATATTATTTGAAACTACGTGCCCGTATACACCCCAATAAAATGGGGTGGTCGAACGCAAACATCGCCACTTACTTGAGACAGCTCGCGCTTTGATGTTCCAAGGAAGCCTACCGAAAAATTTCTGGGGTGAGTGTATTGAAGCAGATACCTACATCATTAATAGATTGCCATCTAAAGTTAGTCACCATAACACTCCTTACGAAATTATTTTTGGTGAAAAACCTGATTATGAGGGAATGAGAACCATGGGATGTCTCGCCTATTACCACAGTACGGTGACAGGGGGAGACAAATTCGAACCATAGGGAAGACTAGGAGTTTTCATTAGTTATCCTGTTAGGACCAAAGGGTACAAAGTTTATGATGTGGAACATGGAAAGATTGTAGTTTCGTGTGATGTCCAGTTTTTTGAAAAAGTTTTTCCTTATATGAAACTAAAGAAAGAGGGTCATAATCGGGATTCCTTTGAAATTCCCACGTGGCACGAAGACACTATTGAAAGTAGTTTTGGTAAAGAGGGTCTTCGGGTTGATGAGGAAACCCATTCTTCAAGCGATTTGACAGGGAAAATCTTTGAAGATGAAAATGAAGTTCATAGGTTGTTTGAACCTCACAACACAGCTACACAAGACATACTTGAAGAGGGGCAGATTACTTCGCCCGTCGACGAAGAAGATCAACTGACGAGACGAAAAAGAAACAAAAGCCAACCAACACGTTTGTGTGATTTTGATGTCGAGCTGTCACCTTCGATAGACCACACGCAAACCGCTGCTGATCAGCCTTCTTCGATGGTATATCCCATTGCTAACTACGTTTCATATGATGCTTTTTCTGACTCACATAAAGCTTTTTTGGCAGCCACTACAAAAAATAGTGAGCCCAAAACTTTTTACCAAGCCATGAAGGATGAGAAGTGGCGAAAAGCTATGCAAGATGAGATTAAAGCCCTTAAACAAAATGATATGTGGTCTCTAGAAAACCTACCGGAAGGCAAACATGCCATTGACTCTAAATGGGTCTACAAGATTAAATATAAGCCTAATGGCGACATCGAAAGATATAAAGCGCGTTTAGTAGCAAAGGGTTTCACCCAAATTGAAGGCGTTGATTATCATGATACTTTTGCTCCGGTTGCTAAGCTCGTGACGGTCCGTTGTTTTTTAATAGTCGCTGTCAAAAGAAATTGGAAGTTACATCAATTAGATGTTAATAACGCCTTTTTACATGGCGAACTAGAAGAAGATGTTTATATGAAGATTCCACAGGGGTTTTCAAAACGGGATGACACTCGTGTATGCAAATTGAAGAAGTCGTTATATGGTTTAAAGCAGGCCTCGCGCACATGGTACCAAAAGTTCACTAACGCTTTAGTTGACTTTGGTTATAAGAAGTCCCGAGCTGATCATTCTTTTTTTACGATTCAAGAGGGTGATTTGTTTGCTGCTGTTCTCATTTATGTTGATGATGTTAGCATCACGGGAAATCATGTTTCCAAGATCGACTCTACTAAACAACATCTCGACAAAGCCTTTAGCATCAAGGATTTGGGTCCTCTCAAATATTTCCTTGGAATTGAAGTAGCAAAAACTTCAGATGGTCTCGTTATGAGCCAACGGAAATACACTATTGATATTCTTGAAGATTGCGGTCTACTTGGCAGTCGCCCTAGCACGTTCCCTATGGAACAACACACGAAGATTGACAAATTTCTTGACAGTCCTCGAACTGATGTCAAGCAATATCGACGCATCATTGGTCGTTTGTTGTATTTACAAGCTACTAGACCTGATATTGCGTATTTTGTAAACGTCCTAAGTCAGTTTGTCTCTGACCCACGTGAGGAACACATGAAGGCAGTTACCAGAATTTTGCGATATCTTAAGGCTACCCCTGGTCAAGGAATTTTCATTCCCAAACATGGAGACTTTCACCTTGCCGCTTATTGTGATGCCGACTGGCTTGGTTGCATTACTACACGAAGATCACGTACCGGTTATATTTTACTCTTAGGTGGCTCCCCAGTATCCTGGAAGGCAAAGAAGCAGTCTGTGGTCTCGCGTTCCTCCGCTGAAGTGGAATATAGGCCATGTCGATGACTGTTAGTGAAGTCCTTTGGTTCCGATGGCTGTTGCAAGATTTCAATATTTATATAGCCGATCCTACTCCTTTGTTTTGCGACAATCAAGCTACGCGCCACATAGCCAATAATCTTGTCTTCCACGAACGAACAAAACACGTTGAGATGGATTCCTATTTTGTTCGTGAACGTGTGGATTCCCGTGACATTAAGCCTCTCTCCATTGAGTCCAAACATCAGATTGCCGATCTCCTTACTAAGCCCTTGGGTGCTGAACGACTCCAATTCTTACTTAACAAGCTGGGTATTCGTGATCTTCATGCTCCAGCTTGAGGGGGAGTGTTGAAATTAATTAATTGTTATCTTCTTATCCCATTTACGTTCTTATCTTTTCCTGTGTTTTTATCTCTTCCTTAGTTATAGGAAATCTTCATGTATTTATTCTGGAACCTTAATAAACTTTGATTTGATCGGTGTTAATACCAAATTCTTCATATATGAGTTACAAAAATACAATTGATCTGTGTTTACGATCATTGTTATAAACTTATTACATTTCATGATTTTGGATATCATATATACGTAAAATTAAAACAACCCTTGTAGAAAATATAACTAGGGGATAAAACAAAATTGTTATTTTAGCGGTTATAAATATTTTTACATAGTTTAGACAATAGATGCATGTCCTCGATCTGTGTAACATTCAAATCAAAAAATGATAACAGAGAACTAGTATTTGTCGATTCAATCAAAAGAATGTTCAACAGTTAATAATATTTAATCAGCCAAATACTTATAGAAGACTGATCTTCCTCCTTTTAACAAATACATCATGTTATGGATTCAATCGAGGTGTTCAAACTAGGCCCATCATATATTTTTTCATAATAGAAAAGGCCCAAAGGATGGAGCAAACACTTCACATATTCATCAATATGACCAACAAAACATATTATGAAAGGACCAACGACCTTTTTGTCGAGTAAAGAAGTGGCAATACAAATGGCTCCTTTTAAATTTTGGTGGCTATTGCTTATTACTGGAGGCGTTTTAAATTTTAATATAAAATAATGTACATATATTTTTTTCAAATACAAAAATTGACACGCATGGCATCTTAAAAGAGAAACCAAACCCATTTGGACTATGAACCAAGGTCAAGTACTCGAGTTAAATTGATATATAGTTATTAAGACAATTTCCGAGATAAGTGTGTTAAGTTGGTTTCTAAAGATGGAAAAGAGAAAAGAAAACGAGAGAAAAAGAGAATGTCTTGCATTTTAATTTTTCCTAAAAGATTACATCAAATATGTATATATCATGTGCGTCGTCTGTATATATGAACTACAACATGTGTCTCAGAATATGGTAGTGTGGTTGTGAGTCACTATCCTAACAAAAATCTCCAATTGCAAAACTAACTACTAAAAATAGTCTAACACCCCCTCCCTCTCTATACATACGTTGGGAAGAATGTATAGCTTGAAAAGTAGTGGTAACAAACAATAATTAGACAATCCTTTTATGAGAATATTAGCAAGTTGAGAAGTAGTTAGTACATATATAATCTATATGAACTAAGCAAGGACCATGTCTCACAGAAAGCGCACATCAATCTCAATGTGTTTGGTATGCATGCTAATGAAAATGGTGATTGATTGCATGACATAAAGATATATTTTGCGGATATTAGACCATAGGTAGGCGGACAATGTTTTTGTGTCGCCTCTTGTTGTATCAGTGGTCACCGCATGCCGCTGCCCCCCCCCCCCCCCCCCACACTAGATGAGGTCCGGCCAAAGACTAAAACCCCGTTCCCGAGTTCAATTTAAGGGAGAAAAGAGAGGAAATGGGTGGAAGTGAGAGAAAAATAAAAGAAATTGGTGTTTCCAAGTTTCATTAAAGGAAGAAAGTAAAAAGAAATTGAGGGATGACTTTCTCTCCTAACTTTCCTTCTGTTTTGAAAGGAATTTGAGAGAAAAAATAAAATTGTTGACTTTCCTTCTATTTTTTTCCAACTCGGGAACACAAATGATAAATTTTTTTCCTTTCTTTTCTCTCCTTACTTTCTTTTTTTCTTCTTTTTTTTCTTTGTTACAACTCGAGAACGAGATGTAAGAGAAGAGAGGGAAGCCTATTATGGGTCCTTACGGTCTCATCTATCCTCTCTAAGTCATTGTTTGTTGCTTCCTATGGCTAATGTCAATCAAGGTTTTGACCGATGCACTTTGTTGTCCAGTCCAATGCATTATAGGGGTTTCGTCTTTGTGGTTTTCACATTTCCGGTTTATTTTTACGATTACATTAGAAATAAAAGAATAACGAAAAACAAATCCTATCTATTACAAAAATATAGAATGAAATAGTATATCGTATACGGAATATTGGTCCCACCATATAAAAGACATACATCAAATTTGGCAAGAAAATCGCATGTGGAAGCATGTGCGTTCCGTTCCCACCACCAAAAAGGAAACACCGTTTAAATGTCACTCAATCCTTATGCCCTCGTCGGCACTCAATTACCATTCATTTTTCAAGCTCTCTTTGTATCATATCATCATTCCATCCACGTAGACAACTCATTTGCACTCAATTGATTAAAGACACTTTTAGTTTTAATATGAACCATTCGAATAATATTAGTTTTTTTTCAATTACATATTTGCAACTTAAAAAAAAAGGTAAATCTTCGATAAAATTTCAATATTTTGAGTCACTATACAGTTTAATCTTAACTTTTCTTTTCAAAAACAAGTCTCGATTAATTTATATTTTGTTCAAATTAACGAAATAGTTCTTATTTATTTATTTTTTTAACAGAAAATGACAGATTATCGTATAAAATTAAATAATCGGGACTTTTATGTTCAAAAAATAAATATTTAGATTAAACCGTAAAGTGACCCAAAATATTAGGATTTTATTGGAGATTTATCAAAAAATAAACTATTTAATATTTAGTTCTATTCAATTATTGTAAAATTGTGTATATCTTTTCAAATCATATAAAGTTGTACTTTTTGTTGACCGACTAAGTGTTGTGTTTGGATGAAAAATATAATTTAATTGTTAATAAGAATATATTATTAAAAATAATTATATTGTAATTAAGTATGAAATAATAATTATTATGCTAAATTCACATAAAAGTATTATAACTATTTTAAATATATGACAAAATAGATACTATGTTATACCGTTATTATCATTATGTCAATGGTCTTTAAGAACGGGAAGTGCATAAAAGAATTAATTTAATTTTTGATTTATTGTTGTCTTTCTAATCGTATTATCGCTAATATATAAATCAATTATGAACATATCTTTTCAATAACATATACTTCTTGGTTTTATGAATAAAATTACATATGATGTTTGATTTATTATTATTTTTAATTATTATTACGATTGAATAATTTAAAAGTAACTTATTTGGTTAATTTTAAACTTTTTAGTAATTATTATTATTTCAAATATCAAACATTTTTCAAGGTAAGATAACTTTATTTTTTTATGTTAAATATGCATATAATTATTTTTTATTAACCATAAATAACTAGTCTGAAAACTTTAAATTATTATATTTTTTTTCCTAATTTGCTATTTTGATTTATGTTTTAAATTTAATTTTGTTATAATTAATCAACTTAAATAAACATCCTTTAATGTCATATAATTTCAATGACATTTATCAATGGGTTGCACATAAATAAAATTAAGAGTAAATTACAGTCTTGGTCTTTGGTCTCTGTTGTTTATATTAAATAATAGTCTTGGACCTATTTTTGGAAAAGTAACATTATTGGTCCTTATGGAAGGTTTTGGTAACACCGATGGTCCTCACTTGTATCAGTCTTAATAGAGGGGTTGTTAAACATTTGAAAAAAGACGAAAATGCCCTTCATTGCTTCTACCACCGCTCACCCACCACAACCACCACCTACCTGCCACCATAAACCCCACACCCGCTAATCACCATCATCACCAATCGACCATTGCAGTTTCATACACACGCCTGCAAAACATACACTAAAACATAGGTTTGAGAATATAACTCAATGGTGCTAGGTTTTTTATCAATCGAAACTCAATGGAAATCGTTTGTCGTTTTTTTCTAAATCGTAACTCAAGAATCGAAATTGAAATTGTGTGTGTTTGTGTGTATTAATTCCATGAACTTGAATCTAAAGTTGTGCCTTTGTTTGTGTTTTTCACTTCTGGAAATCGATTTGTGTATGGGTGTTGATCCCCCCCCTTATAAATTGATTTATATGTGGGTTTTAAGCCCTTCTCTCTTCCTACTTCTCACCTCTCTCTCTCTCTCTAATGGATTCCAACCTGTGCTGGTCTCTGGTCACAATTACCGTCGATTTATAGAAACTTCTCTCCTGAATTTCTTGAAGTTATTGAAGCTTTTGAATCTGTGTTGCTCTCATCTTCATTTAATTAGATTTTTATTAGAAAGTTGTTGTGTTGGCCCTTCCAGAGGGAATGGAGGACTTTGTGGTATATTGTGGCGCGTCGATATTGGGACTGGGTGCGGTGCTGATGTAGAGAGAGCATGTGATAGTGTACGCATCGAGGCAGTTGAAGCCTCATGAGACGAGGTATCCTACTCACGATCTGGAGTTGGGGGTTGTGGTGTTTGCCCTCAAGATCTGGCGTCACTATTTGTATGGGGTTCGGTGTACCCTATACACAGACCACAAGAGCTTGAAGTATCTTATGGATCAGCCCAACCTAAACATGCGCCAGAGGAGATGGTTGGACGTGGTAAAGGATTATGAGTGTGAGATCCTGTACCACCTGGGCAAGCCTAACGTGGTAGCCGATGCCTTGAGTCGTAGGGCAGAGAGTGCCCCATTGCGAGATGTTTGTTTGAGGTTGATAGTGATGACTCCGGTGTTGGAAACCATTCGGGAGGCCAATGTAGAGGCCATGAGACCGGAGAACCGCAAGCGAGAGTGGGTGATCGGACAAATATCTGAGTTCATTGCCGATAGTCGGGGGCTTATGACCTTATAGGGCCGGATTTGGGTGCCATTTGAGGGCGGAGCATATGCCATTTTGATGGAGGAGGCGCATAGGTCGAGGTTTTCGATCCATCCCGGGGCCACTAAGATGTATTTGGACCTGAAAGGAGACTATTGGTGGCCCTGTATGAAGAGGGATGTGGCGTGGTTTGTAGAGAGGTGCTTGACCTGTCGCAGGGTTAAGGCCGAGCACTAGTGTCCACATGGCAATTGCAGCCACTTGAGGTTACCCAGAGCACCAAATTGTCGAAGATTGCGAGAGGTGTCGATGCAATTTGGGTGATCGTTGACCGGCTGACAAAGAGCGCTCATTTCCTTGCTATCAGTGAGAGCTCTTCCGCAGAGAGGCTGGCAGAGGTGTATGTGAGGGAGGTAGTATCGTGTCATGGTGTATCGATCTCGATTGTGTCAGATCGAGATGTGCGTTTCACTTACAGGTTTTGGAAGAAGTTCCATGAGGATTTGGGTACTAGGGTGCATTTCAGTACCGCTTACCACCCACAGACGGACGGACAAAGTGAGCGGACGATTCAGACGCTCGAGGACATGCTTCGGGCATGTGTATTGGATTTCAGAGGGAGTTAGGACATGTATTTGCCTTTGGTTGAGTTTTCCTATAACAACAACCACCATTCGAGCATTGGTATTCCTACCTTTGAGTTGTTGTATGGGAGGAGGTGTCGGACTCCAATCTGTTGGGGAGAGGTAGGGTAGCGAGTGATGGGCAGCACTGAGATAGTGCTTCAGATGACAAAGTAGATTCAGCAGGTTAGATAGAGGTTGGTGACGGCCTAGAGTCACCAGAAGAGTTATGCGGATAGGTGACGATCCGAGCTCGAGTTTCAGGTTGGAAATTTTGTACTCCTGAAAGTGTCTCCTTGGAAAGGAGTGATCCGATTCAGGAAAAGGGGCAAGTTGGGGCCCCGGTACAATAGACCTTTTAGGGTGATCGCGACGGTGGGCCAGATCCATGATACCTTCCACGTGTCTCAGCTGAGGAAGTGTATACCCGACGGGTCGACAGTGGTGCCGTTGGAGGATATCCTGGTGGGCGCGAGTCTGAATTATGTTGAAAGACCGATCACAATCTTGGACCGCAAGGTCAAGGTTCTGAGAAACAAGGAGGTGCCTCTGGTTCAGGTCCAGTGGCATCATCAGAGGGGGTCCAAGCTGACTTGGGAGCCGGAGTCAGAGATGTTGGAGCAACATTCAGAGTTGTTTTCGGCATGAGACTTCGAGGGTGAAGTCTGGTTCTAGTGGGGGAGAATTGTAACATCCCGAAATTCAGGTAAAGCTATTTAACCCTTCCTTTTTTTTCAAGTTGTCAAGATTAGTCTCTTGAGTGAGTTCTTGTAGCAAATGAGTACACTAGGCGTACTTGGGAGTACGCTGCGCGTACTCATGCGCTTAATTTGGACGCAGACTCACCTGGGTACGCTGGGCGTAGAGGGTCCAGATGCAAACCCTAATATTTGGCTTGTGCACTGTATAAGGGATGATAAGGCTCATTTCTCAGCCACCATATCAGAGAGTGAAACCCTAAAAGAGCCTTCCTTCGTCCTGAAGTGTGTGTGTGAGTGTTTTGAGCTAAAAGTGCCTTGGTGTGTTAGTGAAGAATAAGGAGAGAAGCTTGTGGAGGCTAGGGCTTGAGGTGCAAGCTTGGATCTGTGATCTTCAGTGGAAGAAGCTTCAACTAGAGGTATAAAGTTCAAAACTTTCCTCTTTATTTTGATTTGGTGTTGCATGGGCCATTTCTAGGGTTAAAAGTCCCAAAGGTGGAGACTTTATGAGTGTAATGGACTCCATGGACCTAGATCTGTCCCATTTCAGTGATATTTGTGTTATAGATCCATAAAAATCCCAACTTGGTCATTGTTATGGGGTCATGCTTGAGTTATAAGCTTTCTAGGGTTGGAAATGGAATGTTATGGGTGTTAGTAACTTGTCCAGCCATGCAAAGGCTTAAAGTCACCAACTTTATGGATTAAAAGGCTTAGAAATGGTCAGATCTAGAAGTTGGATGTGTGTCTTAATTGGTTAAGACCTCAAGAGCTTAAGAGTCTGAAACTGGGAGTTATGCGGGGCGTAATCCCAATACGTGCGACGTAAGGGGTCGCGTAACACGTTTCTATGAGGACACCGGGTACGCCCAACGTACATGTTTGGTACGCGCAGTGTAACCCGGAGAGTTGACTTTTGTTGACTTTTAGGGTTTGGTCAACTTTAGGGTCTTTGAGCCATGAGAGGGGTAAAATGGTCTTTTACCCTTCCGAGAGTACTAAGAAAGGGAATAGTCTAGCCTTGAGAGATGTATTGATTAAGAGTGTTTATTTCATATGATTAGGCGGAGGCTAGACCAGATTTTTACAGAGTTCGAGATTACCGAGTTACCTGAGGTGAGTCTTCTCACTATACTTTACCTAGAGTGGTAATTATAGTTATGTGACAGAGTATTTGTATGTTTTTGCATGATGAGATTTCTATGTGATTTATGCGATGTATGTTACAGAGTTTACAGAGTTAGGACCGGAATGTCCATAAAGTTAGGGCCAGAGGGTCCACAGAGTTGTAGGACTGGAGGGTCCCACTGAGACACATTGACCAGAGGGTCAAACAGAGTTATAGCCTCGAGTGGCTAATATGTGTAGTATATGGTATTTTGGGGAACTCACTTAGCATTTATGCTTACAGTGTTGTGTTATGTGTTTCAGGTACCAGTGAGGATCGCGGGAAGGCGCCGACATGATCAGTACACACATGAGGAGCTTTTACATATTATGATCTTGGGATGTGTTGTTATGGATCGTTATGTGATACAATGACATTTTTATAATAATTATGAATGAAAGTGTGTTCTAGAATGTGAAAAATTATTTGAAAATTTTGGGTGTTACAAGTTGGTATTAGAGCCTTGGTTTGAGGGATTCGGGTGCACCTTTAGGCGTATCTGTACTCAAACTAAGGATTTGAGAGATTTTCAAAATAAAATTCACAAAATTTTTCTCAAGAGCAAAAAGTTTTTGAAAGAGCAGAGCAGAGCAGTGTGTACGATCAGCCAGCGCCTGAACGGTGATTTCCCAAAATACCCTTATATTATGAGTTAAGAGATATGTTATGATATGTTATGCATGCTAGAGTAGGCTAGGTATTCTTATTAGGACTAGAGTGGCTTGATTTGTGATGCCTTAGCCTAGGGGTTTTGCTGCTAGGAGATGCTTGAGAGTGAATAGATAGCAACGAGGAGCTTATGAGAGATCTACTAGAGAGTAGACTATGCATAGAGAGAGTAGTGTACTTAGGACTTGGGATCCTAGGAGGAGGAATTAGGGTGAATATTGATGCGGTGTGGACGGTAGTATTGGGCCTGGACTACCGAAGGCACCGAATCAGTGCGCAACCCAAGTAAGAATCCTTAGGGTACCAGGGATCGACTAGAAATGGGATATCGAGTGTGTGTACACTCGAGAGAGTCTCTGATATCTTGTGTTGTATTTTAGAGAGACATCATGGTTGGGACTCGCCATACACCTGAGAGCAATGGTGTTAGCGATGAGGAGATCCGCAGATTGATTCATGAGGAGGTGGCTGCTGCCATCCGAGCTGAGATACCAGAGATGTTTGGGTCTATCAAGACAACCCTGATCGAGACTTTTGATGAGCGATACGCTACTCTTACTGATGCTGCTGTTGCTGCGGCCACCGCAGCCGTTGCTGCTGCGAGGCCACAGGGGGGTAACTCGTTGTTGTACCGAGAGTTCAGCAACATGAAGCCACCAGAGTTTGATGGGACACAGGATCCGATCACTGATATGAGATGGATTTCTGATATTGAGGGATGCTTCTATATGTGTTCTTGTCCGGAGCATCTGAGAGTCCGGTTCGCACTGAACCAGCTTCGCTTGGGAGCGAAGGACTGGTGGAAGTTTGTGACAGAACACTATTCTTCTGCAGAGCTTGTTGCGGTGACCTGGGAGAGGTTCACCGCTATGTTTTGTGATGAGTACGTTCCCCCGGTGGAAAGGGAACGTTTGGCCCAGGAGTTCTTGATCCTCAAGTAGGGTACCGAGTCTGTTACAGTGATCACCAGAATGTTTCATGAGAGGGCAATGTTCTGTCTTGAGCACGTGTCTTCCGAGCAGGCACGCATGAGCAGATATTTGAGTATTTTGAGGAGAGACATCCGCGAGTTTGTGGTGAAATCGACATACCAGACATTTGCCGAGCTTCAAGCAAATGCCCGGAAGAGTGAGATTGAGCTAGAGACTCAGGCTAGGGAGGAGGAGGAGTCTCAGGGGAGTGATCGGCGACCGGCACAGTCCTAGCCGGCTGCCAAGCGGGTTAAGCCCTCCGATTCGAGATCAGGGAACCAGAAGGGGCACACTTGTGGCAAGTGCGGCAAGAGTCATGAGGGGGTGTGTAGGGTAGGGTCTTGCTACAAGTGTGGCAAGGAGGGGCACATGGCCAATGATTGCCCCAAGGGGTTTGCAGTCTGTTTTCACTGCAACCAGATCGGACACCGTAAGGCCGAGTATCCGCAGTTACGAGGGTCAGCTCAGGGAGCTCTCCAGAGATCTGCCCCTGCTGCTGTACGAGCTACGGAGAGTCGGCCGGTGAAGGCCGAGGCGCCGAAGGTTCATGGGAGAGCCTTCCAGTTGACAGCAGAGGAGGTCCGCGCAGCGCCCAATGTTGTAGCTGGTATATATTCTTTCATCTATTTATTTTAAGTTATGGTGTTATGCTTATATTATGATATGTGTAGGTACATTTCCTGTGAGTTCTGTACCTGCTTTGGTGTTATTTGACTCGGGTGCGAGTCGGTATTTTGTGTTGTTGGCCTTTAGTAAGCACATTAGTATCTGTCGGGAGGCGTTGAGTCGACCTTTCCGAGTTTCAATAGCTGACGAGAGAGCGGTGTATGCCATTGATGTGATTCGAGGATGTGTACTCGAGATCTTCGGCATTGAGTTTCCGATTGATTTGGTCCCGATTGCTATGGGAGATGTCTGTGTCATCGTGGGCATGGACTGGTTGAGTAGATTTGGAGCGGTTATCCACTGCGAGCGACAGTTGGTGACCATACGAGACCCTAGTGGGGGAGTTCTTACGGTTTATGGCGAGGGTACCCGTTCGGGGTCAGCATTTTGTTCAGCAGCTAGAGCGACGCAGAGTCTACAACAGGGCTGTAGTGGGTTTGTGGCTTATGTGGTGGATACGAGAGTAGGTGAAGCGAGACCAAGGTCGGTCGATGAGGTCCCGATAGTGTGTGAGTTCCCAGATGTTTTCCCCGAGGAGTTGCCGGGTGTGCCTCCTAAGAGGCAGGTGGAGTTCCGTATCGATTTGGCACCAGGGGCAGCACCTATCGCCAAGGCGCCCTATCATCTTGCACCTCCAGAGATGCAGGAGTTATCCTCGCAGCTTCTGGAGCTGTTGGGAAAGGGGTTTATACGGCCGAGTAGCTCGCCGTGGGGAGCACCGATCCTTTTTGTCAAGAAAAAGGATGGTTCACACCGGATGTGCATTGATTACCAGGAGTTGAACAAGCTGACGGTCAAGAACAGTTACCCTTTACAAAGGATCGACGATTTGTTCGATCAGTTGCGGGGAGCGTCTTGGTTCTCCAAGATTGATTTGAGGTCTGGATATCATCAGATGAGGGTACGTGATGAGGATATCCAGAAGACAGCGTTCAGGACTCGTTACGGGCATTACGAGTTCGTGGTGATGCCTTTCGGGCTCACCAATGCACCGGCGGCGTTCATGGAAATCATGAACAGGGTGTGCAGGCCGATGTTGGATCGTTCGGTGATCGTATTCATTGATGATATATTGGTGTATTCGAGATCCAGAGAGCAGCATGAGGAGAATTTGAGGGAGATCCTCAGAGTTCTGAGATCGGAGAGGCTTTACAACAAATTCTCCAAGTGTGATTTCTGGTTAGGAGAGGTCCAGTTTCTAGGACACCTCGTCAACCAGAATGGGATATTGGTCGATCCGGCCAAGATTGAAGCGATGATGAGTTGGGAGGTGCTGAGATCTCCTTCAGAGATCAGGAGTTTCCTGGGGTTGGCCGGTTATTATCGGAGATTCATCCAGGATTTCTCCAAGATTGTTGTTCCTGTCACCAGACTGACCCGGAAGGGCGTGGCTTTTAGTTGGGGCCCGAGCAGCAGGCCTCATTCGAGACACTTCGCCAGAGATTGTGCGAAGCCCCAGTGTTGGCCCTTCCAGAGGGAATGGAGGACTTTGTGGTATATTGTGGCGCGTCGATATTGGGACTGGGTGCGGTGCTGATGTAGAAAGAGCATGTGATAGCGTACGCATCGAGGCAGCTGAAGCCTCATGAGACGAGGTATCCTACTCACGATCTGGAGTTGGGGGTTGTGGTGTTCGCTCTCAAGATCTGGCGTCACTATTTGTATGGGGTTCGGTGTACCATATACACGGACCATAAGAGCTTGAAGTATCTTATGGATCATCCCAACCTAAACATGTGCCAGAGGAGATGGTTGGACGTGGTAAAGGATTATGAGTGTGAGATCCTGTACCACCCGGGCAAGGCTAACGTGGTAGCCGATGCCTTGAGTCATAGGGCAGAGAGTGCCCCATTGCGAGATGTTTGTTTGAGGTTGATAGTGATGACTCCGGTGTTGGAAACCATTCGGGAGGCCAATGTAGAGGCCATGAGACCGGAGAACCGCAAGCGAGAGTGGGTGATCGGACAGATATCTGAGTTCATTACCGATAGTCGGGGGATTATGACCTTATAGGGCCGGATTTGGGTGCCATTTGAGGGCGGAGCATGTGCCATTTTGATGGAGGAGGCGCACAGGTTGAGGTTTTCGATCCATCCCGGGGCCACTAAGATGTATTTGGACCTGAAAGGAGACTATTGGTGGCCCTGTATGAAGAGGGATGTGGCGTGGTTTGTAGAGAGGTGCTTGACCTGTCGCAGGGTTAAGGCCGAGCACCAGTGTCCACATGGCAAGTTGCAGCCACTTGAGGTTACCCAGAGCACCAAATTGTCGAAGACTGCGAGAGGTGTCGATGCAATTTGGGTGATCGTTGACCGGCTGACAAAGAGCGCTAATTTCCTTGCTATCAGTGAGAGCTCTTCCACAGAGAGGCTGGCAGAGGTGTATGTGAGGGAGGTAGTATCGTGTCATGGTGTACCGATCTCGATTGTGTCAGATCGAGATGTGCATTTCACTTACAGGTTCTGGAAGAAGTTCCATGAGGAGTTGGGTACTAGGGTGCATTTTAGTACCGCTTACCACCCACAGACGGACGGACAAAGTGAGCGGACGATTCAGACGCTCGAGGACATGCTTCGGGCATGTGTATTGGATTTCAGAGGGAGTTAGGACATGTATTTGCCTTTGGTTGAGTTTTCCTATAACAACAACCACCATTCGAGCATTGGTATGCCTCCCTTTGAAGTAGGGTAGCGAGTGATGGGCAGCACTGAGATAGTGCTTTAGACGACAGAGTAGATTCAGCAGGTTAGATAGAGGTTGGTGACGGCCTAGAGTCACCAGAAGAGTTACGCGGATAGGTGACGATCCGAGCTCGAGTTTCAGGTTGGAAATTTTGTACTCCTGAAAGTGTCTCCTTGGAAAGGAGTGATCCGATTCAGGAAAAGGGGCAAGTTGGGGCCCCGGTACAATAGACCTTTTAGTGTGATCGCGACGCTGGGCAGGGTAGCATATCGTTTGGAGCTACCTGCAGAGCTGAGCCAGATCCATGATACCTTCCACGTGTCTCAGCTGAGGAAGTGTATACCCGAGGGGTCGACAGTGGTGCCGTTGGAGGATATCCTGGTGGACGCGAGTCTGAATTATGTTGAGAGACCGATCACAATCTTGGACCGTAAGGTCAAGGTTCTGAGAAACAAGGAGGTGCCTCTGGTTCAGGTCCAGTGGCAGCATCGGAGGGGGTCCAAGCTGACTTGGGAGCCGGAGTCAGATTAGTCTCTTGTAAAGCTATTTAACCATTCCTTTTTTTTCAAGTTGTCAAGATTAGTCTCTTGGGTGAGTTCTTGTAGCAAATGAGTACGCTGGGCGTACTGGGGAGTACGCTGCGCGTACTCATGCGCTTAATTTGGACGCGGACTCACCTGGGTACGCTGGGCGTAGAGGGTCCAGATGCAAACCCTAATATTTGGCTTGTGCACTATATAAGGGATGATAAGGCTCATTTCTCAGCCACCATATCAGAGAGTGAAACCCTAAAAGAGCCTTCCTTCGTCCTGAAGTGTGTGTGTGAGTGTTTTGAGCTAAAAGTGCCTTGGTGTGTTAGTGAAGAAGAAGGAGAGAAGCTTGTGGAGGCTAGGGCTTGAGGTGTAAGCTTGGATCTGAGATCTTCAGTGGAAGAAGCTTCAACTAGAGGTATAAAGTTCAAAACTTTCCTCTTTATTTTGATTTGGTGTTGCATGGGCCATTTCTAGGGTTAAAAGTCCCAAAGGTGGAGACTTTATGAGTGTAATGGACTCCATGGACCTAGATCTGTCCCATTTCAGTGATATTTGTGTTATAGATCCAAAAAAATCCCAACTTGGTCGTTGTTATGGGGTCATGCTTGAGTTATGAGCTTTCTAGGGTTGGAAATGGAATGTTATGGGTGTTAGTAACTTGTCCAACCATTCAAAGGCTTAAAGTCACCAACTTTATGGATTAAGAGGCTTAGAAATGGTCAGATCTAGAAGTTGGATGTGTGTCTTAACTGGTTAAGACCTCAAGAGCTTAAGAGTCTGAAACTGGGAGTTATGCGAGGCGTAATCCCAATACGTGCGACGTAAGGGGTCGCGTAACACGTTTCTGTGAGGACGCCGGGTACGCCCAACGTACATGTTTGGTACGCGCAGTGTAACCCGGAGAGTTGACTTTTGTTGACTTTTAGGGTTTGGTCAACTTTAGGGTCTTTGAGCCATGAGAGGGGTAAAATGGTCTTTTACCCTTCCGAGAGTACTAAGAGAGGGAATAGTCTAGCCTTGAGAGATGTATTGATTAAGAGTGTTTATTTCATATGATTAGGCGGAGGCTAGACCAGATTTTTACAGAGTTCGAGATTACCGAGTTACCTAAGGTGAGTCTTCTCACTATACTTTACCTAGAGTGGTAATTATAGTTATGTGACAGAGTATTTGTATGTTTTTGCATGATGAGATTTCTATGTGATTTATGCGATGTATGTTACAGAGTTTACAGAGTTAGGACCGGAATGTCCACGGAGTTAGGACCAGAGGGTCCACAGAGTTATGGGACTGGAGGGTCCCACTGAGACACATTGACCAGAGGGTCAAACAGAGTTAAAGCCTCGAGTGGCTAATATGTGTAGTATATGGTATTTTGGGGAACTCACTTAGCATTTATGCTTACAGTGTTGTGTTATGTGTTTCAGGTACCAGTGAGGATCGCGGGAAGGCGCCAGCATGATCAGTACACACATGAGGAGCTTTTACATATTATGATCTTGGGATGTGTTGTTATGGATCGTTATGTGATACAATGACATTTTTATAATAATTATGATTGAAAGTGTGTTTTAGAATGTGAAAATTTTTTTGAAAATTTTAGGTGTTACATAAATGCACTATAAATAAAAGGATAAATCACTCCTCATCCTCATCATTAGCTCCACCTCCACTTCTTCTCGCTCCAACTTGTTGTTCTCGCCATAAGTCATCCCAGCTTGGTATGTACGAGTACGCAACTAGATAAGAATGGGGTCGATGAATGTTAATGTGTTTCATAAGGAGATCCAAGTGCATCTTGGTGTAATTGACTCCCCTGCCCAAATTATCTTGATATAGACGGAGAGAGAGAGACATTCTAGGCATCCATTGGATGCTCTTCTTCAGTCGGTATCACTGGTGGCTCATCATCAATCGTGTCGCCTGCTCGTTGCCTTACTTGCCTTCTAGGTTGGTTTCTTGGGGTATCATTGGGAATGGAATAAATGTCATACCCTTTGTTAATAACAATATGGGCATGCTTGTATAAAAGTGGAGAAAAAGATTTTTCAGGCTTGATTGTCAACATGAAAACTTCTCGTTTTTGTAAAATCCCAAACGAACGTGCCAATCGGGTAATCAACATCCTACCATAAAGATGAGATGCATGAAGATCCTTTCTCTCCCTGATTGCCAAAAATTCCGCCACAAGATACGAATTGTCAACATGAATATCTCGAGTAATGAGGCTCCATAGAAACAAAACATCCAATGTCGGGACTTTGTCCCCCTCCTGTCGTTGGTTGATAGTTTTTGTGATTAAGCGGTGAAGAAGGTGATGAATATGGGACCATATTTCACTTTCTTGTGCAGTCCCAAAATTATATGTCCCATTGGCTTTATTTGGCCAATATCGATTGTCCTTGAACCCCACAGTGGTCCGGATACAACTAGCAATAAAATCCATATATGATTCAGTATGCATTTCAGACATAGGATAAAGCTCCGTCCGCATTCTAAATTCTGCCAAGCTAAGCTCTCTCCTCCCCCCTACAGAATGTGAGGTTTTCCGTCTTATGAATGCCAAATTGTGCATCAGAATGTTACAGTTGTCAAAAAATCCACCACCAACTCCTTGTATACCGGTTCGTGAATGTGAAACAATCTCCTCCAGGCCATGCAAACGAACCTTCCTTGAACACCATCAAAAGATTGAACCAAAAATGGCTCAATAGCTTTCGACAAACCCACTTCCTCCATCCATGTCCAACTTATTTCATCCGGGACATGGACCCTTCGTTCTTTCATCTGAGCAAGCTTTCCGTTCCATTGAGCTAAAATTTTCGTACCCACTACCCTCGGAAAAGTATACCATGGGAAGTCGGGACGACCCCCGAGTTGAGTTCTTCTTCCATAGTTAGCCATTATCTCCAAAAGAAGCATAAACACAAAACCAAACAACCATATGCAAATTAGTAACAAAATCAAACATAGTAAACTGATTTAATATTGACCACGTCAAGGACCATGACGAGTCGTTGTGGTCTACGAACTGCTCGTGTAACCTGGGCAGAATCCATCATTTTGCATACCATAATAACTCAAATTAAGTTGAGGGTTTGTTAAGGGCATAATAACTTGTAAGTTAAAGTAAACTTTAAAGCCTAAACATCAAAAACCAAGTCCGATTTTGACAAAAATCAAAACCCTAAAGTTCTGAAATCGCCCCAAATAACAATTCTAAATAGCAAAATCACACCATAGATACTTCTATACTCGATTAATACAAAGAAAAGAGGTTAAAAATCATACCTTTTGTTGTTAAAATCGAAAATTTGAAAGGAGTTGGAAGAGGATTTCGTGGGAGAAAGAGGCACAGCGAGATGGGGAGTTGAAAAGTAAAAGAAAAAGGTGATTGAGTAGGTTAAAACCCTAATTTTTTACTGTAGTTTTTTCCAACACCACGTTGTGTTGGTCTATTGAAACCCGTGTTTCTGTTTTCCAGTAAAGGCACCACATCGTGGTGATGAAAATTGTTTAATTATGACCAATTTATTATAAAAACTTCCACCCCGTACTCATGCCATGCTATTTCTCTCTACAAAACCCATATAAAAATTCAGAGGAGTGAAAAATCAAAAATAAAACAAAATAAAGCAAAATTAACAAAAAATAAAGAAAAATAAAAGAAAAGGGAAGAAAATGCAAACTTTAAACCACAAGTTGCCTCCTGTAAGCGCTTCTTTTTTGGGGAGTCGTGAGCCTGACTCCTTCCTACTCTATTTTCATGCTACTCATACAAACTTCATAGTTTCCCCTTCTTTTTCTTCAATAAGCATGCTTTCCTCATAGTGTTTTACCCTATATCCATTAACTTTGAAGGGAGTTCCATCTCTTGCTATGAATCCTATGGCCCCATGTGGAAAAACTTGTTTTATAATAAATGGCCCATCCTAACGTGTTTGTAGTCTTCCGAGAAAAATCTTTAATATTGAGTTAAAAAGGAGAACCTTTTGCCCATCTTGAAAGTCTTTGCGTCCTCTTAACCTTGCATCATGTCATTTCTTTGTTTTATCTTTGTAAATTAAGGAGCTTGTGTATGCTTTATTTCACAGTTGTTCAAGAGCATTCATTTGTATTAAATGGTTTGCTCGAAGTTCTCAGCCAATTCAAAGTTGCAAATTTTCAAAGCCCAAAATGCTTCATGTTCAATTTCCACAAATAAATGACAATTCTTCCCATATACCAACCTATACTGTGACAACCCAAAGTTTATTCCGTTATATTAATCCGTATCCGCTAACGGAATATGTCATTTTATAAAAGTTCCGTAATTTGGGGTCGTCAAATAAGTAAATGTTTATTTATTTATTTATATTTCATGTGATTATTGTCATAACAAAATAAATATAACTCGTAAATTTCATTTCCATTTAATGGGATAAAGTCATATTATTACGACCATTTAACCCGGGTAAAAAGTTTAAACCTCGTTAAGCTTTAGCATCGGGTAGTCGTATATCGGGTGCAACACCCGAGACTTATATAAAGAAGGTGAAACACTTGAAAGAACTCTTTTACCACTCTAGCTTCACTCACTCTCTCTCTCTCTCTCTCTCTCTCTCTCTAACTCGTTTTCGACTCCAAAACAGCAAATTTCAACCTCCAAAACGTAAGTTCTCTTATCCTAACTTATTCTAAACATCATTTATTGTTGCAATAGCTCAAAAATCACACAAAATGGCCATCAAAAAGGAGTTTACGGCCTAAGAACCTCCTTAGGCCGTAAACACCTAAAATGGTGCCAAATGTCCCGATTTTCCTTCTTTTGAGCTTAGATACTAGTTGTGGAATTTACCTAGAAGTGTTTAAACCTCAAAACAATAATTTTTAGGGTGTAAAAGAGGGTTTACGGCCCAAGCACATGCTTAGGCCGTAAACACCCTTTAATCATGCAAAACAAGTCCAAAAACTCATCCAAACCACCCTTAGACTTAAGATATGAATTAGAGACTTGCCATTTCGGACTTGGAACACTCTAACACATACATTTGAAGGGTAAAATTGATTTCACGGCCCAAGCATGTGCTTAGGCCGTAAACTCCCCTAAATCATGAAAACCGGGAGTTTAAACCCCTAAAAGGCCTTATAACCTTTACTAGAATTTGTTAGAAATTAAACCAAAGGCATAGAAATCAAGGAGTGGGGTGTATAAGAGTTTACTACCATAAACCCTAAGGTTTACGGCCGTAAACTCCCAAGGAGTGGCCTTTGGGCCATAAACTCCAAGGGAGTATACTCTTGGACCCTTAAACACCCCTATAGCCTTGTATAATTTCCTAGAACCACTTCTAAATCCACATGAGACTTGAAAGCTATCAAAAACACTCCTCCCATGAGTTTACGGCCGTAAACTCATGGGGGATGTGGCCTCCCAACCGTAAACTCACTTAGGGTGGGTTTTAGGAGAGTAAACTCCAATGTGAGGTCATACACTCCTTCCATACAACTCATTAACCTTATAGCACTCAACCATAAGACCTTAAATCAAATTAGGATGTCTAAATGTTTTAGTAAGAGTATAAGTCACTAATTACTTGTAAAACATATATCTCATATGTTACTAGGGTCATAAAGGGTGTACAAGTCCTTACTTGACACCAAACACTCAACCGACACATTCACCCGATTTACTCAATTCAGGTGAGTTCATACCCCTTAATGAACCTTTTCAACTGTTTTTACATGTTTTAGGGGGGGGGATACAAGTCAAATGTACAATTTATGGAAATCAATCACATGTGATTTATCACCATTCTTTACAAAAGATCTCTACAATTTTTAAAACTGCTTTGAGAGCAAAACTATTTTTAGAAAATATCTAAACGCATTCTTTTTTTTAAATTGTTATTAAATTATTTTCAAACTTTGTTTAAGTTACTTTTCTTATAAAAATATATTTACATTAATATATATATATATATATATATATATATATATATATATATATATATATATATATATATATATATATATAAGTAAGACTTGAAGGACTTAGGACCGATAGCTCGCCTTATTTCCTGTTCTTGTTTCATGTGGTCTTAGGGTATCTGTTATCCGTCTGACTGTCCTTGATTTCTTAGTTATATATCATGTATATTGGTGTTAGATATAAAAGTCTTCATCATATTCAATACCCGTGTTATACAAATGCCAAGAACCATATACACTAAGTTAACTATAATAGGTATAGTTAAGGCTACTACTACTCGCTACTGCTACTACTATACACACTATAACTATTAGTACTACAAGATGATACATGTATAAGAGTACGCTCTATGAACTATAAAAAATACTACTACTCTATAATACAAGAGAGAACACTAATCCAGAGTATAACACACTATCCCTCTATGAGACACTCTACCGCGCTTACATCCTGTGACCAGGGTTTTCCGGAAGGAAGGCGACACTACATGTATAGATCTATACGGGGCAGACACTATTATATCCCGACTGTTAACTACAGTTCGAGCCGACCAGGCTTAGGGGTGGCACTACTTCACTACACTACGTATGACCGGGAAGGTCATCGGACTCTCTATTTCTCACACTATTGGTCACATAAAAGAATACACTTATATCCACATTAATACACTTAGACTAAAGTCTAAGCTAACATCCCGAAGTATGTAAGTATCTATTACTAATGGCAGTTTGCACCACTACTACTGACAACATGCATAACTTTTCCTTATCCACACTACATACTGGAGATTTACTACTATACTTTTACATCTAAAGGTTTTCAAGGATAAAACTTACACGCAACTTAAAGGATTTCACTTACAATGTACTTTCTTGAAAATATAGGATTTTCTAGGGTTTTCTACTACTTATAAACATAAATTACAGCTTTTCATACTATAAGTTTTAAAACATTTAATACATCAACCACACTAAATTCTTATGAACTCACCAGCTTTATGCTGATACTCGTTTTCAAAATAACTTGTATCCTCAAGTCAAAGATAGATAGGTACAGGTGCAGCATTTTGGAGAATATGGAGCATACAAGATTCCATCTCTTATTTTTGTTATAATTTTGGTGTCTATTGAAACTTTACAGAACACGCTTGTATTTAAACTCACTATGTAAATGAAATGGTTGTTGTTTTCTTGCTTTTACTATTATGCAATTGTGATGATACTGTACATGACGTCCTCCACCCCGGAACGTATTCCGTCGTTATCGGTTTTGGGGTGTGACATATACGATGTAGTATCTATAGGAGTTTCAAATGCGGTGTTAAATGCCCATAATGCATCATCAAGCTTTTCCGACCACTCCTTCTTATTACTTCCAACCGATCGCTCCAGAGTCTTTTTAAATGCCCGATTTGTAACTTCAGTTTGCCCACTTCTTTTTGGATGATATGGTGTTGAAAATCTATGATGTACACCATATTTTTGTAATACCTTTGCTAATTATTCATTTTCAAAGTGAGTTTCACGATGCTAATAAGAGCCTTCGTGACACCGAATCTCAAAAATTACCTCTTAAGAATTCAAACCACTGCCCGAGCATCATTTGTAGGTAATGTTTATTCTTCCGCCCATTTGGATACAGAATTGACCACCACCAATATGTATTTATTCCCTCGAGACATCGGAAAAGGTCCCATAAAATCGATTCTCCAAACATCAAATACTTCGCAAACTTGAATGTTATTTGGGCCATCTCGTTTCAGGATGAAATGTTTCCCAACCGTTGGCACAAATTACACTCCTTGAAAAATTGATTGGCATCTTTAAAAATTTTAGGTCAATAAAATTCGGAATCAAAGACCTTCTTTGTCGTGTATTGTGCTCCGTGATGTCCCCCGGTGGGCCCGTTATGGTAATGTTTCAAGATTTCCAAACTTTCTTTCCCTAACACACATCTTCTTATCATCCCATCAGCACAGTTTCTGAAGAGCTATGGTTCATCCCAAAAGTAGTACTTAACATCTTAAAATAGTTTCTTCTTTTGCTGTCGAGTCAGTCGTTTTGGAAGACAATCACTATCCAAGCAATTGGCTATGTCTGCATACCATGGCACCCTTCCCGCGATTACCATTAAATATTCTTCGGGAAAGTCATCTCCAATATTTTTTTCATCTCACTCTTCCAATCTAGGGTTTTCTAGTCTCGATAAGTGACCGGCCACCACGTTCTCCATTCTTTTTTTATCCCTTATTTCTATGTCAAATTCTTGTAAAAGCAGCACCCATCGTATCAATCCTGGTCAAGCATCCTGTTTAGCAAAAAGATACTTAAGGGCAGAATGGTCAGTAAACACAATAGTTTTAGATAAAACTAAGTAAGGGAAAAATTTATCAAAAGCATAGACCACAACAAGGTGTTCCTTTTTGGTAGTAGTATAATTTTATTGAGCCGGATTGAGAGTTTTGCTTGCATAATATGTGGGTTGAAAGTGTTTATCAACCCTTTGTCCAAGAACAGCTGCAACTACAAAGTCACTTGCATCACACATAAGCTCAAATGGAAGATTCCAATTTGGGGCTATCATGATAGGGGTATTGGTTAATTTCTCCTTCAATAGTTGAAAGCCTTCAAGGCATTCTTTGGAGGAAACAAATGTAGCATCTTTCAAGAGAAGTTGGTTTAATGGCCTTGTAATTTTTGAGAAGTCCTTTATGAATCGGTGGTAAAATCACGCATGACCCAGAAAAATTCTTACCCCTTTCACGTTTGTGGGAGGTTGTAACTTGGCTATTGTGTCAACCTTTGCACGGTCCACCTCTATTCCCAACTTGGAGACTTTATGCTCAAATACAATTCCTTCTTTAACCATAAAATGAAATTTCTCCCAATTTAATACCAAGTTAGTCTTTTCACATCTTGCTAGCATTAAGTCAAACTTAGACAAGCAATCTTCAAAAGAGGACCCGAAAACCGAAAAATCATATATGAAGACCTCCATGAAATTTTCAACCATGTCGTGGAATATTTCCATCATGCATATTTGGAATGTGGTTGGTGCGTTGCATAACCCAAATGACATTCGTCTATAAGAAAAGGTCCCGCTTGGGCAAGTGAACGTGGTCTTTTCTTGGTTAAGGATCGATAGGGATTTGAAAGTATCCTGAAAAACCGTCTTAAAAGAAAAAATAGAGATGACTGGATAATCTTTTGATAATTTGATCAATAAATGGTAAAGGCAAGTGGTATTTGCATGTACATCATTTAGCTTACGATAATCGATGCACACACGCCAACCGATTACCGTTTTGTTGGAATGAGCTCGTTTTCTTCGTTTGTGACTATCGTCATTCCTCTTTTTTTTAGGTACCACATGCACTAGACTCACCTATTGGCTATCCGATATTGAATAAATGATATCGGCATCCAAGAGTTTGACTACATGTTTCTTCACTACTTCTTGCATGTTCGAGTTTAGTCTCCTTTGGCGTTGAACCACTAGCTTAGCTCCCTCTTCTAGGTTGATTTTATGCGAACAATATGTGGAACTAATGCCTTTGATGTCGGTGATCTTCCATGCTATGGAATTTTTTTATTTCTTGAGTACCTCCACTAGGCTTTCCATTTCGTGTTTTGCGAGATCAGCTACTATGATGACCGAATTTTGTTGATCTTCTTCCAAGAATGCGTACTCAAGATGTTTGGGCAAAATGTTTAGCTCGACATTTAGTTTTTGGTCAGTGAACACGACGTCGGCATCCTGCCACGTTGTGGTATCGCAGTTTTTTACGTCTGATCGTGGTGTCAGTAACATGTCATGGTGTTTCTTCAACCTCTTTTTTCAATTCTTTGTACTCACTCTCTTGCAGCCTCTTCTCTAGCTCTTGTATGTCAAGTTCATCATCAAAATCGCCATCGTGTAGAGCCATATATATCCCTCGGTTTCCTTTTCTTTCCATCCTACAGGCTCTTTTTCTAGAATTTCATCGAACACATCAACCGAGAAAGTCGTATCATCACTTATCCTTTAGTGTTGGATTGCTCTATTGACTCCAAAGGTGACCGCTTCTTCTCCAAATCGAAGAGTGTGTTTGGATTCTCTTATATCAACTAAGGCTTGAGTGGTGCTCAAAAATGGCCTTCCAAGAATAATCGAGACTTGTTCATCTTCATCCATGTCTAAAATAATGAAATCTGTGGGAAAGAGTGAAAGACAAACTTGTAAACTTTAACTTGTAGATCTTCAAAAATTCCTCTTGGAAATGTCATCATTTTGTTGGCTAAGTGGATGACCATGCAGGCCAGTCTTGGTTCCGAGAGATCAAGTTTCTTGAAGAATGAATAAGGCATCAAATTAACACTTGCTCCCGAGTCAGCTTGAGCGTGGCTAATGTCTAGATTTCCGAATTGACAAGGTAGAGTTAAGCTTCCCGGATCACCCATATTCTTAGGTAGTATATTCAACATTGCAGCTGAGCAGGTTTCATTTAGTACCACCTGAGATATTCCCTCCATCTTAGTTTGGTTATTTAGGAGATATTTTAGAAACTTTTCATACTTTGGCATTTGAGCCAAGGCTTCAAGGAACAAAATTTTGATTTCAAGGGGTTTTATGTGATCTAAGAACTTCTGGTAGTCTTCAACATTCTTCTCTTTTCTTGCTCTAATAGAAAAGGGCAGCGGTGGGCGGTATGGCTGAACATGTTCAACATTTTTCATTTCAGCTTCTTGCCATGTCGTGGTGTCAGCACCAAGTCGTGGCGATTGTTCAGACTCCTTTCTTTGACTTTGTCACACCCCAAAACCAAGAACGGCGGAAACGTTCTGGGTCGGAGGACGTCATGTAAAGTATCACAACACAGTAATAGTAAACAAGCAAACAACATCATCCATTGCATTAAATATATAATTCTAATACAAGTGTGTTATGTATAGTTATAGACACCAAAAATAATGTAAGTCAAAATAAATAGATGAGTCCTGAATGCGCTCAATCTTCTCAAAAGCTGGTCTCGGTACCTGTCTACTGATGACCTGAGAATACAAGTTATTTTGAAAGCGAGTATCAGCATTAAGCTGGTGAGTTCATAAGTATTTTAGTGTCGGTGTTTGTATCAAAACGTTTGAACATGTCTCCATTGTAAGTTTGTAAAACGTATGTAAATGTTTGTAAGTGTTTGTAAAAGTTTGAATCTCTCAGAAAAACCTATATTTTCTATTAAAAGTAGCCTTCTCCCAAGGCGTAACTGTTTTGTATGTTTGTTTATCGTAAAAGTGGGTAATTTTCCAAGTGTAACTATCATTATTAAAATATAGTTTATACATTATTATTTAAGTGAAATAGTCACTAAATGTATATAAAGGATAAATTACTGTAGTACTTGTAGTATTGTATTATAATAACTACGGTTGTACTATCTACCTTAAACCGGATTTATATTAAGGTATCATGTGATAAATTGCACCATACTATAGACTGGTAATAACGACAACGTATAGTCGAGAAATAAGGTATGACGTTTGGCACCCGCAGACCTGCCGGTCCGGCTGTAGCTAGCAGCAAGGTGTAGGATAGTCAATCCAGTATAGATCTATACGCAAACTCACGCTCTCCCTTCAAGAGACTCTGGCTACAACTCGGGTCATGAAAATTAAGGCATGCTCCCATACAGTGGATCACAATTGTTAACGTATTCATGTATATGTAATGTAATGTTACTTGTTCTAGTATCGTTGTATATGTTCTCGTCCTAGTATAGTTGTATATGTTCTCTTTCTAGTATAGTTGTATATGTTCTCTTTCTAGTATAGTTGTATATGTACTCATAGTAATAAGTATTGACTCATGAATGAACTGACTCATTGATCTAGAAATTGTAGTAGTACGATCCTGTGTTACCCCGATGGTAACTTACTAATGATGTGACTAATACGCATGAATATGGAAGTACTTTTATGTGTATATGTGTGCATTTGATATATAATTAATATTGAAACGACCTTCGGACGGCTACCCGAAATCCCACCAGACCACATCCAAATCGAGAAAAAGGAAATAGGGTGGATGGCCTTCCTAAGCCCTTTAAACATTTCTTATATATCTATACATATATGGGCATGCAATTTATAAGAAGTATAACAAGGTTTAATTAAAAGTATTTGATAAGTAAAAGAGTTTGTAAAACATTTTGAAGTAAAGCAGTTTGATAAACAGTTTGAACAGTGATAAAATCATTGGTTTTCTAGTTATTAATCACATGTGATTGATGTAATAACTATAAGTATTCAACTTGTATCCCCCCCCCATAAAAGTATTTAAAACATTTAAAAGTATTTCAAAGGTAAATTAAAGGGGTATGAACTCACCTGTAGTGAGTGGTTCTGATGACAATGTTGGATTAGACGCTAGGTGCCAAGTGGTGACTTGAGTACACGCGCGAATCCTATTTAGCATATATTGGCAGATATATGGATTTAATTAGTGTTATGAGCAACTAATTGATGATTTTGGGACCACCTTAGGGACTAGTAAACACTTATAATGAAGTGTTATAATCATATATGATTGTATGAGGGTTTATAAGGCTATACAAGAGGGTGTATGGCTAAAATACACACTATATGTGTGTGTGCGGCCAGGTGTGCGGCCTAGTGTGCTGCCAGCACATGTGTGCGGCCATGTGTGCTGCCAGGTGGTGTTTGATGCCATCTGTGCGGCCAGATGATGATCTTGGTGTTCTTGGTGTTCTTGGTACCTTTTATGAAGATCTTCAAGGAGAATGGATGATACCTGAGAGGATTTTCGTGTTCTATGCTTGAAGAAGTGAATGAAGTGTTCAAGAATGAACTAAGTGTGGCATATATATGTGGAGTGTGCGGTTGGGAAGGTGTGAGGCCGCAAACAAGAGTGTGTGGCCGTACACTCAAGTGTATGGCCGCACACTCCATGTGTTGGAGTGTTTGGCCCGGTTTTGATTCCTACACTTCGAGTTAACCCTTTTTAACACTCCTACCTTGATTATATCACATTTATAATGCTTCAATAGACTCTAAAGGGTACTACTATATAGTAAAATAAGTCTAATATTGGAAAGAATTGAAGAGTGCATGCGAGAAGTTTTTCGGGTTGTCACAGACTTTCTTCTCGACCTTCCTGCTCATCATCCGAGTTTTTTATGTTAATGGGAGTCAGATGGATAATAATTTTCCCACTTCTAGTTGTAATAGCTTGGATGTGAGCTCATTTTGGGTTTTGTTCAGTGTTTCCTAGAAGGGAACTAGGTGATATTTCATTGAATTGTTTAACTAGTTGCCCAAGTTGTTTTTCATTGTTGAGGATTGAAGCTTACTGGTTTTTGAGTAAAGTTTTCTGATCCCTCATTAGATCTTGCTGCTCTCTTATTTCTGTTCAGTTTCATCATGCATCTTTTCTGATGCAACTGCAAAGCGGGTGAGCATTGACTCAAAATCGGGTTTCTTTTTAGGTGCGGGTTCCTCTCTTTGGTAAAACCCTCTTCCCCTTTTGCTCAAACTTCTTCTCTTTGGCTTTCTTGTACTCATCATAGGGCAACCAATTTTTCTTGGGCTTTCTCCAGTCTTCATCATAACGATCACCACTTGAGTAGCAAGCTTGAACCTTTCGGTTTCCATTTTCAACCAGATCATAGTCTCTAGTTAAATGCGGTCTGTTACAGTTTTCACACCCCACTCTAATAGCATGGACTGTTTAATCCATTTTAGTCATCCTCCTATCCATGTTATGCAACATTTCTAAGACCGCCGACATGTCCTATGAAGCAACATTAAAATTTCCCCTAGTTGCATCATAATGTGGGTTATGGTATTCCCTTGAATGTTTAGAAAATTCCTTGATTAACTCTTTGATCGTGGCTGGTGTATTATTTGTTAATGGCCCTTGAGAATCAAGGAGTTGCCTAGTTGTGATGTTCATCCCATCATAGAAAATCGATATGTTGAGGTTAATTTTGAGGACAGTTTCTCAACAAACCCTTGTATCGCTCTCACGCCTCATACAATGACTCACTCGATTGTTGCTCGAAATTTGCAATGGCCTTCTTCAACTTGGAAAGCTTAGATGGTGGGCAAAACTATTGTATGCACTCTTCGCGTATTGTCCCAAGTTCTTATCGTGCCTGGTGGGAGTGACTTCAACCAATCATTTGTTGTTCCCTTAAGAGTAACATGGAGCATTCTTAGCAAAACTGTCTCGCGTGGGACGTTTGGTATGTTGAAGTAGCCAGCAATTTCATTGACCTCCTCAATGTGCTTGTAGGCGTCCTTGTGGGCTTTTCTAGAAAATGGGATACCCTTTAATGTGGTAAAGATATGTCTCTTAAGCTCAAAGGTGGCTGTGGCAGGAATTACAGGTTGCACAAGTCCTAGTCCGGTGTCTTCACCCCTTCGCCTCTTGTAAGCTTCATCTTCATGTCCGCAATGTTCGTCATGTTGGCTTTTGGCTCAGTTTCGGGTTCACTACTTTCGTCTGTTTCGTAACCATTTTCCTTTTTATTAGGAGTTTTCTCAATGCCTTCAAAAGTGCCTTTGTCTTTCGGGTTGTTGCTTGATTCTCCTACGTTCTTGTCCTTCTTTTTATGAAAAACTGATTTTAGATCCTTGAATGGTTATTTCTTTGGTGTGATTGATTCTCCTACGTTCTTGTCCTTCTTTTTATGAAAAGCTGACCCTCGATCTTCAAGTGGTGGTGTCAAAGTTGTGTTCAATCCATGGGTTATATACTACTGCAACAAAAAAACAAATAAAACGTGTAAAAAGAACAAAACGAAAAAATAGAACCTAATTGTTACGACACCACGACGTGATAAGTCAAATAGAAGAAAGACTAAAAACAAAAATATGAAAGAAAATAGACAGAAAAATCCTAATAAAATAGTAGATTCAAATTAAGTAAAAATGGACTGTTCCGCGACAACGGCACCAAAAATGCTTTAATAATTGTGCACTAGTTTATCCTAATAATGCAACTAATTATTAACTAAGGCAGTGTACCTTGTTGAAAATAGTATATATCACATTAGACAGGTATAGAACATAGGGAACAGATTAATTAGCTAATTCTTATCTACTATCTACCTAATTTACAATTAAATTTAGAAAAAGGGTTTTCTATAGTTTTGCAAGACTAGAAACTTGATTAACTTAACTAACAGACTATCAACTATTAAGGAAAATATTAAAACTTAAAAGTAAGAAACACAAAATAAGATTTAAACCAAGGTAATTGACAGACTTTCATTTAGCTTCGATTTACTTACTATTATGGTTGATTTATGGAGGTGCAATGGATTAATTTTACATTGGTTATCAATTCCTAAGATGACCAAGTTAATGTTCACTAACTTAATCGTTTAACAAACAAGCTCATTCATTCGGTGATCAGTCGGATAAACTAACAAGTTTACCAGTGTTCAGTTCGAGTTAACTTAGACTTATAATAGATTGATCAAATTGGTTTATTGATTCAATTCAATATATGATTGGTCGTCATATATTAACTCCTACGATTATTTACCCACTTTTGTATTTAACCGTAGGTTTTGGTCTAAACACTAGTCCTACATGTTTTGCATTACACAAATATCATAAGATTCAAGTTCAATTAAGAAAGACGGTCATGCAATCTAGATCAAACTCAGCAACAAACATAAAAAGTAGTTCTCATAACCATTGGGGGTTCTTTGATAAGCTAAAGTAACAAATAACCAATAAAACTTAATCCTAACCATAAATCAAGCCATAAAAAGTCAAGCAAACCTACACTAAACGAAATTCATAGGGTTTTAGTCCATGATTTCAGCAATCAAACTCAGAAAAATGAAATTCTTTGTAATAAACATAATCAAACTAAAGTAGAAAATTGTAAGTAAGGGTTTTATTTCCTTAATGCTCTCAATTCCCAAGCTATGATCGACTTCTTCACTTCCATGCTTCAAAACGGATACTTCGCCTTCAAAAATCGAAAGTTGCTTCTAACAAAACTTATAATTTCGGAGGAGAATGGCTTGTATTTATACTTTTCCCGAAAACAGATCACCATGACGTGGTAAGTCCACCACATCGTGGTCTTCGTGATTATCCCGTATTCAACAAGTCTTCTAAATCAATTGGGAAAGTCCAAAACACAATGTCGTGGTAAAGTCACCACGACGTGGTGATTGTATTTTTTCTTCATTTTAAAGTCATGATTTAAACTCCTAGCTTTCAGCCTCCAGCTTCCTTTTTGCTCCAAGCATGTCTTTTACCCCTACAACACAATATACAACAAATTAAGTACCTTTTGTTCTATAAAGGGCATAAAAATAATTAGAAATATTAAGATATGATATAAAATTATATGTATAGATATGCACATATCACGTATATAAAAGTTAAAGACCCTGAGAGAGACAAGATAGAGGTGAGGGAAAGGAAGTGCACTTTATAGGTTATGGGTTAGACGCCATGGGATACTGCTTCTAGGATAATGAACACAATAGGGTTATCAGAAGTCAGGATGTGGTGTTCAGCGAGAATGCTCTATACAAGGATGAACTTGCCAAGAGCTCCAACTATAACAAACCAACTAGAAAAGGAAGAACAAGTTGAGTTAAAAAAGACTTCTTATGATGAAATTATAAAACCTGTTAGTACTCAAGAGATATGTGAAAGTTCAGGAAGCAGTGGGAGCTCTGATAAAACTAGAGATAATGGGATCATGGATGATTGTAGTTCATAGAATGAAGGTGTAGAACTAAAGCTCCTATCATCCGCAGATCCACTAGTGTACGAAGGCCTCCTGTAACACTAGATACTTGCACGTAAATTCCTTTCTTTATCTCTTATGATGTAATGTTAGAGTTTAATCTTCGTAGGGTGTATATAGCCTTTTATGTGATGCGTAGAGGGAGAAACTTCGAGCGGGGTTTAAATGATCTACACAGTGCATAAATCTTAGTACGCATCACGTACTTTCCCAAAGCTAAAACCCTAATTTCGAGGTTTTGAGCCTTATTTAAGAGCTCTAACTCTCTTGAGGCCCTTCCATTCTCAACCTCCATTCCCCTAAATGTTGCCATTGAAACCATAGCTCCCTTTTGGTGTATTTGTAAGCTTAAGACTGTGTTCTGCTTTTGAAGAAATAAGAAGGCAGTGGAGCTAATTAGAAGCTCAAAAGAACCTTGGATCCATAAGTTCCATTCCCTCATCCATCCCCAGGAGGTATAAAGTTCCTATCATGATGTCTTTATATGCTAGATCTTGCTTTGTTTAGGTTTTCATGCTTTTTGTCCCTATAACCATGGTGTATATGAGTATGAACTACTCCATACCATTGGAGTGCCATTTCCAGATGTTTTTAAGCTTGATAAGTTATAAAAATGAGAGCTTTCTCACTCTCATTCATCCATGCATGATTTATAGAGATTTGGGTGACTTTTGGACTTAGATTATGATCGTTGCCTTTGGTATGCCTACAAATGGATAAGTTCTTAAATTTTTTCCATTAGGACATTTGGGAGAAAAGATATCCAGAAGTTGGAATGGACATTGGTCTAAATTAATGACTTGATGATTAAGTTGAACTTTCTGGGAGTACGTAGGGCGTACCTTCCCTTGCCCAGGGCATAGAGCCATATTTCCCCATAATTGTCATCTTAGGCTCTATGCTGAGTGTAGAGCTGGTATGTTGGGCGTACTCAGGCTGGATGTTGACTTTGAATTTTCGACCGGTGACCGTTGACTTTGACCAAGTTTGACTTAGGGTCAAATGGGGTAATTTGAGTAGTAGTTTGAGGCTTGGCCACTGTTTGTTGTTTAGGTGACATGTAGAGTTGCTATTTGGAGTAGTGATCAGTTTAGCTATCTTATAGACTTTGAGGTGAGTTTTCCTTACTCTACTCGTGGGTCGACGACACTAACGTCAGTCCACTAGGTTGTGTTATGTATCCTAATATATAGGTTGTTGCTATGTTGTAGTAGCCTGTTAGATTGGTCGATCTGTATGATTAGTTGTAGTTGTTGATTATTGTTTATATGTAGTAACCTGTTAGATTTGGGATCTGGAGAAGATGGCCCGGAGAGGCCAGGATTAACTGACGATGAGATTCGTGAGATGGTCACCACTCAGGTGACCATAGCTGTTAGGAAGGTGATCCTCAAGATGTTTGGGTAGGTCAAGACCGCAATGACTGAGTTATTTGATAAGGGATACGCCCTGTTACTTAGGTGTCTACAGCCGCAACCACTAAATTTGTCGCTACTATGGGACTCCATGGGAAAGGGATGGTTCAATATCGAGACTTCAGCTACATGAAGCGCCTGGAGTTCGAAGAGGTTAAGGAACCGATTGTTGATATGAGGTGGAAATATGACATGGAGGGTTGTTTCTTTACTTTCTCGTGCCTAGAGAACCATAAGGTCAAGTTTTCCTTAAACCTTCTTCATTTGGGGGCGAAGGGCTGGTGGAAGTTGGTGATTAGTGATTATATCCTACGAAGAAGGCTGCAATGAGAAGGGAGTAGTTTACAGAGATGTTCCATACTGAGTACATTCAAGTAGTTGAGAGGGAGATGTTGGCTCAGGAGCATCTGTCGCTGAAGCAGACGACAGAGTCGGTGATGGAGATCACCAAGATGTTTTTTGAGAGAGCCCTTTTTTCCCTGAGTATGCTGTTTCGGAATAGGTTCAGATGTCCCGTTACTTGAGTATGCTTAAGACGGAGATTCGTGAGTTTGTATCGACACAGAGGTATAACTCTCTTTCCGAGCTACATTCTTTTGCATGGAGGAGAGAGATTAAGATTGGGACCCAACCTAGATAGAATAGACAAATCCTAGACACAACCTATATGGAAGTGGTTCAAACCCGTTGAATCATGATTCAGACGGCAGGGGAGCCGCACTTGTGGAAAATGTGGAAATGTTCCCGTGGGTGTATGTCGATCAGCGATAAGGTGCCACAATTGTGGCAGGCAGGGCCATTTTGCGAGGGAGTGTCATCATCCGCAACAGCAGGCCCCATCGTCGGGCGCTTTCATTTGTTAACATTGTGATCAGGTGGCCATGTAAGTACCCAATGTCCTTTACTTGCTACTAGGCACATGTAGGCACTAGCCCCATCGACTCATCGTATTATATATGGATTTCAGGGGAAAGTTGAGGCCCTTGTTGGAGCCTGAAGGTGAACCTCTTGCAATCTCTAACCCTTGAAGATCCGAAGTCAGTCTTGAGTCTGAAATGTTTGTGGTACGAGATGAAGGTAGAGTCCGGAGTAGAGTATGTTTAGAGATGAAGAAATGATCCAAGATCATATGTCAGTCTAAGCATTAATTATTCTTTTCTTTTGTTTCATATAACTTTTCATAGGACCAAGTCTCTTTTGTTTAATTGGATAATCAGTATGTCAGAAGTAGTATGTTTATCCGATCGTTTGTATGTCAATTAGTTTATACGATGCTCCTCCTTGACTATTTAAGGAGTAATTGAATGATAAGAACATTGTGGTTTGTTCTTCCAAAGATAGCATATTCTTATATTAACTATCTTTCACTTTTCTCTCATATCAAACTCTTTCAAAACATTCTACTTGTTCGTTTATTGTCTTTACCTCGATTATACTTATAGTTCTACAATTAATACTTGAAGTACTTTGTTGATTTCTCTCTTTAGTCTCAACTGGTCTTGCCAGGCTTGACTGGAATACATAATTATAAACATACATTAATCTTAAGCATTAACTCAAGGTTTGAGTTTTCTAACCTTGTCCCTACGCATAATATCCTTGTTCTCACTGCCCCGGAGGTTAGGGGTCATGCTTTTTAGCTCACAGGAGAGGAGGCAAGAGCGTCGCATGGCGTTGTTATTGGTATGTCTTCATTTATATTTATGTTTAGCTATTTCTTGTATTCTTATGTGTTTAAATACGATAGTTACCTTCTTAGTGAATTCCTTGCATGTTCTTGTGCTTTTTGACTTGGGTGCGAGTCGGTCATTTGTATCTCAGTCCTTCAGTAGGAATTTTGGTATGAATCTTGGAGAGCTAGAGTGTTCGTTGCAAGTTTCCATCACCAACGAACACAAGGTTTCTGCTTCAAGTATTTTTCGGGATTATACTTTGGAGTATCCATTTTGAAGTTTAAGCTATCATTAAAACACAACATTTAGAAAGAAAGAATAGAAAATATTTAGAATAGGGAATCTCTAATCAAGACGTTACTATCTGAACTAATTACGATTTGAGACTTACACCCATCATATCAAGTGAGTACATAGTTACTTTCAGCTTACACATAGATAAAAGTATTTAAACTGCTTAAATGTTATATATGTTTATTACTTGTATTTAAAATACTTGTGTTCTACTTAGCTTACTTGGTTGAACTCAGTTTTTGATAAAATATTAAATTATTTATTTTATCGTATATATTTTAAACATATTGGGTAGTGATGGGTTGTAAAACGTGAAATAATAAAAGGGTTAGGGCGCTTAGGTACTATTGTACCAATGGTGAATTGTCATCTAGCAGAGTATAGATGACGACCACGAACTATTCTAGACAATCCAGTGGGAACACTAGAAGGTTTGCAACCTGTAGATGTTAATGAATGGTGTGTTCATTTAGTGTACTCTATCCCCCTCATGGTTGCCTTATTGACATATATTGCTAAGGAATCCTCGAGGCAACAATGTCTATCGTTGCTTACAGGTGGTCTCTTGAGATCATCATTATAGAGCCGAAGAGTAAGAGTAACGAGAATGGGTAACTGTGTTATTTGTTTATGGTGAAATGTATAATTAAAACAAAGTAATTATATTATTTGTGGGTTGAAAACCCTATGTGCTCACTAGGCTTTCCCAAGCCTGACACACTCAGTTTCTCTATATCACAGGTAGCGGTCTAAGAGCACATGTGAGACAAGTTTTAATATGGAGAGAGATTTAAAGGAGAATAGGCCATTAGAATAATAAACTAATGTAAGGCCTATAATACTACATTTATGCTTATGCTGTTGTATTGACCATGACATCCCAAGGCTTTTAAATATAAATGAAATACATTTCCTCGAAAATGCTTTGATAATGATATTGTCATGCTTTTGGGAACGAATTTTGCACGATTACTCTTTTGAAAAGAATACTCTGATTTAAATAAGCATAAACAAATCGATCTTTTCTGGCCGTGAAATTGGGGATGTCACAGAATCTGTCATGACCAGTGAAGATCCTGAGGGGAAACATCCAAAGGTGAATGAGGAGAAGAAAAACCCAGGTGATGATGACCAGGCTACGGTCTAGGCCTGTTAGATAAGAATATTTTAAATTGTTTTAGTTTGGGGATGTAAGACAATTTCTAACTTTTTCTTTTCTAGGGTTGGTGGACAACCCTTTTAATCTATGGTTGCCTTATATCTTTGTTTGCATGTTTGACTTGCGTGGTTGATTTGTATAGAAGTAGGATCTTTAATGATTCTTCAAATAATTAGGATCCCGAAAAAAGTAGAGTCTTGTAAACAATCTCAGGACCTGCATCACTTAGTCTATCAATCTAGGATCCCGAGTTGGTGAGGATCCTTAGAAATAAATAGTCATAAGAAATAACAGTTTGATAAGGATGGATAGAACCTAGTTATCCGTAGGACTTGTGATCTCTAGACTCGGGAGAAGTTTTTAAACTTTATGTGGTTCTTTGAAGTTTTCATATGATAGTATTATTGTTTGTTTAGCCATAACTTAGTGAACTTTGAGAAGGGTCCCTTGTTAGGAATCATTTGGAAACAACTTCAACTTAGGAAATTCCTGAGAAAAACTTTTGTTTTGCAATGCAATAATACCTGTGAAACTTGCATATTTTTGGAGAATCATCCCAACTTTAGATAGCACTTAAATGTCATAATGTCTAGAAAATCTTAGGGAAAATCCCAATCTAAGATAATACGTCAGTGTTAGAACCTTTAGTAAATCACTAGGGGAATCCCAGTTCAAGGCAACATGTTAATGTTACAAATCCTGGAAAAGTACTGGGGAAAATCCCAATCCGTATGTCAACGTTGTAAACCTTAGGAATTTTTTGGGGAAGTTCCCGACTTGAGATAACATGTCAATGTTATAAACCTTATGTGTTTTCTGTGGAAGATCCCAACTTGAGATAACATGTCAATGTTATTAACCTTAGATTTAAACTTTGGTATCTTAACTTATGTTCATAAATAAGAGGTTTTCCAAGTCACTATAGCATGAAATGATCCCCCTTATTCACATCTCATAGTTAGATATCATGCGTCCAAGCGAGGTGTAGAAATCTTAACTCATATGAAAGAGGTAATTAACTCTTTAAACCTTGAGGGGATTAATTACCCTTATTCGTAGGAGAGATGATCAGTCTCTATTCGTAGTTACTATGGCATTTGTGTATTGTAATCATGAAGATGTTAGAATGTTGCAGCCATTGGGATCCTTGAATTTCTGGATCCTTGAATGTTAGGATCCTTAGATGTTAGGATCCTTGGATTCCTGCATGTAGCAAACATTAGCTTGGGTGGGCGATAATCTAGCTAATGCCCCTCCGATGCTTAAGTTAGTAATGGTTCTCAAAAGAGTAGATGAAAATAAAGGATAAAAGGTAAAGAATATGTGTACCTTAAGCTTGTTGGAAAATGAATAATCTCACTTACATGAAATAAGCTTTAAGATGTATAGCATTCCAAGATCTTTGCAAGACATTTCCATCGAGGGTAGTTAGCCAATATGCCCCATGTCCTGCTTCAACATCTATGAGATATGAGCCTTCCCATTTAGGTGCCAATTTACCTGCACTAGGATCCTTGGTATTTTGGAATGATTTCCTTAAGACCAAGCCTCGTATCTGGAATCTTCTTACTTTGATATTCTTGTTGTATGCTTTGATGATCCTTTTTTGATGGGCAGCGATGCGGATCTTGGCAAGATCTTTGAGTTCATCGATACTGTCAAGATCCTAGGCTAACATCCTATCATTGTTCTCTTGATCTTAACTTAGATATCTTGCTATTGGAATCATCACTTCAGTGGGAATCATTGCTTCTGTTCCGAACACCACAAAGTATGGAGTTTGGCCTGTGGCCACTTTGGAAGTGGTCCAAATTGCCCTTAGGAGGAAAGGAAGCTCTTTTTCTCATCTTTCTTTCTTTTCATCTAGCATTTTTTTCAAGTTATTGATTATGATTTCGTTGCTAGATTTTTCTTGAACGTTGGCTTGAGGGTGAAAAAGGGTGAACATTATCATTTTGATTCCTCAACTTGTGCAAAAGTCCCTAGTCCTTTTGCTTATGAATTGGGATCCATTCTCATACATAATTTCGGCAAGGATCTCGAACCTGGTCAGGATATTGCGTTTGATAAACGAAACCACCTCCTTATCTCTTACTTGAACAAAAGCCTTAGCCTCGATCCATTTCGATAAATACTATGTCATTACCAGCATGAATACTTTTCCTCCTGGTGCCTTAGGTAATTTTCCCACTATATCCATACCCCATTTCATGAATGGACAATGGGAGATAATAGGATGTAAGGTTCCACAGTTTGGTGTAGGATGTTGCTATGCCTTTTACAAGTATCACATTTTTGAGCATATAAGAAGGAATCTTTCTTCATGGTTGGCTAGTAGTTTCCCATTCTTAACACCTTGGAGCACAAGGAGTTGTCCCCAACATGGTTACCATAATCTCCTTGATGTATGTATTTTAGGATTTTAGCAGCCTCGTGATCTTTTAGACATCTAAGATATGGACCTGCCATGGATTTCCTGTATTGCTTACCTCAGATCAGCACAAAACGCGAGACCCTAATTTTGAATGACTTGTCAATTTTATCCCTCAAGATGGTACCATTTTGGAGATATTACACAATGGGTTGAATCCAAAATCTTAAGGTTGGGGAAATATCCTTGATGATAGGATATTGATGAAGAAGTTGAGGATCAGGATCTTCGATTGTAGCAACACTAGTTGTTACCTCGTCATCTTCGGGATCCTTCAGTCTTTTGGTAGGATCTTCAATTGCTGGGATCATCACACGGATTATCGGGATCCTGGTTTCTGGTGAGATCCTAAGAGAAGATCCAAGATTAGCTAAGGCATCCGCTTCAACATTGTCTTCTCTAGGAACTTGGTTTAGGCTGAATGCTTCAAATTTAGAGGCTAGATTTTTGAGGATCTGGAGGTATAGTATTAGTCTTTCTTGTTTTACTGTATAGGATCCATTAAAATGGTTAGTTATTAATAAGGAGTTAACATATACCTGAAGATCCTTGCCTGGTTGTAGTCCCATGATTAGTCCATCATATTCAACTTCGTTATTGGTTACATTGAACTCACAACTATATGCCCGGGGTAGGATGTCCCCCTGTGGCGGTTTTAGTATGATCCCTACTCCAGTTCCTGTTTGGTTTGATGCTCCATCTGTGAATAGTTTCCATTTTCCCATGCTTTCTTCTTCTAGAAGTTGTTTGGCTTCTATCTGCACTCCAACTTGTAGATCATCACTAAAGTCAGCCACAAAGTCTGGCAACGCTTGAGACTTTATAGCGGATCTTGGCTAATATTTTATGTCATGTGTGCTTAGTTTCACAGACCACTTTGCCATACTTCCTGACATTTCTGGTTTTCTAATAACATTCTTGATCCAGGTGATTTTTACTTACATAGTAGATCGGATATTGGTCCCCGTTAAGATCCTTAGCTAAGACTGCACTCACCGTGTTTGAGGATACTGAAAGGTAGAGAAGAAGTGGTTCCCCATCTAACGGTTTTACCAATAGAGGTGCTGAGATTAGGTATCTTTTAAGTTCATGGAAGGCATTTCGTGCTCCTTAGTCCACTCAAACCTTTTATGTTTTTTCTGATGTCGTAGAAAGTTTTGCATCTTTTTGAGGATCTTAAAATGAACCTGTTTAAGGTTTTTACTTTTCTTGTTAATCCTTGGATATCCTTTGTCGAGGATGGGGATCTTAGATCAATGATTGCTTTGATTTGCTTGGGACTTGCTTAAATTCCTCTTTTGGTCACCATGTACCCAAGGCACTTGCGTGACCTCATTCCAAAGTAACACGTGGCAAGGTTCAACTTCATGTTATATTCGTCCAGTATTTCGAAGGCTTCTTCAAGATCCTTCAGATGGTTTTCAACTTTCTTCGACTTGACCACCATGTCATCAATATAGACTTCAATGGTGTCCCCTAGTTTTTCTTTGAATATCGTCTTGACTAGCCTTTGATGTGTTGCACCTGCATTTTTAAGACCAAATGACATGACAATATAACAATATATACCTATTGGGGTTATGAATGTTGTATCCTCTTGGTCAGATGGTTCCATTTGGATTTGTTGGAACCCTACTAATGCGTCCATGAATGTTAGTAACTCATGACCAGCTGTGGCGTCTATCATGGAATCTATGTGTCTTAGAGGGAAAGGATCCTTGGGACAAGCCTTGTTAAGATCCATATAATCCACATACACTCTCTATTTTCCATTCTTCTTTTGTACTACCATCACACTGGCTAACCACAATGGGAACTTCACTTTCTTGATTATTCCTGTTTTAAAAAACTTTTCTACTTCTTCCTATATGATTTGATTTCTCTCTGGTGTGAACTTCCTTCTCTTTTGGTGTATTGTTTTGAAAGAAGGATCAATATTAAGTTTATAATTTATTATATTTCTGTCTATACCTTTCATGTCCTCGTGCTTCCATGCAAATGTCTTAATTCTAGCTCTGAGGAACTTTATTAGTCCTTGTTCGATTGGCTATGGTATCGAGGATCCTATGAGAACTTTGGCATTAGGATGCTCAACGTTCAGGGGAACATCTTTTACATCTTACTCTCTTATTCCTAGCACATATTGTGCCCCCTGTCTTAATTGGTATCCTTTTCGTCGTATTGTCGAAGATTTTATCGAGGTCTTGTAGCACTCTTTGGATTCATGTTGATCACTTGTGATCTTCACTGTCCCCCATGGGGTGGGCATCTTCACACATTGATGATATGTTGATAGGACTGCCTTCATGTCATGAATTCATGGTCTACCTAGTATAAAATTATTAGAGGATAATGCATTTATTACACAAAATGTTGCATAGAGTTCACCTCCTCAATGGAGATACTTAGCTTTATTTTGCCGACTGTACATTTGGTTTGCCAATGAATCCTATTAATACTGAGGATCTTTTGATTATTTCGGACTCAGGGATCATGCGTTTTAAAGCATCCAAGAGTATAATGTTGACTGAGGATCCTTATGATGAAATGGTTAGCGATGTAAAGAGTGATCACCAATCTGTTGTGGTGAGGATCCTGGCTGTCTTGCTTATTTGCTTCGTTGAAGGTGATCTCCTTCTCATTTGTGATCAACGTATTCTTCTTTGGCCTTTCTTAATTTTTTGTTTTTGACACCTTGTCATGCCTTTTTGCTGTAGAATATGAGGTACCATAAATGCCAGATCCTTCAGAGATCACATTGATTATGTTGGCGTCAATAGGAGGGGATCCTGGCGTATCAAGGATCTTTTGAGGATCCTGATCTTTCTCTTTAGATATTTCCTTTCGTCTTCCAAGGATTTCTTTGAGGTATCCTTTGCTTAGGATGTAGATGATCTCCTTTTTGAGAGCTATGCAATGCTCTGTGATATGAACAAAGTCTTCATGGTATGCACACCATTTGGATTTGTCTTTCTAAGTGGTGGATTTTCTTCCTGCCTTGGTCATCTTGTTTCTCGCCAAATCCTGCATAACAAATATTATAATTGAAATATCCACAGAAAAGCAATAGTTAGTAATTTTAGGAAATTCTTCTTCATCTCCTTCATCTTCAAGGGCATTAACCCTATGATGATTAGGTTTGGAATATGGTTATGACTTGTAGGATCTTTATTAGGGTGATCATATGAGTTTGGTGGGTTGCTCCTTTTTTGGATTTCCTTCTCTTCTTCGAGCCTTCAAAATCTTAATGCTCTGCTTTGAACCTCATCCATTCTCTTGTATGGGGTCATTACAAGGTCTTTGTAGAAAGGAGAGTCCTTTTTAAACCCATTTTAAGGCTTCAAGTGCAGTCACCATATCAATGTTGGGGATACTCAGAGCTTCCCTACCAAACCTGTTCATAAAAGTCTTAAGGGATTCCTTAGGATCCTGAACTACTCGATAAAGATCACTAGTGATCTTCTCGAATGTTCTGCTACAAGAAAATTGATTGTTAAACAAATTAACTATGTGAGGAAATGAAGTAATAGTGTAAGGAGGAACATTAAGGAGCCATTTTAAGGCTGATCCTGTAAGTGTCGAACCAAAACCATTGCATAGGGAAGCTTCCTTCAAGTGTGTGGGAATGGGGTTGATCTCCATTCTTTCCCTATATTGTGCGACACGCTCCTTAGGATCCGTGGTCCCATCATAAGGCTTCATGTTGGGCGTTTGGAAGCGCTTTGGGACCTCGGTGTCGGCGATTGCGGGAGCGAATCTCGGGATCCTGTGGCTTGTGGGGGATACTTCCGGTATAATTTAAACTACTCCAAGCATGCTTGAGATCATTTGTCTTAATTTTTGAAACTCTTTAGCCATGATCAGGCTTAAACCTGTATCAAGGTCCATAGAGTTAGTAGTAATGATATTATTATTGACGAAGTTACCAGGATCCTTGGTATTGGGAGTAACAAAGGTTTTGCTGAGATCATGGGTCGTATGGGCTTGCTCTCTTGCAGTCACGCCCCAAGCAGGAACAGAGGTCGGTATTGAGGATCCTATCTCGCGGAGATTCATTGAGGATCCCTTGTTATCAAAATTCAAGATCTTGGGCTGCAAGATCGTGGGTGTTGCTTCTTGAGGTTTGTGAATTTCTGTCCTCATTCTCTCCACTTCCTTGAGTATTGTCTTGTTATCCTCCTGCTATTGAGTGACTTGTCGTTCTAGCCTCTTCATCATAGCAAAGATTTCATTATTGGAAATCAGCATAGGAGAATCCTAAAATCCTTGGGTAGCAACTGAAGAGGTGTTTTTCTTCGGTGCCTCAGAGGTTTTCTTAGTTGCTCCACCTGGGGGTGGAGGAAGATTGCTAGAGGAAATGGGAGGATTTGAGGAAGAGGATAATGTCGGTTGGCTAGACATGATTCTCGAATGATTATGAACACGATGACCCCACGGAGGGCGCCGAATTGTTTTGGTCAATAAATCAACTAAGTAGAATCTAACTAAATTCAATTAAAGGTTGTGATATTCATGGAAAATCAAATAATAAATGATAATCAAAGTGACACAAGTGATTTACAAGGAAAGCCCATGGTCCTTGATAGGATCTTTGATTTAAAACCCTGGGAGGTGATAATGATCACCTGCCTTGATGATTTTATTGGTGTAAAATGTTGATTACAGAGATAAATGGGTAAGTGTAAGTACACATATCATTGATGAGCTAAGTGTGTCCCTAGTGTGCTAGCTAGATGTGCTATTAATAGTCTAATGCTACTAACAAGAAGTTCGATAATTCCGGGATCCTCCAAAATCATCATATGAACGTTATTTGACTTGGTATTTCGTGTCTTTTGCCTGCTTGAGATGACTCTCCGCTGAGAATGGGTCATGTGTTGACTCGTTCTACACATGTGAGAGAAATGAAGAGAAGATAGTCTTTACAAGTGTTAGAAATATAAGTGATAATAGTTAGGATCTCGAGATATGTTTAAGGATCCTGAGGCTTCTGATGTATTTGAGGATCCTGAATATAAGTCAAGGATCCTGCCCCTAACACACACACACACACACACACACACACACACACACATATATATATATATATATATATATATATATATATATATATATATCAATGTTGTAAAAGATGCTAGGCGAGAGTCTAACGGTCGACTTTTTTCATTAGCGGCGACAAAGTGATCAATACCGACGAATCAGTAGCGACGACTCAGTACCGGCGACGTGTCGCCGCTATTAGTAATACCGGCGACATTTTGGACTTTTAGCGACGACTTTTGTCGCCAGTAATGACCTTTTTCCTTGTAGTGACAGTCCAAAATCAAGGTAACTTATCACATAATCACAATCATCAACTTGGAATAAATAGACAGAAATCATAAACTAAGTATTACATATTGGTAGCAAAGCATATAAAGTTTTGTACATCATATACTTCCATGAAATATCAAAGGGCTTCTAACCCAATGGTATCCGGTGTTGCCCTGCCTACTTGAGGTCGAGGGTTCAAGTCCCTCCGTGAATATAAGTGAAACAATTTAGTAGTAGTTTAGTATATATATTTGTATTTGTCATTAAAAAAAATAGTTTTCAGCAATGATATTAAGTTATTCATTTATTATATCAAATAATATATTATTAACAGGAAGGATGAGATCATATAACCACCACTCAAGACAAAAGAAAAATATAGCATATCAATATTCGATATACCATCACACATCAAAGCATTAAGACTCACAATATATACACTAAATGTTATTCATGCTTAATCTTTATATGCAACCAGTAAATTATTTTTATATTCCGTATTCTGATCTAAATATTGAAACAATCATTTTTCATTATTATTCAAAATCCATAAATCAAGTTATGAGTGACTTATGACGTGAGATTGATTCTACGACTTTAGAGTTACTTCAACTACACTCATGACATTGTTTGTAAATTTATAATAAATCCATATAATATCCAATTTACCATATTCAAAATCATTATGGTTCGAAATTAGGTTGTAATAGAAGCTTGTTTGTTTTTAAAATAGGTCATGACATAGTTTTAGAAAATCCTGAAAAATTCATTCTTTAGGTTGGTGGGTATAATACCACATTTACCACATTATTACACTGTCACATCATCATCACATCATTTTTCCCTTCACTCCACGAAATCGGTGGGTCCCATACACCTTACCACACTTTTTATTTTATTTATTTTCTTTATTTTGATTGGTCGTAAATGCCAACAGCCACCCAAAAAAACAAACACAAAAGGTGTGTTGTAAGATCTTGATGCGCGGTGTGTTGGACATGTGCAGTAAACGCGGGCTAATGATGTGTTCGCCGCACACTGCAACGTCAAATCAGCAACCGCGGTGTGCGGTTTGTGGTGCACGTACCTGCCTTATAGGAATGAATCGATTCAAATCTCTATAGATACCTAACACATAGATACATAACTTTCATGTTTTGTATTTTTGCAAACAAATAACCATTATGGGTCGACAATAGATTCTAACATGAGATTGTTTGTTTTTTGAACATCTAACAAATTGTATTAGAAAATTCGTATCAAATCTCCTGTCCTAATAAATAAGTACTTCAATGGCACGTGACATTCTCCAAGCCCTCTCCTAGCTTATATTCCCACTCATTTTATCAAAGTGGAATCCCGAAATTATCCCTCTTCAATTTTCATATTTTAATCGGAAAATCAAGAATTTATCTTCTAAATCTTCAATCATCCTCAAATTGATTTGGATTTCAAAATCCGTAATTTACTCCCTCCAGTTGTAAAATCAATCGTCCCTTCAATATTTCGAAATCTTGAAAGTTTACTTAGATGATGTGTTAAATTCAAGAAGATGAAAAAGCAACCATAGGTTTTATATCTTCCTCGCATTAAAATCTCAATATTCTTAATTATGGAGGTACAACCTTCTCCTTATTCCTCCAAACACTTAATGTATTGTGTGTGTGTGTGTTTAACGAGGTGTGTGTTGATTTCATAATTCATAATATATGATTTCGGCATGAATGGTTTCTCTCATATCTATTAAGGACTAAGATACGATTCATATCTTTTATATATTTATAGATATTAAGGTGTAAATATTTAGTCAACACTAGCTATATATACATCATTTGGTTTTTCATTATCATTTTTAATTATCAATATTATATTTTTTTTTGTTAACCATGGTTTCTACGGATTGTAAGCTAGTTTATATAATATCAAAATTAAATGTTCAAAATTATATAGAAAACGAACATACAAATATACAACTTAAATGTTTTGTATGTTCCAAAACACAAAACCATTGGGGGTCGAAACTAAAGTACTAACAAAAGATTGTCATTTTCAAATCCTAATAAGCGAGATTTCTATAGAAAAATCATATAAAATGCATACAATACCGAAATTAAGAGTTTCAAACTTTTGTGGAAAGTTAATATATGTTTTTACAAAATTTAATGTTTGTAGTTTTACATAATCCAGATTTTTACTCGGTCGAATTTATGCGTTTTTAAGACTATTTTCTCTAGATAGAAACATTGTTGTCAATCCAGTTAAGAAATTTTATTCTTAGATTTTTAAAAAATATATTACCCGTTAATGTAAAACGGACCATAATGATACAACTCAACAACATAGAAACCACAACAAAATTATATGAACAAAATCTGAGTCATATGTCGAAAACATGTTGACATAAGAGGCGCATGTAAAACACGTTTTTATTAAAATAAATTTCGTCTAGACTATTGGACGCATGTTTCCCATGATACAACTATCAGAACCGTTCTTCAAGATGACCAAACTTTATGAAATGCACGAAACCTTGGAACATTCTACACCGAAAATCTATCATGACTGTTTCATGGTGTTGAAGAATTTTGCAAATTATCATAATATATATCGTGTCCCTGATTGTTGTCTAGATAGTATATGTATTATCTTTTTATTCCCACACAACTTTGTTTTTAGGTCAAAATTAGGAACAAAACCCACTTTATCTATCATATGTAACCTTGAATACCGTATTGGAATATTAAAATTCCCTTATATGTATAAGACTGTGTTGCTTTGAATTATGCATCATTTGTGTCGAATATTTTTATTTTTATTTATTTATTTTTAAAATCAAGTTGTTAACACAACGTTGCTTACTTTTTGTTTCATTAGCTTATCGTTTACGCAGCCAATCCTAAAATACAAAGTGAAACAAAGAAACATAGTTTTATTGAAAAATAAGAGAAGGCCAAGACAACAAGGTCCTACCTTCTCGTTTTTAACTGGTCTAGATAGACAACATTCACCCATCTTTTTATTTGCCTTTAATCTAAACAGTTTCCATCAAGGAGCTCCTTTTGTCTTCATGTGTTTCAATAATTCTTTGAGTTCGAATGCCTTTTGTTTGTTACTACAAAATTGTTTCAACTTATGTGCAAGTCAATATCAATATGAGTTTCCACTTCACATGCAAACATGGGCTCTTGGGCATAATGAGATGTCCTTTTGTGGCCCTTTTGCTTTGTATCCTTTTACGTTACATGCACATATTCAATATTGAGCATTTCAAATGGCCATTCAAAATGTAGAATATGACTAGTCATATTCTTTATTCGTAAATTAATATTGACTTTGTGTTTCTCGAACTATAGATTCAACACCGTGTGGCAATGTACGTGGACCCGTGGACCCATTAGACTGACCTCGCTAGATCACTGATGTTATGTAGACTATTGATGCCATTATCTTTGTTTGACATTGTTTATTTGGCCGACCTCCTAAATGGAAAATGATGGCACCTAATTCTAGGGGTTTTATTAACCGGAAATGAGTAAGTTTTATGTTTGTAACACAATGATAAGACAAATTGTCAAGTTTGTCACATAAGGATCAGATGTTACTTTATATTATATTTTATAGTTTTATAGAAAATTTGTTAAATGTGACTCGAGCATTTGGTGCATTCTCATGGAGCATTTGGAGCACTTAGATGTCAATGGAGCACTTCAGATTCATGGAGCAAGTGATAAAGAAACGGATCATTTGAGATGACTTTGGATCATCAGAAAAAGGAACGGATCAAGTGACAAAGGAACGTATCTTCCAAAAGGATGTTTGGAGCAACTTAGAGTGGTCTGGAGCAACATGGAGCAACTTGGAGCACTTGAGCAACATGGAGCAACTTGGAGCACTTGGAGCAACATGGAGCAGTTGGAGCAACATGGAATACGTGGAGCAACTTGGAGCACTTGGAGCAACATGGAGCACTTAGAGAAACATGGAACACTTGGAGGACTTGGAGCAACATGGATCAACTTGGAGCACTTGGAGCAACATGGAATATCATGTTGCATCATGTAGAAGGAAGTTGTGCCATCCTTGGGGAAGTTGCGCCAAGGTGGTGTTGAGCCATCAAGATGTTGTTGCTCCACCAAGAAGGGAAGTTGCGCCATAAAGATCCTATTGCTCCGTCAAGAAGGGAAGTTACACCATGAAGGAGATGTTGCACCTTCATGGACCTTCTTGGTATATGATACAACATCTTGATTCCTTTGTTGTGCCATATTGATCCATGTTTGATTAGAAGATGATCATGCTCAAGAAATACACCATGTTGTGCCACCATGATGTATGTTAGGCCATTAGTGATCATGATGCTCCACATGTGCATCATGTTGCTCCATTATGGTTACGGTGATCCATCATGTGCGTTTCTGATGTTCATGGGTTGTATGACATGGACGAATATTCTAGAAGATGCTGCATGGCAGAATATGATTGCTTGTCACTGTAATGCCCGTAGATTCGAGCTAGTCAATTTATAGATAATAAGCGTTAAAAATGACTTTTTGATAGAATATTATTTAGAATAAATAATCTTAACAAAAGTTATCGTATATATCACAAGGATTCCGTACATATAAAGAATGCTGAAATACGACTTATAACGAAGAAGTTATGACTCGTTGAACTTTCATGATTAAACCGACACGACTACGTGTTTCGTAAAAAGTAAATTTATGATAAAATACTTTTTAGCCTTAGATATCTAAAAGAAATTCGTAGTAGACATTAAACCGAGAACATCCAAATCTAACTTCAATAGAGGGAGTTATGATTTTTCTAAGATTTAACGTAGCAGTATACAGTCCGGAAATCGATTTTTAGCCGACACAACCTAAACGAGAATTGAAGATCTCATTAATAGGAGCTAAACGATATAAAGACAGTAAAAAACGGACGTCGGATGACAAACTTATGAATTTTTAACGGACTTTAACTGTCTAAGCCTGTTAAAATAAAACTTCGAAAATAATTTCAAAATTAGTCGACGGAGTCTAAACGAAAGTTGTAGATCACATCGCTACTTACGTGTGGATATAAAGAACATCAAAAAACAGAGCTTGTATGCGAAAGCTATGGATTTTAGAAGACAATTAATTTTTGGGATTAACCAACGAGTGACATGTGTCAAGATCTGGCCGAATACTTTTTCCCCACGTCTTTGCACGAGATGGTGACACGTGGCATGAGTACGCCCATCATAGCTTGAAGTACGCCCAACATACCCTTGCGTATAGCCCGCGTACATACGAGCTGGCAGCCTATAAACAGAAGGCATTTTCCCTCATTTCTCCACACCTCTTCACCCATTTCTCTCCCAAACACCCCCAAACCCTCTAAGTCATTCCCTAGCACCTCCTACGTGTTAGTAGCGAGTCTCGGAGCGCCATAAGGCCCAAAGACGAAGATATTTTGGCTCATAAGTTCTACCCGTGCAGAGCCCGGTTCCTTGCTAAACCCCCTTGTAAGTGAGTTATGCTTAACATACTTTAAGTATAACTTATGTTTAAGTTCATTATCGTTATTATGAACCTATAAACAAGATTTATCAGTGATTCCAATTCGTTATATTGATTGGTCTACTTACGGGGATGATGTCTAGGTTGTGATTTAGTGAGGTGTTTAAAGTGGGATTTCCAAACAGTATACTTTGTATACCAAACGGACCCTACCTCCGATATAATTCTACCTGGTTGTTCCTTTCTTTATAGATCTTGATGTAGACTTTGAGTTAATCATGAATCTAGACTAATAATTAGTAGCAATAAATATTAGACTAAAACTGAATGATAATGACACTAGAATACATCAAAGGAAAAGACAGTTGCTAGAAGCAAAGCGCTGCCCAAATTTCAAGTCGTCACTTTAATAAGTGAGTGCATAGTTACTTTAATCTTACACATAGATATGAAGTATTTAATATTAATACGTGCTATCTGTTCTTATTATATGTTTTCTTGATATCTATGGTAGATGAACGATTTATACATGTTTTTCGCGATTTAAACTGTATATGTATTTTTATACCTATAAATATATTGGCTAAAGATGGGTAGATGAATGATGAGAGATGAAAGATGATATAGATTATGAGAGTTGAAAGTTGATGAGAAGCCTTGACTTTAACGATGATCCAATCATCTAGCGGAGTATAGATGACGACTACAAACTATTCTAGACAGTCCAATGAAATGCTAGCAGACTCGCAACCTGTAGGTGTTTTTGAACTACATGTTCACCAGATGTAATCTAAAAACCCTAGCAGCTGTGGACTTTGTGCCTTATTAATGAACATTGGCTGCTATGGACTTGGTGCCTAATGGATAGCATTGGCAGCTGTACCTAACAGATAACATCGACAACTATGGACTTAATGCCTGTTAGATAAACCCTGGCAGCGATTGACTTCATGCCTATTCCTTAGAAAATTCTTCAGAATAAATATTGAAGAATAGATAATTCTTAGGGTACATCCTTAAGAATAAAGAAGATAATGGCGATGGGTAATCGGGTTATTGTTGGACATGAAGTATGTGAAGAAACAAATTAACTATATTACTATTAGTTGAAAACTTTTGGAATAGTGTCTAAGGCTGCAACTATATTAGGTAAGTATTTGACCCGATTGTGCATGGTCCTTTTGGGCAGCCTTCACCATAGCAACTTGATAGGATGATTTATTATGAGAGAATAGTTATTATTAATATATTATGAGAATAATATAAGAAATAATAATATTGTTATTTGATTAACATAAGTCATAAATTAATTAGTATTAATTTGGTGACTTAAAGAGATTAATTAAATAAGAGGGTATAAACTGTCAATTGTTTGATAGTTACACTTTGGGCTGTAAATCCTTATTGAATAGAGGATGGACGAATTCTAGGGCTTGGGATAGCCTCAAATTCGTCCAAGGCTTATCTATGGAAAGGATTTGGATTGCTTTAAGGAAAGATTATCCAACTAGGGTTTAAGGGTGAAACCCTAGGAGCCTACAAGTATAAATAGACCCTAAGGGCATGTGAAATCGGCATCTCTTCAAAAGAAAGAAAACCCTGGCCGAATTTCTTCCCTAACCTCTCTCTCTCAAATCATCCTCCTTGCTAGTTGGTGTTTGTAAGCCATTAGAGGAGTGACAATTGTGACTCTAGAGCTCCAAGACAACAAGATCAAAACAAGAGATTCAAAGGTAAACTTGTAGATCTGATTTTGTATTGTTCTTATACCTAATTATTCATTAGAAGTCTTGGATTCAAAGCATGTTTAATTAGAGAAACCTAGATCCAAGCATTGGGGTTTGCATGTGCACATAGGAATGTTAATATGGCCAAAACCCATCAGTGGTATCAGAGACTAGATTGGTTTCTATTAAATTGTTGCCTGTTTGTTTGAATCTTGCTTGAAAATTTTGATTTTTATGTTTCTGAGTCATGGACTCGGAGAGTCCCATTGTGGACTCGGCGAGTTGGCCTGACTCGGCGAGTCCCTTGGTGCACTCGGCGAGTCCGAGCGTCAGGAAGGGCCAGATTCGGAATTTTTTCATATTTATCTTATGGAAACTTGCCTTTATCATATTAGATCAACACTAATCCGATTTTTTGATATATATGACTATAATCTTGATCTAATTAAAGATATTTATCAACTAATAAAATATTTAATTTCCTTATGTGATAATTAATTAATTATTTTGATTAAATTGGTAATTATCTTGCAAGAAATTATTAAATAAATCAAATATGGATAATTAGGGAATTAATTGTTAATTAAGATTATTTGTTATTTGATCCTCCATGTTTTAAATGTTTAAAACTTGCCCTCAAGTTTTGAAATTCATGTTTTGTGATTAAAAGTTTTAATTTAGACAATTTAAATTTCAAACCCTAGAATTTTACAAGTTTAAAATACAGCCCTATACTAATATAATATTACAAGATTAATATATATATATATATATATATATATATATATATATATATATATATATATATATATATAACTAAAATGCTAGTCTTACCGTTAGTAGGCCTCATTCACGAAGCCGATCTATAAGGTGGGTATAAGGTTGTGGCCTATAAAATGGCGCTTAATAGGTGTACACTCACACCCACCGCTTGCTTGATCGGTGGAGGGTCGTTAGCCGAACGGGTAGGATAGGGCAACCTCATCCTCTCATTAAAAGTATAATATGAAATACAAAGTAACTACATGTTTTATTAAAATTTCCCAATCTTAGTTACTTTAGGAAAAGTGAATTGATGCAATCCCATGAAATTACACTTTGCACCCTTGCTAAGAAGTTAGTGGAGCGAATGTGGTTTACCGGCACACTAATTGGTTCTAAGCAAAGGTGGCAAAGGGTGATTCATTGTTTATCATAGTTCGATGGAGCGTGTGTGGTTTACCGGCACATCGAATAGGTGATCGTTACAATGAAGGCACCATGTGAATTTGCATGGTAATTCACACCCACTTTGTGATCCTCGGTATCCCAGTCACAAACAAGAGGGGCATATCGAGATTTAAACATGCCACTGAAATGTTTCAATGAATCTCATCTAAACCTAGGAATTCTCAAATTCATTGAGAACTTAAAATTATGTTTAGTGGTGGAGAATTAGTGAATCGTCATTCACTTACCTTCATATTATTTGCATGTTGGATTACGGCATCCCTTTTCTAATATGTAAATATTGTTGTTGGATCCTAGCCCTAATTTTTCTTATTGGGTGATAATTAGGGATTCATATTCTAATCTATCTTTTTCCTTTCTATTTGTAGATGTCGAACGCGAACAACGCTGCTGCTAGTTCTTTCACATTGATGAGCCTTTGTGAAAAGGTCACTTTCGATGGGACGAACTTTAGCGAATGGATAAGATACATTTGCACTATTGCTCGCTATGAGGATAAGGAGTATGTCCTCGATGAGAAGCTCGAGAAAATCAACCCTGAAATCGCTACTCCGGCTGAAATGACCGCTTTTGAAACTCATGAGCGCGATGCAACGAAGGTACATTGCATCATGATAGCTACTATGAACTCCGAATTCCAAAAGTCCTATGAGGACATGTACCCGTACAAGATGCATTAAGACTTATTGGAGAGATACCACCAAAACGCGAGACAAGAGCGTTATGAGATTTTCACTAACATGATTTCCGCTAAGATGGGTCATGGAGAGTCTCTTACCGTGCACCTGCAAAAGATGCAAAGGTATGTCGACCGTCTTCGCAAGTTGAATGTTGACTTTGGGGAAGACTTGGCGATCGACATGGTGCTTCACTCTTTACCTCCAAGCTACAATCAATTTAGGATGACCTACCACATGAACAAAGAGGAGGTCACCCTAAGCAAACTCCAAGGTCTCTTGAGGGTCGCTGAGAGCAACTTCAAGGACAAGTCTGTTGCACCAACTCCCAATCCACCCGCTGCTCCTGTCTTGGCTATTGGAAAAGGAAAGGGAAAGAAGAGGAAGGCTTCGTCTAAGAACTATCGCAAGGTTAAAGCCCGAGATGGTGCCTCTTCTAGTGGGAGCAAAGTTGATCCTGCTAAGCCCTGCCCTAACCCAAAGGAGGCAGAGTGCTACCACTGCCACAAGATAGGACATTGGAAGAGAAGCTGCCCAGAGTACCTGCAAGCCATCAAGGAAGGAAAGATCAAGCCGTCTTTCGCAGGTATATACACAATTAAATCTAACGATTCATCTCATGCTGTTTCTTGGGTTCTTGATACCGGTTGTGGTTATCACATTTGTTCTAATGTGCAGGGACTAAGAAGAAATAGGGATGTGGAGGCTGGAAGAATAAATCTAATCATGGGGAACAGAAGATCGTCGCCTGTGACCAAGATTGGAGTGTATTCTTTAGTGCTTAGGAATGGTTTAAGTTTAGATTTGAATAATTGTTGCTATTCGCTAGAAATGGCTAGAAACATCATTTCATTTCATGGTTTGTTTAGACAAGGTTTTAGGTTTTCTTTTAATAATGAGAATGGTTCAATTTTGGCTTATCTAAATGGTGTCTTTTATTTTGAAGCTATACCATGTAATGGAATATATGAAATTGTTATGATTGTTGATAACTTAGGAAATGATGTTTTAAACATAGATTCTTCCAATAGTATGGATAGAGCATCCTTGTGGCATTGTCGTCTTGGACATGTCAACAAGAAGCGCATAGCCCAACTCCAAAAGGATGGAGTGTTGGAGTCATTCGACCTTAGGGAAGATGACACATGTAAATCTTGTTTACTTGGAAAGATGACTAAGTCACCCTTCACAAGCACATGTGAGAGGGGTGAGGGTCTATTGGACCTAATACATACCGATGTATGTGGACCGTTTAGATCAACCACGAAGGATGGGAACCGCTACTATGTGACTTTTACCGATGACTATAGTAGATATGGGTATATCTACTTAATCAAGCAAAAGTCAGAAACTTTAGAAAAGTTCAAAGAGTTCAAGAATGAAGTGGAGAATCAATTGGGCAGGAAAATCAAGATGCTTCGATCCGATCGAGAAGGAGACTACCTAAGTCTTGAATTCCACGATTATCTCAAGGAGTGTGGAATAGTTTCACAATTGACGCCTCCTAGGACACCGTAGTTGAATGGTGTGGCAGAAAGACGTAATCGAACCTTATTGGATATGGTTCGCTCTATGATGAGTCGTGCTTCACTACCAATCTCTTTTTGGGGGTATGCCTTAGAGACTGCCGACCATATCCTTAACCGAGTCCCTACTAAGAAGGTTTCCAAAACACCTCACGAGATGTGGACAGGGAAAGCTCCCTCATTAGCACATATCAAGGTTTGGGGTTGCGAGGCTTTCGTAAGACGAGATACTCACGACAAGCTTGAACCTCGTAGTGAGCGATGTATTTTCATCGGCTACCCGCATAAATCCTTTGGATATCTCTTCTATAGACCGAAGGACAATGTTGTCTTTGTTGCGAGGAGAGGAGTTTTCCGAGAGCGAGAACTCATAGGCCAAGGAGACAGTGGGAGGTCAATCGAGCTTGAAGAGATTCAAGAGTCGATAGATGAAGGAACCTCTACAGCTGGCACTCAACCCGAGGATGAAACTCCGGTTGAACCGATTGATGAGTCCTTACCTCTTAGATGTTCCGAAAGAGTGAGAGTTCAACCCTAGTTTTATGGTTTTCATATTACTACCGAAGGGGACACGTATATTAGTGATGGTACACTAATAAACCATGATGAAGCTGATAGCTATAAGGAAGCCATGGCAGGCCTGGAGTCTACAAAATGGAAAGAGGCAATGGATAGCGAGATCCAATCCATGTATGATAACCAAGTTTGGAATTTGGTTGATAATGTGCCCGGACGTAAGACCGTTGGGTGAAAATGGATCTTCAAGAAGAAGACCGACGTGGATGTAAACATACACACATATAAAGCACGATTGGTTGCGAAGGGCTTTACTCAAACTCCCGGAGTTGACTATGATGAGACCTTCTCACCAGTTGCGAAGATAAAATCTATTAGAGTGATGCTAGCCATTGCCGCATCTCATGATTATGAGATTTGGCAAATGGATGTCAAGACCGCTTTCCTTAACGGAAAGTTGGCTGAGGATGTTTACATGGCTCAGCCAGAGGGGTTTATGGATCCGAAGCATCCGAATAGAGTGTGTAAGCTTGAGAAGTCCATTTATGGACTTAAGCAAGCGTCTCACAGATGGAATCTTTGCTTCGATGAGAAAGTCAAAGAGTTTGGATTTGTACGAAGCGAAGATGAATCGTGTGTATATGTCAAAGCTAGTGGGAGTTTAGTAAGCTTCCTCGTTCTATATGTCGATGACATATTACTCATAGGAAACGACATCCCGACTCTGCAGGACGTTAAGTCCTGGCTCGGGAAGTGCTTCGCTATGAAGGACCTTGGAGAGGCTTCTTACATTTTGGGAATAAGGATAGTAAGAGAGAGAAGTAAGATACTAATAGGACTTAGTCAGAACACTTACTTAGAGAAGGTATTAAAACGTTTTAGTATGGAAAACTCGAAGAAGGGAGAATTACCGATACAAAGTAATGCCAAGTTGAGTAAGACTCAAAGTCCGAGTACCGAAGCTGAAATAGCAGAAATGAGCCGAGTACCATACGCTTCCGCAGTTGGCTCAATCATGTACGCTATGACTTGTACTCGCCCTGATGTAGCCTTTGCTTTGAGCATGGTTAGTAGATATCAAGGGAACCCTGGCAGAGCCTATTGGATTGCGGTGAAAAATATCCTTAAGTACCTTCGGAGGATGAAGGAATGGTTCTAAGTCCTCGGAGGGAGTGATGACTTGAAGGTGCGAGGGTATAGTGACGCCAGCTTTCAGACTGACAGGGACAACTATCGTTCGCAGTCGGGCTAGGTCTTTACCTTAAATGGAGGGGCAGTGACTTGGAAAAGTTCCAAGAAGGAAACCGTAGCTGATTCAACGTGCGAATCAGAGTACATTGCAGCGAGCGAAGCGTCGAAGGAGGCAATATGGTTGAAGAACTTCATCGGCGATCTTGGAGTTGTACCCGCCATAAAGGAGCCCATGGAGATTTTCTGTGATAATGAAGGAGCGGTTGCCCTGACCAAGGAACCGAGAGATCATGGTAGATCTCGACACATCGACAGAAAATATCACTTTATTAGACATCGTGTAGAAGAAGGACAACTCGTAGTGAAGAGGATATCATCAGAAAACAACCCAGCAGATCCGCTTACGAAGGGACTGAGTAGGGTTAAGCACTTGCAGCATGCTAGGAGTATTGGGCTGAAGGATGATATTAGCATAGATTAGATAGTAGTAGAAACGTGTAATAGATAAATGTAATTAAGATTTGATGATTAAATAAAGAAGTATTATTTATGAGTAATGTTACTGTCTTATGTTAATTGTTTAACTATTATTTCATTTTGCATGTTTTGACTTCCAGAATAATTGAGTTTATTAAGAATAATTGAATTATTCAAATTGTCCACAATCGTTCATATGTTGGAAGTAGATATGAATGAAGATTGTCGTGAATTGGTGCGTAGATTGTCTAAATGGTATTAGACATGACAAAAGATTGCTACGACGTTCATGAGTGCTTATGAACTAGTTTTGAGCATTGGAACAAACCCGTGCTTGCTGGAATCACCTTATGGAATATGATATAAAAGGGTGATCACAAGACGATAATATCATATTGTCTTAAAACCTAGATATATGGTTTGTTATTTGTTAATTGATTGTACATTGATAATGTGAAAATGCATCAGTAACTCGGTGTTATAAAACGCATTGTTGTGTATAGTTGATTAATGAATAAGTAAATGCATATAAGTCGAAGTTTATCTGTAACTTTTATCCTAAGAAGGTAAAAGCGATATCTCGGCCGCTCGATGATTTGATTTGACTTATGTGCTGGGCCCGGTCAAAACTGAATTGATGTGTTCGATTAAGTTCTATGTCAAATAAATCGGAGATCGAGAAACCAAAATGCTACACTAATTATTCCATAGAATTGTCAGCATGATATCTAACAGAGGACTGTACGATCCCTTATCTAAAGGATAAGATTGATTAGATCAGAGTTTGACAGCGTCTTTGAGAGCTACGATTGCGAATCGGATTGTACTTGTGCATATAGTTACTAGACTTATCCAAGTGAGAGACTGTTGGAATAGTGTCTAAGGCTGCAACTATATTAGGTAAGTATTTGACCCGATTGTGCATGGTCCTTTTGGGTTGCCTTCACCATAGCAACTTGATAGGATGATTTATTATGAGAGAATAGTTATTATTAATATATTATGAGAATAATATAAGAAATAATAATATTTTTATTTGATTAACATAAGTCATAAATTAATTAGTATTAATTTGGTGACTTAAAGAGATTAATTAAATAAGAGGGTATAAACTGTCAATTGTTTGATAGTTACACTTTGGGCTGTAAATCCTTATTGGATAGAGGATGGACGAATTCTAGGGCTTGGGATAGCCTCAAATTCGTCCAAGGCTTATCTACGGAAAGGATTTGGATTGCTTTAAGGAAAGATTATCCAACTAGGGTTTAAGGGTGAAACCCTAGGAGCCTACAAGTATAAATAGACCCTAAGGGCATGTGAAATCGGCATCTCTTCTAAAGAAAGAAAACCCTGGCCGAATTTCTTCCCTAACCTCTCTCTCAAATCATCCTCCTTGCTAGTTGGTGTTTGTAAGCCATTAGAGGAGTGACAATTGTGACTCTAGAGCTCCAAGACAACAAGATCAAAACAAGAGATTCAAAGGTAAACTTCTAGATCTGATTTTGTATTGTTCTTATACCTAATTAGTCATTAGAAGTCTTGGATTCAAAGCATGTTTAATTAGAGAAACCTAGATCCAAGCATTAGGGTTTGCATGTGCACATAGGAATGTTCATATGGCCAAAAACCCATCAAAAACCCTGTGTACGAACCGGGTTTTCCAACCTGGCCCACTCAATTTATTTGTATCACAGGTATCGATGCGAAGATACATTACACTGAGAGATTAAAAGGGATGTAAATCATTAATGTAAATGAATGTAAGGTCTGTTTATGCTTATGTTTCTGTATTGAAAATGACATCCCAGTGTTTTCATATAAATAAAATACATTTCTTTGGAAATGCTTTATTAATATATTTATCATATTTTTTGGGACAAATTCTGAAATAATATTCTTCAAAAAGGATACTCTTATTTTAGAATAAGCATAAATAATTGTTTTTCTAAAATGGCCGTGAATTTGGGGGATGTCACAGTTGGTATCAGAGCATTAGTTTAAAAGAATTAGGAGTAATGATTTATTTCTAGACTTAAACTTAGAATGCTAAGCGACAATCGTGAGGAGTGTGTCTATTATATTTTAGGTAGTACACCTGAATTGACAAAAGCACTAGCTTACTTTAGGATTAGATGCCTAAATTGCTTTTATGTGCTAAATGATTTATGCTATAAGATGCCTTGTATGGTTTATGATGCTATCGTTTGATCAGATCTATGTCTATTGTCGACCGGATCTAGAAGTTTTATGTGTTCAGATTTCTAAACATTTAATTTCGGTATTAGAACTGGCATATAACTTTTTGGAGTGATAAAGAGATTTATACATCTATTGTAAATAAAGCTTTCCTGTCTTAATTCTCTTCACTATACTCCAAAATTCTAAATTGGCACATAGATCGACATGGTGAGAACTCAAAGTGGATTAGGAGATGGTAATCAACAGTCTGAGCCACGAGTGATTAAGCGTGCACCAGAGGTAGAAGCTGCACCCGAGCCAATCACAATGGCAAGAGTCCAGGAAATGATTCGGGTTATGATGGTCGAACAATAGGATGAGACGAGAGAAATGTTCCTTAATAATAGGTATGAACCTACTATGCCTGTTGTGCAACTCGAAATGAATGAAGAACTATCAGAAGAGGGAAATTACAATCATATGGTGAGTCAAGCTGAACCCCGAGTGGTAAGGAGGAACGACCCGGACATAGAGATTGACAGGGATGGGAGTATGTATAAGAAATTTCTGGGTGTCAAGCCACCAAGTCTTTCTAGAAGCCCGAAGCCAGTAGAGATCATGGACTGGATCTTCGAGATGGAGATGGTATTTGAAAGTTACAATTCCAGCAACAAGCAGAAAACTGTCTTTGCAGTCAGACAACTAAAGACCGGAGTTTTAAGTTGGTTGAAGTTGTTGGAAGATACAATGCCATGGGGAAAAGCCCTGAGGATGTCTTGGGAAGCATTCATGGAGTAGTTGAAAATGCAATACTGCTCAGAGGTATATCTGATAGACCTAAACAACAAGTTTCAGAACCTGAAGAAAAGAAAGATGAGTTTTGATGAGTATGCCACCACATTCACCGAGAAGATGAAGTTATTCCCTTACATGGTGCCGACTGAACTCTCCAAGATAGATGGGTTTGCTTATGGATTACCAGCGGACTTTGGTGCAATGGTAAAAATGGCAACTACTTTGAGGACAACCATTAGAGCAGCCAAGAATGTAGAGATCCATCTTAGGAAAAAAGGTTTGGAAAGAGCTGAGGTAGGGGACAATAGGAAGTTTGAGGGGTCTTCAAGATCCGACAAGAAAAATAGGTTCCTGAAATATAACCCCAACAACAAGAGGTATGGGGATTGCAATGAAGAAATATGGTGTGAGAAGTGCAAAAAGAAGTACTATGGGAGATGCTATGGAGAAGTGACTTGTTATAAGTGTGGGAGAATCGGTCACTATTCCGAGGATTGTACATTTAATGATAAGGTATGTTAGGTATGTGGAGACAAGGGGTATATGTCAAAAGATTGCCTGAAGAAAAATGAAGCAGCAAGGTGAAATGCGCTGCCGAATCCAAAGGCAAGAGCATTCCAGATGATCCTTATTGAAGCAGGCGACAACGCAAAGGATCAGGAATAAGGATCAATATATATCTGAAGATTGAGATATAAAGTAGCCATATGGATAGTATCATGTGGTGTAGCCTAATATAAGAGGCATAATATGCGGTGAACTTGAATATCTATGTAAGAGTTTCAAGAGGTAATATAAGCCTTATTTATGTTATTCGATGTGTTAAATGACTACGTGAAATTCTTGTATGGTAACTTGGAAAAAATTATAGGCAATACTTAGGCGAGTATCAGTAGGTGTGAAAGGTAGTAGATGGCTATACTATCTGAAGAACATGACTCACACTTGGATCAGCGAAAGTCACAAGGTTACTAAGGCGCTAGTAATTGATTTTGTTTTGTTTGTCGTTACCATCGTTTCGGTAATGACTAAAAAGATAATTGTTATTCCGATCCTAGTAGTCATATCAAATCGAGTACGACTAAGATAAGTATGCTATGTGGTTTAGAGAACCAAGTTTGATGTAGCATCTGACTTAAGCCAAAGGATTGAAATATAAGATCATCGAAGCAATCAATAGAAGCATCGTAATCACAATTAAGGTAAGAAGCTTGTAGCTAGAAGTGTTATATGCTAGAATGTGATTATATCACATTAGAACATGAAGGAAGGTATATTCCATTCTAGAATCTGACTCAAAAAGACCTGAGTCTAAAGCGTTGCATCATATAATGAGATGTCATTAGAATAGAACCCATCGGTCTGTTATGGTAATCGAAGTAAATAACTTATCTTAGGTTAAGTCTGTTTAATAAAGACCAAAAATCTCCAATAATGATCGAGTTTATAACTTGAAGGTTACGATTGAAAGTCCACATAGTACGAAGAACGGGTGCAAGATTGAGCACCACCAGTAGTCAAGAGGTCCAAGAGTTAGATACTCATTTGAAAAGACATAAGAGTAACGCTTATTACCTAGGATGAAAATATAGCATATGGAGTCATTATACAAGCCTTATTTTGTTGATGATTCTGGGACGTAATCGTCCTAAGGGCGAGATAAATGTAACGTCCGCAGATCCGGGTTAGTCAATTTAGATATAATAAGGGTTATAAATGACTTTTTGATAGAAGATTATTTAGAATGAATAATCTTAACCAAACTTATCGTATATGTCACAAGGATTCCGTACATATAAAGAACGCTGACATCCGACTTATAACAAAGAAGTTATGGTCAGTTAAAGTTTCACGATTAAATAGGCACGGCTCCGCGTATCGTAAAAAGTAAATTTCTCAATAAAATATCTTTTATACTTAGATATCGAAATGAAAGTCGTAGTAGACGTTAAACCGAGAACATATATATATATATATATATATATATATATATATATATATATAGAACGTCTAACTCTAACTTCATTAGAGGAAGTAATGATTATTCTAAGATTCAGCGTAGTAGTATAGGAGCTCAACGATATAAAGACAGTCGAAAACGGACGTTAGATGACAAAATTATGAATTTTTAATGGACTTTAACTGTCTAAGCCTTTTAAAAAATAGAAGGCGTTTTCCCTCATTTCTCCACACCTCTTCACCCATTTCTCTCCCAAATACCCTCAAACCCTCTAAGCCTTTCCCTAGCACCTCCTAGGTGTTAGTAGCGAGTCCCGAAACACCAGAAGGTCCCCGAGAAGAAGAGCTTTTGGCTCAGAAGTTCTGCCCGCACAGAGCCCGGTTCCTCGCTAAACCCCCTTGTAAGTGAGTTATACTTACCATACTTTAACTATAACTTATGTTTATGTTCATTATCGATATTATGAACCTATAAACAAGATTTATCAGTGATTCCAATTCGTTATACTGATTGATCTACTTACGGGGATGATGTCTAGGTTGTGATTTAGTGAGGTATTTAAAGTGGGATTTCCAAACAGTATACTTCGTATACCAAACGGACCCTACCTCCGATATAATTCTACCTGGTTGTTCCTTACTTGATAGATCTTGATGTAGACTTTGAGTTAATGATGAATCTAGACTAATAATTAGTCACAATAAATATTAGACTAAAACTTAGTGATAATGACACTAGGTTACATCAATGGAAAAGACAGTTGCTAGATGTGAAGCGCTGTCCAAATTTCAAGTCGTCACTTTAATAAGTGAGTGCATAGTTACTTTAATCTTACACATAGATATGAAGTATTTAATATTAATACGTGCTATCTGTTCTTATTATATGTTTTCTTGATATCTATGGTAGATGAACAATTTATACATGTTTTTCGCGATTTAAACTGTATATGTAGTTTTATACCTATAAATATATTGGCTAAAGATGGGTAGATGAATGATGAGAGATGAAAGATGATATAGATTATGAGAGTTGAAAGTTAATGAAAAGCCTTGACTTTAATGATGATCCAATCATCTAGCAGAGTATAGATGACGACCACAAACTATTCTAGACGGTCCAATGGAATGCTAGCAGGATCGCAACCTATAGGTGTTTTTGAACTACGTGTTCACCTGATGTTCTCTAAAAACCCTAGCAGCTATGGACTTTGTGCCTTATGAATGGACATTGGCTGCTATGGACTTGGTGTGATGGATAACATCGGCATCTGTGCCTAACAGATAACAACAACAACTATGAACTTAGTGCTTTTTAGATAAACCCTAGCATCGGTGGACCTCGTGCCTATTCCTTAGGAAAATCCTGAGGAATAAATATTGAAGGATAGATGATTCTTAGGGTAGATCGTTAAGTATAAAGAAGATAATGGCGATGGATAATCAGGTTAATTGTTGGACATGAAGTATGTGAAGAAACAAATTAATTATATTACCGTGGATTGAAACCCTTTGTACTCACCGGGTTTCCCAACCTAACCCACTCAGTTTATTTGTATCACATGTATCGATGCGAATATACATTACACTGAGAGATTAATGGAGATGTAAATCATTACTGTAAAATGAATGTAAGGTCTGTTTATGCTTATGTTTATGTATTGACGATCACATCCCAATGTTTTAATATAAAGAAAATACATTTCTTCGGAAATGCTTTGTTAATATATTTATCATATTTTTGGAGGCAAATTCCACTACAATATTCTTCCAAAAGGATACTCTGATTTTAAAATAAGCATAAATATTTTTTTTTAAAATGACCGTGAATTTGGGGCTGTCATAGTCACCATTCATGGGCCTATGGGCCAATGGGCTTGGCCTATTAGGGGTTTAGGTCTAATCCCTCAAGTATAAATAGAGATGCATGGAGAGTCATTTGAAGCGTCTTGTGTCTTGTATCTGCTATCCTTAGTGAGTAGGATGAATCTGTGTCGAATTGTACTTCTAACCTCCATTTGTGATCTCCGAAATAAACAATACACCCTCCTACCCGTGGATGTAGGTCACCTTGACCGAACGATGTAAACACTGTGTCTTTGAGTGCTTATACGTTTTCTTGTTATCTGCATTACTTTCTAACAAGGGTCATCAGAACTTGGCAAGTGACATCAAATTTGTTCTGAGTCTTGAAAAGTATCGTCTGTTTTCCCTTACAAATGGTATCAGAGCTGTGGTTGGTGTTCTGTTGATTGAAGATGGCATCTTAAAAGTTTAATTTGGAGAAGTTCGATGGTTCGAATGATTTTACTTTGTGGAAGGTGAAGATGAAGGCTCTTCTGGCTCAAGAAGGATGTGTAGCGACACTGGTAGGAGAAGCGAAACTGCCAAAGACATGGAAACTTAAAGGAACATGGATATTCTTGAAAGAGTGCACAACATTATTCTGTTGAGTTTGGCAGACGAAGTACTGAGAGAGGGTGTGGATCAAACGAGTGCTAATGGGCTTTGGGAGAAATTGTGTAACAAGTTTCAAAACATTTCTCAGATGAATAGGTTATACTAGAAGCAAAGTTTGTATACTCTTAGGATATCAGAAAACACCTAAGTGAAGGATCATCTAGATAACTTCAATAGGATCATATTGGACCTACAAGGTATGAATGTAAAGATTAAAGATGAAGATCAAGCGATTATCCTCTTATGTTCACTGCCGAATTTTGATGAGAATTTCATTGATACCATGTTATATGGTAGGACAACAATCATTGTGAATGATGTGAAGGATTCTTGGATGTCCAAGGAACTGAAAAAAAAAGTTTTAGTTGGAGAAGAAGTTTGTAGTTCCGGTTTGTTCGCAGGCAGAGGAAGAACATTTAATAGAGGCAGAGGTAACAAAGGGAGGTCAAGTTCTGAATCCAAAACCAACATCAAATGTCATAACTGCAAGGAAAATGGGCACTTTATAAGATATTGTCCATTGTTGAAGAAAGGGAACAATGGTGTTGGAACAAGAAACAACAATGTTGATGTGGTTCAAGTAAATTCTGATGAAGGGGATGATGGTAAAGTTTTGACAGTTTGTACATCTAGTTCTGCTAATGCTTGGGTCTTGGACTCTCGAGTATCATATCATATGACATCCAATCACGACTGGTTCGACTTCTTCAAAGAGTGGAACAACACAATCAAGATGGGTGATGATTAGGTGAGCAGTATGAAGGGCAGTGGCACGATGCAAATCAAGATGCATAATAGTACGGTCAAGAATTTGGATTGCTGGTTCGTCCCGGAACTTCGAAAGAATTTTATTTCTCTTGGAACTTTGGTGAATAATGGATTGAAATATTTTGGTGAGGGTGAATGGTTAAGAGTCTCCAAGGGTGTTCTTGCAGTTATGAAGGGAATGATGGGTCCTCATGGGATTTATATTCTGGATGGCTGTACGATTGGGGGAATGGTGACTGTATCCCAATCCTTGGATCAATATGATGATGAAAGAAAGTTGTGGCATCATAAATTGGGACATGTGAGCAAGAAGGTATTATTTGGTGGAGATGAAACTGGAAAAGCTACACCTGGTGAAGCTTGTGTTCAAGAGATACAAAGTAGGGTGAAGTTCAGTTCAGAAGGAGATTATCGAGTGTGTTCGGTCAGATCTATGGGGTCCCTCTCACGTGAAATCGCATGGTGGATGTCAATACTTTGTGACTTTTATCGATGATTACTCAAGGAAGACCTTGGTGTACTTTCTAAAGACATAGGACCAAAATGAAGTGTTTGGGCAGTTAGTGGAAGAAGATGGTTGACAAAAAGACCGGGAACCATGTCAGGTCACTCAGAATAGAAAATAGGTTGGGGTTCTTCAAGGCTTTGTTTGATAACTTCTGCAAAATGGAAAGTAGAGTGAGGAATCACACTGTACAACGAACAAAACAATAAAGCGGAGTGACAGAACAGACGAACTAATAAACCAAACATTGGTGAAGCATGCTCAGTGCATGCGATTATCTGTTGATTTATCGGGGCAATTCTGGGCAGAAGCAGTCAACACTGCTTGCTATCTAGTGAATAGATCTCCATCAACTGCAATGTTTTGGATGAAAAAAGAAAAAAAACTGTCATAAATGTCTATAGTGACGGGTGTTTTGCGTCGGCAAAAGCCATTTTTGTACTAGTGTTGTGAAAGGTTTTGGAAGTGCTAAATGGAGAAATCATATGCAAAATTTTCTAAATACAAAATTTTAAGACATGTGGTTCAATGTGAAGTCATAAGAGAACACCCAACAAAAGTTATGCTGAGTACTGATCCTCGCACTTGCCAAGGATAAGGCAATTTTTTAGTATTTAGTGATACATCGAATTTTGGTTTATGGTGTGCCTTTATGCATTGGAACATGAATACAACCTACATATAATGGAAGTCGAAGGTCAAAAAACTGAACTAACTGAACTATCCCTAATGGCAGGCCTGACCCCCATACATGGGCGACTTGGGCTCAGGCCCAGGGCAGCAAATTATTAAGGGCATCAAAATTGTCTAGCTAGTTATATGTATAATATATATGACAATGGCCCAAAAACTTAGCCCATGGTGATGATCTGTTTACTGACGTCGTGAGAAAGAAAGCTGGGGAGGATGCGCCAATTCCTAGCAATCATCAATCCGCTACTCAGAGAGAAACCAAACGTCGCACATGCCTAGAACCAAACGTCGCACATGCCTAGAATCCCGCTGGTGTTGCTGTCGATTGGAGAAATCAATTCCTACCTAGAATATGTCCCTCGTAAATAAAAAGTAAGAACAAATTTCTCTTTTGTTTCCTACGGTAGATAATCGATATTATATGGCTCTCAAATCTCAATTTAATCATTATCAGTCGACACTTAGTCCGAAAAAGCAACAATTTCTCTAATCTGGACCGGTTTTCTCTAATTTGATATAGCAAAAGGCGATTCTGAATTTTTGATTTAGTAGTTCACTGATTTGGGTGTGATTTATTTATTGTTGGTTATTTAAGAAATCAGATTTAGGTGAGTTCAATTGAAACTTGTGTTTATTTAGGTTTGTTTCAGAAATCTGCTTGATTTATTATTCATTAGATGCTCTGATTTCTTCTCTAATTCATTACAGGAAAAAAGAGTTAAAGTCCCAAAGAGATTATTCTAAGTTTTCTATATCATAAATCATATTTCTGTTTCAGTGTTTTAGAAATCAAATCAGATTTCTCCTCTTTTTGTGTTTGTGCAGGATATTGTTGTTTCAGAAATAAGATTTTAGTTAGTTTAATTTTGAAATTTGTTTGTGTTCACTGTTCAATATTTGTTGTCTAAACATTCTTTCTAATTTTTTGTATTATTGTTTATGTGATGTGAAGATAAAAATTCTTTTTGGATCTGAATCTGATTGTAGATGACTTGTTTCAATGGAATCCCATTAATAAAAGAAAGTTGAAGTAGCTATTTGGCATACCCCATCACATGTGGGTACATGGGCAATGCTCAGGATCGTGGTTACTTGTATTTGTTGTCAATGTTTGCTTTGGTGTAATCTGAATTCTATGCAGGATTGTTTTATTTTAAAAACAACTTTGTTTGATTTTGGTGGATTAATTAGTTATATATAAAACAAGACACAAGTTGGTATATTATAATCCTAAAAAAATTGCAAAGCAGAAGTTTGTTGTTAGTCTCTTATTCTTCGGTTGAGATCATAAAATAGCAACATATTGTTCTTTAGAATACTAACTCATTTGAATTTTTTAGAAACCTCATCCGCTAATTATCAGGTTTGATATTAATAAAACAAGACACTAAGTTTTGTTTGATTTTAAAGTTATTGCTTTTTTGTTTATCTATATTTTTTATGTATACGTTTTGTCCATTGTAAAGTACATGTATAAGGGCATAAAATTTTTGTTTCGTCACGGGTATAAAAAATCAATGGACCGGCCCTGCCTAATGGTGCCAAGTGCAACACGTTCGATGATCACTAGAGTCTCCCATATATCTTTCAAGTACCAAACATCGCACAAGTATAAATAGTCCTCATTAATTTATACAATGTCGAACTAAGAATTCGGCAATATGTTTTTGTGCCATATGGGCATTGGGCCACGTCATCATTGTCTTCATTTAATACTGTTGATCTTGGCCGACCTCTTGGAACAACATATAATGACACTTAATAAATTAAAAGGGTTACTTTGACATGTCTAATAACTAGGACCCATTTGTAATACATGAGAATCAGAATAAAATATCAGACGGTCAAAATCGAATTGACATTTATCGAAACATATTCTTTATATCTTGTTGTATGTGGATATGTGATCATAATCCGTTTCAGGAAATGTGTGTGCTTGATATATATTGATCGTGGCGATTCATATATAGACACATGTAAAGGTCAAGGTCATGGCTTTCACATGGGTGGGGAACTTGAAGAATAAATGTCATCATGAATCACCTAAGGTTAGAAGGGCATTCTTGTTGATATATAAAAGTCATTGTATAAACAGATCAGATATGATCATACCAATTTATATCAGACGTTGATATGACCATATGCGTTTTACAAGAAGGAGGTTCGGATTTTGATACAAACATTACATGTTATATATTACTTGATAAAAAAATATAAAAATGATGTTTTAGTTTCACGAGATCACAGATAGGTATTACCATATAAATGACGATATATAATTTGCTATGTTGGTCGATCTTAACTCCTATATATCACAGGATTAAAACGCAAGAAAAAATAAATTGCATGTAATAATACGAACATTAGTTTCTTTCATTTTAGTATAAAAAATATATAGAATAATTAAGATTTATGTTACTAATTAAATATATTGATAATATGAACGTTTTGATTGATAACATTGTTGTAATTAATTAACAGAATTGTTTGAACTGCTAAACAAGAAATTTTAACTAGGTAGGGATCGGAGATGCAAAGATGTTTATACCGTCGATCGACACATTTTATTATAGGGTTACAGCATCAGTTTATCCATTTCATCTCCAAACCTTTCCTCTTACGATTGTTGATCCACATGAAGCTCATCCTTTGAATATCGTCCCCAAAATTAAAAGTAATAGATAGGGATACATCCATCTCTAATTAAATCGTCAATATCAAGTTGGACAATCAAAGGACGAAACTTTGCCAATATAATTTTAATTACATTTGCAATATAATACACAAGCTTTATCAATATAATACACAAACGTTATCAGTATAATTTTAATATATACATTTGCAGTAGATACATATCCCTCTCTTAATTGTCTTTTATGTATCTTAATTAATGTTAAATCAATTTCCACATTAAGGATCGATTTCATTTTAATTTCAATAATTTTTTGGGCACCAAGCTATTATAACTTATATGAAGAGTCAAGATCAATATGAGTTGCCAATTCACATGCAAACGTGGGCTCTAGGGCACGATCATCAAACTTGAAGGGATTGGTGTGGCCCTTTTGATTTATACAACTCTTTCCTACATTACATGCACGTATACAAGATTGGTTATTTCATATGGTTATGCAAACACTATAATATGAACAGTCGTTCTCATTTCTTATTTTTATGGATGCATCTAGACTTCATGCTCTCAAATTCTGGATTCGACATCATGTTTTGGTTTTCTTGGACCATTAAACATCCCTTTAACACGATTTGTATGGGCCATCTCAACACTCGTGTCTGTATATCCACTTAATACGGATTATCATCGCCGACCTCTTGATGCCACATATCGCAGACACTGAATTGAATGATTCTTCGAAAATTAGACATTGAGTTATCTCATCTTCTTTTAGTGTACATTAAAGATTATGCTTCTTCCATATGTAATTTAACTTACAAGAACCATTTTGGCATGTTCTATTCATGTTTTCATGTTATATAAATGAACAACCATATTGTTTTGGTAAAAAGTAACAAAACAATTTTGTAAACAAATTAGTAAGTGTGGTGTAATGTTTGAAATAAGGTGCATGTATGAAATTTGAGTGCTTAAGATCCTGAAATACGCTAAAGATCTTGGACGTGTCCAAGATTCTGGGAAGAAAATAGTGATATTTAGGAAACCCTTGATTAAGAATGTGTTATTCTGTTTTGTAAATAGACATATTGGATATATTTGGGACAAAAATAGTGTTAAAAGCGATTTAACAAGTAAATTCGTGTAACAAAGCTCAAGATACCCAAAAAGATACAAAGATAACACAAAGTATCTTAGCAGTTTTGACAGTGGAAACAAATTAACAATCAAATAAATAAGAGAATAAGTTGTTATCGATCAAACAATAGTAAATAAATGACAATAAATACAAGAACACCGTAAATTACGAGGAAATCCCTTAATCCTTACGGGTCTTCGCTATAAAACCTCGTGAGGTGATAAAATCACATGCCTTAGAACTTATATTCATAAAAATAAAATTACAAGTGCTAGCTGATCTTAAAGTTGGTGTTAAAGTGCTCAAGTGTCGAGAGAATCAGAGTCAAAGTGGCAGTGAGAACGTATATGTGATTGATGATCAGCTAGACTTTTATGCATAATGATAATAACAAATATTATGATGTTCTAAGGATCTTCTTGATCCATGCTTGGCCCAGATTTCTCGATAGTCATCAACGTTCATAAGGCTTTGACCACATATTATTAACCTGGTCCACTCCTTTCTAGTCAAACCTTTAGTTCCTACACAAGATATTACATGAAACACAACAACAATCCAATATATTGATTAAATTCATGATCTTGGGCTTGCCCGTGATGTTAGTAAAAGTTCAAGATATAAATTACTAAGGTAAAAATTCTACCCACAACAATTGCCCAGAAAAATCTTCAATCCAAGACTGTAGGCATTGGAGATTTATAGATATTTTAGCCATTATGTCATAAAGAGGCGGGGTGAATGTTTAATCTCCTAGGAATTTTGAATTTCAATTAGTCTCCTAATTAAGGATTATAAATTTCAAATTTCTTAATCATTTTACTTGATAGATCAAGCGCATATGTAAGCTTCTTGGATCTTTATCATATCTCGCATTATGGACAAAGCTTTCGTCGTCTCAAAACACAAGAATAAGGGATTTGTCTACGAAGATTTTATTAATGTGTGTGTTTTGCCCCGAACCATAAATGAGATTTGTACTTTCTCTAATGCCAAGATTGAGCTCCTTCGATTGGAAGAAAAATTTATGTCACACCCCCAAACCAGAATGGCGGAAACGTTCGGGGGCGGAGGACATCATTTATAGTATCATAACAATGCACAATAGTAAACAAGCAACAACATCATCCATTGCATTAGTAATATTAGTTAATACAAGTGTGTTCTATGTAAAGTTGTAAAACACCAAAAATTATGTAATCAAAATAAAGACGAATCTTGAATACGCTCTGTCTTCTCAAAACCTGGTCATCTGTACCTGTCGACCGGTGACCTGAGAATACAAGTTATTTTGAAAGAGTTTCAGCATTTAAGCTGGTGAGTTCATAAGTATTTTTGTGTCAAATGTTTGCATTAGTTTGATGAAAATGTTTTTTTTATACTTCCTAGAAAATCCTATATTTCTACTAAAATGGAAAGTAGTCTTTTACCAAGACCCGACTGTTTTGTATGTTTGTTCTCTCGTAAAAATGTATGTTTTCCCAAGTATATGACTATCTTTACTAGAAAATAGTTTGCATTAATCGATCTGAAAATATCACTATATGAATGTAATGGAAAAATGAAGATATACAGTAGTGTTGTAACGCCCTGTTTATTCAAATAAATAAATAAATGTAAGTCCCAGACTAAGTTGTGAAGAATTTTGAAAGTCGAGGGTTAAAAGTGTACGTTCGGGACTTAAATTGAAAAGATTTGAAGGCTTAAGGGTTTATTGGTGATTTATGGATCTATTATGAAAGAAATTTATGGGTTCAGGGTTTAAAAGGTAAGTTTTGGATGCAATCTGTAAAGATTTCTGTGGGCAGGGTCTATTTCGTATGTTTTGGACTTAGATTGAAAACAAATTAGGGTGGAGGGGCTAAAGTTAAATAATTCGATCATATGTTTAAAATAAGACACGGGATATACCCGTATCCCTTCCCTACGTCACTTCCTTCAACCCTAAACCTAAGAGACCATTTCTTTGCTCCAGCCGCCATCACCATGCGATTTTCCTTCAGCCGCCATTGATGAAGAAGTGCTCGCCGTCACCTGCTTGGTTGAGTCCGGCCGCCGCAACATCTTAGCCCCGCGATGTCACCGACCCAAGACAATCGTCGAGGTTTCAGCCGACAGCAATGAAGAGCCTTTCGTTCAGGTTAAACCTGTGGGCCATCGAGGTCGTCTAGCATAGCTGCTTCCTTTCCATTGGTTGTCGCCGCCATGGTGCCGCTACCAGAGGCGCTGTGCGCAACTCGCATGACCGATGGAGGTTGAAGAACAGATCTTGTTCGCTGCTGGGTGGTCGTGAGAAACCGGGAATCTCCAGCCAGGAAATGGAAGGGACTCATCACCACCACCTGTTGCCACCGTTTGCTGCCGCCAAGCACCGCCGCCGGCCACCATGTTCGGGAATCTGTCATCCAGCAGCTAGGGTTGAGTCCGCGGGACTTTAGCAGTGTGGGATTGTGTCTATGGGACTTCGGCAATGTGAGGTGAGTTTCATTCCAGTAGGAACGGGTCTACGGCCACAATGCCGACCCGTTTAGTTAGCAGTACTTCCAGACTACAGTCCGATGCAGTAGTTCATTATGCTTGGTGTCTTTGTGATATAGATGAGTTATGTGTTCCGGACTATGGTCCGATGCAGTATGTAGTATATGTGTTTATATTATATGCTATGAGTATGTTATGCTATGTTAAGTTAGTTCCAGACCTCGGTCCGATGCAGTAGTTAGAGTGCTTGATGTCTTTGTGATTCAAGCATGTTTTGTGTTATGTATTCCGGACTCTGTTCCGATGTAGTATGCAATATATGTATTCATGCTAGTTGATATGTTTATGCTATGTTATGTTCAGTCAGTTCCGTATTTCGGTCCGATGTAGGGGACAAGGTCCCAATCAGTTCCGAACTTCGGTCTGATGCAGTCAGTTCCGGACTTCAGTCCAATGCAGTTAGTTCCGGACTTCGGTTCGATGCAGTTTCCAAACTTCGGTCCGATGCAGAGGGCAAGGTCCTGGTTAGTTCCAGACTCCCGTCCGATGCAGTTTCCGGACTTCGGTCCGATGCAGAGGGCAAGGCCCTGGTTAGTTCCGGACTCCGGTCCAATGCAGTTTCCGGACTTTGGTCCTATGCAGAGGGCAAGGCCCTGGTCAGTTTTAGGACTTCGGTCCGATGCAGTTTCCGGACTTCGGTCTGATGCAGAGGGAAAGGCCCTGGTTAGTTCCGGACTTCAGTCCGATGTAGTTTCCGGACTTCGGTCCGATGCAGAGGGCAAGGCCCTGGTTAGTTTCCAAACTTCGGTCTGATGCAGTTCCGGACTTCGGTCTGATGCAGTGGGCAAGGCCCAATAGATGCTTTATATTTTATTGTATGGTATGTGGTACTTTGGGGGAGCTCACTAAGCTTCGTGCTTATAGTTTTCAGTTTTGGTTTCAGGTACTCGGTTTTCAAAAGAGGAGCTCGGGAAGATCGCAGTGCACACACCATTTGTTCAGCCTAGGATGTTTATAGTCTGATATATTTAATAGTTGTTAAGATATTTTGAGATACATTCTTTATGATTCTTATATGACGTTTGGTGAATATGGTTTTATTACTAATTTAAAACGAAATTTTCAGACTATATTTTTAGGATGTTACAAGTTGGTATCAGAGCCTTAGTTTGAGGGATTCAGGCACACTTACGGGTATGACTGAACTCAAACTAAGGAAATAGTAAAAGATTTGTGAAAAAAAAAATGGTTTCAAAAGAATTTTTGAAAAAGAGAGTTAAAAAGAAAAGAGTTTTGAAAACGAGAAAAGGGTGTGGTGCATGCGATCAGCCGAGCACAAGTAAGTACTCCCAAATTACCCATACAATTTTATGTTATGATTATCAGTTTCAGTAGAACAACATGCTAGAATAGGACTAAGGATCTAGGAGGATGCCTTATGTGCCTACTATATGTGTTTCAGCTTTATGAGAATTGCATACTAGTATTGAGTAGACAGCAGTAGGATAGCCTTTTAGGTTATGCCTGATAGTATGAGCTTAGCATTGTATGCTAGTATAGTTTCTCGTTATGAGGATAGAATTGACTGAGTAGTTTGTTGTGACCGAATGTTGCTTGCTTTGTGCTTTGTAGGACGCTGAGTGAAGGGAGTAGCCATCAGGTGAATACGTCACGTCACATGTGATCAGGGTTGAATAATCTCAGAGTGCTGGATTTGAACCTAATGCGCAGCTCTCGTTTGAGTCTAACCGTTTTAGAGATGAGTCTCTTACTCGAAGGATTATCTGAGCGTCGTCACATGTGATTGTATTCAGGTGATGGCTAATTGGCATTACAAGAAGGCCTTCAGCAGCTGAGGATTGGTTGGGGTGGAGTTAGAGATTTCCCTAGGGCAAGCCTAGGATGAGAGTAGCAGAGATCAGTAGTAGTAGTAGAAGTGACTTGGTGAAGTCGAGGCAGTACTTGAGGAAAGTACGGATAGATATGGACGGTAGTAAGGGCCCGTACTACTGAAAGTAGAGGATCCGTACTCGAATCAAGGAAGGTTGAGATGAATCCAGGAAACTTGTAGTGTGTGAGATCCCTCGAGTTTTGATGAGCATTGTAATGTTAGTGGTGGTATATTACCGAGTATAGTGACGCTACGTGGTAGACCAGATGGTAGTTCTGGCATCGACGAGGGATCAGGCTCGGACTCTGGAGCCGGGTAGATTGATGATCAGATGAGGGAGTTCATTCCATCCGAGAATTACGCGCAGTATCATTGACCAAACTCCTGTGATCAAGGAGGGCATAATAGAGATTTGTGATGAGAGGCCGAGTGCATTCTACATTGAGATAACAGTCATGATAGAGACCCGTACGTTGATGTTTCGGGAATTTAGAGTTTGTGAGGCATCAGATTGACGTGGGCGTTAGGGACCCCACTGTTAGCAGTAGATGGTTGGTAGATGTTGCCAACACTTTTTGTACCGGACATTGTCTCGAAAGGAGATAAGATCTAACTTACTTCCTGTCTCCTGAGGGATAGAGCACGAGATTGATAGGAAGAGGTTGGTAGTGAGTTTTGTGATGATGCGGTTAATGCTAGGTCATGGAATGACTATTAGACCAGATTCTGGGCAGAGTGTGCCCAGGCGATTGAGGCGCAGCAGTTGGCGCAAGAGTTGTTAGATCTCCACCAGACGACTGAGACTGTGGTAGAGATCACTGCCAAGTCACAGGAAAGAGTTTATATGGTACCACAATATGCAACAGATGAGGAAATGAAGAAGGAAAGTTATCAGGACATACTGTATAATGATAGCAGGGAGATCACGAGTATCTCAGGGTGCAAGACCCTGAATGATATGACTTCTGGAGCTTGAGAATGAGGTATGGACTTAGAGCACACTAGGAAGAGGCATCCAGATCAGTTGCTTATAGTGAAGGGTCTCGGGAGGAGACCGTAGATTTCAGATCAGCTTTTGAGAGGCCAGCAGGGTCGGATTCGGTACAACACGTGCAGGAAACTACACAAGGGAGCCTTTCGTTTCAAGGGTTTGAGTAAGTGTAACCCTGATTTATCCTCCGTTTGTGTCTGAGTTGTATATTTAAGAGATGTCATATGCCAATTGCATACCGAGAAGCATTAGCGAATAGTGAAAGAGCAATTCCCCAGATTACAGGATTGGGAAAGTACCGCATCATCTTGGTTTATTCCAAGAACTGAGGACTAGCACGATAAGCACCTGAGGGACGTGCTAGAGACTTTGAGAAGGGAGAGAATTTTCGCAATGTTCTCTAATTGTGAGTTCTGGTTGCGTGGGGTGCAATTTCTTGGGCACCTTGTAAATCAGAAGGGTATTCTGGTCGACCCCGCCAAGTTAGAGGCCGTGATGCAGTGGGAGATTCCGAGGTCTCCAATTGAGATTCGGAGCTTCCTGGGTTTAGCGGGTTATTACTGGAGATTTATTCGGATTTTTAGAAGTTGTGTGATCTTTTGGATTAGCTGGTGTTAAAACCCTGGCAATGGTAAGCGTGGTTTCTAGCAGATTGGTCATGGGTGATAGGAAGAATTGAGAATTTTTCCAGTTTTGGGTGTTGTAGGGCATTAGCTGAATCAAAGTGGGGGAGAATCACCCAAGGATTCCGAAGCAAGAACGGTTATGAATATGGGATTAGTTTCGCATCCTTGTCAGGAAGGAAGAAAGCCCAAGCGACTGTATGATTTGAGGATAGTGTGAGATGGAAGTTCAGAAAAATTTGCCAATGATGAGATCGTGGTCTCGGAATGTTGCTAGCAAGCCGTAGGGATTCCGGTTGGGGATTCCAGTCAGGACATGAGTTCAGTAGAGTGGGGTTCAAGTGTGTGTTCGATCCATTATAGATAGTGTTAGAGTGTTGTAAGTCTGCGAGTGTAGCCGTAGCATTCACTAGCAGCCAGATAGTGTTAGAGTGCTGTAAGTCTGCGGGTGTAGCCGTAACATTCACTAGCAGCCAGATAGTGTTAGAGTGTTATGAGTCTGCGGGTGTAGCCGTAGGATTCACTAGCAGCCAGATAGTGTTAAAGTGTTGTAAGTCTGCGGGTGTATCCGTAGCATTCACTAGCAGCCAGATAGTGTTAGAGTGTTGTAAGTCTGTGGGAGTAGCCGTAACATTCACTAGCAGTAAACAGTGATGGAGTGTTGTGATTCTGTGGGTGTAGCCGTAGTATTCACTAGGTTGGTAGATAGCATGAGCGTGTCGTTAGGACGCGGAAGGAACAATAGTACCCACCAGTTCAGGTGTAGCAGTAACAATATGGAAATCCATGGACTGGATTTCGGAATTATCTGGATGGATTAGATCTAGTTGAGCCAGTGATAGGACTGTAGGGATGCCACTACAGTTTCGAGACTGAGGAAGCAATGAATTGCTAAAGGTTGCTTGTTATACAAGGCTACAATTAGTCATGTAGAAATCGCGTTTAGCTGTGGGTTGGTAACCTCAGGATTTGACGTCTGGAATCGATCAGTTAGATCAAAAGGCCGTTAGGGCCACAGTGACAAGATAACTAGTGGCAATTAGTTCCAGCGAAGGATTTTGTTCAGAAGTCATGTGAGGCGACTAAGTAGGGAGTCCTTTGGTTCCGCGGTCGGGCTCGGACCTAGTATTTCAGATAATTGGTGAACGAACTGTGACCAGGAGGTCTCGTTAGATTTTGGAGAGCAACCATGTGGTAGCATACTGCTTCAGGCAGTTCCATGTTTCAGGCAGTTCAGTATTTCATCCAGTTCCGTGTTTCAGGCAATCTAGTGTTCAGGCATTTCAGTGTTTCAGGCAGTTCAGTGTTTCAGGTAGTTTAGTGTTTTCAGGCAGGTAAGTGTTTCAGACAGTTTTGGGTCTCCAGTAGTAATGGTATTTCAGGATCTCATGTATGGTAAGCGTAACAGATTGCTGAGTAACGCTAAGTCACCCACTGCGGGGTTCATCTATAATGATTTAGTATGAGTGGTCTGTTAGGGATTCAGATCATCTAGAGACAACAAATTTCAAACAGAGTGGAAGTAAACTTGTTGTGAGGAATTTGTTCACCTGCGGATGATTAGGGCTTTACGAAGATTAGTCATAGCTACCCTGGAAAGGCCAAGGTATACCCAGGATGGTTACCATGTTACTAGAGTGGGTGGGCGCGTAAGGAATGGTAAGAAATGATTGCGAGGGCGAAATCTAATTTAAGTGGGGAAGAGTTGTAACGCCCTGTTTATTCAAATAAATTAATAAATGTAAGTCCCAGACTAAGTTGTGAAGAATTTTGAAAGTCGAGGGTTAAAAGTGTACGTTCGGGACTTAAATTGAAACGATTTGAAGGCTTAAGGGTTTTTTGGTGATTTATGGATCTATTATGAAAGAAATTTATGGGTTTAGGGTTTAAAAGGTAAGTTTTGGATTTAATCTGTAAAGATTTCTGTGGGCAGGGTCTATTTGGTATGTTTTGGACTTAGATTGAAAACAAATTAGGGTGGAGGGGCTAAAGTTGAATAATCCAATCATATGTTTGAAATAAGACACGAGATATACCCGTATCCCTTCACCATGTCACTTCCTTCAACCTTAAACCTAATAGGCCATTTCTTTACTCTAGCCGCCATCACCATGCGATTTTCCTTGAGCCGCCATTGATGAAGAAGTGCTCGTCGTCACCTGCTTGGTTGAGTCCGGCCACCACAACATCTTAGCCCCCCGATGTCGCCGAACCAAGACAATCATCGACATTTCAGCCGACATCAATGAAGAGCCTCTCGTTCAGGTTAAACCTGTGGGCCATCGAGGTGATCTAGTATAGCCGCTTCCTTTCCATTGGCCGTCGCCGCCATGGTGCCGCTACCGGAGGCGCTGTGTGCAACTCGCATGACCGATGGAGGTTGAAGAACAGATCTTGTTCGCTGCTGGGTGGTCGTGAGAAACCGGGAATCTCCGGCCAGGAAATGGAAGTGACTCATCACCACCACCTGTTGCCACCGTTTTCTGCCTTTTTGCCGCCGTTCCGCCGCTTGCTGCCGCCAAGCACCGCCGCTGGCCACCATGTTCGGGAATCTGTCATCCAGCAGCTAGGGTTGAGTCTGCGGGACTTCAGCAGTGTGGGATTGTGTCTACGGGACTTCGGCAGTGTGAGGTGAGTTTCCTTCCAGTAGGAACGGGTCTATGGCCACAATGCCGACCCGTTTAGTTAGCAGTAGTTCCAGACTACAGTCCGATGCAGTAGTTCATTATGCTTGGTGTCTTTGTGATACAGATGAGTTATGTGTTCCGGACTATGGTCCGATGCAATAGTTAGAGTGCTTGATGTCTTTGTGATTCAAGCATGTTTTGTGTTATGTGTTCCGAACTCTGTTCCGATGCAGTATGCAATATATGTATTCATGCTAGTTGATATGTTTATGCTATGTTATGTTCAGTCAGTTCCGGACTTCGGGCCGATCCAGGAGACAAGGTCCCAATCAGTTTCGGACTTCGGTCCGATGCAGTCAGTTCCGGACTTCGGTCCGATGCAGTTAGTTCCGGACTTCGGTCCAATGCAGTTTCCGGACTTCGGTCCGATGTAGAGCGCAAGGCCCTGGTTAGTTCAAGACTCCGGTCCGATGTAGTTTCCGGACTTCGGTCCGATGCAGAGGGCAAGGGCGTGGTTAGTTCCAGACTCCGATCCGATGTAGTTTCTGGACTTTGGTCCGATGCAGAGGGCAAGGCCCTAGTTAGTTTCCGGACTTCGGTCCGATGCAGTTTCCGGACTTCGGTCCGATGCAGTTGGCAAGGCCCAGTAGATGCTTTATATGTTATTGTATGGTATGTGGTACTTTGGGGGAGCTCACTAAGCTTCGTGCTTACGGTTTTCAGTTTTGGTTTCAGGTACTCAGTTTTCAAAAGAGGATCTCGGGAAGATTGAAGTGCACACAACATTTGTTCAGCCTGGGATGTTTATACTCTGATATATTTGATAGTTGTTAAGATATTTTGAGATACATTCTTTATGATTCTTATATGACGTTTGATGAATATGGTTTTATTACTAATTTAAAACGAAATTTTCAGACTGTATTTTTGGGATATTATAAGTGTTGTATAAAATAACTACTGAAGTACTAACTACCTTAAAACCAATTTGTTAATTAAGGTAAGATTTGATGAGGTTATTGTAATGACCAAAAATTTCAACCAGATTAAAACATTTTAATTCATTCAAAAAACGTTATGGTCATACATCTTGTGTTCAAAATAGTTTAAACATCAGAGTATTTTCCCCAGAATCATATTACATAAAGCATAAACATGAGGAGCGGTACGATCACGCCTTCGCCTTGCCATGGTCTCCTGAAGCACCTGAAACAATAAACCACAACTGTAAGCCCGAAAGCTTATTGAGTTCCCCCAAAGTACTCATACATAATGTCGTACGCATACATTAAAGAACAACATACTTCGGGTCCAATCAACCTTCCGGTTGGAATACCCCCGACCCTCAACCATCGGGTTGGAATGCCTACATAACACGAGCCCAATCATCTTACCAGGATGGAATACTCTCACCCCACAACCATCGGGTTGGAATGCTCAAACACCTATACGTACAATAATAGCTACTATGGGTCCAATCATCCCTTAGGATGGAATACCCCAGGCCCCTCAACGATCGGGTTGGAATGCCAACATACTATGAGTCCAATCATCCTACTGGGATGGAATTGATGGGTTTTGGCCATATGAACATTCCTATGTGCACATACAAACCCCAATGCTTGGATCTAGGTTTCTCTAATTAAACATGCATTAGATCCAAGACTTCTAAAAACTAATATAGTATAAGAACAATACAAAATCAGAGTTAGAAGCATACCTTGAAACACTTGTTTGATCTTCTAGTTCTTGGAGCTTTAGAGTCACAAATGTCACTCCTCTAATGGCTTACAAACACCAACTAGCAAGAGGATGATTTGAGAGAGAGGAGAGGGAAGAAATCGGCCAGGGTTTCTTTGCTTTAGAAGAGGTGTCGATTTCCCTTGCCCCAAGGGTCTATTTATACTTGTAAGGCTCCTAGGGTTTCACCCTTAAACCCTAGTTGGATAATCTTTTACTCAAAGCAATCCAAATCCTTTCCAAGATAAGCCCTTGGACGATTTGTGGCTTATCCTAAGCCCTAGAAATCGTCCAACCCTATCCATAAAGGATTTACAGCCCAAAGTGTAACTATCAAACAATTGACAGTTTATACCCTCTTATTTAATTAATCTCTTTAAGTCACCAAATTAATCCTAATTAATTTATGGCTTATATTAATCAAATAACAATATTATTATTCCTTATATTATTCTCATAATATATTAATAATATTTATTCTCTGATAATAAATCATCCTGTTAAGTTGCTATGGTGAAGGCAACCCAAAAGGACCATGCACAATCGGGTCAAATACTTGCCTAATATAGTTGCAGCCTTAGACACTATTCCAACAGTCTCCCACTTAGATAAGTCTAGTAACTATATGCACAAGTACAAATCGATTTGCAATCGTAGCTCTCAAAGACGCTGTCAAACTCTGATCTAATCAATCTTGTCCTTTAGATAAGGGATCGTACAGTCCTCTGTTAGATATCATGCTAACAATTCTATGGAATAATTAGTCTAGCATTTTGGTTTCTCGATCTCCGATTTATTTGACATAGAACTTAATCGAACACATCAATTCAGTTTTGACCGGGCCCGGCACATAATTCAAATCAAATCATCGAGCAGCCGAGATATTGCTTTTACCCTCTTGGGATAAAAGTAACAGATAAACTTTGACTTATATGCATTTACTTATTCATTAATCAACTATACACAACAATGTGTTTTATAACACCGAGTTACTGATGCGTTTTCGCATTATCAATGTACAACCAATTAACAAATAATAAACCATATATCTAGGTTTTAAGACTATATGATATTATCGTCTTGCGATCACCCTTTTATATTATATTCCATAAGGTGATTCCAGCAAGCACGGGTTTGTTCCAATGCTCAAAACCAGTTCATAAGCACTCATGAATGTTGTAGCAACCCTTTGCTATGTATAAAACCATTTAGACAATCTACACATCGATTCATGACAATCTTCATTCATATCTACTTCCAACATATGAACGATTGTGGACAATTTGAATAATTCGATTATTCTTAATAGACTCAATTATTCTGGAAGTCAAAACATGCAAAAATGAAACAATAGTTAAACAATTAACACAAGACAGTAACATTACTCATAAATAATACTCCTTTATTTAATCATCAAATGTTAATTACATTTATCTATTACATGTTTCTACTACTATCTAATCTATGCTAATATCATCCTTCAGCCCAATACTCCTAGCATGCTGCAAGTGCTTAACCCTACTCAGTCCCTTCGTAAGCGGATTTTCCGGGTTATCTTCAGATGATATCCTCTTCACTACGAGTTGTCCTTCTTCTACACGATGTCTAATAAAGTGATATTTTCTGTCGATATGTCGAGATCTACCATGATCCCTTGGTTCCTTGGTCAAGGCAACCACTCATTCATTATCACAAAAAATTTCCATGGGCTCCTTTATGGCAGGTACAACTCCAAGATCACTGATGAAGTTCTTCAACCATATTGCCTCCTTCGACGCTTCGCTCGCTGCAATGTACTCTGATTCGCACGTTGTATCAGCTATGGTTTCCTGCTTGGAACTTTTGTAGGTGTTAAGTTGTAAAAGTCGAATAGTGTCTTGTAATGATTCGCATTTTGTATGTATTTTACTAAGTCAATTTTAAATGTGAAGTGTAGCATGCGAAGTTTCAGTGTATTAGACTTAGTATACTTTTTGTAAGTTCCCTATAAATAGGGACTTAGGCTTGAAGTAGAATATAGAGATCGAAACACAAAAACTCTCTTCAGCTTATTCTGTAATCAGTCTTAATAAAACGAGATCTGATTAATATTTACTTCGTGTGTTCTTTATCTTTCATCATTCAAATCTATTGTTTTACATCTTAATTCTCGATAACAATTCACAACAATTGGTATCAGAGCAGGATTCAAACTGCTTAGATCAGATTTTCGTATAAGAATCAACTGTTTTTTGAGTTACAAATTTTACTCAAAATTTTCTGCGCAATTTTGGTTTTGAAAATCACTCTTGATCTTCAGATTTGAATTGATTCTGCATTTGAATTGTTAAGTCGAGTATTCGATTAGCGATTTTTGATCAATTCACTTGATCGATTTCTGAAATTCATCAAATTCTCAAGTTTTCTGAAATTTTTGTTTGTTCATCAATGGCGAACTTCAACATGAACACGATGACTTCTTTCTCTCATTTGCTTGGTTCTTCAACCAAAATTCCGATGTTGATTCCAGAATACTATGATCAGTGGGCTGATAGAATGGAAGATTACTTAAATGGAATTGATGAAGAACTTTGGAATTGTATCGATGGAACAGTTCAAGCTCCTACAAATGTTCAACAAATTGGTTCATCCATTGGATCTCCTGATGTTGAAGATCAACGAAAACGTCTGAAGGATAACGAAAAGAGATGCATGAGGGAACTAAGAGGTGCTCTTCCTCCTGTGGTTTACAATTACATTCGTAGTTGTAAAACATCAAAAGACATCTGGAATACTCTAAAAGAGAAGTATCAAGGTAGCGAAAAGACGAAGATCAATTCTGTGAAGCAATGTCTGATTGAACTGAAGGAATTCAGACAGAAGGATGCAGAAACTCTCGAAAGTTACTATGATCGTCTGAATGAGCTTGTGTTTCGCTGCAATAGGTACGGTATCACTAGATCTATCATGGAATTCAATTTAACTTTCATAATGGGACTTCGCAAGGAGTGGCGAAGTGTGAGCATGATGATTAAGAATCAACAAAGTTTTGATTCAACCAAATTGAATGATCTTTACAATCAACTGAAAACACATGAATCTGAGGTCTCAGAAATGTATGAAGAATCAAAACTCGTTATTGGTGGTCCTTTGGCTCTAGTTTCAAAGGTATCTGAAAATGATGAAAAAGATGGATCATATGATGAAGGATTTTTGATGAATTCCGATGATGAAGCTGTGGCATTCTATTCAAACAACAGAGTTAAAAAGTTTTTCAAAAAGCCTTTTAATCCAAAAGGGAAGATGAATGATGCGAAGAATGTTACCACAAGGACTGGAAGGGATGAGAGGAAAAAGATGGAGAAAATTGAGGAAAAACCGAAAAATGCGAATGAAGAGAAAAAGTTGAAAGGTGATTCAGGAATCTATTGTCATTATTGCAATGGTGCGAACCACTTCGCAGCTGACTGCATGTTGCGAAAAAGAGAAGAGAAGAAAGAAAAAGTCAAAGATGAGGCATACTATTCTGAGAAGATTGAAGAGTTACGTGCAAAGACCAAAGGAGTGTCATTGGTTGCGAAAGGAGAAACTACTGAAGAAGAGAGTGGAACTTATCAGATCTGGTCTTCAGGATCTGATGATGAAGAAATGAGGCATCCCACACATGGAGCAATGTTCGCAAGCTTTGAGGAATGCGAAGGGAACATTTCAGGGAAATGCTTTGTGTCAAAATCCACTGACAAATCACCCATGACAACCAAGGTACGTACAATTCTTGAATCTTTTAATATTCCTTTATCTGCTTATGATGCTGAAATTGTTTCATTTGATGATACTGTAGCTTATTTTGATTATGTTATTGTGTCTGCTAGTAATGAAGCTAAGAAATTAAATGTGCAACCTAGTGAGACACGAAGAGAGTTAGAAATAAAGAAGAGTAGAGTTGAAAAATTATAATTGCAAGTCAAAAATATAGACTGTGATAGGAATAATCTTACTAATGATGTTAGGTTATTACTAGCACAGAGAAACATCTATTGTAATTATGCAAAACGCTTGTATGCAAAATTAACAGCTTTACATCATTCTTCTGATATTAGCAAAGAACAACATAGAAAACTTTTACCTTTTCTTGAGTATGAACGTGAAAAAGTTGATGTTGTTTCTTATGATTGCGAAAGCACAATTGCTCAATTTGACAAAATACCTGATGATAGATATGCATATGGTATTGTCAAAATTGATGAATTTCTGAATGCTGATGAATTGGTTAACATTGTCAATGAAAGTTTGACAAAGAGTGAACAAGTGAAAATCATAAAGAAAACTGAAAATTCAAAGCTTGTCTCACAATTGAATTATGCTGATATTAATGAAAATTTTGATAATGTGAGTGAAATCAGTGAGATAGAAGAGGAAGAAGAGGTTGATTGTTCTCAATTGTCAATCATTAATATCACATCTAAGATCAAAGGTAAAGAAATAATAGTTGATTTAATAGTAGAGGATGAAATTGATAAACCTTCAACTTCGCAACATTGTATGTTTGATAATGTGGAAGTTGAAAGCTGGAAATGTGATGACACAGATGTAAATAAAGAAGAAACGAAAGTTTCAACTGAAACACCTCAAAGGATTGTTGTTGATCAAGTGTTTGAAGATACAAAAGAATTTGATAAAATTTTAAATGATAAAGGCGCACATTATTTGGAAACCAACACTGTGGTATATCCAAATTTTGTATGTACTGATAACAAAATTTTCCCAAATCAAATTTTTGTCACTACTGGAAATGCTGAGAAAGTTCATCCTGATTTTAATAAAATGATTGAAAAAGATAATCAAAAGTCCACAACTGAAGGTTTTTTTGCAAATCAAAGCACAGAAGAAAACAATTTAACCAAAAATCCTTATGTGTTTCAAAAACAAAAATCAAAACAAAAATGGGTGGTTAAAGGTGAAAACTCAAACAAAGTTTTTGAAAAAGATGAAAAATCAAAGGTTGAAGTGAAATTAAATTCTCATGAATTCAAATTGATGGTTGGAAATTTTTCAACAGAAAATAGTGTTTCAAAAAGAAAAGCAAGAAAATCAATATTCTGGCAAGTTGTGTCTAATGAAAAATCAAAAGATGAAAAAGAGCAAATTTCAAAAACATCATCAAGTTTTCATAAACAAATCAACTCTGTTGACAAGGTTCCATATGTTCGCAAATATGACAACAAACGAAAATTTGAGAATTCGCAAAAATTTGCAAATAATCAAAAGTTTCACAATGTTGGCAAATTCACGAATACTTCATCAAGTTTGAAGAACTCAACTCAAATCAAAAAGAAATTTTCACCAAAACAACCAAGTTTTCCAAATACTTCAATATCAAAACCAAACAAAGTTTCATATACAAAAGGAAAATCTGATGTTAGAACGTTCAATCATTGGTTTGAAGGAAAAGGACAGAAATATCAAAATGGAAAATTTTCAGAAGAACAAATCAAAAGTGCATTTGAGAAGTATACAAATAATTCTTCAACTGAGAGTACATCATCTAATAATTCGCAAATTCCAATTCAAAAATGGAAATCAGTTATCAAAAATGCGAATGTTGTGAAGGATAAGATTACAATTAATGGAAATCCAAAGTTATTGAATGATTATATTTCAAAATCTAGAACTAATGATGTTGATATTATTGATTCAGTTACAAACAAAGTGAAAACATGGTTCTTAAATTCCAAAAATTTGTTTCATTCTACTAATGATGGACCGAAAAAGTCTTGGGTTCCTAAATTTTTTCAATAAATGCAGGTGATATGTGACGAGCAATATGACATAAAATGGTACATTGATAGTGGTTGCTCTCGTCATATGACTGGAAGGAAAGAAAATTTGCGAGATTACAGAAGCTTGGAAAATGCTGGAGTTGTCAAATTTGGAAATAATCACAAGTGTCAAGTGAAAGGATATGGGAAAGTCACAAATGGAAACTTCACAGTCAACAGAGTGGCATATGTTGAAGGACTTCAACATAATTTGATAAGTGTATCACAACTTGTTGTGGGTACTGGAAATCAAGTTGTATTCAATGAAGAAGGTAGTATCATTTCAAATGTCAAGACGAATGAAATACTCCTCAAATCCAAAAGATATGGTGATATGTTTACACTGGACATCAAACCGATTGTGGGAAAACCAGCTGTGTGTTTACTATCAAAAGCATCAAACGATCTTAGTTGGCTTTGGCATAGAAGATTGTCACACTTGAACTTTCGAAATATAAATAAACTAGTAACTGAAGATTTAGTTCAAGGATTGCCAGTACTGAAATTTGATAATGATACTTTGTGTGCAGCTTGCGAAAAAGGAAAACAACATCGAAAGGGTCATCCGATTGTGATAGATTCAAAAATAGTAGAGCCATTAGAACTTCTTCACATTGATCTATGTGGACCATCAACTATTGCAACAATAAACAAAAAGCGGTATATTTTAGTTGTTGTAGATGATTTCTCTAGATTCACGTGGGTGTTTTTTCTCAGGTTGAAATCTGAAGTGGCTCAGACGATGATTGATTTTATCAAAAAGATTGAAGTTAGTCTGAAGAAGAATGTGCGAAAAATTAAAAGTGATAATGGTTCTGAGTTTAAAAATCAAACTCTTGACAGTTTTCTCACAAGCAAAGGCATTTCGCATAATTTCTCATCACCATATACACCACAACAAAATGGTATAGTTGAAAGAAGAAATCGATCTCTATGCGAATCTACCTCAATATCTTTGGGCAGAAGCTGTGTCTACAGCATGTTTTACTCAAAATTGATCATTCATTCATCGAAGATTTAATGTTACTCCATATGAAATAATCAATAATCGGAAACCTAATGTTCTTTCATGTTTTTGGTTGCAGGTGCTTTATCATGAATTTGAAAGATAATTTGTCCAAGTTTCAAGCTAAAGCTGATGAAGGCATCTTTTTAGGATATTCACAGAATTCAGTTGCATACAGAGTGCTAAACAAACGAACAAGAAAAATTGAAGAAACGTTCAATTTAACATTTGATGATTACTATCTTAAATAGATTGATAGTAAATTTGAAAATAAATCAATACTTGTAGATTCACATAATACAATTGATAATTCTGAAATCAATGATTTTGATTATGACTTGATTTTTGGGATTCCTGACAGGGCCATTGATGCAGAAAGTAATGCTCCTGACAATCAAACATCAGAATCTTCAAAACATACTGATGAATCAACGATAACTTGTGAAAGCACATCAGATATTCACAAGGAACAAGAACATCCAGTTGAGGGGGAGCCTTCGCAAAATCAACAAGAACATCAAGTTGAGGGGGAGCATTTACAAAATCGACAAGAATATCAAGATATAGATCATGTTGAGGGGGAGCATGATGAAACAGAGACAATTATTCTTGATAATAATGATGAATTTCATGAAGATAATGATAATTTTTCTGTTGCAGGATCTGAAAATGAAGATATGTTTGAAGATGCACCATTAGAATTTGATCCAAATTTTCCACCACTCGAGAAATGGACAAGAAATCATCCAAAAGAACAGGTAATTGGAAATCTACAAGAAGGTGTGTTGACTAGAGCTCAACTTCGTGCGAAAAATGAGGTACTGAATGCGAACCAAGAACTTTGCATGTTTAATGTTTTTATTTCGAAAATAGAACCAAAAACTGTCAAGAATGCTATGGAACACTCAGATTGGGTTGTTGCTATACAATCTGAATTGACAGAATTTGAACGAAACAAGGTTTGGAGATTAGTTTCTAAACCCTCTGATGTTTCAATTGTTGGTTTAAAATGGATTTTTAAAAACAAAACCGACAAAGATGGCAATATTATTCGAAATAAAGCAAGATTAGTGGTAAAAGGTTATTCGCAACAAGAAGGTATTGACTATGAAGAAACATTTGCACCTGTTGCAAGACTTGAAGCAGTTCACATATTTTTAGCCTATGCAGCTCACAAAGATTTTGATGTTTATCAAATGGATGTTAAATGTGCATTCTTAAATGGAAAACTCGAAGAAACAGTGTATGTTGAACAACCACCAGGGTTTGTAAACAGTGAGTTTCCTGATCATGTATATGTCCTTGACAAAGCTGTATATGGGTTAAAACAAGCACCAAGGGCCTGGTACGCAACACTTACAAATTTCTTGAAACAATCTAAATTTAAACAAGGATCAGTTGACCCCACATTATTTCGCAAGAAAGTTGGGTGTCATCTAATGCTTGTTCAAATTTATGTTGATGATATTATCTTTGGTTCAACTGATCCAGCATTGTCAATTGAATTTGAAAATTTAATGAAAAGTCAGTTTGAAATGAGCATGATGGGAAAAATTAATAATTTTCTTGGTTTAAATATAAGGCAGAACAGAGAAGGAATCTTAATCAATCAAGAAAAATATACAAAGAACTTGCTTGAAAAGTTTGGAATGCTCAATAGCACAAAGCTCAGAGTACCTATGGCAGTAGGAACAAGACTAACTCCTTCGTTAGATGCTCCTGCTGTTGATCTGACACTGTATCGTAGCATGATAGGGTCTTTATTCTACTTAACTGCAAGTAGACCTGATATTATGTTTTCGGTTTGTTGTTGTGCTAGATTTCAAGCTAATCCAAGAGAGCCTCATTTGACTGCAGTGAAAAATATTTTTCGATATCTCAAGGGAACTGTTTCTTTAGGACTATGGTATCCTGCACAAACAGGATTTTTCATTCAAGCTTTTTCAGACTCAGATCTAGGAGGATGTACTTTGGACAAGAAAAGTACAACTGGTGGATGTCAACTTTTGGATGGAAAGTTAGTGAGTTGGCAATCAAAGAAACAAACTTGTGTGGCTATATCAACCGCTAAGGCAGAATACATATCTGCAGCTGCTTGTACTTCGCAAATTATCTGGATTCAGAGTCAACTTCGTGATTATGCAATAAACATGAAAAAGATTCCTTTGTATTTTGATTCGCAAAGTGCAATTCGCATTTGTCACAATCCAGTACAACATTCAAAGACAAAACACATTGCTCTTCGATATCATTTTATTAAATATCATGTGGAAGATGGGAATATTGAAATTCATTTTGTCAAAACAACTGAACAACTTGCTGATATTTTTACAAAACCTCTTGATGAAAAATCCTTTGTTCGAATTTTAGCAGGTTTGGGGATGATTAATGAGAATTCAATTTTGTTAACACAAGAGTAAAAGCTTTGTTCATCAGCTCAGTGTCGAAATCATTCAGAGGTTACTGTTCATTCAGAACGCTTCGCATGACTTCGCAACCACATTTTTTCGCATCTGGTTCCAAAATACTATGGTAAGGTTTACACTTAATGCTTTAGTTATGAAAAATTAAAAATCCAAAAAGATTTTAATTTTTTTTTGTTCTTTAAATTTGAAAAATTAAAAATACAAAAAGATTTTTTTTTTGTTCTTACATTTATTGAAAACTTTCAAAATCACAAAAATATTTTTTGTTCTTTCAATTGTATGTTGAGAATTTACTACAGGGCTACAATGCGAAGAGGTCATACATTTGTGTTTCTATGGGAAGGTATTAATTTTTTTTAAAACTAGTTAGGATGTCCCTAGAAGCATGCTGCTGTATGTAGACCTCAAGCCTCAAATGATTCTATGTGTGACAAATGAAAGCCTTGATGAAATTATCTCATGAACATTTCTACCCAACAAGGTTTGTATTCGCATAAATCAACAAGAGCTACCTTACTCTTCTCATATGCGTTAAGAGTTTTCTGTTTTGTCCACATCATAACAGAGGTACAATTCAATTCTTAAACAATCTTTTTAAACCAAAATGTTCTTCAAATCCAAAATTTTTTTGAAAAAGATTTGTCCTTGAAGTCTTTGATAAAACCAATCAAAACCTAGACAACTCAAAACTCTGTGTTTAAGATCTAACATCATGAGACCGTGATGGAAGTGAAACCCAAAAATCATACACCTTTAAGGAATTGACGGGGAACTGTGTTCCAGATTTTTACGAAACCTATGTTTCAGTATCAAAAATTTCGAAACTTCAAATCATATTCAATTCGCATGCGTGGTCTTGATCAAATATTTACAACCAAGAATATTTGTTACCCAACAAGATCCAAAACAAATTTTTTTCTTGAATATGATTTCAGTGTAAGTTTCATTCGCAAATTCTTGTCATGATAAATATTTTCACAAGCCAACTTGTCACTGACTACACTAGTCAAACAAGTAATTTCATTTACAGTTTCTCACCTTATGTTAAGGCTGATATGTAATGAAATTTCAAACTAACCCACAATGACCTTTAAAAGAAGCCCTTCGAAACTTCTTTACAAGTATTCGATTGTAATTCACGGGAAAATACACAAGCTGTTGATTATCTCTCTTGATAATTAACGAAGCAACCTTTGCCTGGGGTTTTACTGCATTCATGTCAAATTAAATTTTTTACATCACTACATTCCCAAAATTTCTTGTTTCTTATCTTATTTCATTGGCACAATGCACACACGAAATCCTTGAGGTTCTGAGTAAAACCAACTCAGACTGATGATTTTGCAAGACTGGCATATGACTTCGCTTTAAATCCCAAAAGTGAAAGAGCCTTGCTTCCATGCGAAGGGTTTTATCGGTTCGTATTCTATAACGGTTACTTGACAGGCTGTCTACTAAAAATGGTTGGTATTCTATCCGGTTTTCGAGGAGATGTGACAGTTACTTTTTACTACATAGTGATCTTTTACAGCGATGATCCGAGATTCAAGGTGCCACATCGGATTACATTAAATGCATCCCGCTTTAATTTCAAATCAAAGTTTGAGTAACCTATAAAAGGGGCATGAAGAACACTGTGTACGGTTACGCAAACAAGAATTCTCACAAACGTTCAAAGCTTTCATCTTGATCCTATACTTCAAATCTCTTTCAAACCCTACAATGGTAGTCACAAACTCAAACACTGATGAGGTCCTTTCTCAATCCCTCATGAAGATTCAGAGCACAAACTATCAGGTTGATCCCAATGTATCCGCTTACCCAGAAGAATTGAAGATGCTCATTGTGGCTTTGAAACGTTAACCGTTGTCAACTGCCATGTTCCGATCCTTCCCAGTTCCGATGATCTGGTTATCCCGTGCTGCATCCACGGCTTCCTACAATCACACGGCGGATGTGATTACTTTCAACCTTGTCAACAACAAGAGGCTGAAACTGTCCAAGAACTTGTTCGTGGAGTTCTTGGAGATTCCCAACAACCAACCTTTTGTGAAACCGGTCAATTCCCAGATTATCCACATGTTTAACGAGATGGGACATCAACCGGAGTTGGAGAAGATCAGTGATTTCCGGAAGTCGGGATTGCCCTGTATTTGGAATTTTCTATTTGGAATTTTCCTCAGGTGTCTTACAGGAAGATCTGTTGGTCTAGACAGAGGAAGAGTCGAAGTGTATGCCATGGTAATGGGTATATACTATGACATCAATGTTGACTACGCGACTCAACTATGGAAGGAATTCGTCAAAAGTCTTGAAAACACGAATTCGGAGAAGGGGATATCCTGTGCTAGGTACTGGAGTCTGATCTTGGAGAAAGTCTACGAAAAAGAAGCAATTCCGGTCGAAGCAGATGTCGAAGTGGCTGAGTTTTCACTTTACCAATTTCCAAAAGTGGTAGAAGATGATGAGGCCATATTCACCAGGGTAGCTCGCATTCCGGATGCGATGCTTCTCAAAGTGTCTCCTACTCACAAAGTGTTGGTGAGGTATTTGTGAAACATAGACACAGCTGATCAGACGGGGAGCAAGAAACCTGCGAAGGGTTCACCTTCACCAACTGTTCAAAAAGAAGAGGTGAAGAAAAATGTTTTACCCTCCAAATCTGGAGTGTTAAAACAACTTCGCAGGCGGAGGTGAGTAGTAAGGGAGTTACTATTCGCAGCATTCCTGCACCCGTTTCTCCTGGAAAGAAAAGACAAAGGGCGGAAGATGTTGCGAAGAATATGCAACGAACACTGGGAAAGAAGTGGAAAATGGTGATTCGCAATGAATCATCAGAAGACAAAGTTGTCCCTAAAACTCCACCTATTTCTCTACCTATCACAACCATGGTAACTGTTTCTCCACCAATTTCTCAACCTTCGCAAAGTTCACCAATTATTTCTCAAACCCAACTACTCGAAATAGATCTTACCAAATCAATTACCGAGGAGGTACCTATTTCAGATACGGTTGTCAACGTATCTGATACGGGGGCACGTATCTCGAGTGTTGCAACCACTCTACCCATCACCACCACTTCATCCATATTTGACCATGCTCTTCAGAACCCATTCACCACCCTTTTCCCAACCCAATCACCTGAAAATCCTATACCTTTGCAACAAATGTCAGATCCAGAAGTCGAAGGAGGTGCTTTTGGTGGTGTCCTTGATGACATTTCTTTTGATTCTGATGAAGAAGAAATTCCTGATCATATGCTGATGACAGGAAAACAGTTCAAAATTCTTAATCAAAAATTAAAGGCCATTATTCAATCACAAGCCAATTCAGGGAGAATGTCTTCGATTTCAGCAATGGAGGTGGATATAATGATTAAAGGGGCTGAGAAACGCGTTTTGGAGAAAGTTGATCAGTCTGACAAAAATAACGAACTCCGAGTGCAAGCTCAAGGGAATAATTTCACGACTACCCTTAAAGATCTTAAAGCTGCAAACAAAGAAAGACATCTTCTCTTTATCCAAGATGTAAAGAAAGTTCGTGAAGACGTCAACTTCAAAATTCAAGAGTTGAAGTATGATATTGCGAAGGATCTGCAAGCAGTAAACACACGACAGGAAGATCTTCACATGCAGGTTGTGGAAATTTTGTCTCAACTCCACAAACTCAACAACATTCCTGTTGCTAATGATCAAAAAGCTGCTACCATGGAGAAGTTTGATATCCTGATCAAATTGGTCACGGAAATCAAGTCCGCAGTTTCGCAGTCTTCAACTTCGCAAATCCTTACTCCAGAATTCTTGTCTCTAAAGATTAACACTTTAGAACAAGCCATTCAAAAGGCTCTAGCTCCGATATCGAACTTTAGTTCTTTACTTCCGAAGTGTGCTCCACCTGTTTTCACAGGGGCGCAAGGGGGAGAGAAGAGTCGAAGTAAAGAAGCTGATGCGAAAACAGTGGGGAAGGTCATTTCGACTCAACTGGTTGCAACTCTTCCAATCCCTACCAAACCGATTTCTTCAACAACAATAACTACAAAAACAATTTCTAAGGGAATTGTTATTGGAGGAAACGAAGGAGGTTCGAGTTCTCAACCTCAGAAAGGATGTATCAGGGAAGGGAAAGGGCATCCTTTATGAAAAATCGAAAGAGGAGATAAAAGCTGATGCTGAAGCTGAACTAGAAAGGATGAGACAGGTCCAAAGCATAATGCGACAACGTGCAAGTGATCCTCCCTCAATGAACAAAGGCGATCCTGCGAAGCTTTACTCTTACGAAACGATAGAGTCTAAAGTAGTAGGAAAGGAGATGCACGAGTTCGAGAAGAAGCCGAAACGAAGTTATGACATTGCGAACTCAGATCACTGTCAGCTGGACTTCCCTATCAACGAAATACTGTTCATCACATCACAATACAAGATCAGTGAGAAATTTGATAATCCGGATGACTACACTCACATGAAAATCAGATTTCATGTTGTTCTTGCGAAGAATCCTGACGAAGTATGGTCCCTGATGAAGATCAAGAAGGTGCTCACGATAAAGAAAGATGTTCTGTTCGAAGACATGCTTCAGAACTTTCGATATTTTGTCATCAGGGCGGACAACAAACAATATGACTTCACTATTGCTGACTTCCCACTGATGAACTGCAATGATCTTATTCAAGTAGCTTTGATTCTGAAGCACATGGAAGAGAACAAACTTAAAGGCTCAGAGACTGATGTTTTCAAAGTCGGGTTCGCACATGTGAAGACTTACATCGACAACTACTTCGATTGTCTTGCACTGATTGATGAGGAGTTGGCGAATGTGCTTGGAAGAGAAGTGAAGGTTCCATGGGAAGATACTTTGACACAATCAGCATTGTCGAAGTATGTAGTGGGTGAGATTTTCCTTAAACCATTCGGCATGGTGTTTTCGGGAAGAGACACTAAGGGCAAACCAAAGAAGTTCTTGTTCAAAGCTTCAGAGATCGAAAGATACAATTCTTCGCAATATACACACTTCATTGTACGTATGAATAATTGCAAGAAAAACAACGAAGGTGACAAGAAGGACTTGAAGAAGGTGATCTCCTGGTATGGAGAAGTGCGAAGAACAATTCACTCTGCAATTCAAATGCTTTTAAGTTGAATTGTATCGACTGTTTACAAAGGGGGAGAATGTAGGTGTTAAGTTGTAAAAGTCGAATAGTGTCTTGTAATGATTCGCATTTTGTATGTATTTTACTAAGTCAATTTTAAATGCGAAGTGTAGCATGCGAAGTTTCAGTGTATTAGACTTAGTATACTTTTTGTAAGTTCCCTATAAATAGGGACTTAGGCTTGAAGTAGAATATAGAGATCGAAACACAAAAACTCTCTTCAGCTTATTCTGTAATCTGTCTTAATAAAACGAGATCTGATTAATATTTACTTCGTGTGTTCTTTATCTTTCATCATTCAAATCTATTGTTTTACATCTTAATTCTCGATAACAATTCACAACAACTTTTCCAAGTTACTGCTCCTCCATTTAGGTTAAAGACCCAGCCCGACTGCGAACGGTAGTTGTCACTGTCGGTCTGAAAGCTGGCGTTACTATACCCTCGCACCTTCAAGTCATCACTCCCTCCGAGGACTAAGAACCATTCCTTCGTCCTCTGAAGGTACTTAAGGATATTCTTAACCGCAATCCAATGGGCTCTGCCAGGATTCCCTTGATATCTGCTAACCATGCTCAAAGCAAAGGCTACATCAGGGCGAGTACAAGTCATAGCATACATGATTGAGCCAACTGTGGAAGCGTATGGTACTCGGCTCATTTCTGCTATTTCAGCTTCGGTACTCGGACTTTGAGTCTTACTCAACTTGGCATTACTTTGTATCGGTAACTCTCCCTTCTTCGAGTTTTCCATACTAAAATGCTTTAGTACCTTATCTAAGTAAGTATTCTGACTAAGTCCTATTAGTCTCTTACTTCTTTCTCTCACTATCCTTATTCCCAAAATATAAGAAGCCTCTCCGAGGTCCTTCATAGCGAAGCACTTCCCAAGCCAGGACTTAACCTCCTGCAGAGTCGGGACGTCGTTTCCTATGAGTAATATGTCATCGACATATAGAACGAGGAAGCTTACTATACTCCCACTGGCTTTGACATATACACATGATTCATCTTCGCTTCGTACAAATCCAAACTCTTTGACTTTCTCATCGAAGCAAAGATTCCATCTGCGAGATGCTTGCTTAAGTCCATAAATGGACTTCTCAAGCTTACACACTCTATTCGGATGCTTTGGATCCACAAACCCCTCTAGCTGAGCCATGTAAACATCCTCAACCAACTTTCTGTTAAGGAAAGCGGTCTTGACATCCATTTGCCAAATCTCATAATCATGAAATGCGGCAATAGCTAGCATCAATCTAATAGACTTTATCTTCGCAACTGGTGAGAAGGTCTCATCATAGTCAACTCCGGGAGTTTGAGTAAAGCCCTTCGCAACCAATCGCTCCTTATATGTGTGTACGTTTCCATCCACGTCGGTCTTCTTCTTGAAGATCCATTTGCGCCCAACATTCTTACGTCCAGGCACGTTATCAACCAAATTCCAAACTTGGTTGTCATACATGGACTGGATCTCGCTGTCCATTGCCTCTTTCCATTTTGCAGACTCCGGGCCTGCCATGGCTTCCTTAAATTTATTAGGTTCATCTAAATTTATTAGTGTACCATCACTAATATACGTGTCCCCTTCGGTAGTAATATGAAAACCATAAAAGTGGGGTTGAACTCTAACTCTTTCGGAACGCCTAAGAGGTAAGGATTCGTCAATCGTTTCAACAGGAGTTTCCTCCTCGGGTTGAGTGCCAGCGGTAGAGGTTCCTTCATCTATCGATTCTTGAATCTCTTCAAGCTCGATTTGCCTCCCACTGTCTCCTTGGCTTATGAGTTCTCGCTCTCAGAAAACTCTTCTCCTCGCAACAAAGACAACATTGTCCTTTGGTCTATAAAAGAGATATCCAAAGGATTTCTGCGGGTAGCCGATGAAAATACATCGCTCACTACGAGGTTCGAGCTTGTCGTGAGTATCTCGTCTTACGAAAGCCTCGCAACCCCAAACCTTGATATGTGCTAATGAGGGAGCTTTCCCTGTCCACATCTCGTGAGGTGTTTTGGCAACCTTTTTAGTAGGGACTTGGTTAAGGATATGGGCGGCAGTCTCTAAGGCATACCCCCAAAAAGAGATTGATAGTGAAGCACGACTCATCATAGAGCGAACCATGTCCAACAAGGTTCGATTACGCCTTTCTGCCACACCATTCAACTGTGGTGTCCTAGGTGGCGTCAATTGTGAAACTATTCCACACTCCTTGAGATAATCGTGGAACTCAAGACTTAAGTACTCTCCTCCTCGATCGGATCGAAGCATCTTGATTTTCCAGCCTAATTGATTCTCCAATTCAATTTTGAACTCTTTGAACTTTTCAAAAGTTTCTGACTTTTGCTTGATTAAGTAGATATACCCATATCTACTATAGTCATCGGTAAAAGTCACATAGAAGCAGTTCCCATCATTCGTGGTTGATCTAAACGGTCCACATACATCGGTATGTATTAGGTCCAATAGACCCTCACCCTTTTCACACGTACTTGTGAAGGGTGACTTAGTCATCTTTCCAAGTAAACAAGACTCACATGTGTCATCTTCCCTAAGGTCGAATGACTCCAACACTCCATCCTTTTGGAGTTGGTGCAACAGACTTGTTCTTGAATTTGCTCTCAGCGACCCTCAATAGACCTTGGAGCTTTCTTAGGGTGACCTCTTCTTTGTTCATGTGGTAGGTCATCCTAAATTGATTGTAACTTGGAGGCAAAGAGTGAAGCACCATGTTGATCACCAAGTCTTCCCCAAAGTCAACATTCAACTTGCGAAGACGGTCGACATACCTTTGCATCTTTTGCAGGTGAACGGTAAGAGACTCTCCATGACCCATTTTAGCGGAAATCATGTTAGTGACAATCTCATAACGCTCTTGTCTCGCGTTTTGGTGGTATCTCTCCAACAAGTCTTGGTGCATCTCATACGGGTACATGTCCTCATAGCGAGCAATAGTGCGAATGTATCTTATCCATTCGCTAAAGTTCGTCCAATCGAAAGTGACCTTTTGACAAAGGCTCATCAATGTGAATGAACTAGCAGCAGCGTTGTTTGCGTTCGACATCTACAAATAGAAAGGGCAAAGATAAATTAGAATATGAATCCCTAATTATCACCCAATAAGAAAATTAGGGCTAGGATCCAACAACAATATTTACATATTAGAAAAGGGATGTCGTAATCTAACATGAAAACAATTTGAAGGTAAGTGAATGACGATTCACTAATTCTCCACCACAAAACATAACTTTAAGTTCTAAATGTATTGAGAATTCCTAGGTTTGGATGAGATTCATTGAAACTTTTCAATGGCATGTTTAAATCTCAATATGCTCCTCTTGTTTGTGACTGGGATACCGAGGATCACAAAGTGGGTGTGAATTACCATGCAAATTTACATGGTGCCTTCATTGTAACGATCACCTATTCGATGTGCCGGTAAACCACACACGCTCCATCGAACTATAATAAACAATGAATCGCCCTTTGCCACCTTCGCTTAGAACCAATTTGTGTGCCGGTAAACCACACATGCTCCACTAACTTCTTAGCAAGGTGCAAAGTGTAATTTCATGGGATTGCATCAATTCACTTTTCCTAAAGTAACTAGGATTGGGAAATTTTTGAAAAACATGTAGTTACTTCGTATTTCATATTATACTTTTAATGAGAGATGAGGCTGCCCTATCCTACCCGTTCGGCTAACGACCCTCCACCGATCAAGCAAGCGGAGGGTGTGAGTGTACACCCATTAAGCGCCATTTTATAGGCAGCAACCTTATGCCCACCTTATCGACCGACTTCGTGAATGAGGCCTACTAACGGTAAGACTAGCATTTTAATTATATATATATATATATATATATATATATATATATTGATCTTGTAATATTATATTAGTATAGGGTTGGATTTTAAACTTGTAAAAATCTAGGGTTTGAAATTTAAATTGTCTAAATTAAACTTTTAATCACAAAACATAAATTTCAAAACTTGAGGGCAAGTTTTAAACATTTAAAACATGGAGGATCAAATAACAAATAATCTTAATTAACAATTAATTCCATAATTATCCATATTTGATTTATTTAATGATTTCTTGCTTAATAATATACCAATTTAATCAAAATAATTAATTAATTATCACATAAGGAAATTAAATATTTTATTAATTGATAAATATCTTCTATTAGATCAAGATTATAGCCATATATATCAAAAAATTTGGATTAGGGTTGCTCTAATATGATAAAGGCAAGTTTCCATAAGATAAATATAAAAAAATCCCGATTTTGGCTCTTCCTGACGCTCGGACTCGCCGAGTGCCCAACTGGACTCGCCGAGTCATGCCAACTCACCGAGTCCACCATGGGACTCGCCGAGTTCATGACTCAGAACCACAAAATTCGAATTTTGCAAGCATGAAACAAACAATCATGCATCAATTTAATAGAAACCAATCTAGGCTCTGATACCACTGATGGGTTTTGGCCATACGAACATTCCTATGTGCACATACAAACCCTAATGCTTGGATCTAGGTTTCTATAATTAAACATGCATTGGATCCAAGACTTCTAATAACTAATAGAGTATAAGAACAATACAAAATCAGAGTTAGAAGCATACCTTGAAACACTTGTCTGATCTTCTAGTTCTTGGAGCTTTAGAGTCACAAATGTCACTCCTCTAATGGCTTACAAACACCAACTAGCAAGAGGATGATTTGAGAGAGAGGAGAGGGAAGAAATCGTCCAGGGTTTCTTTGCTTTAGCAGAGGTGCCCATTTCCCTTGCCCCAAGGATCTATTTATACTTGTAAGGCTCCTAGGGTTTCCCCCTTAAACCCTAGTTGGATAATCTTTTACTCAAAGCAATCCAAATCCTTTCCAAGATAAGCCCTTGGACGATTTGTGGCTTATCCTAAGCCCTAGAAATCGTCCAACCCTATCCATAAAGGATTTACAGCCCAAAGTGTAACTATCAAACAACTGACAGTTTATACCCTCTTATTTAATTAATCTCTTTTAAGTCACCAAATTAATCCTAATTAATTTATGACTTATATTAATCAAATAACAATATTATTATTCCTTATATTATTCTCATAATATATTAATAATATTTATTCTCTCATAATAAATCATCTTGTCAAGTTGCTATGGTGAAGGCAACCCAAAAGGACCATGCACAATCGGGTCAAATGCTTGCATAATATAGTTGCAGCCTTAGATATTATTCCAACAGGAATACTCCTAGCCCACAACCATCGGGCTGGAATGCCCCACTTCCTATACATACAGTAACTACTACTACTACTACTATTACTATGGGTCCAATCATCCCTCGGGATGGAATACCCCAGACCCCTCAACCATCGGGTTGGAATGCCAACATACTACGAGTCCAATCATCCTACCTGGATGGAATACTCACGGACCACAACCATCGGGTTGGAATGCCAATCTACACTAGCGGACATGCACACATAACAGGCAACCACATAATGCTCTACATAACAAACACACTAGGGCCCTATCATCCTACTGGGATGGAATACCCTCTGCTACTGCTCAACATACATAACCCGCAAGTAAACTCCTACCAGCATACATAAGGCAAGACCGACCACCTATCTATAAATAATCACTACCCAACTACCAGGGCGCTGATCCAACAAAACTAGCTGTCATACAACTATCCATCTCTCTAGGATACTAAGCTAACAAAGCATATTCTTATAACACTATCCTGTCTACCAGGATACTAACAAGCATATCATCACATAACATAACATGATCTAACAACAATTGATGAGTTATAAAATAACTCTTTGATCGATTAGATCTTTGTAACAGGTAAGTTATGAACGTAAAGATAGTAAAAACGAAGCACAAGTATGAATCAGAGTGTGTCGAATGATTAGATTACTCGATCCTCAGCAGAGCTCGACTAAGAACTTCCACTGTAGAGGATTCTAGGGTTACAAAATAAGAACGATGAATATACTGAACAATACTTCTCTAATTGTTTCTAATCTTTTCGTTCTAGGATGCATGCAAGCATCTATTTATACTAAACCCTACAAAACTCACGGATGGACAGGCCCATACCGGAGATAAACATGGACTAGCTAACAAGCCCAATAGACGCAACACTATACTGACCCTAACAATCTCCCCCTTTGCGTCAATTTGGAGTGACACTATCGTTTCTTCTTGCTTGGTCCAGCAGCGGGAGCCTTTTTTACTGTATCGAACAGACGTGTGATAAGTGCAAGGATTGTATGTCTGAAGCGAATGTACCATTGAATCATATCATCAAAGTACTTGATATCATCCGCTGTGTTTTGCTTGCATCGATGGATGATCCCTAAAACGTGTTCCAAACAGGCAGTGGTGTAGAGATGTTTGTCTGCCAAGGCAAAAAGACATTTTTGTCCTTCGTTCCTGGTAAACATGACGAAGTTTCTCTTTGGGTCAATCTTCCCCATCTGCATCATGTTGAGATCACTAGCAGAGCCAACAGGAGATATGGTAGGCTTCTTCTTGAATACGCTCGCTATCTCCTGATCCATCAGAGAAACTTCCATGACATAGCATACAAGCATCCTCTTAAATTGGTCGATGATCGGACCATATTCAGCTTCGTTTGTAAGAAGGATGTTGTGCAAGATAATCCAGTCTTGGGGATTAAGGTTGGGCAGAGCTGCAAGTGAGATGGCATGTTCGGTCTTAGCAGATCCCCGTAGTACCTTGAACCGAACGTTGGTGAAGTTGCCTTCCCTGAACGGCTTTAGGACCCGAACATTGACGATTTTCTGAGCGCTCCAAGTTTGGTATTGTGGTTGAGCTGCCCTCAGATAAAATTCGACTAAGTCCCGATCAACCTGTGGATGAGGATGGGGAAACTCAACAATGTTGTCAAAGGCATGAAAACCAAACGCCTTTCGGGTCAGTGGCATATCGAACTGAGAGTCGACAGTATTAGAACGATCTAAAGAGATCACAGGTTCTAGCCACAAGATACTTGGTGTTTCGATGGCTTCTTTAATCAGCTTCTCAAGAGTCCAAGAAGGAAAAAGAGTTTTCCTGCTCTCGAGAAGGTCGTGGGCTTCTTTCTGTCTTCTTTCGGCTTCTTCAGCCTCTCTAGCCACACGAGCACTGATGTCAGCCTCTTTATCTCGACCTTGTCGCTTCAAAAGGTTGGCTATTGTCTCCTTATCATCTTCATCGCTCTCCTCAGCAATCTTCTTGCCTTTGTCTTTCACATCGGAACCTGAGGCTTGACCTACTGGAGGAGGTTCGGTTGTGTGAGTTGCTGAAGTAGGAGGTGGTTGAGACACTTGTTCTTTTTCTCCCCCTTGTTTCGGAATGGACACGAAATCAAGGAGACCTTCAATTTTGCTTAGGAGAGAGAGGGCGGGAGCAAGCTTCTCTGCAAGGTCACGCCTCACAGAATAATTGAGGATCGGGTCATGTGCTTCAAGGATGTTTGAGATAGCTGAGTGGACATCCGAAACACACGATTTAACCACCTCTCTTTCAGAACGAAGAGAGTCAATCTCCTGTTGAGAGTTGGAGAGTTGAGTACTCTTGACCTTCAGAGCGGTAGTCTTCCTTGCGAGAGCATCCATGAGCGAGTTCTCAGCAGCTAAGTCTTCTTGAAGCTTGGAGAGACGCTCCTCAATGGTTGTTCTGAAAGCTGAGTTGTCGTCAGAAATTGTTTGACGAAGTGAAGCGAACAACTTCAGCTCTGATGCGACTGAGTTAGCCAGCTGGTTGACAATGGGTTCTAGCTTGGTCGTGGTGGCTTCAACGTTTTCCTATAAAGATTTCAACAAGGAAGAAGCATCAGTGAATAGTTTATCGACTTTTTCGGTCGCTGCCTCACAAGCTTTGGTTGAGGCTTCAATGGCTGCAGTGGCGGAATCAAGAGAAACTTTATGAGCTTTGGAAAAAGCATCAACAATTTTCTGAATGGCAGCTTCAGATATTGAGGACTGTGATGTGGAAGATGAGGTGATGAGAGAATCGATTTTGTCATGTAGCTCCTTGAGATGCCTCTTAGTGACAGGAGCATCGTCATCATCGTCACTTTGAACTTGAAACGGACTGTAATAGACCGAATCAAAGGTCATGTCCTCCCCGCCAAGGAGTGGTTCTTCACCCTCTGATGCATGAGCAGGAGAAGATGGTGGCGGTGAAGTTGTAGGCTCGGTAGTAGTAGTAGTAGGTTCAGATTGGTTGGTGTGTTCGGTTGTTGGTGTGGGTTCGGGTGCTAAGGTGGATTTGGGTGCGTCAGTATGAACCCCCGTATCAGATACGTTGGTTCTTACGTCTGCAGTGGTGGTGGTTGTTGCTTCGGTAAATATAGGTGGTGGTACTGGGATGGAGGTGGATGGTATTTGAGTGGTGGAGGTTATGGGGGGAATGGAAAAAGGAATTGTAACTGGTGGAGAGGAAATATGAATCTCTGGTGTAGGCGATCGTGGTGGAGTGTTACCACGTTGAGATCCATCAGAATCAGAACCCTCTTCCTCAGATTCGCTTGAGGATGAAGCGATAATTAGCTTTCTCCTTGGTTGGGTTTTTCGCTTCTTTATTGGAGGGGATTGGGCGGCTCTGGTGGTTTTCCTCTTCTTGGGAGATGGGTCTTTTGCTCCCTTTGCAACCTGCTTGCCCTTATCAGCCTTCTTTCCTCTGGGGCAGGCTTGTCAGCATCATGAATCGATTTGAGCATTTCTGGAGTAAGGTCTCTCGGACCAGAACGTCGGAACTCCTTGTACGTTTGAATGATCCGGCTGTCGGCAAGAACATCACCATACATTGTTTCAGGGATAGAACCATTGAAGGGAAATTTTGATGCGTCAGAGACAATGATCTTCGTGGTATGGAAAATACCAATCGAAGACATTGGAGCACCAACGACTATGGGGACATGGTACTTGTCCATCACCCATTTAGTGACAAGAGTCCAGAACTGGGCATATGAAATCTCTAAATGTCGAGAAGTGGAAGAAAGACTCTGAATGAGTTGTTGCCATAGGACCGACCCGTAGTCGATGTTGATACCGTTGTGGATCCCATACATGATGGATAGGAACAGGCGACTTGCCCCATCTGATCCAACACTTCTTTCAGACAAGCCCTTAAAAAGCACAGTAAACATCCCATTCCACTGAGGGGGCAGGCACGATTTCTTGAATTTCGTGACCGTTGGGAGCACCTCAGTGTACCCCATGTTGTAGAACATGTTGAATAGATGACCCATCGGAATGGTTTCAGAATTAACCCTCGACGAATCAGGTTCAAACCCTAACAGCGTACAAAACCTCTACTTGGAAATCGATGCCTTGTGCTCGAAGACATCAAAGAAAATCCTGTCGACGACCTTGTCGTAGTGAGCTGTGGCAAAAATTTGTGACAGGAACTCCATGGGAACAGCTTCAGCCCTGGTAAGAGCAGGAGTGATTGGCGAGTATTTCAGGCATTCGATGATGGGAAACATGAAAGCGTCGTATGCCTGAGGAGTAAGATCAATGATCAAACTCTGCTGGGGATGAATAGGCAAGATGTGAGAAGTTGCGTGAACTGATGAAGAATCCGCCATTGTTGTGACGAAGATGGCAGAGATGATGAACAGTAGAGGTTGGAGGATTTTCTTGCTCTCTGGAAATATAGGTGTAGTAAAGTGGTAAACGGTGGTTTACATTACCTTTTATACTGTGGGTAAAGGAGAGAGAAGAATCTTTCCCAAATCTTCGATTGAAAAACGAAGAGTTTTTCGGAGGCGTTTGACGCGTGACAGTTGGTGTTGCCGATGATTACGCAGGAGAGAGAGAGTGTCAGTCCCTAATTACACGCCTTCCCATCAGGCGCCGTTTGGAGATGAAAAGGTTCCAATTCGCACGCTTTGCCTTCTTGTTCCGTTTGAAATCAAATCGATTGGACTCCCGCCCGAGTCATCATTTTGTCATCTTATCCCTTTAGAGTTTAACGACATCTTTAAAATAAAATCGCCCACGTGGATCAATATCAACCACAACCTTTTTATAACAACCAATTCAATTAAAATGTATTGAAATTAATGAAACCAGAATTTTGGAAAATCAAAAAGATTTTCGTGCTGGGTGTGTAAAAGAAAAAGAAATAAAGCAACACTTTTGAGGGATTAGGTGATGTCAATAAAGACACGAAACAATTGATCCCAGGCACGAATCTCTTCCTTCAAAGTCAAGAGAGACCTTAAAGTGTTTGTGTGGTTTCCCGTTGAATAACGATCAGACACTTATTAAGAAGTGTTGAAAGGCTTCTTTTAATTAGGCTTCTGAGGGTGGCTTTCGCTTCGATTGATAATTCCTGATCTTGATATAAGATAGAAATCGAACGAAGTACTTGTGAGACCAATGTAGTCTGTTGAACAAGTAGGTTGGAGATAATTTAAGTGGCAAGGTAAACTAATGTATGCGAAATCTCAAAAAAATGAAAACTAGATCCCAAGGGAAGAAATGTTATTGGATTTAACAATTTCATAGGAATCACTCAAAAGAAAAATAGAGATTTCATGTGGTACCCCCATGGATAAGTTCGTCAATTCATTAGTGAAAGCTAGAGCAAGTTAATTGTTCACTTTCAATGCATAGTAGGTATTGAATTGTGGGTTTCACTTAGCACGTAGTGACACGAAGCTAAGATCATGAACACATAAATTGTGCAACCATAAACCTCAGTGGTAATGTCTGAGAGTCTCAAGGGTTACGTTTAGTGACAAGAGTCCAGAACTGGGCATATGAAATCTCTAAATGTCGAGAAGTGGAAGAAAGACTCTGAATGAGTTGTTGCCATAGGACCGACCCGTAGTCGATGTTGATACCGTTGTGGATCCCATACATGATGGATAGGAACAAGCGACTTGCCCCATCTGATCCAACACTTCTTTCAGACAAGCCCTTAAAAAGCACAGTAAACATCCCATTCCACTGAGGGGGCAGGCACGATTTCTTGAATTTCGTGACCGTTGTGAGCACCTCAGTGTACCCCATGTTGTAGAACATGTTGAACAGATGACCCATCGGAATGGTTTCAGGATTAACCCTCGACGAATCAGGTTCAAACCCTAACAGCGTACAAAACCTCTGCTTGGAAATCGATGCCTTGTGCTCGAAGACATCGAAGAAAATCCTGTCGACGACCTTGTCGTAGTGAGCTGTGGCAAAAATTTGTGACAGGAACTCCATGGGAACAGCTTCAGCCCTGGTAAGAGCAGGAGTGATTGGCGAGTATTTCAGGCATTCGATGATGGGAAACATGAAAGCGTCGTATGCCTGAGGAGTAAGATCAATGATCAAACTCTGCTGGGGATGAATAGGCAAGATGTGAGAAGTTGCGTGAACTGATGAAGAATCCGCCATTGTTGTGACGAAGATGGCAGAGATGATGAACAGTAGAGGTTGGAGGATTTTCTTGCTCTCTGGAAATATAGGTGTAGTAAAGTGGTAAACGGTGGTTTACATTACCTTTTATACTGTGGGTAAAGGAGAGAGAAGAATCTTTCCCAAATCTTCGATTGAAAAACGAAGAGTTTTTCGGAGGCGTTTGACGCGTGACAGTTGGTGTTGCCGATGATTACGCAGGAGAGAGAGAGTGTCAGTCCCTAATTACACGCCTTCCCATCAGGCGCCGTTTGGAGATGAAAAGGTTCCAATTCGCACGCTTTGCCTTCTTGTTCCGTTTGAAATCAAATCGATTGGACTCCCGCCCGAGTCATCATTTTGTCATCTTATCCCTTTAGAGTTTAACGACATCTTTAAAATAAAATCGCCCACGTGGATCAATATCAACCACAACCTTTTTATAACAACCAATTCAATTAAAATGTATTGAAATTAATGAAACCAGAATTTTGGAAAATCAAAAAGATTTTCGTGCTGGGTGTGTAAAAGAAAAAGAAATAAAGCAACACTTTTGAGGGATTAGGTGATGTCAATAAAGACACGAAACAATTGATCCCGGGCACGAATCTCTTCCTTCAAAGTCAAGAGAGACCTTAAAGTGTTTGTGTGGTTTCCCGTTGAATAACGATCAGACACTTATTAAGAAGTGTTGAAAGGCTTCTTTTAATTAGGCTTCTGAGGGTGGCTTTCGCTTCGATTGATAATTCCTGATCTTGATATAAGATAGAAATCGAACGAAGTACTTGTGAGACCAATGTAGTCTGTTGAACAAGTAGGTTGGAGATAATTTAAGTGGCAAGGTAAACTAATGTATGCGAAATCTCAAAAAAATGAAAACTGGATCCCAAGGGAAGAAATGTTATTGGATTTAACAATTTCATAGGAATCACTCAAAAGAAAAATAGAGATTTCATGTGGTACCCCCATGGATAAGTTCGTCAATTCATTAGTGAAAGCTAGAGCAAGTTAATTGTTCACTTTCAATGCATAGTAGGTATTGAATTGTGGGTTTCACTTAGCACGTAGTGACACGAAGCTAAGATCATGAACACATAAATTGTGCAACCATAAACCTCAGTGGTAATGTCTGAGAGTCTCAAGGGTTACGTTTGTGAAACGAATGAGATGGAGAAAAAGTAATATAGATGGTGTAAAGAAACCAAAGTACCTCTGCTATGAAAAATAAGGACTAAGCAGAAAACTCTTATCTCATGTGAGAAGAGAGTTAGGTAGCTCATGATTAGATTGAATATGAGAGCCTAATTGGGAAGACAAGGTTTGTTTGTACCAAGTCAGTAAGGCTTTTATTCAGAATCAGGTGAGGATTTGGACACATACAACAGCATGCTTCTAGGGACACTTAGCTAGTGAAATGATTTACCCACAAAGAAAAATAAAAAAATATTTTTGGAATTTTTGATAAAAAGGAAAATAAAACATAAAAAAAATGAATACAAAAAAATGTTGGAACCGAACCCGAGCGTTCGGTTTATTTCGGTTGAGAAAATTTTGGAACCTAACCCGAGCGTTCGGTCTATTTCGGGTGAGAAAAATTTTGGAACCGAACCCAAACGTTCGGTCTATTTCGGTTGCCAAAAAAAATAAGTTTGAAAAAGAAAAGAACTTTGACAATAAGATAAATGAATTTGGAAAAATAACACAAAAGATTTACAACCAAAGAAACTACCTTTGAGTGATAAGCGAAGATCAGATGATACAACCGAACCCGAGCGTTCGGTTCATTTCGGTACACTAGAACAAGACCCGAACCCGAGCGTTCGATCTATTTCGCTTCTTACTTTTAATCTTGAGAGGTAATTTTTGGTACTGACTCTGATTCCATCATTCCTAGCCCTTGTAGAATTTTGTTGAAAGAAGCTTCAGGAAGAGCTTTGGTGAAGATGTCAGCAAGTTGATTAGTGGTTCGAACAAAATGAATTTCGATGTTCCCATCTTCCACATGATCCTTAATAAAGTGATACCTCGGTGCTATGTGCTTAGTCTTGGAGTGTTGCACTGGGTTATGACAGATCCTAATTGCACTCTCGGAGTCGCAATATAGTGGGATCTTTTTCATATTGAGTCCATAGTCCCGGAGCTAGCTTTGGATCCAAATCACTTGAGATGTACAGGAGGCAGTTGCGATGTATTCTGCTTCAGCTGTAGACAGAGATACACAAGTCGGTTTCTTTGATTGCCAGCTAACCAACTTCCCGTCAAGGAATTGGCAGCCTCCAGTGGTGCTCTTCCTGTCTAGTCCACAACCTCCAAGGTCTGCATCTGAGTAGGCTTGAACGAAGAAACCTGAGTTTGATGGATACCATAGGCCGAGAGAGGTAGTTCGTTTCAGATACCGGAGTATGTTCTTCACTGCAAGCATATGAGGTTCACGAGGATTCTCCTGAAATCTAGCACAATAACAGACAGAAAACATTATATCAGTCCTGCTAGCAGTAAGGTACATTAAAGAACCGATCATCTGGCGATATAGCATAATATCGACTGCTGGCTTATCCAAGGATGGAGTGAGCTTGGTGCCGAACGCCAATGGAACTTTAACCTTTGAGTCTCCCATCATGCCGAATTTAGCAAGGAGAGTCTTGGTGTAGGCTTCCTGGTTAATAAAGATGCCTTCGGGTCCCTGTCTAATATTTAAACCAAGGAAAAAGTTACTTGGACCCATTGAGCTCATTTCAAATTTAGTCTCCATCAGCTTTCTGAATTCAGCTGTTAAACTAGGATTCTTTTAGCCAAAGATGATATCATCGACATAGATTTGAACAATCATAAGGTGGTTACCTTCCTTCTTAATGAGAGATGAGGTTGCCCTACGATCAAGCAAGCGGTGGGTGTGAGTGTACACCCATTAAGCGCCATTTTATAGACAGCAACCTTATGCCCACCTTATAGACCGGCTTCGTGAATGAGGCCTACTAACGGTAAGACTAGCATTTTAATTATATATATATATATATATATATATATATATATATATATATATATATATATATATATATTAATCTTGTAATATTATATTAGTATAGGGTTGGATTTTAAACTTGTAAAATTTAGGGTTTGAAATTTAAATTGTCTAAATTAAACTTTTAATCACAATATTATTATTCCTTATATTATTCTCATAATATATTAATAATATTTATTCTCTCATAATAAATCATCCTGTCAAGTTGCTATGGTGAAGGCAAACCAAAAGGACCATGCACAATCGGGTCAAATACTTGCCTAATATAGTTGCAGCCTTAGACACTATTCCAACAGGAATACTCCTGGACCACAACCATCGGGTTGGAATGCCCCACTTCCTATACATACAGTAACTACTACTACTACTACTATTACTATGGGTCCAATCATCCCTCGGGATGGAATACCCCAGACCCCTCAACCGTGACATCCCCAAAATATCGGCCAGAAAAGACCGTTTTTCATTTATGCTTTTAAAATATTTTCAGAGTAAATCCTTTTGATTTGAAAGAGTTGCGGAATTTGTTCCCGAAAACAAAACATGATAAAACAATGTTTACCAAAGCATTTCATAAAAGAAATGTATTTTTCATTATATAATCAAAACTCTGGGTGTCATGTTCCGATACAGACCAATAAGCATAAACGATAACATTACAAGTCATTCAACAAATATATACATATACAGACTTGCAAACAAAACAACTGATGGTTCATCCATCTCATGCCCTCGCGCCACTTCCTGTAATACAAATAAAACTGAGTGGGTCAGGCTTGGGAGCCTGGTGAGCATATAGGGTTTTCAACCCACAATAAATAATCATATTTAATTTTCACCAACCAACAATAACCCAATTACCCATTCCCGTTATTCTCACTTTATGTCCCTAAAACAACTAACATAAGGGACCTAGTCTAAGAATATTTCATCGGGGCGACAACACATTCTTCGGGGGTTCCTCAGCAATATAAGTCAAATAAGGCAACCATGAGGGGGATGGAGCACAACGAATGAACACCCAAGTTCATTAACACCTACAGGTGGTGAACCTGCTAATATTTCCACAAGACTGTCTAGAATAGCCCGTGGTCGTCATCTAAACTCCGCTAGATGACTAAATCAAACAACAACGAGGCCTCTCATTTGTTTATTACACACCAACTATCTACCCATGTTCTACCCAACATATTAGTAGATAAAAATATACATTTTTATACATAGTTTAAAAACCTGTATAGCATGCTTTAATCAACACATAATCCACATAACAGATGAGGCACACACACACATAGCACATATCTCATAGAGAATAAATCATATCTATGAGATAGAAGAGAGTGAATACACATTAACACATATAAACATCAATATACTATACACATAGCACGTATTTTATAGAAAATACTTAATATTTATGTGTTAGAAGAAGGTAACTACACACTCACACTTATAAACAACAATATACTTAATACACTCGAACCAAACTTGTATTATTATCGTGTTTATGAAAGGTAGTATACACTCACTTGATCAGAAGATGATCAGACATCACTACGACTTGCAAAAGTAGTAATCCTCAGCAGATCTGGAAGATCTCTTCAAAAATCGAACTTCTCGCGGGCAGAGCTTCGGCTCGGGAACCGCACTTCTCGGGATCTCGGGACTTTCCTCGGGGCTTGAGTATGATACCGGGGCTTCGGGATATTTATGGCATGCAAAACGATGTAAAACGGGAGAGAGAAGAGAGAAAATGAACAAAAGACTCGGCTGCCTTCGGATCCTATTTATAGGAGGCTGGAGCCTCGGAGTACGCGGGGCGTACTGCAGTACGCGGCGCGTACTGCTTCCGAAATCGTCATTGCATGCATCATCCGAGCCACTTGCTGCGAGTGTCGACACCTTCGGAGTACGCGGGGCGTACCTCGGATCAGACCGGTGACTCCTTCGGATAATGCTTCCGAATTTTCAATTAAATTTAATTACAAAATATTTAATAAACTTCGGAAATTCATATCTTCTTCATACGAACTCCGTTTTCGACGTTCTTTATATCCACGCGAAGGTGAGACCACGCTCTACAACTTTCGTTTAGACTCCGTCGGCTAATTTTGACTTTATTTTTATTATTTATGTTTAATAGGCCGCGACAAAAAACTTCGTTATAAATTCATAACTTCTTCGTTTGACGTCCATTCTCACCTAACTTTTTATCGCTTTGATACCAACAACGAGACCTTCGTTCCTCGTTTAGATTGCTTCAACTAAAAACCGCTCGATCTCAAATCGAGTATTTCGGGCTGCACACTGCTAGGCCGAAACATCGATAAATCATAACTTTCTCATACGAAGTCAGATTTGGGCGTTCTATATATATTCAGAAACCTCGTTTCAACTACTACAACATTATTCAAAGATATTAAGTTTATTTTACACTTTAATTTTGACGATTATTTTTATTCTTAATTAATCAAACCACATAATTAAGCAATTAAGCAGAAAACAAATAATACTCTAATAATAAAATCTTATTATTTCAAAACGGGTTACAAAGGTTAACCTAGACTATTACATTGCTAAAAATGGCAAGCCCGGAAACACAGGCATTACATCAACCATCGGGTTGGAATGCCAACATACTATGAGTCCAATCATCCTACCTGGATGGAATACTCATGGCCCACAACCATCGGGTTGGAATGCCAATCTACACTAGCGGACATGCACACATAACAGGCAACCATATAATGCTCTACAGAACAAACACACTAGGGCCTTATCATCCTACTGGGATGGAATACCCTCTGCGACTAATCAACATACATAACCCGCAGGTAAACTCCTACCAACATACATAAGGCAAGACCAACCACCGGTCTATAAATAATCACTACCCAACTACCAGGGCGCTGATCCAACAAAACTAGCTGTCATACAACTATCCATCTCTCTAGGATACTAAGCTAACAAAGCATATTCTCATAACACTATCCTGTCTACCAGGATACTAACAAGCATATCATCACATAACATAACAGGCTCTAACAACAATTTAAAGGGCTGA